>NC_066317.1:5596249-6209809 GCF_022539315.1 Serinus canaria | reverse complement strand
TTGGCTGGGGATCATCCTGGTGTAACTTCAGAGCTGACCCTGCTTTAAGCAGGAGGTTGGATCACAGCACCCTTGAGATACCTTCCAACCTGAATTTTCTTGTGATTCTTGTGTCTTCTGTTCTCTGAGACTGCTATATTTACCTCACCAAATCAAATTAGGAGAGAATAATAAATTTCAAACCAAATGGTTTACTCTGAAAAAAGGAAGTGGCATGAAGCAGGGATTGACCATGTCCTATTATTTGGTTTTCTTATCAATGGAATCTTCATGAGTGTAGTACAGAGGTAGGGGAAAAAATTAAAAAGAAAACATGAAAATTTTAATTTTGTTTCTTTCCATGTGATCTGATGCATTTTCCTAGGTTAAATTTGTACCAGTTTCTTGCTGTAGTTTGAATACTTTTATTAATTAAACCACAAGTAAATGGTATATGTGTTTATTTTGTACTTTGTTAAGTGTGGAGGCAGATAGAAGGAGACTATTCAGGATGTGGTTGATGTTCAGAATGCTTAGTTTTTTTGTAATTGTTTTTGTTTTTTAAAAAATTTTCTCTTATTTTTACCTATCATTATTTCTGATACTTATGCAGAAAAATGAGATGGTTCAGCTCTCCTTTTATGTAGCCAGAATACCTATTTTATTTTCTGAAGAAGAAGAAAGAAAAAGTACCAAGAATTAAGTTCACACGACAGCTGTTTCTGTGGCTAAGCTCTGTTTGGTTTAAATAACATAGAGAGGAGTAGGAAGGAATGTAACCTTTTAAGCTTTTCTTGTTTACAGATATGAGGAGAGAGAACAGTAAATAAGTCCGAGCTGCAGTATGCCTTGAAAAAAATCACATGATATATCACCACCATATGGAAGCCTGCATGCCCTTTCCCATAGGGAAATGCCACTGGGAAGGGATTTATAGGCTGCTAGCTCATAATGCACTAATATTTGCAATGGGTTACCAACTTTGCTCTAACTGTTCCTAAAATTCTCTCTGGAGCAGCATCAAGGGTGGCACTGGTTGAGTTGCTTGATTTTCATTCAGCATCTCAGTCCTTACCCAGTTTGCTGAGCACAGGACTCCAGGCAGTGCAGGGATTGTTCAAATCCTGCAAGGAGTCACAGAAATGTGATTAAGAAATGTTTATTCCATATTTACTTCAGTGGCTGTTTCTGGGCAATATGAACTACAATCTGTACTACAGCACTAGGAACCAAGGTGTGATGGGACTGCATGCAGGCCTTGAATATAATTTAATTGCAGGTGTTTGGACAAGGTATTGTCCCTATTGTAGGGAAAATAAACTTTGTAGGTCTGCTGTAGCATTTGATTTGAGATTTAAACATCAGTGCTCACCAGCAGTGAAGTAAAATATTTAGTGTCACTGCATTTTTTGGGAACAATTAATTTCAACAAATTGATCACCACTTGTTTGCCAAGAAATTTTTTTAGGAAGCAACTGAGGAGGCAAGAGCAGATCTACAGTTTTCATGGTGCAAAATCCCCATGGTTTAGTTATTTTTACTTTTATTTTGACATGGTTAATCCATGTCTTCAATTCCAGGAAATGGTGCATTTGCCATCAAGCTTTGAACTTGCAATTATATTTTTTAGTTAATAAAATGATCTCTGGTAAGGAACATGGGATGGTTTAAAGAAAAACCAAGGATGAGAATCTGAACTGCAACAGCTGAAACTTGAAACAAAGGCATTATTGTAACAGTTCAAATAAATTGTTGGTACAGTGTACATAGAGTCTATCTGCTCTGTAAAAGAAATTATGATAAATTCTGACTCAATTTTCCCTGTGATTTGGGTTCTATATCAGCTAGAAATTTGGGATTTTTTAAAAGATATGCTGTGTTATGATATTCAAGTTTTTAAAATGTGCCTTCTAGGCTTTTGTTTGCTTTAGGTGTGTTCACCTGACCCTTTTAGACCTCATTCTGCATTTTAGTTTTCTGCCTGTGTTTAGTCTGATTTCTACAAATATATGTGTTACTTGAAGCATGTGTGTAAATATTCACTGTAAAGTTCAAGTTTTATTGAAGAGATTGATAAAGGAACCAAAACATAAGGTGTTTGTGTTATACTGCAGATTCTTCTGAGTTTAGCCACCTCCTGAAGTCATTGGTGCCTAATGCTGTAAAGAAAACCTTGTTAGAGTGTGAGCTTTTGTGACTCTAATGATTTTATCTGCCATGTAGGCTGCTGCATGAAAAAATTAGTATAATCCTGATTATTTATCAGTGTACAATTGTGTAAAGTATTTCTAGAAGCAAGGTTTGCAGTAGGAGGTAATAGCTGGGGTGATACAACTACAAAAAGCAGCTGAGTGTGAGAGGTCAGATTTTTTTTTTCAGATCTACAGCTGAAAAACTTCAGATTCATGGAGTTTGTCAAGGTGTCTTGTACAACACACTCCCCTCTCTAGAGAACATGATTCCTAACCTTTCTAAAGAGAACTAATTTCACTTTTAAAACAATCAGGCTAGATTACATTTGACTCCTTTCATGGACTTGCTGGTTTCTGTCACGGTGAAAATGCTTCTGGAGCCAAGTTAGGGTGTTGTGGGTGTGGGAGCAATGCCCTTGAAGCAGAGGTTTGTACCTGACTACATTTGGGCTGCCTTTTTAGGACAGGATGTAGGGTCTGCCTTTTGGAGTGCAACTTAATACTTTTTTCTGTACTAATAGTTGCTACTGTTACTGCTTTCCATTCCACACATGCTCTATAGGCAAACACAGGCAGCTGATATTCTTGCCTTTTAACTCTTTTTGCATTTTAAGCCTGGTCATGATCTACCACTTCAGTGGTGGTAGTACTTGTGAGTGCTGGAAAAATCTCTTGCAGGGAGCTACTTGAAGTGGGGCAGGCAAAAGGGGGAAGAGTTCCTTCTGAGCTTCTTCAGAAAGAAAATGGAGCTAAAGATAACCTCATTCATGTGTGGGAGAAAGGCAGGGAAGGACCTCAGTGCATAGCAGAGAGAGCTTTAAATGGTCATTTGAGGTAGATATGTGTACAGAAGCAATTGAAAAAACATAATGTGTGTAGTATTTATTTTATGTAGAGTAAGGCAAATTAATCAGCAACATAATAATCTAGATGACTGCTATCTTGTGTATATATGCTTCAAGTCTATTACTCCTGATGAAGCTCTTTTGGCTTCATGAATAAAACTCCACAATGGGCTGAGTGGCAGCAGGACAGAAAAGTGTGATGGCAGTGCAGGGAATTGCTTTATATGGCAGAAAATCAAGCTCTGGTTGGAGAGGGGATTTACAGAGCATTGTGCCAGTATATTTCAGTGATCTAGAGCCCTGATTTAGCCATCAAAAGGGATTCCTGAGAGCATTTCTGCATTGCTGATACCTCTACTTGCCTTTTAGTTTTCCCCAGTGAAGAGAAGCATGGGAAATGTTGGATGGAGATATGTGATCAATGGCAGGGTTTTATTGATGGTTATGGCATATGAGCATTCATGGAGCCAGACTCATGGCAGCTTTCTTCTTGGCAGCATTAAGGATTAATGGAAATGAGCCTGTAAATTTGGTTTGGGGATCTGATTAAACAATTCAGTTGATTTTAATGCAGAGTCAAGTAACTAAGGAGTCTGAAGTCAATCACTTCAGCATACCTTTAACATGCTGATATATTTCCTTTCCTTTTATTCTGGGAGTAAGTTGACAATCCTCTGAGAAAAAAAGGCATCCATTCAATTTTTATTAAAAGGAAAAAAACTCCAAAATATTTGATTTTCCTTGCAATAACCCTCCACTCCAAATCTGTAACCGTGGTATTTCTTTTTCTCCTGTATTAAATAGATCTGATCTTAACTGTATGCAGTCCCTAAGCAATTTTACCATTAGGTCTTTCCCAGGCTCATTTTATGAAGGTATTAATTGATCTTCAAAAATACAAAACAACTCCCTGCTATATGAAGCCACTTGTGCCTTTCTGATTGCTTTCTTTAAGGAGAAGGTTTCTGTGGCCCCAAAACCAAGCTTAATTAGACATCAGAGCAGCTTTGACTGCTGTGCAGTCTTCAGATCATTGTGAAGATGAGTTTATGTCTTTCTTTGGACCTACTGTGAGTTTTCACCTTTAGAGATTTGTTTGTTCTTTAGGCCTCTGTTGCTGATGCCCATGAAAAGAACCAACCAAACTGTGCCTTTTTTTTTTTCCTTTTATCATGGAAACAAGCTGGCAGAGGCCAAAAATTTGTCACAGAAGGGCTTTTGAGACAGAAGGTACTCTGGTCTTTTGCAAGTGAAACCCTCATGCTGTTGCAGTTTCAGAGAGATTGAAGCAAGTTCACTTTATTTCAGAGTTTTTTGTAAAGTTTCAGATTATCAGTTGGACAGGAACTTCAAGGTGATTCTAAGCTATTCATTCTGTGATATTATGACCTAGAAGCCTTGAAGGCCCTGAAGAGAATGGAGGGGACCCTCAGCCCCCACTATTTTCTCATCTCTCAGCTACCATGGGGATTTGTAATATTGTTCTGTTTTTGTAGGCTTTAGTAAGACAAAATCTATAAATGACTTATGTCTGTTTGGAAGGAGCCTATTTGCTTTTATTATCAGTTTGTTTAATTTAAGTGTGTTTTTCCAATGCTTTTGGGAATATTTTTTCTTCCAGTCTGTGTGGCTGGTTAGTCTCAAACTGTCTAGACAGCCAGGAGTGCATGTCTTGTCATTCTTCCTGCCAGTTCATGGTATTTGTAAAGCATTCCTCACAAGATGACAAGAATAACACTTTCTTTCAGATTTTCAGTCTGTCTTGGATTTGACCTCTGGTGTTCTTGGTTTTATACAGTGTTAGTAACCTGTGTTTCACTAAGATAAGCAAAGAACATAGAGATGTGTGTTTTCTCTGGAATTTCTAATTCAATTTACATGCTGGAGCTTAGCTTGGATTTAGATGCTAAACTTGTGTGCACATAGGCTTTTTAAAAATTTTTAACTTCACAGCTGTGTACTTATCATCAGAGACTGCCAATCAAATGAGTCTGTTTTGATTTCTCTGAAGTGAGCCTTGTTTGAGTTTGTCAGTGGATTCAGTGAAACTGAGTTGGAAATCCAGGATCTGTCTGTTTGGAAGGCTGCAATTCCATGAGATGCTCAATTTCTTTCTAGGGCTGTCCTCTTTGTGTAGGTTTTCTTGTTTGTTTTTGTTTTTAAAAGCCACATGATACAATGCATCAGTATATTAAAATTCTACCTTTAAGGGCTAACTTTTATCTTGAGAAAAGCTTTTCTGGAATAAGTGTATTTCACTACCCACAGACAGCATAAATAATAACCTGAGTAATGTCAAGTGGTTGCTGGATGAATATAATTAGGATAATGCAGTCATGTGCTATGTGGGTTATTGGATACAGAGAGCTACCATCAATGTGTGTACTTACAAAAATAACTTTGCTTTGCCTTTTGAGGTTGTGTGAAACTTTGCATAGATATTTCCTGGCTGTTGCTTCATGGGTCCTGTTGGTGGAGAGGGCTTCTCCCTGCTCTGTAGTAAATGTAGCCAGTGGCTCACTGTGCTTGGCCTTGCACCAGGGAATCTTTCTTCTCTCAGCTTTCTTAAACAATGTGAGATTAGTGCTGTGTGTGATTCAGTGCATTGTGGAAGTGTCACTACTTCACTTCCAGAAGGCCTCGATCTCTGAAGTACAGACTTGAGTGAGATGTTAATTGCACACAGGAGAGTGTCAAAATAGACACTCTTTGAAATGTGTTTCAAAGTGTGCTTTTTGTTTGAGCAGGATCTTACAGCCTTTGTATGTGCATTGATGGATTTTTCTGGTGGAAGTTCAGCATCTTTGTATTGACAAATGCTGCCTGTACTGATAGTACTTTTACCTGGCATCTCAGCTGCTGGATGGATCCTGTTTAAATTCAGGGAATAGCTCTGTGAACAAGTTACTATCTGCTTAGCTGCAACATTAGACTGTGAATTGTGTAAATTTTAGTTTAAAGATTTGCTCTTTTAAATAACTCTGCATTTTCCATGGGGTGGGAACATGCTTATGGTCAGCTTTCACTGAGCAGGTTACACAGTGCCTTATGGGTGTGTCTGTACCCCAAATCTGTAGGACTCACCCTCTATCAGCTGAATTAAGGTGCATAAAGTTTTGAAGCAGTTTTTAGAGTCATGATTAGATGCAGAAATGGAGTGGGCAGTGAAATGTCCAGTAAAAGCCTAACTGAAGTAAACCAGTTAAGCACATTTAGTAGCTCCAGGATTCTGTATATGCCTGTGATCTCATTTACACATATTAATGAAGTCTTGCACCTTTGCCTCACAGGCAAACCTTCTGAATTCTAGGTGCCTAAAGGCAGGCTTTCTTACCCATGTAGGAATTACCTTTTCATTGTAATAAATCATCTAAGCCCCAAGAAGCTCTCCTGTTAGAGCTGATGGCTCACTCATCTGTTATCTACTCGAGCTAAAACTGGTGTCTTTTTTTTTGTTTGTTTTTGTTTTGCTCTCTTATTTCCCTGTCCTCAGTAAAGTGCCTGAACCAATTAATTGATGGCAAGCTCCAATTAGAAGTCCAAAGCAGACTTCAGAGTCTGCTGCATGTGAGACTGGAATCAGGTTGTGGACAGAATTCAGGTGATGTGAAAGCATTTTAAGGAGTCAGTAGCTGCAGTTCTTAGCAAGGCAGTTGCCTCCCACCCCCAGCTTTTAAATTTGTGATGTTTGAAACTGATTTCAACATCCAGTTAGGAGAAGGCTGTATTGGCTGTTACTTTCATTGTGCAGGTGAGAAAGCTAAAGCTCTGTGGAAGTGACCTTCTGCTTTTTCAGATTTCTTGTGCAAGCCAGAGACAAACTCCTATATCCTAACTCAAATATATGAAAAAAAACCAAGAAAATCTACAAACCAGTTGCATTTCAAAGCTATTATGTTCACCTTCCAGAAGCAGTTTTCATGTATCAGTGATAAGCAGCCATCTTAAAATGCAATGAGGGAAAGAGAAACTGTCTTGTTGAAGTGGTGATGAATTTTAGGCTTTTGCTTGGAAATTTTCCTCAAAGACTATCGCAGTAATGCCATCAAGCCACAACAATTCTAAACCTATTGCCTTCTGCTTCAGGAATGCACTGAAAAACAGCTATGTTCCCATCCTTGCTGTTGAAACTAATAGTTAACTACTGCCAATTCCTTTTTATCCTGTTCATATCAGGAGAATCCAAAATTTCTCTGTCAGATATAAGTTGGAAATGAATGTGGCATTTACAATCCTTTCCTTGCCAAAGCCCAATCTGGAAAAAAAAACCAAACCTTTTGAGCAGACACTAATTAGATGACAAATTTAGAAGCCTAACAGAATGCACAGTCTAGTAAAGACAAATTATAACTGATTGATAATTGATTATAATTTGTATAATTGATACTGCCTCAGAGTAACTTTCAAGTGGACAGACATCTGTGAGGTGTCACACCCTGCTTGCATTTCATGCTTTTATTGGTCTAGGTGAGAAAGGAGGTGTGTCATTGTACCCTAAGAAGGCACCTTTACAGTATTCTCATTTTACACTAAAAATGTGTAAAACACCATGTACTTTTCCCCTCAGGTTGTGAATGGAAACATGTTTTATTCTTGCACTTTGGATTGGTTATGTTCTTGGAGAATGAGCTAGTTCCCATGGATGGCTGTAGGAGTGAATGGTGGTTGAAGAGGCAAGCTTCTGCTTTATTATTTTACTTCTAAAAGGTATCACAATGCAGTCAAGGTAGTAAAATTCCTTTTGTGATCAGGTTTAAATGAAGATTAGCTGCACAGGCCTCTTTACTCCAGTGAGTCATGTCTTTGTTATCCTCACTTATTCACAGTTGGGTTCTTTATTTCTTTGTCTCTTCAGTGTACTGTCTTCATTTCTTAATCCTTCCCCTTAATTTTTTCCTTTATGTTTGATCTGTATATTCTAAGATTATTTCATTTTGATTTATCCAAAGTGTTGAGTGGAAAAGCTGTTATTTTTGTGGGACTGATGAAGCATGCAGTTAACAAATCACCTACATTATGCTCATAGGACTATCTAGGGGCAGAGAGCAGAATATACAGTCTCAATAATGAGCAAATTGTCCAAAGAAATCCACTGAAATGTTGTTTTTAAAGAGAAAATTATGGAAAGAGAGACTTTCAGTGCTGATCTCATTCCACCAAAGTTCAGCCTAGGGTTAAAAACTGTCTCATTTGTTTAGTGCTGTGTTTGGTAATAACAATTCTGTCTGATGCTCTGTTTCTATGCAGAGATGTTTGCTTTCCTTTTGTTTGATAACTCACTTCAAATTTAGGTCACGTTAATTGTCTGAAAACTGTTGGGAAGCTTTGTCATGGCCAGGGATACCTGTAGTGGTGAGATCCCCTCCATTAACCAGTACACCTCCACTGGACTTTGCAAGCAGCTTCTCACAGTGACAGAGAGGAATTTCTACTCTAGGAAAAAGAAAAATAAATAAAACCAGGCATAAAGAAACATTTCATCCAAATGAGTTTGTCTTCCTAGCCTTTTGAATGGATTTCTTGACTTAAGCTGTTTAGCAGATTGACTTGCTTATGAAACACAAGTGGTTTCTAGCTGACACATAGGATTTTATGAAGTGATTGATCACAGCTGCCAATTGCCAAGGTCAGGGGGATGTTCTGTCTTGGCACTCCCTACAGTATGTGCATGTGAAAAAGGGGGTGAGGGAAGTGGCAGTGGAGGGGGGTAAATGTTTTGCAATTCAGTTTAATGTGATTTTAAAAGTATCCTAAATGCAAATGGGTCTGCTTTGTCAAGACAAAGTTAATGTTGGTCAGCCTTTTACTGTATATTGAGGGTTTTATTATTATTATTATTATTATTATTATTATTATTATTTGTTGTGTGTGTTCTGTTTTTAAAGTAAAAATCAGAAGTCTAGTAAAAGAATGGGAGAATAGCTGTTGTTTGCATTTTTTCCACCATTATTCTTAAGTAAAAAATAGTCATTTAACTTTTGTAATATGTCAGCTTCTACAGGGAGGCAAGAAACCAGAGATTTCATCTTGCTCTTGTTGAATTCAAAGGGAATTTACCATTAATTTCTGTTGGAGAACAATCATGCCCTAAGTCAGCAGATGAAATAAATAATGCTTAAGTCTTTAGCTTGCTATAAATTCCTGATTACTCGTGTTCTTGGTCAGTGGGTGGGAGATTGGCAGATCAGATCTTTTATTCCCAAGCATTGCTGTGGACTTGAAGCAAAAATCTGGAATAACTACTCTGTGACCACCTTTACCCCCAGAAAACAGAGAATTTCATCTGATCCTCATACTCAGAAAAAGAGCCTGCAGAATATGCAGGTGTTTGGGAATGTTGTGAGACAGAATGGGAATGCCTAGTTTGCAAGAGTTATGTAGTGGCCTAGGCAAATTTAACTCACTGGAAGGGCAGAAAAATAAGGAAGATGCAGACATAGATAATTGAAGTATGTTTGACCTTTGTTAGATGTGATTTTCAGTGATTTGAGCCACATTTGTGATACACATAGCCTCACCCAGTGCTATTTGAATCAAGAGTCCATCAGCAGGCTTTGCTGTAAGAATGGAAAAGTCACATCAAGAAGTGACAAAACTATAAAGAAATAAATTTTTGCTGTTAACAGTATTTTCTTGAACTGACTCCTCATACTCCTCATTATGTGTTTGCTTTCAGTAACTCCTGCAGTAACCAGGGTCAGAAACTTCAGGAAATTCCCTATACACTTAAAGAACATCCAGTATTAAACAGTTATTAAAGCCCTTTCAGTTCCCAGCATTAAAACACTCCCAGAAAAATGTTTTATTAAAAACAGAGCTATTTGTAGTCCTGGCCTGAAACTGAGACTATGTAAACTGTACATAGGGCTAGGAACTGGATGACATGAAAAAAATCCCAAAAATTTGAGATAGCCAATGTAAAATTGTGGTAAGAACACACTTGTCTGTTTATACAAAAGAAAAGAGTATCCCAGACTCCTATGCTGTTCTCTGGGCATAACTGGGGATAGAAGGATGGCAGTTGTGCACCAAGGTATAAAGTTGAGGAATTTTTATCTTTGTTCTGAGATGATTGAGAAACTAAATATTTTTTTTTTTCTGAGCAGTGAGCTGTTGGGTGGTTATACCACTAAGAACCAGCCCATGCAGCTTGTGAACCCCAGAATTTTCTGTAAGCTCTCTGATCATAGCTGTATAAAATTACTCTTTGCCTAGAACTGCTTTTTATATTTTAAAAAGCAGACAGCCCTTCCTACATGAACCATACAGTTTTTCAACAGATTTTGCTCTGAAGGGAGGGCAGTAGAAGCCCTGAAGGAAAAGTTTTAAGTGGTCAGGATGGAAGCACATGATATATGTGGGCCTTGCTCTACAGGGACTCCAGACTGGCCTGCCAAAATTAAGCAGGAAATGGAAAAGGAGAAGAAAAATTCTTGGCTTGTGAGTCAGACTCGAGGGTTAAGTCACAGCCAAGCCATGGATGCCCCTTAAATCTTTCTAGATAGGATTGTGGAAATTGGATGTGATGGAGCAGAGCTCTTTGTCTGTGGAAAGTCCTTGTTTGGAGTTTTGTGAGGTTTTATCTGAAAGGCTTGTCCAAAATATCAATGTTTCTTCTGTCCCAAGCTGAACTGTAGAAATTTGGCTTGGTTGAGGTCATCAAAACACAGAGGGAAAGCTGTTTTGGAGACACCTTGCAGGATAATATTCTGAGATAATTTTGCTTTTGATGCCTTGATCTGAAAGTCCTGCTGCTCATTAACACCAGACACAGGGTGCCAGAGATCTGTCAGAGAGGAGGGTCTACCACCTGCATGCACTGGGCTAAAAAGCCAAGTAGCAAAGGAAAGCAGAGACTCAAATTAGGTCTGTTATTGATTTGAGAGCCACAGCATTTAAGGAAAAAAAAGTGAGCTGATTTTGATGAAATAAGGTGATTTTCCTGAAACCAGTTGTCCTGACAGACTGACCAATGCAGTGTGACATGAGAATGCTGCCTCCCAATACTTCTCTTTAGGGAATTAATTTTTAATTCCCAGTTGACAGTCAGCATTCCCAGGAAACCTGTCAGTTGAAGAATGAGAAACTATTGAACAGAAGACCCTATTTTTATTTTTTTTTTTTTTATTCCCCTGAGAGAAATGTCAAATATTAAGGGGCCTTAGTGTCAGATCTGCAGGGCAATGTGGTATTTCTGAACATGTCAGTCCTCTGAGCTGGAGATTCCTGACCTTGCCTGTCTTAGGAGGACTTGCTGGAGATTTCCTTGAGTTACCTCTGAAGAGGTTTGATCTCACAGCCATGATTCTCATACTCAGAAACAAAATATAGAGTAATGTGAACACTGGTACCTTTCACTTCTAATGCTGACTTAGAATATTCTGTTTTACTGACTAGCTTAAGTGTGTATTTCTGTTTATTTTTGGGTAGCAAAGCCTTTCTTGGTGACATATTCCGATTTCTGGGCGGAGGAAGGAGATAAAGTAGCAGAGTTTTTGAGTTGTATGGTACCAGTATCATACAGTACCATTTGATGTACTGTTCATTTTCAGCAGGTCTGGATAAATGGCAGGATCTATGTAAATCTTGTAGTGATGTACTGTCACATGCCTAGGTCAGATCCTTTTACAGAAAAACACATATTGTAATTTGACAAATGAAAATGAAGTAGCCAAATAATTTGAAACACAATTTCAGTATATGAAACCAAGTGTATAACACAAAGGCTTAAAAGGTTCAGTATTTTTTCTGACTACTTTTAGAGATTGTTTGATCCCTCAATAATCTTCTGAAGGAGCCTGAAATGACAGATTTGTGTTCCAAAATTAGAAAAATTAGTGATTTTGCACTCATTAAATATTTTCATAGCATTAGTTTGGTACATTTTCAGTCTTGGGGAATTTGATCTACCCAGGACATTGTCAAATAAATATATACTTTTACCAAATAACATATATTTTAAAAATAAGAAGTAATAAATTATTAAATATATCGATTTACTAAAGAAAATACTCCTCAAGCATCTGTACTTTGTGCAAAATAACTGTAGCTCTAAATGATACTTCATTCTCCAGACCTAGCAGAAAAGGCTTTTTTTAAACTGTGGTTGCTACCATAAGGTTACTTGTGGTTTTATTACCATGGAGTAGAATCCTAGTGAAGAGAAGGGATATTTGCAGACTCAGAGGGGAAAACATTGAACAATTTGCTTTATGTTTACAAGTTTGAATTAGAGCTATCATTTTAGTATTCCTGAAGACAAGGCCTTGAAATACAGCTTACTGCCTTAAGAAAGTGATCTTTTTTTAGTTAGAGTAACCTGATGCATTCCTTTATAGTTCATTCACCTACAGTTTAGTGTGTAGGTGGAAGAAAATGAGTTCTTATTACCAGATAGGTCAGAATGATCTGGTATCCTCTCTGAACTCACAGAATCATTTATCTTGAAAAAGATCTTTAAGATGGCTGAGTCCAACAGCTAACCCAGCACAAGTCTGTCACTAAACCATGTCCCTAAGTGCCACATCTGCAGGTCTTTCAAATACCTTTAGGGCTGGTGGCTCTACCACATTCCTGGTCAGCAATTCCAATGTTTGCCAACCCTTTCAGTGAAGAAAACTCTCCCAATACCTGATTTAAACCTCTTCTGGTGCAACTTGAGACCATTTCCTCTTGTTACTCTGGAGAAGAGACCAGCCCCCACCTGGGTACAACATCATCTCAGGGAGCTGAAGAGAGTGATGGGGTTTCCCCTGAGCCTCCTTTCCTGCAGGCTGAACACCTCCAGCTCCCTCAGCTGCTCCTCACAGCTCTTGTGCTCCAGACCCTTCCCCAGCCTTGTTGTCCTGCTCTGGACTCACTCCAATACCTCAATGTCCTTCCTGGACTGAGGGGCCCTAAACAGAACACCCCACTTGAGGTGTGTCCTCAACCACGTAGTTACAGAATAAATCTCTGCCCTTTCTAGGGAAGAACTGTGTGTGTATCTGGAGTCTGCTGTGTCTCAGTCAATCAGTAGCTGGCTGAATTATCCATGAATTTTAATTGAGAATAATTACACTGGTGTTGTATTTTGATGTTGCATGATGGGAGAACAACTCCAAAGGGGCCTGGCTTGTTCATATAATGCTACAGGCTAGTTTACATCTGAAACAGTCATGTCCTTGCTTTATTTAACATCTGCTGTACTTCATGTGTAATTCATTCAACTGATAGCAGCTCTTTTAACTTGTCTCTCACTTGAAGACACTTTAAAAGGTAAGGAAAAAAAAAAGGAAGTTTTTATGAACATGCCCATCCAGAAACAGAGGCAACAAAACCTCACCTATGCCTACTCTTTCTTTCCTTGGGTAAAATGGTAATATGGTGTGCTCCCAGGGTTTGTGACTGGAATAGTGAAGAGTTGATAGTGCAGGCTGTGAAGTGCTACATGTAAGTGAAGGTGTGAAGGGAAAGGTAGAAACTCATGTTAAATCAACTGATGTAATTAAAAAAAATCTCAGAACAGGAAAACTTGTCAGCCTTCCTTGTTACTTGCAGTTTTGTCTAACCCAAGTTATCTCTTCACACAAATCCTGCTTCTGTGTTGTTCCTCTGACTTGTGGCGGTGCCACCACTGTGGCTACACAGTGCAATGTCAAAGGTATAAACCTAGTTTGATTCATTACTTGCAGAGTTATTTCTACTGTTGTTGTGCAGTCCTCATTTCTTAGACAAGGACCCCCCTGTTCTTGTTGAAATCTGATAGCAAAAATGAGCTAATCAGGAACTCAGCTAAGATCAGAACATGAATGAGGCATATTTATATACTTGTCTTGTGCAAGGAAAAGATTACTGCAGGGCTTTTTTTTTTCCTAAATAAAAGGAAATGTAGCTACATATGAATACCTGTCATGTACAGCCTTGTTGCCATTTGACAGAGCTGCTGCTTTTGCACCTTAAGTTTTGACCCTGAAGTTCTCATCAGCCTCCCCATCTTGTAGATACTTTTCTGAATCTCAGTACAGAGCATCTTTCCTTAACTTACACTTGTTGTTGAATATTTAAATATTCAAACATCCAGCTTTGTGCAAGTGTAAAGTTTCATTTTCTTTTCTCTGGATTTGAGCTGTACATAGCTAGAATTGTGATTGGAATTAATCCAGTGCATTTCAGACATGCCATAAAGAGGTGAAATAGACATTTCAAACTAAAAATATCCATCTTAAGCTCAGTTTTCAATTAAAGACAATTCTTCTTGATATTCAAGTCACACAAGTTGATCCAAGTACATGACACAGTGGTAGTGTCTGACTGCTGGGCTTTCATTTTGAATGTCAAAGCTCTGATTCTCATTTACAATTATGGCAGATGTAAAAGCATCCAAGAAACACAAAGGAGAAGGGAATCCCAAGGAAAAGAATTCCATCATCCTCTGGTGTGTCTGCCACAATCTCTTAATATTCATTTTTGGGTGTTCTATTACTGGCTAATGATATAATCTGAATAGATTTTTCCATAGAACATCCCTCTGTGTTGCCCAGGAACAAAGAGGGATAGGTATCCTTCCTGGACACACTCTCTTCCATTTGATTTTCTTGCCTGGACCTGTAGCTGGATAGCTTGTACCCCCTCTGTTGAATTCAGAAAGCAGCCCCCAATAAGCATATGAAGCCTCATCATTTAAGTTTATTACGTGATTTTCTTTAGATAGGTAGCAAATTTTGTGATTTTATGCAAGCTCTGTGAGGAAAATAATTTCTCCTAAGGGACTCTTCCAAGGTAGCCAAACAAAAATAACTTCTGATAGCAAATTCAGAGTGAAGAAATAAAGTTCTTTAACGTTCTACAACTGCTGAAGAAAACAAAACCATGTAAACATGTATTCTCTGATTTACTGTCTTGCAGGCATCTTAGACTAATTTACTGAAGTTGCTTCAGAATAAAGCAATTGTGCTTGGTGGAACACATATGGAATTAGCATCCTGGATCTGGATCAAACTTTGCCTATCTAGAAGCCCTCCTCCCCCATTCCCCCTCCAGCCCTGACACACATACCCAGAGAGCTGCTCAGTGCTTTGCAAATGACTTGGAAAAATAAGACTACAATTACCAATGAATAATATTTTATCTCGAGTACAGGTCAGCGGGGAATTGAGCTCTGATTATCATATTCCATATTATTTCTGTTTGTGAGACAATTTTGCCTTTAGCAGCAGAATTTGTGCTATATTCCACTAACAGAAATTCAAATAATTACTGTTGTAATCTGTTTGCCCTTCTATTGCCTCAGAAAATATATTGAATATATTTGAATAATTATTTTATCAATGTAATATTTTAATGTACTTTTGTTACAGCAGTCTAGAATAAAGGGAACTGTGCTGTACAGAACAAACCCAACAATTGCCAGCAACAAGAATTAGTACTCTTAAGACTTGAGGAATCTTGAGATACAAAGAATGCCAAGCAAAAAAATTGTACAGATGTTGAAGAAATCTTATATGGCGTGATTTCATTTGATCTACACTGGTCTTGGCTAGAGCCCTTGCAAAAATTACATGTCCATTTAAAAATGATTTTGTCCTTACTGGAATTCAGCTCTTGGTGGTTTTCCTAGATGGATTGTGGTTGGTGTGTGAAACTTTCAATAGCATGGTTTAATCAATACCATCAGGGTCAGCATATTTCCCTTATGCCTCTTGTGTTGCAGCTGAGGTTTGAGATTATTAATGGGTACAGTTTTCTGGAAACAACTTGATAGTTAATTTCTGAACTTCCATGAGATATGGCCACTTCTGAGCTGCATGAGCATTTCCATTTCATTAATCATTGGGACCTAAGATGGGCAGGTCCTTATGTGATTTCCTAATTTTTTTCCCTTTTTCCCCCCTTGTGAAGTGCTTGATCTTGGAAAGCAGAGGCAGATGAACTGCTTGCATGTTAATGAAAATCAGCCTACTTTCTCAAGGGAGTGTAACAAATTCAAAACAAAGCTTGATTTTCCTCCTCTTTTCCACTATTGAGGACTTTTATTTGAGTAACTTCTGACAATGGTTCACATTGATACTTTGTGTACACAGCTGCTGCCTAGGAACAAATATTTTAATGCATGATATTTGGAAAAAAGATGTCACACACTCCTAATTCCAAGCATAAAAGAAATTTTCAGATGGCACACTGGTTTTATGAAGGAAAAGAACAATAGTTTTATTGGGGAAAAGCACAATCCTCAGTGAGTGGGTGGGGGAGAATAACTGAGAGTTGGATAGGTGGGAAGTGATCTTGGAATGTTCTTTGGAAGCAAAATTTTCTAAGTGTTTGTCTGTCTTAGGGTTGGTAGCCCCCATTAGCCACAGGAGCCCTTTCATGCCATTTCTTGTTGGAGTTCATGTTCAGTGTACAAGAGTTAGGAGTTCCCAGCTTGAGTGATAAAATATAATTTAAGAGATAAAACTGAAATTTCAGTGCATGCCACATATGGAGGCAGAAAGCAAAACCTTTCTGAAGCACAAGTGCTTTTGGGGGCAATGAGGAATAACCTTATATTTGCTATAGATATTTCTTTAGGGTTCTTATTCTGTAGAATTTCTTGTAAATAGGGATAAATTCTTACTATTTATCATAAAAATATTCCCCAAAACTTGCTGAAACACCTTTCAGGCTTGGTTGCAATCTGAAGTAAATTGAGAACTTGTGAACCTGGCCCTTTTTTCTGTTAAAATACCATTATAAGTTATGTGACAGCACAATATTGTTATTAACTCCTGTTCTGTTAATTCAGTTATAAAATACTCTTTGTGTGGTAGTCTTTGCATAAATTCAGTTATCTTTCTCCAGACTGTTTTTACACCTTCCCAAATTTATTTACATGACCATTCCTCAGTCACCCCCTAACTTTTGGGTTTTAGTTAGACCAAAGCTAGAATCAACAAAACATGCATAGTCTAATGCTAACTTATGTATTAATTGAAATTTTAATTTTTCTGACAGCTGCTTTGCTGTTGAGCAGTTGTTTTCTTTGAAGAATTCAGGAATGTCTTAGCCCTTTGATACATGAGTCATCATTGAGTTTCATTCATTTCAATGCACATTCACTTGTCTTTCTAGCCTGAATTTTATCAGTGATAATATTAACATCAAACAATTTTGACTTTTGCAGTTTATTAAAAGTCTCTGAAAACCACCAATTTGTATCTTGGGACAAGTAATCCTAGAGAGTTTGGTACAATATAAAGCTTACTGATAACTGCTTCTCAAAACAAAGAATTTTGCATGTTATCCATGCTTCCAGGGCCTCTTGTGGTGTGTTGAGTGTTTTTAGTCCATTAAGAAATAAAGGAACGAAAATTTATCTTCCTCACACTTGGAAGCTGTATGAGAATGTCTATAGAGAGTGGAGGGAAAGCTTTTTTCTTTGTTAAATTTTAGTTCATGGGTGAAGATCTGAGCCAGTACAGTATAACTTTGAAGAAAATGTTATCTCAGGGAACGGATTACCCCAAACTGATTTTTTTTACTCAGATCCCTCTTCATATAATTCTTTTGCTTTAACATTAGAACAAGGATATGCTCTGATCTCTTCTGTTGGACTCCTACAGAAGAGAGTACTTAGAAAAAGCTTTAACCTTATTTTCCAAGAACATGTACCAGAAAGCATTGGGACATCTCTGACTATAGGAGAACAGAAAATAAGTGTAAGAATTATGTTTGCAAGTTAACCTGAGGAAGAAAGCATTTAAGAAAACAATAGTGAAAAAACCCAAACAAAAAACCTGAAAAAATTAGAGGGAAAAACTTTTTTCCCATGCTTTTCAGACATTTAATGAATTAGGTAAATGTAAATTTCCACAATTCAAAGAAAGATTTTGGTACACAGGAAAGATTTGGAGAGGGTGAAATGAAGTTATGACTTCCATTGAGACAAACCACCAGTATCACTCACAAGTATTTAGTTTCCTTGATGGCAAGGCTGAAATAAGCCTTCATGGTGGTTTCTCCTTATGTGGAAAAATTTCCTAGGGTACTTAATGAGGCTGACTTCAAAAGAAGTAGCTGTGGCCTCACCATGTAAATATTTGCTGTTGGGGTGGTTCCTCTTAAAAGAGTAATCTTCATGTCATGACTTCCAGTGCTTTATTGTTTTCCACAACTTTCTGTACTCTGATTCATTTGGTTTAAGTGCACAAAACAGCCATTTGCAACAGGCTGTGATTGCTGGTGAAGTTTTGATTTTCATTGGGGCAGGAATGTTCTTACTTAGTTCCTACCCCTCTTATTCAGCCCTGGAACTGCAAAAAGCCACCAAATCAAGTCCCCACAAAGACCTGATTGTGTTTACACTTTGTTCTAGGAATAGCATCATGCTTGTGCTCCAGATTGAGCTTCTCTAGCATCCAAACAGCTGGGAATGCAGAGAGAGGCTCAGAGGGCATCTCATACTATAGTCTTCTTTCTGGGCTGTGCTCCTACTCAGGATGTAGATGAGGCCAGAGCTCCTGAGTGTTTTTCTGGGACTAAGGAAATAAAGATGTGTATATGTATATATGTATGTGTTTATGTAGATTTGAACACAAATACGGAGTTAAATGTCTCCTTCACATTAGCAGAGCAGCTTTGCCTGCCTTGTTCATCATGTTCCCCTCTAACTTTGTGTGCAACAAGGATAGGAGGAAGTTATAGTATTACAGCCCTGGGCAGCTTCCTGAGAGCTTGCCAAGCAGAAGAGCAGTTGTTTAATATTACCTCTGTTTAGAAGCAATTATATCCAGGAAAATGCAATTCAGATCAGACCTTTCTAGAGCTTCTCTGTTAACTCTTTCAAAGCCAGTCAATGACTCTATCATCATTTGCTGTTGCACTCTTGCCATCACTGTGTTGGTGCTGGGCAAAATACCAAAACTGGGGGTCAAGCAAAAGGCTTTGAAATATGTGATGTTATTTGGAGTACTCAAACTTTCAATCCCTTTGGTTTCAGGCTTTAGTGAGGAAGTAGTTCTGTGGAAGCAGCAGGCTGCATTGAGGAAGGGTTGAATGATAAGAAGGAGGCAGGACTCAGCTGCAGTCACCTGGGAGATGACAGCAGGTGAGATCCCTTAATCCACCTTGGTGGAGCAGAAGGACTCATCAGCTGGTGATGAAAGGGAATGGAGGGGTGATTTTGAGGGGAGCTTTAGTGCCAAGGGCTCTTTTGTGTTTCTTCAGTGGGTTGTGTAGGAGTGGTAGAAATTGCCTGCCTGTTCAGCTTCCAGCATTTTTCTTCAAATTATCCACTGCTTTGGTAGCTTTCTACTGTGCAAGAATCAAACAAACCAAGAAAACTAGAAGTAAATCTCATGATATTCCTTCTTTGTGTCTGGGGAAGGGTGGTTCCAGCATGTTTTTTTGACATTTTGCTCTGAATTCTGTGGATTTGTAAAATATGAAGATAATTGAAAGATTTACAGGTTTAAATTGCTATGTTTTAAAACCAGAAGTAATGAAGTATGTTATAAGCTTATATAAGAATATTTTTCCAGTTAATTATAAAAGCAATTATAGAATTTTTTCCTGATTTTTACTAATTTATAAATATCAATAAATTATTACCACTGTTGTCAAGTAACAGCAACTCCAGTAGCCTGGTCCATCCACTGCCTTTTGAAAGAAGAAAAACGCCCAAAAATGATGCACCAGTGGGGAGCTGAATCAGATATTTGCTGTGTGGGGGTAAAAGGAAGATGGCAATCTCTGGCCTTTGAATTTCTAGGTCTGTTGCCAGCATTACATAGGAAGAGGTCACCTCAAAATTGAAATGGATTAGCTTGAAGTCATAGATCCTAATTGTGTACCATGAAATGAGCAGGCAGAACCTCACCAAATGTGAAGTCCCAATTAAAAGCTCCAAAATACTTTCTGGAAATCAGTTACTTCCTTTGGAAAAGAAAAAAGAAAAAGGTGGAGGAAGAATCTCAGAGCTCCACTGTATCTTGTGCATGGATGACACAGTGATATATGAGACTAGCCCTGCTTTTGCTATTAGAAATTCCCAGCAGTGCCAGGGAGCTGGAATGTGCTCTCCACAAGGCAGGCAGGCTGCCCACACTTGAGGCTGGGAAGGATTGGGCTCAGAGTGGTGGTTTTGCTATAGAACTTCTGCAGTTCTCTTTGGCTTCAAAATATTTTCTTTATACAGAAAAAAAAGAATCATTAATAGAACTGGAGCTGAGCTAGAGTAAAAAAGTGTGCCTTTAAAGATGGTCCAGTGACTTCATTGCTTTAAATTTAAGATGATGAGAAGACTTTAGGTGGGAAGATTTTGATTGATGGTTCAAGGTGTGTGTGAGTCGGGGTAAGTAATAATGAATCAGAAAGGAATAAAAAAAGGAAAATATGAAAAGGAAATGAAAGGTGAGATTTGGCAGATATTTTGGGAGCAATGGAAGAAACAGACCTTGGGGATGAAGAGGATGGAAGGAGAGGAAAAATGGATTGCAAAGAAAGAAAAAAACAAGCCAAACCAAAAAACCTTGAAAGGTTCATAAGCTTCTCTGGGACAAGTAACAAAATTGACATCTGAACTGCATAGAAACAGTCTTAATATATATGGCATGGGGTGTGGAACTGGGGTGTTGGAAGTGGAGCTGGCTGTATTAAGAACCTGTATAAATGCTTCCATCCTCACTGAGAAATGGAGGTTGTTCTTTTCTATCCTGTTCTTGCTGTTATTTAAATTTTGTCTGTCTTACATCACTCAAATATTATTTTGGTTTATGTGTGGCTCATCAGATTTTTCCACTGCTTATATCATTTACAGTCGTCACTGAAGATGGCTAGGTATAGTTGGTGGAGAGCCTAGGAAAATACAACTTGACTCTAAAATATCTATTTTTTTCTGAAATAAAAAAGCTTTAAGGAAATGGTGAATAATGGAATAAATCACCATCTATTAACAAGACTATTTTACTGTCAAAGCTCCCATTAGACACACATACCACTAACAAGATTGGTACACTAAGAACTGTGTAAGCTGAGATGCTGCTTCCCTTCAGTGGAAAAGAAAGATATGCACTGAAGCCAGCTTGACATTGGCAATGCACAGTGCATCATGCAATAATTATTGTTCTCAAAGCCCCACTACAAAAATCAGGTTTGGTTAGTTTGCCATGTGGAGTGATGGACTGTACTTCAGCAGCCCTTGCCTTAAAAGGGAAGCATGTGGGAAGATGCTTTGCTGTTATTTCAGGCTAAGGTTTCAGGGAAGGATGTGAAATGATGCCAGGCTAGATTTTGGTAAGTCATCTTTATAAAATAAAATATGGGATAGATTTAACTTATTTTAAAATGTCTTCAGCAAGCTGTCCCTCAAGAGCCCCAGGTTCTCTGGGCTGGTACTCTTCCACAGAAGACTGTTAGGAGCCAAAGTCCTGGCCTGCCTGGTGGGCCTTTTGGTTTGGGAAGCCCAAACTGTTTAGTGTCAAGCCTGAAGACCACCTGTGATCCAGCAGCACCTCCCAGGGAGCCGAGTGTTCCTTCCAGTGCTGTGTCCTTTCATCTTGGATAGCTCTGTCCTCTATAAACTCCCTTCCCTCCAATGTGTGGTCTCTGAAACCCACTTTAACGAAGAAGAATGTTTGGAGGGGTTGAGTAAAGTCAGGTTTGGTTTGAACTTTCAGAACTTCAGGAAGGACTTGAAATAATTTTGTCTTTACCTAGAGGGTGTATATCTTAAAATCTGCTGTGAAGTTTCAGGGACACATGCTATAGATTTATATCCCAGTATTCCACTCATTTTGGAAACAAAATTCCAACTTGTAGTTTTGTTTTGTTTTCTACCTTTTGGTCATATTTATTGAGCATAAGACTGCCCTCTAAGTGAAATCTGTTATTAATCCATTATTAAGTTATGGCCAGTGAGTTGTATGGAATTCTGTAATATTTTTTGCTATGTAGGGTGATGCATTTGTGATGGTGATAGATCTAGTCTGTTATTTAATCCAGAATTAATTAATGATGACCACAATACCACGTGTATTCTCACCTCCAGTTCTTTAGTGGAATGAACTTGTATTGCATAAGGGCAGAGGCTTTTAAGACAAGAAAAGGAGAGCCCTTTCCCAGGGGCAGGGCCAAGACCTGTGAAGTTCTCCAGCTGATCCATCTCTAGAGGTCTTTGCCCTAAGACAAACAAGGCAATGTGTTAGGAACACAAAGGATTGTTTTGATCAAAGGGAGGGAATTTCACATAGCAGGTGCTTGCCATCTTGTGCAGAGAATTGTTGAAACGAGTTCAGGTACTTTAATGAAAGGAAGGAATGCCAGATAAAGAGTACCTAGATGATTTAAAGCCTGTTATAGGATCAGTTTGTGAACAGTGTTTTCTTTAATAAAGCAATCTTGATAAATAAAGAAATATTTTAGTGCAGTTTTGTAGGATGGAGTTAAGAAAGGAATAGTCAGCTTGTTGGCAGAAAAAATGGAAAAACTGAGCTGTATGTTGATAGAAGGTACAGTCAAATGCTCAGAACCACTTTTTTTTTTTTCCCCCTTTGATTTATTCAATTTTAAAGTGTAAGTTTTTAGAAACCACACTTGATCTGATGAGATTTATACCTCAAATAACTTCATTTCATGGCAAACATGTAGCTGCACAGCAGAGGTCAGGAATCTCCCACCTAAATAACTGAGTGGTCTTGCAAGTGAGATCTCCTGTCTGCTGCACACGTCTGTGCTTCCCCTTGTGCATGGTGCTGTTTGGTTGAGTACAAAAGGAACTCATCAGGGAATAGTGAAGAAGCTCAAGCAGATAGAAAATGGTGTGTTAAACTAAGGCTAAAACAATAGAGAAATATTAAAAAGGTATGAGAGTTCTAGGAAATTTTAGGATACTCTTAGGAGAAGTTGAGGATCACAATCTCTGAAGAATATAAAGTGGGAAGAGGATGGAGATGCAGGAGGAAGCAGGAAATGCTCTCTTCTTTAAAAGGTTTTAGTCCAGAAAGTTATTCTATGTACATTTTGCTGGGTAGGCTTGATGTTATTCTCCTTGGATGGACACTGACATGGAGCTGACTGAAGGTGGGAAGACAACTGGGAATGTGGAATGAGAGGAGAATTCATGTGTGCTTGCAACTCCCCTTCAGCCATACTTAGCTGATTGTTGCAATATGAAATCCTGGTGCTGATTGGGAAATGTGTGCAGTGTAAGTTTGGTGTGTCCAGAGTTTTATACAAATCAAAGAATCTGGCTTGTTTCTTAGCATTTGGGCTGCTGGTTTTCTCCAGCTTGTTTTGTTTTTTGGTCTCACTGAATGAAGTTAAAAGATAATAAACATGCAGAGGGAAAAATGAAGTAAGAAAAGCAGGAAACTGAGCAGAATAGGACAGGTTTACTTGTCTGAAGAGTTTTCTGTTCATTAAAATAAAATGAATAGCTTGACCTTAGTTCCCTTAAACCAAATTTTATTTCTACTAGAATTACTAAAAGGTTTTTCTGAGTAGCATGTGAGGGTGAAGCACACTGTCTACAAAAGCACCATTTGTCATTGAATGCAATTTGAGGGTCAGAGACTGCTGCTATGTACCAGAGTGAAAATAAATGGATTAACACACGCTGAGCTTAAAGCCTCAATCCTTTAATCGTATTATGCCAAAATACATGTGATTTTTCCTCTGTAAATTCAGTTGTGGTTTTCTGTGTGCTTGCTGCATGGGTACATCATCATGTTAGCCGTGTTTTAATGACCATTCAAATGACAGTGCTGCTTCTGGTAGCAAACATCCCTGCAGAAGAAAGATGCTGGCTTTTGTAATTGTAATGCAGAAGAGTATTTTCGGAATTCATTAGGGAAAGTTGTAATTAGCTTAAGTAACCATCAAGCTTAAGTTGACTAAACTCTCTAGAAAATGAATCTGAGGATATTTTGGAAGGTAGTGACCTCAGAGACTCTCTTCCGAGAGATAAAAATTCCATCATCAGGTGAATGTTTGTCAGCTCCCCCCTAGCATCCCTACAGGCAAGATTATATTCCCATGCTTTAAACTATTAACCTCCCTCCTATTTTTAAAGACCTTTGGTGGCTGAGTTTATAGGAGAAGAAGGAACAGTTAGGAAAACAAGAGTAGCTTATTTTTCCAATGTAACAAAAATTTAGAGCTGTTGTCTGCAGTTTTACCAGAGGCTCTCATGTGTCTGTTTATGTGAGATTCTCCAAACTTTTGTGGTTTCAGTGGAACAGAAAGGACCCGAGGTTTTCAGATGTCTTTCAGCCAAAGAATACGATAGGCATCCACAGGGGCAGGGGGATCAAGCCATGAAAAATAAGCTTCTGTGAGGCTTGGAAGCCTGACTTAATTCTTCCCTGTCAGAACCTTTGGGCTTAATTCTGCTTTGCCTCACACCCTGTTGAATCCCATTGGTTTTTTATTTTGGATGCTTCCGGTGTGAGCCACATGAGAGTGTGGCCTTTGGTTTGGGAATACTCAGTACTGAAGGAACTGGAGATACTATGGTTATGAAAGTGTGTGTTATTGATACTCCAGGAAGTGCTACATTTCATCAAGTCTGCTTAGGGAATAAGAAAAGGAACTCCATTATTTTTAGGAAAATGCCAGATGTTGTCGTGCTATGTCACACGCTTCCGTCGCTGAAATGTTTTTGAACAGCAGTGCTAATGTGTGGGATTATGCTGATGTTGTACAAATAACTAGATGTCAGCCTCCATATCCTCAGCAGACTTTTGTATCTGTGTGTCTGCTGAGTTATAAGAGTTATAAAAAAATAAAAATGTTGTTTTGAAAAGGAAGAGGAAATAGGAACTTGCTGAGGAAGCACAGGTTAGTGTTCTGGTTTGAATCAGCAGGGGGGAATTTGAAAAACCAGAAAAAGGAAGGAAATCCCTTTTTGTGGGGAATGGAAGGACATGCATGCCTGTTCAAGAGGTACTGCTCTGTGTGTCTATATAGCCATTACCAATTATTGGTATCTGAGAAGAATAGCAGATTTGTCTTTACAAGCAAGCTGTGGGTCTGCTGGTAGATAAAACTAGCATTGGGAGGTAAAAGAAACAATGGGAAGGATTCCACTGATTTGATGAATGGAAAAAGATATTTGCTTTTACAAATGAACTTTAGGTTTGCTGATAAATGAAATTAGTCATTGAAAGATGAAAGAAACAATGAAGAAGAAAAACCCCTAAATTCCATAAGAATTAAAAATTAAAAGGGAGGGTTATATATTAGAGGGAAATCTTCCATGTCAGGTGTATTGGGAAGTCTGTACCTCCCAAGTACCTCAGAAATGGAGAAAGAGAGAAAGAAATGGGGCTGGGAAATTAGGATAAAAAGGAGGCTGCATCCTCCAAAAAATTGAGATCCCAGGGGAATGCCCTATGGCCTCTCCTCTTATTTGAATAATGGCAAAAAGGATTCCTCTGTCTCCTTTTTGGACATAAACCTCTGGTGTTTGTGGATTAATTTCCCTAACAGTAACCAATAACCAATACTGGTTATGTGAACCATTACCCCCTATTGTCATATTGAGAGAAAACTGCCATCATCATTGCAATTTCCAATTGATGTAGTTTGATAATTTGAAAGATTGCAAAATGTAAGATGCATCAATTTTTCTTACAGAAGAAAATTGTCCATAACCTCCTAAGTAGAACATAGGACATTTAAGGCTGTATGTATTGTAATACTGGCACATGGAATATATTTAAAGACTTGGACAGAGCATTATTAGGTGATTCATTCTTGCAAAAGAGATTCCCTACTGTCTTTTATTATTGTTGCTACAGCCATGATGCTGAGGGTTGCTCTTACCCAACTGACTCTTCTACTCCTGAGGATTGAGTACTTACATAGAAAAAGAATGCTGTTTATTTAGCTGGTTTGAGTGAAAACCTTAATTTCTAATGGCATTTTTGGAAGGTGGTAGTTTGCTCTACTGAGAATTTTTGGTGGGGAACTTGGTATAACTACTACAAATGGCAAGGAAGTGTTATTGCTATGGCATCACACAAATGAAAGACATTTTCATCAGTAGAGCTAGATCTGTGAAAATATTTAAATGTAGTACTTTTTTTGAAATGATTGGAAACTGTCTCTTTGTTCCTTTATGCAGCTGGTCCTAAGAGAATGGTACAAAGAAAAGAGGAACTAAAGAGGAGGCAAAAGGAAAAAATGGGAAGTGAATTGGTGAAGAGGCTCAAATCAGCACTTCACCTGAAACCCTGGCAGCTCTTTGCTGTCCCAGAACTGTGGTAACTCTGTTGTGTTTTGGATACTACACAGTTCATTGTTTTAACTTGTGCCAGATAATGTTGGCAGTGCTGATCTAGTTCCCTTGCACTCCTTCAAGAACTTTCCAGCATGGTGTCATTTGTCTTAAGCCTTTCCTGTAAGATGCTCAGAGCAATGATTAATCTTTTCTGCTTTTAACTTCTCACCCAGAATCTGAGGCAATGCAGCCTTTTTTCTATTTCTGCCTGGAATTCTGAACATCACAACTAGGGAGTTAAAATGAATTGGGCCTTTTGTTCAGCACTAGAGATACAGGTTAACAATTTCAGATGAAAGTTAATTTCTTTAATGAATTCCAAGGTTTGTTGTCTATAGCTGAAGAGCCAAACCCCATTTTAAGGCCTGATTGTAATTTAAGTAGTCCAGTCTTGCTGACATACTTGTGTGGATAGCAATAATGTTAATGGTTGCTTTCATCAGGCATTTGCATCAAGGAAAACTCTTTGTGTGGGAATTTTGTATGGTAAATAAATTACAGAGTCTTTTCCAAAACAGCTTGGTTAATCCTATCTTAGGTTAGAGGAGAAATACTATTCATTTGGGGAAAACAAAATGATCTCAGAAGTAGAATCAAGGTAAACTTCAACTAGGATCATATTACTAGTTTGTTTTGGCTTGAGAGTTGTTATTTTAGGAAAACAAAGGAGGGACAGCCTTAGACCTCTGCTAGATAATTGATAAATCTCAGCAAGTGACATTTTTATTTAATTGAATCCATATAATTTGAGAAATTGATTTTGCACATATCTCCCTGGAGATGATCTCTTTACATTGCATTCCCCTTTGACCTTAATGTAAAAATCTCCATAGATTGAGGCTGAACAGACAACACTCAGGCTAGATGGGCTACTTGAATGTTTTGGGAATTACAGTGAGCTGCATCTGAGGTGCTTGGGGGTAGTGTTTTCCTTGTGGTAAAGCCAAGCTTCCCTGCTATTGCCAAGAAAGATTTGCAGTTTTACATTTGTTTTCTTTTTTCATTTTTTAAAGCTTTCCAGAATGCAGATTTTAATCCCTTTGGTGGAGTTTCAGAGAGCTGCTAAAAAATTTGAACTTCACCTTTCCTTGATTTGCCAGGCTTCACTTAAAAAATAGTGTGGTGAGCTCACTGGCACTGCTGATTTCACATCAGTCCATTCTATTTGTTCCTAACACTGAGCTCTGATGGTTTTCTTCCTTTGTCTTTTTCTTTTTCCTTTAAGGGAGAAATATTTTTTAATGTATATTATGGTTTGATTTGGTATTTTTTTTTTTAATAAAGTTATTTTAGACTTGTTAGTTTTTAGCCCAGTTAGTTTTTGATTGTGTTTTTCTTGTTTCTGCTGTGAGGTTTGTTAAGCAATGTTTTATGAAAAACAGTAGTGTGATCAAGATTCTTCATGGAGCCCTTGTTCCCAGTAAAGATGTCTGCAATGCTGTTTCTCCATGCCTAATGCATACAAAAATACTCCACAATTTAAATATTGTTTAGGTCTGGATATACTCAGTAACCTGTACATTCAACCAGATCCTGCCATTTTTCTTCTGAATTTGGTCACCTGTAATTTTTTTTTTAGATCTCTCTGACAAGAGGAAGATGCTGGGGGAAAGTGTGGACTGAATGTGATGCCATTTCCCAAAACAGAGCTCTCTGTCAGTTCTCAGTCAGTGGAAATTTTAATGGCCATTGACCCAAGTGACACAGCTCATTTTCTCTTGGGAAGATTCTTATGTTTCTCTAGGGTGCTGGCAGAGGGAAAGAGTCTGGAGCTGGGTGTGGGTATCCTGAAGCAAAACCCCCACCAATACCCTCTGTTTTGGGAAACTGGAGAAATACTGTCCCATCAGATTATGTTAGAAATACTACTTCTGCCATGGAAATCTAACATTTCCATTGTGAAAAAGTGTGTTCTCTAGCTGAGGTACCAACAGCCATGGTTCAAACTGAGCTTGAGGAACTTTGCTCTGGTGAAACAGTTCCACCCTTGGATCATTTTGTGATTTGCTTGTTGCTCAGCAGGAGCTCATCTCAGAAACATCTTTGGAAAATGGGCTGCTTCCACTATGATTGGTTCATGAAATTTCTCATAATTTTGAGATAATGTTGCACTTAAGAGCTTCACAGCCAAGAAGGGCAAAGCTGGGCTGGCTATGTAACGGTGGTGTGAAGTTCCTTATAAAAGGAGAGTAGGATATTGACAGAAATACCTTCTTCCCTATACAGGCTAAAATGGATCATCTAATGAATGTTTTTTGTAGTAATTCTGCTGTTACCTGCCGTTTTCTTGATCTCTGTGTTTCTGAGCCCAGTTTTACAGAGCAGGGCAATTTGGAGCAAAAATGATTGCTGGGTGTTGACACATTGACCATCAGGCATAGGTGATCTTGACATGACACTCCTTTTCTGTTACTTCTCTTGCAAATACTCTGTTCTTTTGTGTTGTTCTGTACAACAGAATTTTTAATCCAGTCCTGCGTGCCATCTGTTTTCCTGATTTATCTTTCAAATTGCACACTTAAATCCAGTTATAGGGATGAGACTGGTTCACTTTCTTAAAAAAATAAAATTCCCTAAAGTTAAATGTTTTTTATTAAATAGTTGGTTTATTTTCCCCCTGGACTTCTAGTTGGAAAATAAATATTTTTGACTTGAACTAAGACTTGAATTAGAGGGAACTCTTGAGTTTGAACCAATAAAAATTTGTTGGTTTGCCTGATTTGGTACATAAATTCAGTGCCTTTGTGGGACTGTAGTTTGGAATCTGCATTCACCATTTCTGTCTTCAAGTTTAGGGCCCACAGAGAAGAAGACAGGCATGGAGCCTTCATCTGCAATTTTCCTAACCAGGGCAAAACAGGGATTCCCCCAAGTGAGAATTCAAAATGTGCCCTTTTTACAGGGACATGGAGGATTTGACAGCATGTTACCTGTCTGGTGAATTCTTCCTTTACTCTTCTAGAATTCACCAATAGCTTTTGAACATTAACAGGTTTTTGGATTTTTTTCAGGAGGCTTCCCAAGTATTTCCTTCCCACTTTTATAGTGTTTGAAAGAACCTTCTACTCCCCTTTCATCACCCTGCAGACAAATGGTTTTGTGGTGTACTTGAACAATGCCAAAGCTGCCAGAAAAAGGAACTGGATTTGCCAGGAATTCTGGCACGTGGGACATGGTTGTAAGTCCATTTTTCGGGTTTAGCCCTTTCAACCGCAAAACTGGCAGCATCAATTTCTGCAGCATCAAGCCTAAAGCCACACCTGCCCTGACAAAGGGGAGCACTGTCCAGGTGTAGAATCTGTGCTTTCAGCTCAGAGGGTGAGGAGTCTACAGCAGGAAAAAGTTTGAAACTGCTTGGAACAGTAGGAAGTAGCTGTTGCAGGCTGTGTTATCAGTGGCACTTCTGACGAGATACCATAAGGGAGCCAGACCAGAAAGCTGGGCAGATGTGAAGAATTATGTATGAGAAAATTATTTGGCTTGACTTCCCTGTGTCTTTCCCTACCCAGATCCTTTGACAGGAATTTGTGTGCTTCTTGTATTACAATTGAACTGGCTTCTAGGAGACTGTGTTGGGGTTTTTTTTAGCATTGTGTTTCCACAACCATGTTCTGGATTTCCACACTGGGGTGTAAAATTTTTTTACATTTTATTTTTCATCAACTTCTGTATATTTTTCTTTGGTTTTAATCCTTGCCTCACTGAAGTTCGAATTTGAGAGTGTATCTTCTCTTGTCCATCCTGCCATGAGCAGGAAAGCCAGGTTACGAGCATTTTCCAAGCGTTATAGTGTCAGTAACCATTTGTGAGCTGTAGATGGCACAGGAGAGGTACGAATAAACTGAGAACAGCCCCTTCTTACAAGTTTCTGCCTGTATCTTTAAGCAGTTTAGGAATACAAATAACCAAATTAGGAAGGTTTGTATCTAGCCCGTGGAGTGGCTGTTATGCTTGTTAACTTGATCTTTTATCCTAGATTAACTGAAGTCTTTGAATTGTAATTATAATACCTTTGCACGGTGGGATATTTAGAAAATGAGTTTTCTCTTTACATTGCACTGTCTGCTAAGTGAGAACTAGACACTGTATATGCATAAAAATAAAAGTTACAGGGATCATATGATTATGCACTTTTCATCTTTCATGGCTTTCCCAATGAGTACATGCTGAATTCTTGTAGCTGTTGTGTCAGGAAACATATCTCAGGAGCATAAACCTTACACTACTCTCTGCTTTGCAGCTCCCAAGGTTATGATCAAAAGTGTTTCTCAGTTCCTGTGCTGTGTTACACATGTCCCAGGAAGTGAATGGGTATTTCTAAGGACACTAATGCTTGTTTTATTTCCTTTGGTTGAGGAGTGAAAAGTCACAGTGTAAATAAGGCTCCAGGTACTGGGCTGATGATCACAAAAATACCTCCATCTGTTTCTTACAGCAGATTCTATTTTTTCTTTTTTTGTCTTTTCATTTGTGCAGGGAAAAAGCTGCGGGAAGGTCCTAGAAGGGGGAAGCTACAAAGAAACATAGTCTGTCAGTTTGTGTAGGGTCAGGAGCTGGGAACTCATCTCACTTCTGCTACTGACTTGATGTGTGACCTCAGGCAAACCACAATTCCTCTGTGGGCTTTGCCCCTTCTTGCTTTTCACTAGGAACTCAAAATTTTGTCATTCAAAATTGTGGAAAATGCTGCTGTTCTGAATTGATACCCTTTTTATCTGTGCACTGTATTTCGCAGGTGTAAGGAAGTGTCCTATTTGCTTTCTCTCATTTTTATCTTGTGGAAATGAGAACTTGCTGCTGTTGGTACAACCCCAGTATATTTAAAGAAAAGACTTGAGTTTTTGTCTCTCAATGCACAAGATAATCCCCTGAGAATGCAGGAAGTTTTCTCATCTCTCTGTGCTTTTGAGGTTTAATGGGTATAAGTTCTTCTATGTTATAATAGGCAGAAAGGACCTTAAATTTCCTAGATGTTTACAGCAAAAAGAGAATTTTATGAGTGTGAGGGAATAGAGAAACAAGGCACAGATTTTCAAATTTCTTGTGTACAAAAAGAAACTTAAAAAAACCCTCAACCCCAAGACCAACCAAACCAAAACACTTTCTCCACACTAGATGCTAGCAGAGGAATCATGGAAGAGATGGAAAGATAGATAGTGCTGGATTTTACAGAGGTTGAGAATGAGCTCTGTTGTCTTCTGTCAGTGGAATGCTCAGACTAATCTGTAAATAGTCTGTTTATCATTAATTGCTGTGGCTCTGCCATTCCTGCCTCCCACTAGGACTTCCATGAAAAATAAGATGGTCTTGGCCAAACAAAACTCCATGGTGAAGGAGGGGGAAAATAAACAATTAGAAACAGTGTAGGGTACCACCAGTATTAAATAAAAAAATGTAAATAACAATGGAGAACCATGTCCTGAGGTGCTGTGTGAGAGCAAATCAGTTGTTGCAGCAGAAACTGATTAAAGGCTGTATAGCAATTCCAGTATTGTGGATTGTTCTCCAAATGCCCTTTCTAATAGCAATACAGATAAAATAAGGATGAAATTCCCCTTAGTGGCAGATGGGAAGTGCTGTCCTGTCTGGGAGAATCTGTGAGGTGGCAGAAGCAGTCACTCACTGTGGCATTTTTGGGATCTCCCATGGCATGAAGGAAATTATCAATCTGATTCCATGTTCTTAGAAGGCTCATTTATTATTTTATGTACTTAGATTATATTATAGAATACTATACTAAAACTGTACTAAAGAATAGAGAAAGGATACTTACAGAAGGCTTAACAAGACACTAATGAAAAAGTTGTGGTCTCTTCCAGAGTCCTGACACAGCTGGACTGAGATTGGTCATTAAGTAAAAACAATTCCCATGTTGGATAAACAATCTCCAGCTACATTCCAAAGCAGCAAAACACAGGAGAAGCAATCAGATGATTATCGTTTTCAGTTTTCTGAGGTTTCTCAGCTTCCCAGGAGAAGAAATCCTGGTGAAAGGATTTGTCAGAAAATATGACAGTGACAACCCACCCTGTGCTGGATGAGCCAATGGTTCCCTTGCTCCTTACATGTCCTCCTTCCATAGGACTCATGCTTTTGGACTGGGAGCCTTGGCCATATTGCCATATTTGGTTGAAAAACAGTCAGTGTGGAACACAGGAGGTGTTTTGATGATGTCAGAATAATAGTAACAATTGGTATGCTGTGACACTGATTTCTAAACAATAGTTTAGCTTATGGTGTCAAGTGACCAAGAATATTTTGATAAAAGGCTTTTCAGAATGAACTTTGTACACTCAGCTGATGCCTTTGTGTTTAGAAATCGATTGGATGTGGCACTGTTTGCCATGGTTTAGCTGAGGGGTTAAGGCATGGACTGGACTCAATGATCTTGAAGGTCTCTTCCAATCTAGGGATTGTGTGGTTTTATTCCAGGTCTCTTTTCTGATTTTTTTTTTTTGTTTTTTTGAACACTGCTCAGAAAAAAAAGAATCTGGATGAGAATATTCCTCAGATTTTTATTGTAGTCATGATGAAGTAGCAAGAAAAATACACAGAATTGAATTCTTGAATGAGATTGACTGATGATATCAGTTCTTTGGTTTTCCTTATGTGTTATTTAAGCAATACTAAGAGGAGGTAACTGGCCAAGTTCAATGACTTAAAACAGTCCCAAGTGCACCAAAGTTAAAGGCACAGCATGTTAAACACTTGTAGTCGAAGTGTTGTGACTGCAGCCTCTTCTTGGATGTCTATAGTCTGTTATAAATAGATTTTTCTCCTGTGTCTAGTAGCTTTAATGTTGATCTGGTGGTGTTATCCTGAAGCAAATCTATTAAAAGAGAGACTCTTAAGAGCCAGCCCTGCTTTCATACACCTAGAAGTTGTTCCTCTGCTTCTCTGCATACTACATCTATTATCATTTATGTAATGACGCCACATGGCCATTAATGTCCCAGGGTCAGAGTCTGGATTCTGGGACATTCAGATTGACTCAACTTGTCAGCTTCAGAGGGGGAATAGTGTGCAAGTGAGACCTGTGTTTCTGCAGTTTCTATTTTGTCCCTACAGCCCATTAGCAAACTTAAAAGCAAGTTGAAATTTATAGGGGACTTCATCTGACTTGTAGCCAGTGACACAAATGAAGAGAGTGTCTGTTAGCTGTGGCAGTGGTGGGAACAGAGCACAGCTCTCTTGGCTCTGCTGATTTACAAATGGTGGTTCTCAGCTTGGGACTGATGGTGCAGGGTCAGACCAGGCCATCACCCATCCACTGTGCTGTTCCTGACTGGCTTTTCTGTGCAATTAAGCAATGACAAAATCATTGCTGTCCCCACCCACCCAGCTTCAACCAATTTTTGCTTAGTGACTATTTAATGACTTGGAGACCCTGTCTGTTCTTTGTATTTCATAGCTACAAACAGACCAATTTTCTGTGAATTTTTTTCCTCCCCTTTGAGTCTATTTATGTATTTGGCTTTCCCTCCATCCTGTAGCAGTGAGTTCCACAATTTATGTTGCCTGAAAAGCATTTTCGTTTTTCTGCTTTGAACCAGGTATGTGATAATTGCATAAATGCCCCCCAGTTCTCATTTAACAAGGAGAAATTGAGCTGTTTGCATCCTATGAATTTCTCTACACCATTTTTACAGACTAGTGACATGATCCAGTAAAGAGATGTCTGTATTCCATATTGAGTCCTTACCTTTTATAGCCTCTCCTCTGACAGGAAAAGATATTTCATATCTCTGATTCCCAAGGCCACAATTTTCTGTGCTTTCTGGACTAGAGGAAGTAACCAAAGTGACTCCAGCTTCTACTTGGTGGTTAGGAATGGCTTAATTAGTGCCTATTATTAAGGGTATGTGCATTGATTTGTACTTCTCTACCATCCAACTCAGAATTGTGTTTTTTTTCCTGTCTTCTCAGTTAGCTTTAGTTCTAGAAAGCACTTGGCTTTATTAATATGCTTGTCTCTAATGTGAAAACATGACTGTTTCCCCCCTCATTCTTACCATATTGACCGATTAAAATGCCAATTACTGCCACAAGGAAGTTCTAAAATTTTCTTGGTATGAAATCTGACCATTTATTCCTACTGTTTATCCTTAGTGTTTTATCAAGAATCACGTTGGAAGAGTAAATTCTCTCTTGTTCGATTACCTTTGGTGTAATGTTTGTTATAAAAAAATCAAACCCAAAAAATCACTCTGGAAATTAAAAAAAAGTATATCTACTGTGTGATCCTTGCATTATATCCAAGTGCCCTTGAAAAAGCTCTAGATCTTATTCTGAATGTCCCAGAATGTATCACATTGCTTCATCTCTTTATTTTTTTTCTTTATTACAGTTTCCATAATATGGAAGTCAGACTTAGGAGCCTGTAGGTCATAATGTTTCTCTGATCTGTTACTGAAGATCAATGTCCTTGAATTCTTGACTGAGCTTGTGTGGTACAGGTTTGGAACAGGAAACTCCCACTCTGCCAGATCAGTATAATTCCCATTTGAAGTGGTGGAAAGTTTGGTATGGTTTCAAAGGTCATGTTTGCTCAGTCTTGCTGTCTTGGGTTTAGTAGCAAACTTCATCCCAACTTTCATCAAAAGCAGCAGTCTTAGAACTGTCAAGCTACTTCACCAAAGCCACTGATGTTAGTACTTGAAATTGTTGTGGTGCAGAGAGACCAATGTGTACTTTTTTCAGAGCTCCAAAATTCAGATGGTTCTTGGACTAATGTTAAGTGAAAATGATACTTTTTTGCTGGAGTGATTTTTAAGTAAGGGCAGGTAAGCTACAAAGTTACAATATTAGATGTGCTCACATTGTGGTGAGAATGGAAAATACCAGGGATCATAATAGAAGTGGAACATCTGAAAATAAATGATTCCTTTTTTTTTTTCTAAGTTGAAGAGCAATTTTCTTTTGCTTGTCCTCCATTTGGCTGTAGATGAGAGACATTGCTAAAAATGCTTCATTATCTGTGAGCTAGTAAAGCTTTTCTTTCATCAAATAACACTCACTTGATGGCGGAAAAAATATTTCCCTACTTTGAAGAAGATGGCAACATGCTGTCATATGGCTTTGGAAAGTGACAGTGCTGACAAAATGGGTTTTTCTTTGTGTAACTTAGTTTCTTTAGCATGAGCAGCATTTGAAATAAGTAGTTCTGGGATTGTATATATAGACAAATTCAGAGACAGCAGTTTAGGGGTATTATCCAGAGGTGCTACAAATATGCAGAGTACATTGTTTTAAAGTGGTTTTGGAGGCTAGAGAAGTAAAATGTTTCTGGCAAGGGTGAGTGTCATGAGGCATTGGGGGAACAAGCAGTTCTGTCATGTGTATTTTGCAGTATGGCTGTTTATTAGGCTGGCTGTAGCCAAGAGGCTTCAGTCAGATTCTAGACAGGTCTTTTTCTTGGCCATCCTCACTGTTTCTCTCTGCCCTTGTATTCACATATAGAAGTTTTATTCCAGAAAATATTTAGTATCAGAAAATATTAATATTCCTGTTCTGGAGCCTTATGCCTGTCAGTACATAACAAGTTGCTCAATTAAACATAGTTAATAAGGGTTGTGGAAGTGCAGAGGCTTGACTAAGAGGAAACAGCTGGGTTTTTTCCTTGAAAAACCCCACTCAACCAACCAACAACAAGTAAAACCCAAAAGCAAAAACAAAACCCCCCAAACCACAAACAAAATAATTAAAAAAAAAATCCCTTAAGCTGCTATTTTGATGGCAGAAGCACATTTAGCCTTTGCTCAAGATGCAGTACAAAAGATTGTTATTCATTTTATCTTTCACTCATGTTTTCTACTTGAAATTATACATGCACTGGAGATACATAAGGTAGTTGTGAACCATCTAATGTATTGTGGAATTCATCTTTTTTGGATCACCAGAGAGAAATCCAAGTGTTGCAATAACTAAATATCCCAGAAGAAAACTTCTGAGGGTTCTGTCTCTTCCTTAGTGCTGGAGTTTCTTAATTTGGTAACTCCTAAGAAGCAGTGTATGCTTAGAACCTGTCAAGCCCAAACTTGTCTCCAAGTAACAGAACACTGTGACATCTTTACAGTGAGAATACTTGGTCCTGGTCCTATGAAAGTGTATAGAAATGAAAGAATTGTACTTATTTGTATGCTGTTGTTGCTATTTAAGAAAACTTTATTTTTTTGTCTCATGCAGATCTTAGTAGGTCTTAAGGTTTCACCAGGCTCTTGAAGGCACAGATATTTTTGTCTGTGGCCAAACTGAGGAGTGATGGAAGTTCTACAATCTTTGTGCAGCAAGGTCTCGGCTTTCAAGACCGGGCAAACAAAAGTCATTGTAGGGGGATAGTTTGAATAAACAGAAAACAAAACAGTCCAATAAGAACAAAAAAAAGTCACCAACATTTGAATCAAAAATGATCAGGTCCCATTATTGTGTTACCTCTCAAAGAACTGCCTTCCTGACTTATCCTGCCCTGCTTCTCTTTTTAGTCTAGCCAGCTTCCTATGGAGGAACAACCTTTTCTCCTTCCTCTTGGCTGAATCCCTGTCAAAGGCTTTCAGCTGGAAATCCTGGGGTGGTTGAAATTAATATACTCAACATGGCTAGTCAGAGCACCTAATGACTGTTCTGCCTGAAAGCAGCATGGCCTTAGCTTTGGATCTCATCTCTTTGGGCAGGAGAGCAGAGCTCAGATCTCGGGAGGGGGCTTGCCTAGCCAAGATGAACACTTCTGCAGCTGCTGGGGGAGATAAGCACATGTGTACATCAGGACCTTGTGTGTACATATGGATGTGATATGTGTGGTAGCTGCCAGTGCAGAAAGTGAAACGTAGGGAGAAGCATTCTCAGTCTTGGTCTTTGATGAAATTGATTTTTGGAGAAAGGTTATAAGATAATTCCGTTTTCTCACCTAGTTTGCTGAGTTAGCTGGAGCAGACTTGGTTAATTGTTATGAGTTTGGAAGCATCCCTATCCTGTGTTACTCAGTGTGAAAAAACATCTAAATTCTCTCACAAAGTTTAATTAGATTATCACTTCAGCTTTGAATTTGAAGAGAAGGGTGGCTCATACCTGCATGATGCCAGCTGTTGTTTGTATGTAGTAATAAACTTTGATCTTTTCATCTAGGTTGTGTTTATTTTCACTGCTAGTTGAAGGGAGATTGTTTTAACAATAGTGTTCAGAATGCCTGTATGAAAATGGCAGGGAGAATAATTCATGCCTAGAGGGTCTATGCCAATGTTAAGTGACAATTCTAACAATTTTGGATTTGTGTTCAGGTGGGTAAGCTGGTGGTGTAAACCTTTCCCCCCTGAAGTCCTGAGCTCAAAGGAAGGAGAACCACATAAGCTGCATGCAGTTTCTCTCCATTAGGAGTGGGTATGAGCCTTTTCCCTCCCTTCCCTCGCAGAATCAGCATTTCCCTACTGCTCCTTTCTTTGTGATTGTGGTAGTAGAGTCTTTCCTCCTGCATTTAATTTAACTGATGGCACAATGTGTCCTGATAAATGGTGAAGACTGCTATTTGACTGTTGGTTTTGATTTTCTGAGAGGATGAGCCTACAGTTTTGGTACTTTAGTTCTTTCTGGTTTGTTTTTTATTTTTTTTTTTTTTCACCCAGCCAACTAACATGGAAGCTGTGTGGGAACTGGAACATCCATACTGTGGAAATTTTAATGTTTCCAACTAATTTTTCTTTGCAAAACTGAGCTCAGGATGTCTGCCAAGAAGACTGCCCCCTCGGGAGCTTGCCTGTGGGTGGGCTGGCTAGTTGCTTGGATCTGGCTTTCATTGAAAGATTTTTGACAGTATCAGTTCCTGTAGAAGTTTTTTTCTACACATCAGCATTTTTCTATTGGAATTAAAAAAAAAATAATTCTAGAATTTCTGACTATATTTAATGGAAAAGAAACATTGAAGGGAAACTGAGGAATTCTATGACCTCACTTGACAGTGTCCTGTAAATATGGAGTAAAATAGCCTGTATCTGAATGGCCACTTGGCAGGCTGTAAGCCCAGTGCTGCCTGCAGGCTGATTTCTTTTGAATAAACTGCCAAGGTAGATAACTGGAGAGAATGCCTTCCTTGTCTTCACCTGGTGTATAAGGGTTTGTTGCAGTAGATAAAGAAATAAAAAAGGAAGAGTGGGAGGAGGAGACTGAGTTGCCTTTTGCTCACCCAGATCACCAACTGGAGCATAGGGAGGGCACTGTTTCTTGTGTGAAAGGGGAAAATGGTTCCTGGTACCATTTTCTGTTCTCTGCAACTTTGTGGCATGCAGCAAAAAGCCAGTGCTGCTGGGGAGGGAAAACTGCCTCCCTGAGGAGTTCTTTGGCCTTAAGGTAGAAGTGTGCTCCCTGATGTCCAGTCAGGCAGCTGAACAGTGGGCAGGGCGCAGTTCAGTCCTGCCCTGTGCTGTTCCCATTGTGTGACTGGGCTGGGGGATTCCCTATTCTGCTGTCAGCTCCTGGAGATGCCTTGGAACTGGCTCCATCATCAAACAGGCTGAGCCATCCTGTAGCTTCCCAAGCCTACTGGCAGTGCTGCATGGATCTCTCTTTTATTCTCCTGCTGGAAGGTAAAAGTAACTATGACAGCGCAAAAAACTTTTATTTCTAGGATTAGAAGAAAGGAAGTTGGGAAGAAAAGACAATTTTTAAAACTAAGAGATTAAAAAGAAACTTTTGGATCCATCACAGATAGGAATTAAAAGTGAAAGAATAGAAGTAGTTTGATTAAATCTTTCAGAAAAAAACATGTTTGTTTTGAGTCTATCTTATTTTTCAAGTTTGGTCCATTTGTGTTTAGTATCATCCTGCACTGGAAGAACAGTAACTGGACATAAACTCTCCCCTTTTTTTGTTAAATAAATGTAAATTGCATGTTTCTTTGACTTCCATAGCCTTATAATAATTTACTGGTTTGTGAAGGATCAGGTCCAATGTATCCTTCATCAATGAAATCTCCACAAGTGCCCCAAAGCATAATATATTTTCATGCTGCTGCACTTGGACCAAGTCAAGCTGTGCTGGTAAAGCTGTCTTTGGCTGCGTGCAAGGCTCATAATCCATAGGTTATGGCTCTGCCAAGTCTAATGGGACTTGGGCACAGCATGAAAACATACTGTTCCAGCATATGCCTGGCTGCTAGAAGGGAACCCAGCTCCCCAGGTCCTGCCCAGTAAACATTTGGAGCAGATTGCTGCACTCTTTTCTCACTGTGTTAGTGAGAAGCATCAGGAGCTCTCAAGAACTCATTAATTATATTTCTCTGAGCACAGTGTTTTGGCATTTTGAGTACAGCTAATTACAAGCAGATCTTAATCTTGGAGTTTTTTTCCTTGTAATTAATTATTTCTTCATTATCTTTAAACTATTTGACTAAGCAGTTTACATCCTGCTCTCGCTTCTTTAGCAGATGTCTTGAGAAAACAGATGTTTCTGTTTTCAAGAGAGAAAGGTTCATTCTTTTCTAGAAGGAGGAAAGCTCTGCAGTTTAATTGTTAGCATGGAAAATGTAATGGAACAAACACATTGGAGTTTTTTGTGCTAAGCTAAATATCTCACTCTGATACTGTAACTGGAATATATGTATATAGATGCATAGATAAAATTCATATTTCAGTAGTATGTATCTATCTTATATATGCATATATAGGATATATATTAAAAATATATACCTTGAGGGTTTTCACCTGCAATGGGTTCTTAAATATTTTGATTGCAGTTTTAAAAAGATAGATCTATATGTTAGTTAAACCTAGTCTCATGAAACTGGTGGCAGGCTTGACAATTTAACATTTCTGATTTGAGTCATTTGTTTAGAAGCTTCGAGTATTGTTTAAATACTGTTAAACCATGTGGATATTGAAGGTGAAAGAGTTAACTTTATAAGAAGATTTTCTTAAAAAATGTTGCCTACAAATAATTCCTGATCTTCTTATTTAAAACTGCTTTTACTGACAAATTAGCTTCTGTGGCCAAAAGATAGGCTAGTCTTTAATAGATATTAGGAAATAATCTTTGTTAATTAGGATTTATTAGCCTCAGCCAGACTCCAGTTCTTGATTAACCTAAAGTAATTAAACTCTTAAATCTGTCTGACTAATCAAGAGGAGCAGTCCTACCTAAAGTTGCAGCTCCTCATAAGTGGAATCAATGGGCAGTTAATCTGCCTGTGGATTTCTGGATTGAATCCAATGAGCTGAAATTTGCTTGTGTAGATTTTGTGGTTTTGGATAACAAAGCATCAGATGTGCTGTGGTAAGTTCTGTTTCCATAAGCCCTGTTTTTGAGGCTGTGGTAATAATTTAGATTAGTTCAGTCACTGACCTGACACACAATGAAAATTTTTCATTAAAACTTTCCTATCACAATAAGGAGTAAAGATTATCCAGTTAGGAAAACCAAGCAACACTTGACTGCAGAGTGTTGGGCCACTCTGAATCAGAATGATGGGTGTTTTCTTGTATTCCTTTATGAAAAAAAAAAAAACCCAAAAAACCAACCCCAAAACTTAGGCTGCTGCTTTTTGTCAAATCAGGATGGAATATACCCAAACACTGGCAGTATTCCCCTCCAGTCCACATGTTGTACAGACATTTTAGGAACTTGGGTGTTAGCTGTGATTCAGGTGCTCAGTGGTACACATGGTGACTCTTCCTTTGACCACAAAGTCAACATGAATAATGTGTTTAAATGCCTTAATAGATTGAGTTTTAAAGGATTTTTGAATTTTAAAGGATTTTTGATTCTACTATTCCACAGCTCACAATTTCAGTGGGATATCTGGAGACAAACAGACTTCTTCAATTTTGTCTTCAAATTGTCAACAGACAAAAGACTTCTTGGCCTCATATAGAATCTATAGGAAGTTCCTTTGTACATATCACAGGGTCTGTCATTAGCAATGGCCTCACCTCTAGAAAAAATGTTTGGGTTTTCTATGTCTGGTAAGCAGCAGAAAACACACTGCTGGTTCTGTGAGGGATCCTCCTGGCAGGCAGGATTTGCTCTGGCAGGTTTTGGCACTGCTCAGCTCTCATTTTCTCTATTCCCTTCTCTTCTGCAGCCCTTTCAGTATGATTAAAGACTTCTTAGTTGTGCATGTTTCTCATACCATACTCATCTATGTAAATGTGACAGAGGAGAATTTATTCAGTGGTACAATGCAATTGCATACTCTGGTTTCATGCATTGTTTTGGTTTTGCCTGTTCTGCTGTGAAAGGTTTTCCAGGCTTTTGATTTAAAAAACACTGGGGTAGAGATGAAGCAGGGAGTTGGTATTTAGAAAATCTCCTAGTAGATTGTGTTTATGGAATATTGTTAAGAAATTAATAATTAATAATCTGAGAGCCAGGCCTTGACATCAAGTTTGCAGCCACCTGGAGAGCAGCTCCTGGTCCTCAGGCCCTCTTTAAAAATGGCAAGGTGGGTGTTTGCAGTCCTGTTGGATGAGGCTGTTGATACCATGTGTGACCCCAGGCACTTTATTGGGATGGGATGGATCTGATGAGGGCTGCAGCTCTCAAACTGCTGCTGGAAGTATCTGTCTAAGAGGTTAGAGAGGAGAATTGCTGCCAGCACAGAGGGGAGAGTGTTCCTCAGAAGGGATGTGTGCACACAGATGTTTGGCTCTCACTGAGAGTTCACTTGATGTAGGATTGAAATGTGGTGTTAATAAACTGAGCAGAGTTGTAGCTGATGTGTTGGCCAACTGGTGGCTTAATGTGATCCCAATTAGCAAGGTCCATCATCAAACAAATGTGGCTAGGTTTGCTCTGCTGTGTTACTTCTATCATCTAAGAACAGAGAGATCCTTCCCTGACACTGTGGATGTGCAAAACTTCCCTGAGCTTGCCTCAAATTCCAGGGCTTTGTGTGGGTCTGTGCTGGTTGGTGCTGTCCCTAAATACAGTGGGAAAAGGCATGGCATGCATTTAGGAGGATCTTGTGCCTGGTTTAACTATGACCCCTCTCTAAAGCCATTTGAGAAAATTCCTCTGTCTTTCTGGACTTTCAGCTGGAAATGCTGCCCGATTGTTTTGTTTGTTGCCATTATCATTATCTAAAAATCAATGGAGAGGAATGAAAAAGTTGTGAAGAACATACCGGCATCATGAAATTGTGGCTTGTGTTTACAAGTCATTTAAGTAAATCTTACAAAGTTTACAGGACATTTTTACAGTGTTCTTTATTCTTAAAAGGTGACTAATTTTAAAAAATAATCTTGTTTTTTCCTGCACATTGTGGCTGAAGGTGTTTGCATAAAATAAGCATTGAAGCCACTTGTCCTCTGGTGGTATCAAGTCTTGTAGCTGATGTGTTTTCCTTATGTGCTACAGGAATGCTGCTGTTTTGAGTTGCAAACAAAATTGAGAGGATTTTAAATCATTTTTTAGTTTTAAATCAATTAAGCATTCTCAGTCAATTTTTGTGGGCTAGGTTGTGTTCCTTTGCTGGCTCTTAAGCCTGATGTTTCATTGCTGACTCCTTGCAGCCCAAGGGAACATACAATTTTTTCCATAAGCAACCATTTCAGAAGGCAGGAGACCAGGATATGAGGAAAGCAAAGCCTGTATTTAGTCAGAATTGCAAATTGTAATTCCTTATAGTTTGACAGAATGTGACTAATACTGTATTCATTACAGATTTACCTTTGTCCTCTCCTTCCATTTTTATTGCCATCTACAATGTAATATCTGTTAACATTTCAGATAAGTTTTGCAGAACTCAGACTTAAGTACAAAAGTTTTTTCAACTTTTTTCATGCCATTTTTATTTGGGGAAAAGGCATGAGAAATTGATGGGGCAGTCAGCTCAAGTTCAGGAAATGGAGCAGGACTTCTGAATCCTGGAGTTTATATTCTCATTCAGGACAAAGTTTCTACAGCTGAGGTCAGTTTTTCTAGTTAAACACCACATTCACTCAAACACTACAGCCATACTCATTTTGCCTTCTGTTCTGCTTTGCAGATGAACTCCATTACTGTAGTTCATGTCCCCTACCTTAATGACTGAAAGAAATTAAGATATTTGGAATAACTTCATGTGGTAACTGTGGAAACCACCCAGAACAGAGGCAGAGTGTTGTTTTCACCTGAACCCTGGCTACTGTGATACATGAAATCAAACTAATTAATATTTACCATCAGCCTTCACTTGATATTAAATTTTGTATCTGAGGACTTGTACATGATTAAATACAATCCAGACCATGTGGAGCTGGTCCATGGACCCATCCATTGCTTCCTTTGATAAATTCCAGGAATGGATAGATACTTGTTGCCTGCCTTTTCTTTGTGTTAATCTTGCCAGTTGATATTTGTGTCTTCAACACAGATACTTCCAAGGATTGAAATCTCCTGTGAAATGAAGGGGGATCCTTCCAAGTCTAGGCTTCACATACCTGAATAGAGCATTCCTATTGATCACCCAGTGCCTGTCGTGTGGGGAAACAGGAATCAGAGCTGCTGATTTTTCTCTCACATCTTTCATGAGTAAAGATAACAGATTATTAGAAATTCCAAAGTCGTACAAAATGCCAAAGATCTGCTAGAAACAGTGAGTGATTACAGAGACTCAAAGCTGGAAGTATATTTTAAGCTATATTTTAAACTGTGGTTTTCCTGGGAAAAAACCCACCAACAAATAAGTTCTAAAGGATATGGGTTATGTTTAAAGTTTATGGCTTTTAATATTTTTTAGATTTTAAATATATTTCCTCAGGAAAAAAAAAAAAAACCCTACCCCTAATCTCAAGATTCCATGTCTCTCCTGAGATGGAAATGTAGAAACATTATTCTTATACTGGAATCAAGATCTAAGCCCACAGCTCTTCTCTCAGAGAGAAACTGCACATTCATTTGTTTCTGAGGGAATCAACAATTCATCAAATTATTGAATTAGAAAACCCATTCTTTGAGTTTCCGTTGCAATTTGATATCACAGCACAAACCTGTCAAATGTAACCTTTGTTTCAGTTGCTTTCTCAAATTTTTCTTGCTTTCCATCAAGGGAAATTAGTTTTAACAGGCAGAACCTCATTTGTTTTATTCAGTTATGTAAGACACAGTTTTGTTTCTGCTGAATGTAATTAATGAAGTGGGGAAGATGCTATTCATTATCACCTTAGAAAATAGTAAGTTTGCATCTTCTTTTCTCTAAGAGACATTTTGAAAGGCTGTGCTGCCCATCCATATATTCTGCAGTGAATAGAATTACTGTGACTGGGAGGAATTCTTGTCATGGTATTAATTCTGCTTGTTGCAGCCAGCACTGGATGGTGCAGAGGTTATACCTTGAAGCTGACTAAAGAGGCTTTTTTTCCCCTCTTTGTTTGTATTTTGGGGTGTGTTTGTTCAGTTGCTGTTGGGTTTTTTCCCTTGGCTTGGTTCACAATAACTCTTGAGACTGACAGAATTGCTGAAGGAGGTGGGTAGAGGAAAGGACCCCACAGCACTCAGCTTGAGCCAGTTTATTCAAGTCTACATCCATTACACTCAGGTACATAACAGTATCTGGTATGTAAGGAATAAATAAATTTTAAAAAAATTACACTTTAAAACAAAGTTACAATTTAAAAAGCATTTTAAAAATAAGTGGATCTCTCAGGTTTTGTATCTATTACCTCATTAACAATAAACCTTATTCCCTTCTGTGAAATCTGGTGAAATTCTAGTGAAACTGTTTTAATTGTGTTGGCTTCCTATATAATTAACAGCAGTTTTCATAAAGGATCAGACCTTGTAATAGCATGAAACATCTATCTGGCTATTGGTCAGCATGTGACTCAAGTATGTAGTCATAGCTGAGGACAAAGAAATTTTAGTAAAAGTGCATTTCTGATTAAGAGTTTTTATTTGTTTAGCAGATGCAGCAGTATTTACCCAGAGTGTCACAGAATGTAGCCCAAAAGGTGCACGTGGTGTGTTTGCACTGCTGTGCCTGGGGCTCTGAGTGGGAAATTATTTTTTGGCTGGCAGCTATTGCTCAGACCTCATGACCTCATACAAAGGAGAGCTCCTCCTTCTGGTACTTAGGATGTAAGTCTATAGTTTAAAAAAAATATTCAGCCAACCTCAGAACTAACTAAAGAACTAAAAAAACAGCAAGGAAAAAGAGCAAGGCAAAAACTTTAATAAATGTAGCTCTGCCTGGAATAAGTTTGGGTAGCAAGGCATAGGAATCTCCACATCTGTCATGACAGATGCTCAGGGAAAAGAAATTCACCGGCAGCTTATTTTTTTTTTTGCTAACCTAAACCAGGATTATACAAGTAAGATAAATCTTATCTCCACTAACTGCCTGATTTCCCACTTAAACCCCTATTTAAAGATTTTTGAGGATTTATGGAGATTTAAGAAAAATAACCCCAAATCCAACAAATGCCATCTCAAAACCTCAAAGCCTAACCCAGACATTTCATTATTGCCCTGGAAGAGGTAATACAGCATAACTGCACCACTAACTCCTGAGACAGCCTTAGAAGATCCATGGCCTCAGCCTAAACAGCTTTTGGGAGAGAGCTGGTGCTGCTGCATCTGTCCTCACAAGGTTCTGCTCAATCCGTTCTCTTTTATTGAAACAAAATGAGCAGAGTGCTCAGCCACAGATAATTAATGTAGAATTAATGCATGATCTTATTATAACATGCTTAACCTTTACTAGATCTCTTAATTTAGTTTAATTCAAACTTAATCTTCATTAGATCAAAATAATTCCTATTTGAGAGGTAATGAAGAAGAAAATCTTGGGCAGGGTAAGGTACAGTGACTCTTAATGGCTTCACTGATGCAATCAAGGGCTTTCATCACCAGTAACTGTACACTAGAGTGTGTTTTTCTTGCTGTGATTACTCTGTAAATAAGTACTTTCACAACACTTCTCCTGCCCTCTTTTTTACTTGAATTGTGTGTGCACAGTACTTGAAGATCTTATGAGAAGTGTTCTTTCAGGCTCTGAATCTGGTCTGGACCTCATGAAGACATTTCTAGGCATGTGTGCCTTTGTAAAGACATTCAAGACATTTAATGTTCATTTAAATGCACATTAATCAAGTGATGGCAACTTTTCAGAGAATCATAGAATCTCAAGGGTAATGTTGTGTATCCCTTTGTATGAAGCTTGTTCACTTGATCAAAGTAGTATTGCTGAGTGTATTCTGGATAACTTTTCCAGTTATTTGCTTGATGTTTTATCTCAAGGTAGTCTGGCATTTCAGAATGGGCAGAAGAAATTTGGGCAGGTAGTCTCTAGCAATGAAGGGTGTTACAGTTGAATTTCATTTGGTCACACATCTAATGTGGCTAATTATCTAAAAATCAGTGACTTTGCAGTCTTCCTGCTGTAGGGAGCTGAGACACAGATGGGGAGCACCCTTTGGGAGGCTCCATGTTGTATCTTTGGATAAAAATTATTCTAAATAAACAGGCTTCTTAGGAGACAGAAGAAGACTTTTAAAACTATGATTTAGTTCCTACAAGTTCATTTTTCTGTTTCAGGTTGTGTTTACCCTCATATGCACATGATGCAATGTACCACAGACTTGTCTGCTACTCCACCCCATTGAACATAAACCAGACTTTTTGGAGATCAAAGTCATAAAAATTGCAGAAGGCAGTTATTGAAGTCATTGCAGTAGTATGCCTTTTAAGGTAGGTTCATTCCCAAGTGTGGATTAACTTTTTCTTTTTAAATGATACTTTGGAATGAACAAATCTTTGCATTCCAGTTTTAAAGGGGATTTTGATAGGGAATTTAATAGACATCTGCAGTAGAACAAACTTCTGGCAGAATATTGAATATTGTTTGAGATATTTGCTGTGTCTGAATTTCTCATCTGACTACTTCACCTGCAACCCTCTGTCCCTAGGAGTTAAGAACAAAAGGCACTGGGTCAGGTTAGCTCCCACCATTCCAGAAGTTTCTTCTTTTCTCTTGTCTCTCTTCATTTTTTCCTGTCCAAGGGGATCTCACATCTTTCTTCCTGTCTTCTGGGCTCTGTGGGGCACTTGTCTGTAGTTTTGCATTTCTGCAAGTAGAAAATTAAAACATCAGTGAACTGCAGACATTCAAGCCTTTCATTCCTGTCAGCAGCATATTGCATTTTAGGAATACCTTTTACAATTGAAAATGCTTCATGAATTAAGGTATAAGATCAATCTGCAAAGGCCTCTGAGGCTACACAGAGGTACTAGAGCAGGGTCATCTGCCCCAAAATACCTGTTAAAATCAGGAGAGAGCAAGGTGTCCTTATAAGAAATAGGATGGAGGAAAAGTGAGAATATCATATTGAAAGAGGAAAAGGCAACCTCCAAGATGAGCCAGCCTGAATCTTTTGAGATCATCTTCAGCCAGTATTTTATATCTGATTTTCTCAGGCTTTCACTGTGCTGTTTTTTAATGCAAATGCAAGCAAAGCTCCAACTGCATGAGGATATGACTTGTGTGGGGTCATAGTAAGTGAAGTTTACACGTGGTAGCTGTAACTCCTCAACTGGCAATGTAAACTTGATGGCCACATCATAACAGTTAAAAATCTGGAACTACCCTTAGGTGGCCTTTAAAACAGAAAATTATTTTTATATCTGCATATTATATTGAAACAGAAAATGAATTATAAAAAGCCAATCAAAGAAATGTTGAACAGCAAATTAATTAATTGTACTGAAAAATATGTTTCACCCGGGAATTGGTAGCATGATGGTTCTCTTAATCTGTAGACCATTTTCTCAATTACAGCCTCATGAAGCCTGTCTGTTGTACAGGGACCTGCCTCAGATTGAATTAGTTTCAGTGTGTTCTATAATGAAGAGGGACTTGTGACTCTGGTTTCAGTCCTTGTTGTGATGGTGCTGGTAACAATCACTTCCTGCTGTGCCTTGAGAAGGCAGCTGGGGTGTGGAGGGGAGGATTCTGTACCAAGTGTACAAACCAAAAGGCCTGCAAGAACATTGCTTTAGACTGGAAATAAAATATTCATGATTTTCTTTGTCTTAGATGTACATAAGGCTGTATCTACTGTCCTGGCAGTCAGCGTGGGACCTGGAGTTAATGCTGGTCATAACTGAGCTTCCCAGGGGGAAAAGGGAAGGTTGCATGTACCAGTCTCTTCTTTTTTGGATTCTGCTTGTCCATATCCTGCTTTCTATGGAACAGACTGGAGGTTTAGGTAATTTTAATCAGGTCTCAGCCCCTATTTAAAACTCATCAATCAACTGTAGCTTTTCAGTGCACTGGTTTACATACCCAAATATATGCTTATGGAACTACCTGTGGTTTGAAGCTTGGGCAGACATTTTTCAGCTTCAGAAATCCATCCAGAATATGTTTGCAGAAGGACTATTTCCACAGTTGTGTGTTAGAGAAACAGACAGATGGATCTTAATGAGACTAACAAAAGGTGGAATATTGAAAAAAATTTTATTGGAAGAGAGATCTGTCTAATATTTTCTAATTAGAAACTTAGGTAATATTTTATCAAAGAGCAAATGCTCTATTTCTTCACTTTTAAAAGAAACAAAAACTTCTCGTAGAAGGACTTCTGCTGTCTTTTGACAATTCTAAGTCAGGGGAGAAGATTGAATCAGACAGGTTAGTGTGTAGTTTGGATTAAAAAAAAAAGTTGAGCTTCTTTAGGACTAACGCTTACCTTGAAAGGAAGCTGCCTGTTCTCTCCTTTTATTTGTTGCTTGTAAGTTGATTCTATTTTGATTCTTTTTCATGGCTTCCTCTTTGGTGAAGACATTTTATTAGAAGCAAGATAAAAATATTTATAACTGCATTAAAAGTACTTCTTTACACACTCAGTTCCTCTCCAGTACACCAATTTAAAATATTTTTTCAAGCTTCCACTTTCCAGTCTTCCCCTAATGGAGTGACTCTACTGGAGCAGTTGAAGCAGAATTTTGGGTCAGCCTAGGTACAGTGAGTGGTAGCAGTCCTGTGCAGTGCAGGATCTGTGCACTCAAAGATGACACCATGAAGTATCTGGTGATGCAGAAAATGTTTTGGCAGATAAGAAGGACAGGCTGAAACACATGTTAAATACTCTCCAGTATCAAGTGATAACATCTCTGTAGTGTGCTTTGGGATGTCTGTAGACACATTAAAATCAACTGAAAAAATTTCAGATCTTAAACCCCTTGATTCTAATACAATTTTTTAAATGCAGCTAATGTAGTTCATTAGTATTTTGGGAAAAATCAAGCAGACTTTTCAACACTCAGCCACAGAGTTTGGAAATATTAAAATATTTCCATGTTTAGAGGCCTCTGTGGCCACAAAGAAAAATATGCTAATTTCAACCAGATCTTTGTGTTCTCAGTTGAAGTAGTAGCTAGTATATTATAGGCATATACAAAGCTGTTCTCCTCCCAGGAGATATTATAGCTGTGAATGACTCTTGGAAAACAATATGAACTTGCTGCCACAACCGGATGAGCTATAAAAATGAGTACAGATAATACTGTGTTATGTTTTCTTGCTTCTGCAGCAGCCAGCTTGCATTTTTGCCCCTAATTTCTTACAAAGAAAATAGCTTTCAGGGCTTTGCTTCCAGAAGTTGTGGTGGAATTGCTTTCATGATCTCTTCCATTTTCTTGCTGCCATACATCTGGCAGTCAGGCATGAGCCACTAAGGACTGTGTGGATTGCACTCAAACCTTTGGCTGTTACCACTACCTTTATGGTAGTTGCAATTAACCTTACTGTTCCTCATAAATTATTTTCACATTTTTATTTTTTTCCCTCTGGAAAACAAGCAGACTTATTTTTTTTAAATGGGGGTTTGTTCTCTTTGTGGGATGTTGTTGTTTCAGTTACTCTAATGGTCAAGCCTTGGTCATAATTTTACCCATGGGGAATGTACAAGATTCACACTTTACCAATGGGATCACAAGATTCACCACCCAAGTGTGAGCAGTTGCTCTGAGTGGGCCACTCCTGAGAGATATGGATCTGAAGTCAAGGTATGGCTTCCATTTCAAATCTAATTGCAACTAAATTTCTGTTGAGTATTTGTTTGATTCCAGTAAAACTTTGTGTTCAGTTCCATTGAGGCTGAAACAGGGGCTTCTAGGGAGTTCTGAACAGATTTTACTCAGACACTTCTTTCTTCCTGAAGGAGCTGGCTTGCCACTGTCCTTCAGGGACCTGCCTTAGATAGACATGCTTGTCGTGGCATGTCCAAGGCAGTGATGCCCCTACAGCAAAGGTTTGCTGTTTTCATTAAAGGACCTTTTCAGAAATAATTTTTGCCTCTTATTTTTGACAAAAATTTTTGTCTCTTATTCTGGTACTGAGTTAAGAAGCGCCTGGTGTAATATCCTGTGTCAGCAGCCAAAGCCTCAAATGTGAGCTGTTATCCCAGATTTTTTATTTCAGGTGAGCAATTCAGTGTGATCACTGTGGGCAATGCAACTTGGACAACTTTGTTCCGTTCTTTCTTTTTTTGATTTGTCATGTGTTATGACCAGATTTCCTCAAGATGAACAGCAGGCTGAAAAAAAGATTTAATTAACACTGGTTAACACTTTCCTGGAAAAGCTTGTGCTTGTGATTGAGCTTTCCCTTTACATCTGTTAGTAATGAGTGGATTTGGAAGGACAGGCTCTAAAACTAAGTGACAGAGTGGTCACTCTCAGTGGTCACCAGGATCTTCATGTCTGGCAGATTGGGAATCCTCTCAGTTGTCTCTGCCATTAAAGCTGCCCTGGCTGTGGCCTTTGGGAGCAGCTGGGAAGCCTCAAACCACAGTCAGAGCCACAGCCCTGTGCTTCAGAACTCCCTTGTGATATAAAAGGAGCTGGAGTTAGTGTGTGGGACCTGGAGCTGAGCAGCAGGGCTGAGCCTTCTCATGATAGGGAAAAAATTGGGGGCCCAAGGAGCCCCTAGGGCCTCCCCAGCCCTTGGCATGGGCTGAAGAGTAGGTCATGTTGTTTCTACCTTTTTAAAAATGAGTATTTTTAAATTTTTGTTTTTGTTCTTGGACACAGGAAAAAAAAAAAGAATCAGCACTGATTAATGTAGTTCTTTTCCTTCTGGAACGAAATTAGGTTTTTTAGTTTGTGTCTTTGCTTTGTGAAGGGAGGTGTGGGAAATTCAGCAGATCTGATCATGTTATGGTTTAGTCCAAGTGAGACAGATTTGCTGTAGTCAGTCTGCCTCACTGTCTGTTCTGTGGCAGGGAGTATTTCTCTTACTCCTTTTGCTCTCAAGAGAAGGCAGCCTGCCACCTGTGAATTGACTGTGAGGTCATTTTACTAAGGAGAAGAGGTGGTGAAGAAGACAATGCAAGAAAATAAGTGTCAAGTATTTTTCTTAATTTTTTTTGGTTGTTGGCATGAAAACTTGCAATGACTTTCAAATCTTGGAACAACTAATGGAAAACTCTCTCAGTTCAATGTAGGTTTACATGGGATTTTGAAAGCATTCATTGAAACCCTTGAACTTTGAGAACTGATGCCAAAGTTTGGCAGATTTTCTTAAGAGTAAAATTTTGGTTTGGTTCTTTTATTTAAGGCATCACGTTAGAACTTTTATGGCTTAGGTTCATCTTTCCTGAAAGCAGTGCTGAATAGTTGGCAGTGGCTGCAGAGCTGTATTCCAGAGAGCAGGGTCTCCAAGGGCCCACTCCTAGCATCCCTCTGTCTTCCATCAGCTCTGAGTTTTCTCCAGTTTTGTGCCACAGCCTCTGTCCCAAAAGCTTGGTAAAGGTTACTTGTTCAGTTCTAGCGAGATTGGTGGAGCCTGGGATGGTTCTTGAGATATTCTTGGCAAGGAAAGCCTTACTTAATGGAAATGAACTTTTTCTACTTTGTAGGTGCTGTTAGGAATGGAATGTATGTACCTCATACATTGTTTTACTTACATTGTAAAAAATGGTGCCATTCCATTCAAGAAGGAAAACCTGCCCAAATTTGTGTTTTCATTCTTTGTTGTTGTGCTAGGAAGGGATGTTCTGACAATTTCTGTTATTATTATTATTATTATTATTACTACTTTTATTTTTATTACTCCTTTTATTTTAGGGCCATTGATCTAAAAAACAAATCAAACTAACACCCTTTCTCCCTAAAACCCAAGAATATATTTAAATTTGAAAAAACTCTGGTATTCATGTGTGAAGTCCATGTACATCATTTGCAAAGGCTTTTTACTCCAGAAAGTTGCTACAAATAACTTTGCCTTGGTCACAGTGGTTAAATTCCACAAAAGTGGAATGGTTTATGTAATTGACTGTGAAATCATCACTGAGTGTTTCCCCTCAGGCTTCAGCCTTACAGAGGCCAGAAAATGTCCTGAAGTTTGGCTGGAGCACCTTCAGTGTCTTGTGAAGCCAATACATGCTATACTTGATTCTATTTCTTGCTTGTGGCACATCCAATGTTACATTGCATGATCTTTTTCTTCTTTTGCACAAAAGTGTGAAGCCTCCCTCTGGATGACCCATTGAGATCTTTGTCATGGTTTGTGTTCATAACAATTTCTCTATTCAAAACTCAGTCAAGGCTTTAAGCTTTCCCAGGTTTTGTCAGAAGTTAAGGCAATGACTTAAGGCTTTTCATGGAGACAAATGCTTCATGAACACAACAAAACAAAAGCTTATAAATGCAAAGAAAGCAAATTCTTCTTGTTAACTCTTTGTGAAAGAGGGAGAATATGATTCCATAAAGCATGTCCATCTGCTGGAAAGCTGCTTAACTGTCTTAAAGCTGTGGCCTTCCAAACTCATTTTTCTTGCTATCGCCTTACTTTTAGAAGTTATGGAGACTTTTGTATCTGGTAAGTTGAGTTCTGCCCTTCAGAGAACATTGCTGGCAGATTTGCTGTCCACAAGATCATTGGCTGCTACTTCTGCTTGAGATACAAATATACAGGTTCTGCTTGGCAGAAGGAATAGGTAGATGGGGAATTTTGCCTCTGGAAAAGCTGTTATGTACTGGGAAGCTTACCTGGAAATGAGACTAGGTGCTCCCTGTTTCTTTTGTCAGGGAGACAAATACATCTCTTCTTGCTAGCTTATCTCTTGCAACTTTTTCTCTTAAAAGGCTGACTACTCTGTAAAAAATACAAATACAAAAGTAGGTCTGATTTTGACTAAAAGGGAATTATTTTTCTGTTTTGTGGGAAAAACTGAGCCATGGAAATGCTCATGGATTTTCTGATTCAAATGAACAGTAATAGGAATAAGATCATTATTTTTTCTGACCTAAATTTTTTGTTTGTGTGTTTTCCCTCTGTTCCTCGAATATTTTAGATGGTCAGGATTCCAAAATAAGTATTATCTGAATAAAATTTTGATCTATTTTCCAGTTTACTTATACTTTCTATTCATCAACAGGCTTGAGCATGAATACAGAGCTCTAGCACATTATACAGAGAGAAAAAAATTAATCACTCAGTATTTTCAAATTCAAATAAAGAGTTTTTTTGGTCTTTAAAAAAGTGCTCTTGGCAGAGAATTCAGATTTCTCTCATTCATAAGCTGCTGTGGCTCTGAAAGATTTGATGCTTTTGATAAGAACAAAGGTGCAACCCAGTATTATTTTACCTCTCTGGATTTCCGAGGACATGTGGCTTTTGGAAGTGGCACTGATAGCGATTTTTGAGTGAATGCTTTGCTCTGTGATTTCCATTCCCAAGTGCAGCAGAAAACAAAAGAGCACTGAAGCTTTAATCAGTGACATTTTCCCCTGTGACAGCAGCTGTATTCCTTCAACTCCTCTCCTTCCGTAGGAGTCTCCCTGGGATGCCAGGATGCCCTGCCGGTTCACCAGGAGCCACAGACACATTGTCTGTGACATTAATTGCCAAAGAGTGTGGCACTGGCTGCAGTCTAAAGCTTCTGACTGGCATTTGGAAATATCCAGTGATTTTCCAAGTCCTAATGAAATTAGTTCAGCAGCAAGCTCTTTGCTAAGTGGATGAGAGAGCCTGCATGTGTGTTACTGTGTTTATAAAGAAAGCCCTTTTTGTGTATGTATAAGTTTTTTTGAGTGCTTGCATCTTGCTGTGACATTTACCTTATTTTAATGTGTGTGGGAGCTTAGTGGTCTTTCATTAATTTACAGATCTTTTTAAGTGTTCAAGAGCACAGTAGGACCTTGGAAGAAATCTTTAAAAACCCCCCCAAACCAACCCACAAATTTAAACTGTATTTTATTTGCACTTCAGATTTTAAAGCCAGGTCTCAGGCTTACTATTCTAAACCAAATGCCACTTTGTGCTGATGGCTCTGTAACCCATGATGCTGGGTGTGGCAAACTGGCTTGTCAGAATTCCCTCTCCAGAAAGGTGTGACCAGCAATAACCTTTCATGTGTGCTGTAGAACAGAATCTAATTTGCAAACAGCCTGACTTGGTATGAAGAGAGCAAATTAGCTGGCTACCGTCTTCATGGTGACAGTGGCTTACCAGGCATGAAAGCTCAGGAGACCAGGGACATGTCTTGTCTCAGACCCCTAAGTAAGAATTGGGAAATGCTGTTCAATCATGTAAATGGCACTTAGGCCTGGTCAAAGCTATTAATATTGTCTATTCTAGTATATTCAGTGATTCTGCACATTAAAGTAATTCAGCCTCTTCCTTACTTGAATGTACACTAGTCACTGCCTTCAAATTTTGGCTGAGCTTCCTTGTTGTCATACAAAATGCACTGTTGTGTTTACTTTGTTTACATTTTTCTATCTGGGAAAACTCTGGCACACAGAGAACTGCAATTCCTGTCATCACACTGACCTCCAAAGCCTCATGCAGCAGCACCACAGTGTTCTTGAGAAACAGTTTTGCTTCTGAAGGCAGAGCTGAAGGGAGAAGCAGAGATGTGTATTAAAAAAGGAAAAAAAAATAGTATATGGAGACAAATCCAGGATGAAACTAAAACCACATGGTGTTAGAGAGTGAGAATTACAGCAGCAGGCCTTTGACAAGAGTTCTGGTCTGGACATGCAGGTAATTGAAGACAGACAAAAGGATGGTTTTAAGCACAGTTTTATTAGGTTAATAGAGCAGGAATATTTCCGATAAGTCCAACATGGTGTTACAGGATTCTTACCACATAACTCATAACTCAGGATCACTGTTCTTTGTTTACCCACAGGATTTAGCTTGTAACTGGAACATAAAGAATATGGCCTAAAATAGCATAAAACCGAATTTTTTTTGTTTGACCAAAGTTTTGCTGAAGTTATGCCTTAAACTGCAGACACAGTGGAAAGTGCAGGTAGTGGAAAAGCAGAGTAACAAATGAGGAAATCTCAGGTAATGGTATTTTTATTACACCTCTGTATGGGTGTGCTTGAAGCAAAATCTGATACTAGCTAAAAGAAGCTCACATGACTGAATAATAAAGTATGTTATGCTTTAGTAGTGATAGGCTGCTTAGGCAAAATATTTGTGAACTGTTGATGAAGAATGTGACTCAGGGATTCCAGTGCTTTATTAACAATGCAAAATGGCTAACTAGGAGATAGATGAGGGTCTTTTATGAACAGCGTTCCCTGAAGTCTCCTTTTTGCCATCTCAAAGGTACTTGCTGACCTTTGGATTTGTTTCAGTTGCTGTTCATTAGTGAAGCAGTTAATAAACCAAATGTTTGCGTTGTAAATCCTGTAGGTCCATGGACATTCTTTAAAAATATTGTATGTTGACTCTTTCAAGTCAGAACTCATTGTTTTGGAGAGGGTATTAAAATATGAATGATGGATCTACATGTTCAGTCTTTAGGGGTCCTTCCAGATTTATATGATAAAAGTTAGGAAAGAGTGAAACTCAATCTTTCCAGACCCTTAACTGTTTCTTTTCTAACTTCCCAAAGTCACCCAGGAAAGTATTCTATCTCTTTCTTCTGAGAGGTCTTGTGGGTTTTTACTTTTTTAATCCTATGGGGTGCTGGCTGATGTCAGAATAAAAAATAAAAGATAATTAGAATAGATAAATTTAGATTAGTGACCTGAATAATTAGTAAGGTATCAAATACTATATTTCTAAGTCCCTACAGCTGTGAACCCCCTTCTCAGTGTTTAACTGATGACGTAAGAAAGTTTGTATTGTTTTTTTTTTTTGACTGTTCTGATAGATGTAGTTCTTGATCCCCAGAGGAGGTGCTGGGTTAGTTTAAGTGGTGCTAAGAAACTGTTTTGTTATTGATGAAGGAAAAAGATAAAACCCCAAACAAACAGATCCAACCCCCACATTCTTAGAGCTGGCCAGTCAAACCTATGTCTCCATTAGAGAACCTGGAAGTGGTTTTAAAGTTTGTAGATCCATTTAGGGCAAGTCCCTTCCTGCTGACACACAACCACCTTGATATCTGAGGGTGAAAACCATGGACAAGAAATCAAAATCGAAGTTTAGGGCTCAGTAAAAGATGTCCTGACCCCAGAAATTCTTTAGCTGGGGGGGCACTGATTGGGCTGTCCTGTTCACTGCAAGGATGAAATTCACCATGAGAGCAGTGGCTTTCTTTTCCCACATACCAAGTGTCAAGCATGATTTGGTGCCTGATACCATTCTCAGGAAAACATTTGTTCTGTTTGTGCTGCTTTACTTTTATCTGTTTACAGCCATGATTTGGCTTTTGGATGTGATGTGCTTTGCTGTGGTGTGGGCTTCACCTGAGCTGGGCTTTGATGCTAAGCAGTTGTGTAGTGCAGCCTTTCCTAAGATAGAATTCCTTTCAAGATCACTGCCCAAGGCAGTGGGAAGAGCTTGGACCAGTATGGAAGCTGGATGACTGTGAGATGGCTTGGTCTTCCCAAATACACGTCCTTCTGAGCTGCCTTAGGAGGAGTGGAATAGGACAGATCTGAAAAAAGAGGATGCACCAGTTGAAGTTCAAGGAAATTACTGGTGGGTAAAACATGTTGAACTTTGTGTCTCAATTTGATAGATAAGTGGGCACATTAAATGCAAAGGTCTGAGTCTAGCAAACACCAAGGATTTCCCTACTAATCAGTAATTTGAAAACTTCTCTTTCCCAGAAAAAATTGAATGTGCTGTCAAATACTTTCTTCTTAAAAGGCATTTCTGGCCTGTTTGCCTCTGACCTGGCTATTGTTTACACTTTCCTGGCATGAACAGGGAACATGTAGGGAACATTCTGGTTTCCTTCCAAACTATAAATGAACTACCACAGGTGAACCTGGTTAAATGTCAGTGATGTGCTAATTGTAAGAGGCCTTCAACATTCAGTTGCTAATCTTGGCAGGCTCTAAAATTTTGATTCATTACTCATAATTTCTAAATCATAGGATATTTTGGATTCCAAAAATTCAGAAAGTAGTTTGTGGCGTCAGTGGCAGATTATTTGTTAAAACAAAATGAGAAGCGTGTCATTGTGGATGACTTTCAGTTGTAGCTTTATTGTTGGAAATTATTTTAGTTATACACATAAGAAAGATTGACTTTTACACATGGCTTGAGAATTCCCTGTTAATTTTGTGCATTGTGTGCAAAAATAAACTTTCTGAGAAACTTTGAAGCTAACCTTACACATGGCAGCTCTGTGAAAAACTGTTGCCACTCAGTTCAACCATTTGCAGCATTGCTTTGAAGTGATGGTTTGGGCCACATTCATCCCCCCTGGAAAAGTTAGTGAGGCCATTAAATGAGGAATATGGCCCTGAGTTCTTGTGCAGGTTTGCTAAGGAACGTTCCCATATGGGGCAGTGTGCTACCAATGTGATTTAAAAGGCATCTGAGCCAGAGCAGGGGAAATAAAATCCCCTTACATTTGCAAACTGTGATTGTGAATGTTGATGTGTATGAGTCTCTAGATTTGAAAAGAATTCATTGTATTCCCTGTTGCTTCTAAGTTCTTTTAAACTTTCTAAATCCTTTCTTATCCCTTTGATCTGAAACAGAATAAGTCTGATCTGAATGAAAGCTATTTGTCTATAGAATAATAATAAAAATATCATTTTTCTGTAGAGAGGGCTGAGGCTTTAAGTGTGAAAGCTTTTGGGGTTTTACATGGTCCATATTTTGAATTTGCAATAATTTTCCCTCCCTGCTCCCCCATTCCTTATATTTTTTCTTCATTTGTCTTCTCTTGTAGAACATTTTTTTATGCTGTTTGGGCTTCTTTCCATGCACTTTTGCAGAGTGTGTGTATAGTTAAGAAGATAAACTGGAAAAAGAGAGAAGAGGCTTATATATATAAATTTCAGTTAATTAGTGGTCTGAGGTGCTCTAAATTGGCAATATAGTCCTCTGCTCAAAAATGTATCCACAGTCAGTAAGGAAGGAAATCTTTGGAAATGCTGTTATCCCTAGGTGGGACATTCAGTGCAGCATAGCTTTAAGTACAGTCTACACTGCTGTACTGAATGTAGTTAAGGTATTTGTCAGCCAGTTTTTGACCCTTTGGCCATAGTCCACCCAATGTGATATCCAATTGCTTGTGAATGGATCCAGTGTTTGTACCTGCAGAAATCTGCTTCTTTAGCTTTTACAGCTATTCCTGCTTTTTTTTTTCTTTTTTATTTTGCATGCAACAGAGCTTCCTGACATCTGCTTCAAATAAATTTTTTTTCTTATAATATTCATATATGCCCCCTTGTCCTGTCATGTGTACTAAACTGAAAATAATTCTTGAATAGACATCCATATCATGTAGGATTTTGTGTACTTTTCATAAAGGCCATCTGGATTTGATCCTGCTGTAGAGAGTCAGGATGCTTTGTTTCTTGACAGAGTTTTCTATCAGAAACACTGTCAGGAAGGAATCCATGGGCCTTTCTTCCTTTCAAACCCGAGATAGCCCCGAGTCTGTCTACAGCTTTGCTTCAGTGGCTTTTTGAAAGTCAGAAATCCACAACCACAAAGGGCTTGAACAGCCTAACTAGCTCAGGAAGGGGTTTCAGTAATGGTGCCACAGACTTTCATTTATGGAGTCTGCAGAGCTGTAGCAGGCAGCTTGCCAGGGCAGCAAATTACCATTATTTAACATTTCTGCAACTTTTAATTAAGCTTGTTTGAGGCTTGCAGGCAAACTGGAGCATATATTCCCATCCACCCTCTCAAGAGTTTTCTTGGCTTCTCCATGAGCTGTTCTAAGTGGTCCCAGTTCTTATACTAATGTCATCCTAATGAGCTGTGCAAAACATGGGGTGTTTTGTTCTGGGGGGCTTCATGTGCACCAATTTTGCTTTCAGTCCACGTGGGTCTGCACCCCATGATTTTTATTTTGAGTTTCAAGCTCATGGGGAAAGAAAAATATAGAAAAAGCACTGTTTGACAGGGGTTTATGTGGGTCCCATAAACTGGCCCATATTCTCTCTAAAGATGTGTGAATCTTAGTTAACCTTTTATGAAAAGTCGTATGTTTGTAAAGAAATTCAAAAGGGGCACATTGTGTAGTTTATGGCTTCATTGTGAACATTTTTTACAGCTGTAATCCTTCCTTCTGAATGTGATGTTATGGCTGCTGCTCTTGCTGTATGGCCAAGGTAACAAAATGGTTCCTCTTCTAAAGCCCTATTTGCAGATGGCTTGTGAAAAATTCAGCTTTGCAGATGAATTGTTCTATGTCGTGGACTGTGGCCACATGTGCATTTTTTTGGAAGACTTGAGCAAATTTGGTTCAATCACTTGTATGAGAGTGGTGAGGGGAACCCAAGTCCAGCAAGGCTGGAAAATAACTTTTACAAGGAAGTATTTTATACTCTAAAATAAGTGCCTGAATATGTTTTAGGGGGGTTATTTCTGGTTAAATTATAAGCCAAATCCAGGCAAACCGGGAAAATGCACCTGTGGAGTGAGAGTGAACAGAAAAGCTCCAATTCCTTCTGGATATTTTCCTAATCTTTAATGAAGCTATGACTTGGTGAAGGAGGTGCTCCTCATGTTACATTCTTCAGCAAACTAATCCATTACTTAAGAAAGGTGCAGGGAGCAATAAACATAGGGTAGCTTTTTTCTTGGTCAAAACATGAAGGATTGTCAAAGCCAAAGCTTTTCAAATGTTTGAGTCAAAGCAGAGTCCAACTGGAAATGTTTCAATCAAAGGAAGAATTGCATATGGAGGAAAACAGATGAGATCCCTCTCCCTCCTGCCTCATTCTGGGCATGGATTTATACTGTACAAAAGCTACAATTGCAATCCTTTTTTTTCTAAAGAATATGTCACTGTTATAAAAAGTAGAGAAGGTCCAACAGAAGCAACCAAAGTTTGGTGTCAGCAGAGTGAATGCCTTGAAGATGATCAGCTTGCTTGTGGAAGAGCAGTGGTGGCCTGCATCAGAAGCCTTTCCAGGGAGTAGCCTCAATAACAGCCTCCAGTAGGACTGGAAAGCTCTGTTCATTCCATCAGAAGGAAATACACATTTTTGGAAGCTGGTTTTCTGGGTGGTTCAGAAGTACTGCTTAGACTGTGGTACAGCTCTTTGTTCACTTTATATCTAGAAAAATTGTTGGTGATGGGGAGCTGATTTTGTTTTTTTCCAGACTGTGCTTTTATTTGTGTTTTATTGTGGTTCTTTGGCTGATATAATGCAAGAACTATGAATGTAACAGTTCTTTGAATAGCTTAGCAACAGTTCTTGTTTAAAAAAATAATGAAAACATTAGTTGTCATACAAACTATGCTGGATTCTTCTGCCCAATAAAACTCAGCTAGATGAAATACTGAAACTTCTAAAGTTTGATTTGTAAGTTATGGTCTGATAATAGGACTTTGTTAGCAAAATGATGCATCTGGAAAAAGTTGTATTTTCATTAGGCCAGCATTCTGGTAAATTTTTATGTGATTTTTAAAAACTGTTGTTTTAAAAACGATTGCTTTTAAAAACAGAAGCGAATTCCCTGGTTTTGGAGAATTCAAGGTTTTGCTGTTCCAATTAATGTAAAAGTTGCTAAGTTAAGGAGTTGGTGGAACTTGTAGTGCTTTCTGCTGGCCTTTCCAGGAAATTGTGCAAGGATGCCTCGAATGAAGTGACGAGGGAAGCAGCCTCCTGGTCCTGTGCTGTAAAATCCTGAGCCATTAATATTCTCAGGATTCTGGTAACTAGCAATAGAAAGGTTTTGGTATTAAATCAGTTTCACTGGAGCAGTTCTTGTTTATGTTGTGGTGATGTTAGAATGTATTGTATACATTTCTGTTTAAAGGATGGGATAAATGACTTCAGCTTGGCCCTCAAATATAAACCATCCTTATTTGAGAGCAGCCCTGTAAAACAGGAATGCACACCTCATTTTAGGTCAAAGCATTTGTGAGGAATGTGTCCAAGGCACCTGCAGAAAATTAAAGCATTTACTCCCCCCGTACACAAAAATTTCTAGAGGTAATTACCTTCAGTGTGAAACATAATACAGCTCCCATTAGATGGAACACATGGAGTAAAAATGGAATAGATGCCTTGTCAAGAGTGCTTCTGAGAATTAATAGGGCTGCTGAAAGCACTGAGAGGGGTGTTTTCCCTGCCCTTGTGCCCAGCTGTCCCTATCCTGATCTTTTGGGGTTTATGATGAGGCTGTTGTCATTTCACCCAGCAGACAGACACTAAGTTCCTCCATGGCACTGGCTCCTGCCAGCTGCTTTGTTTCTGTGGAGCTGCTGCTGCTGCCTTTGGAGGCTCCCATTTCTCCTCTCAGCCCGCCCGACTCCCTCGCGCTCCCTTCTTGGTCTCTGTGCCAAGGGCTGGCGTGGTGTGTCTGCCTTTCAGTGACTGCAAGGACCAGAGTGAGAAAGTGGGGCTGCTGGCTTCAGCATCTCACTTTTATCCTTTTATCCTTTGGGGAACTTCCTCTGAGGAGATGGAGCTGAAAGTTAAGATTTCACGCTTTGTTCTGGCAGCTGAGCCACAAATATCCAGTTTCCTCTCTTACTGTTTGACGTTTTGTTTATGTCTCTGTTACAGAAATAGAGCAAAAGGTCTTTGTGTGCAGGTTTTCTGCTCCCTCTAACTACTGAATGACAATCAGGTTCGGTTTGAAGCTTGCACTGGTGTTTCCTCTCTTCCTGCCAGTTTTGGAGATCGCTGCCAAGTGGAAATTGTGTGCCTGCCCAGCTGCACTGACTGCTTACCATAGGTTTAGTAGCTATTCAGTTCCATCTCATGGCTGTCAGGTAAACAAGGTGTGAGGTGTGCTGTGGAAGCCTTTGGCACTCACAGAGCCCTCATTGTACTTGAAGAGGCAGATGATGCCCTGGCTGATGGCACTCCATAACAGGGGTGTCCTGCCACACAACCTTCTGGGCCACCTTGGCTCTGATCCAGAGCTATTCACTGGGATTGCTTGGACTCCTGTTTAATTTGAATGTTAAAACCTATTTTATTTAAAAATGAATGGAAAACTCTAGCCTGCAGTAGTGACCATAAGTTTGCCTGTGTGCTTCAAGTTGCAGTGAAATTGTGGAATGGTTTATCCATTAATTCACAGATGTTTTTACAAGATCTGTTGTGGAGTTGTCAGTTTGTAGCCCTGTCAGGTAGGATTGGAATTGTCCACAAGCCTCCCAGGAGGGAGACTACAATTTCAGATGCCACAGAAATACCTCAGGTTCTGTACTTCAGGCTGAGAAATAAGCTCCCATGGTTTAATATGTACAGCATATTGTGTTTTGGATGGGTGAAATTCAGGATCCATCCAAGCCTTTGGCTACTTAAGAAGCAAAGTAGCAACCCTGTGATGTTTCTTTGCTTTTTCCCTTGTCTCTTTTTTCCCTGCAACATATATTGATTTGTCTCAAGGGATGGGGAGGATGTGGGAGTCCTCATGTGCTGTGCTTTATGCTTTTTTGGGCCAGACTTAGGAAAAGCTGTGATCTTTCCTTTTGCCAGCATTAAACATTGGAATAGTCAAAAGGCCTGCTTCTGTCAGTTCTAAGTCAACAAAATACATGCAGTGCTTTGCACTGCCCCAAAATGCATTTCTTGTTTCACTGCTAGCACTGATGCTGGGTGATTTTCAGGGCAGAGTTGCCTTTAATAATGTTTAGATAAAACCTCATACATTTGTGAGGAAAAAATTGGTTTTGCCAAACCAGGCTTAGAAGCTAAGCATGGAACTGGAAAGCTAGTTCCTAACTTTTTTTGGTGTGTTGTCCTCACTGGTAACTCCCAATTTATGCCTATTGTGTATGTAGAGAACAATTTGGCATTTATGACAGCTCTGGTACAAATCAATTCCCAGTTAGAACAAATGGTTTTTTAATGTTCAGTAGATGATAACAATCCACAGTTCCATTTCAGTCTGTAGTTCTTCCCTCAAAAACTTCTAAGCTACTTTGATTATTATCATGCCTTTCCTTACAGACTTCTTCTTTCCATGTGAAATTAGAGACTCAGACATTTAATACACTTGTAATTCAGCATTTCCTTTTAAATAGTGGTTTAAAGATCAAAAGAGCTGTGAGCCTGTGTTGTCTGTATTTTTCCGGAACGGGAAACTTTCCTTACACTGCTTTAATTGTCAGCTTTTCCTGTCCTTTTCTTGCCCTCTCTTTATTTCAATGTAACTCTGCTTGTATTTCATTGAGATGGTCAAGTTGCTTGTATAGTTGCCTATGTTTTTGACCAGCCTTTTGGGTGATTTGTCAAGGTGATTTGCATGAAATAGAATCAAGCTGGATTCTGAAGTTTTAGTACAGATTTGAACTTGAATGATTCCCCAGACTATTCTGTTCTAGGAAGTTTAGAGTAGGATTAAGTCATGCAGTCTTGAGCTTTTGAGTTGCTTTTCTATATTACTGTGTTTCTTCTTGTTAATCACTTTTTGTCTGAAAGTGGAAAAATAGAAATTCAGCTGCCCTTCTGTGTGTATTCTGCTCCTAAAGGAGATTAGTGTTGGGGTTTTTGCCTCCTCTACTTTGTTCTGTGGCCTAAAATAAATTCTGCTTAACATTTGGCAAGGCAGTTACTTGCAATTGTGAGGTTACTCTTTGGGATTTTAAGATTCCTGAACAGATATTTGCTGAAAAATTAGTTTAACATAAAGAAAATGGTGTTTGGACAGCATGGCATGCTCTCACTGCTGTAGGCATTCAGAATAGTGTTCTTGCAGTTGAAAGGCCATCATCTGCAAGATCCAGATCTCCCTGTACCTGCTGGGTTTCTAACTCAACTAAAATAAAGACCTTTGTTTACAGAAAGCTTTAATAGCATGAATTTTGTCCTGTGCACCAAGTATAATTATTTTATTCCCACTAGATGTTGTGACTCTGGTTTTCCTCATAATGAGGGTAGCAGCCTGATTTGTACCTAATGTAGCAAGGAAGGATAAAACTGCCTGGGGCAGCTCCTGTGTCTCTTCTGACCTTCAGAACCCAGCAACATCTTTTTCTTGTGGACACCAAGGCTCTTCACTGCTCATGTCACCATTTATAGATCTGGTAATCAGTGCTGAAGCAGTTTGTTGGAGGTAGTTGAACTAGATTGCTCCTCTCCCAGCTACTCCAGGAAAACAAGACTGCTTATCTCTTTCAGCTGTGATTCTGGGGAAATCTTTCCCTACTTGGATGAGTACACACTGTGTTATGGAATCTCAGGTAGTGTTGCAGTGTTTACATTTCCCACTTCAGAAGCAGCCTTTAGATAACTTCCAGTTGACAGCAGAACATGAGGCTCATGTGGTTAACATGGGTATGGATAGGTAAGGGCTGGAAGTGGCTGTCCTCCCTGCAATGCCTCCAGAATTCTTCCTTCACCTGGGATTACTTCTCCTTCACAAACTTTTAACAAAGATACTGATGTGGAATCCAGCAGAATGAGACACTGAGCTGGCTTTTAGAAAGACAGTCATACAAGTAATGATGAGCTATAAAACATAACCTTGACAAGGAATTAATGCTGGCTAGGACAACTTTTCCTCTCTGGATCACAGACAGGTGCTATCCTAATGGAAACTCCAAAACTGAGGGGAGACTGAAGAATCATTTCAGAATCTGATGTAAGAAACAAATGGCTGCAGTTCAGTGTTACTTCAAGAGTTGGAAAGTTAAAAGTAATCCCAAAAGCTGAATTAGTGGGCAAACAAAATGCTGGTCAAAGGTGCATAATAAAAATGAATGTTGTTACAGAGTTACACACTTTTCCACGGGAACTTGCAAGGATTTTGTGGATATGATTTGTTTTTGTGCATGCATGTGCACATCCTTTAGCTTTTCAATATGGTACCTTTCCAACAGAGAAGCAAAAGCAGTTTTGATAAATGGTGTATTCAGGGATATGGTGTGTAAACCATCTAAGTGTAAGATTTCCTAATTTCTTTTACAGGATCTATGAAAACCAAAGTATTTTGCCCAAGAACTGATTTGAATGTCATGACTGAGCACTTTGAGTCTGTCCTGGTCGTTTGGCCTAGCACAGAGAAAATGACATTCCAAACAACTTGAAAATTTCAATCAGTTTTAGAATATATGGAAAAAGCTGAAGATGGAGCTTTCTGAGTTGTTTTTTATTTATGGCTTGCCAGCCCTTTTGTACTGGCAGTGTTGTACTTTTTGTGGTTGTTTTGAACTGCCTTCAGAATAACACACAAGGTTTCTGTGTCCAAATAAGTATAAATTGTGTAAATATTGGTGGTGTTTGTATTTATATATGTGCCCTCACCAAAAAACAGACATGCCCCCTATAAAACCCATAATTTTCATTCTTCTTTCCATTTTTTATTACTGTTTGTTTTGAATGGCCCCATTGTTTTTACCTGAGTGTTGGTTGCTCTCATTTTATATATTTATATAAATAAAGACAAAGGGAGGGACCCTCCAGACATCTGTTTTCAATTAAATTACTTTAATTTCCCCATATGACATATTCTCTCCATCCTCTGTGCAAATCCTTAGACAACATGTGCAGGATTTCATACATTGTCTCACAGGCACATCTTTAGCTTGTATTTTCAACTAGTTCATAAACATGTTTGCTTTAACATATTCTTAGATCACACTTATTGAGTTTTTAATCCACAATCAAAGGCACAGTGTCCTTTGAGTGTCATTTCAGTATGTTCAGCCTCTTTTAATAAAATACAAGTTAAACAAGCCCAGCTGGCAGTTCACAGGATGTGTTTGGACAATCTTTCTACTTAAACTAACTGGACTTGACTCTTAGATGCAGTTGAAATTGTGCAAGTCCACATAAACTTGAAGCTGTCCTTCAGATGGTTTCAGAAGAAAAATTATTCTATCTGAATCTATCAATGGCATTGTCTGGTCTTGGTGTTCCTTAAAATTTTCTCCTCTTCCACAGCCATGCTGGCTGGATGACAGGTTAAATATTAGGCAGTATTCTGTAGTAAGCCATGCAATAAACTTTAATTTTTAGATCTGTTCTAATCTGATTGGTTATTTAATTCTATTTAAAGGAGAGCTTTTCTTTCAAGTCAGCCAAAAGGTCTGAGTTGTGATTTTGTGTTCTTTTGTAGGAAAACAGTACTTTTAAAATGAAATAGCTTGACTTTATTTTTATTTTTTTGGAGGGAGAGGTTCTAAAGCTTAGGGCACACAGTAATGCTTAGATATAAAAGACAGCCATTGGAACACAATGCTCTGTTTGGCTGGGAGAGGACAAATTTGGCCATGCAGAGACCATAGGCTGGAGGTGCAGCTCCTTTAGGTGAGTTCCAGAAGTGATCTCAATGTTGGCATCTGTTTGGCCTGAATGAGAACATCGTGTCTGTGGGCTGAATTGAGAGATAAGTGAGTGTTCTGTAGGAATTCAGAATGAAGGGCTTTGGTCAGGCAGTACTGTGTTTTATCAGAGACTGCTAAACTGGTCTTGGAAAGCAGTTAACTGTTGAAATTCGAAGATAAACGTTTTGCTTGCATCCCTTCTCATAAATGTGAATGACTGAAACGTTTAAAGGGTTTGAAAGGTGACAGTGTGAGCTGAAGCATACCCTGGAGTTTCCCCAGGAGCAGAGGTTTGCTAGCCCAGCAGGCTTAGCTCCTGGAAGTTCATAGAAATGCAAATTACATGCCAAATTACAAAATGAAAACAAAAAGAAGTGCTCAGCTACTGAAGTGGCTCAGCATGCTAATGACAGGCTTCATTAGGGTACCCTAACACGGGCAATTGCTGCAACCCTGAGCAGAATAGATATAATGACTCTTCATTCACAGGAGAGTAAGCACTGTGTAGTAGGGAGCTGTTTTCTTCACAGTCTGTTTTGGACAGGCTTGATAGAATGAAACCTTCTTAAAGGGTCTGGTTTTGAATGATATATGCAAACAAATGTCTTTTTTTACTGCTGGTATTTTTGTAGCCTGACATCCGCAATGATTTTTTTATGTGCAAATTATTTTGGAAAGAGGTCAGCTTCAGGAAGCAAGGATGGAGAAAAAAATTCAAGACTCACAAACAGTAAACATGAAACTCTTTATGTGTCATCCATAAAATAGCGACTCAGTAGGCCTGTTTGATTTGCTGTGTCTTTGGAATAATCAGATAAAACAAAGAGTTAAAGTTTGCAACTTATAATGTGAAAGTCCCAGTAGCCATAAACCCTTTCCTCCACCCCCAAAAAAGTTTGATTTCATGTTAAGTATCTTCATTATTACAAATGCATATTGAATCTATTACAGAAATTATTATTTAACCTAGGTCTCCTATGCTGTGTAGGTCGTGCACAGGAGCATGTGCACTTGCAGGTTATAATTTAATACTGACCTTTTTGCTTCCTCTGTAAATGAACAAGACAGTGCTCCAAGCACAGGAGGTCGTCAAACCTATTCCAGGTGCAGCCTTGTCTAATAGAAGAGCACCAGCACAAGTGTGTTTATGCCTCTGAAACAAAAGTGTGATCTGTTTCAGATGTGCAAGAGAAAATGAAGTGTTAAACTACTTGCAAGCAATTGTCATTTTTTCCCCTCTCTGTTGAAAAACGAAGGTGGTTTGGGCTTTGTACTGTGTTCTAGAGAGGCACACAAATCTGTTTTGCAGAAATCTGGAGTCAAAAATTGTATAACTCCTCATAGAAAGATAATGAACAGTAGGAGGAATGCAGCATTTGAGGGCTCAATGGAAAATCTTTCTCCTGGAAGAACACTCACTGTATGTGCAGGTTCTAAATCATCACAATATGCAGATCTATCTAAGCCACCTTTCCATTCTCCCTTTTTTTTAAAAAAAACCCTAAATAACTAGAAGAAATGCATCTCTAAAAAAGATATTGTCAAAATGCATTACAAAATTTTTTTTTTCCTCATTACTGCAAAAATTACTTCTTGTTTTTCTAGGCCTTCAGTATTGTCAGTGCATAGGGCATCTGGTATGTGTCCCAAATAATGTTGTCACCTTGCTGGTTGTCTTTACTGACTGAAATACAGTGACAGCATTTAAAAAAATGTTTCTATTTTGGCAGATCTCAGCTTGCCTTGATACCTCTCCATGCACTAAGAGCCTGGTTTTCCAGAATGCTTCCTTTCTCCTCCTGGACTTCAGGAGCATGTTTGAGTGTTTTTCAAGTGTATGGCCACTAAAAATTTGAAGTCACTTGGATAGGTTTCAAGCAAATCATGTTCAAGGTCTGTATTTCTTTTGTTGCTTTTGAGCATTGCTCACCTACCTTTTCTTTGTGTTGCTCCACAGATTTGGGATGAACTAAAGGTATGACATCATCTGGATGATGATGTTAGTTACTAGCCTGAGTAAATGGGCTTTAGAGCAGAAAATGGTGTCACAATTGGTACTAAAACTACCAAGAACCTAGGAAGGCAGTTTGAATTTATCAGGTGTGTGGTTCCACAAGAACTGGCAGGGGAGGTTGTTGCAGCAAGCATAAAATACAAAATCTGTACTGTGCAATAAAAGAATTTGTGCCTCTTCTAAGTCAGTATTAGAGTAGGGCAGCAGATGGAATGTGAATCATCATAGGGAAATGAAGCCAAGATAGACACCTTTACCATATTTTCTTCTACTTTATTTTAAAAGATTAATTTTTTCATTCTAATCTGTTTGTCTAAGCTATGTTGTAGTAAATGCCAGCTGGAAATGAGTGACCAAAACACCAAATGTGATTTAACTTGTAGCAGACCTTGCTGGGAAACCTATGCTTCTGCAAGCATTATCTTATTTAAAAAAATTTAAAAATTAATTAAAAATATTATTATCTATTGATCCTGAGGTATTTGTACAAGGGACATATACTGTGTCATACTTTGGTCAAGGTAAAAAGGATAAATGAAGAGAGTATCCTTTGCATCTGGATTTGTGCTGGGTTTCCTTTTCTTATCTGCTCAACAGATCACCTGTTCAGAATTGTTTTTGCAGTAAAACAAGATAACTCCTTGAATCTCAGAAAAAAAGCTGAAGCCTAATTTTTATAAATTGCTTTCTTATCAAGTGTGGTGGTCATTGCTGAAATGGTATTTGAGTCACATGATTATTGCTAAATGATCGAGTGGATTGGAAACAAGGGGATTTACTTTGCTGTACTTTGGGAGGAGCAAAGAAAACTGTAACCACAAAATCTCTTAAGCAACTGAAATTTATCTTATAAAACTAATTTTTTATTTTTTTTCCTGAACCATTTGACTTGATGATGATAGTATTTGAAGAATTTCATCAGTATGTGGAGATAATTTTGCAGATTTTGGGTACTGTGACTGAATAGAAGAAGAAGACTAGGTTGCCTGTCTGTTTAAATGGGATTTGTTAAATCCCAGGTGCTTATGAAGAGCTGAATGTATCAGTCAGTCCATATAATGTCTTTATAAAATGTTGGGATTCACAGGCAGGAAAATGACGTATCCTTTGCAGTCTCCAAGTCTGTTGCTTTCTGTAGGGAGAGTTAACTTTTGTGGAAATAATTTGTGATCATAAAGACATTAAAAAAAAAAGTAGTTTGCACTGCTGAGTTCTCACAGTTTTTGTCCAGATGATAGAGCTGTTCACTGGATTGGGCTAAAATAAAGGTGATGAGGGACTTTGTACCTAGGGCCTTTGCGTGCTTGACTGCTATTCATTCCTCTTTATGGCTCCTGCCTTGACAAGTGAAATGCAGCTGCCTCTGCTTTCCAGACAGCATCCCAAGTGTTCCAGATGAGATGAAGCCAACTCATGAAAAAACATGTGGGCAGAGACAGCCAGGTTTTATATGATCCCCACCCCACACAATCCCCTGGGGCTGACAGGCCAGTTGAAGATGTAGATCAGCACAGGTTTTGGATGACAATTTTTCCTCTTCTGTGCAATTGGGCTACGTTTTCTCTCAGCAACCTTAGGTTATACAGTGTGATGAATTATGCTGGCAGTTTATTATCTTTATTGTTCCTTGTTTTGCTAAGTCTGATTGCATTTTAAACTCTCCTTTATGCAGACCATGGTGTTCTGCTCTGTTCAGGGAAGTTATTCCAGGAACAGTAGATCTTGAGTCTCTGAACCAAGCGTGTTTTGTGTCTTTTGAAGAACCTGAACTCCTTTGCCTGACAAGGAGGATAGAGTAAACCACCCTGAGGATGTCACAGCTGGACTAAAACCTTCTTGGAGGCTGGCAAATACTGTTATTCCTTCTTTGGGATTGATTCCTACCTGTCCCCAACAAGATGGTATGGGGTTCTTATCTAAAACAACACTGAGAGGAAAATTTTGTTGCTACTTAGAATGGACCTTTCAGGTCATGATGCTTTTATCATTACTTGTCTCAGATTTCTACAGCTCCAGCAAAGAAAGTGCATTTCATTGGAAATTCTCTTAGTGCTATATTTAACCTTCCCATTCATTCCCCTGAGTTAGAGCTATGAGTAAACAGCTGAGGGTAGAATATTCTGTATTAAAGAGTACATATTGTGGGTTTAATGATGAGAATACTCTTCATTTCATGTCAGAGCTCAGTAATAGCAGAGTTTGTCCACATGATCCACCTCTGGACATAAGTCAGTTAGAGGAAACCTCTGTGGGAGTGTAAAACAACTGGAAAATGTGAGTGGAGTATAAACAAGAGGTAGTGGTGCACACGTGTGCTTGTTCTTCCCTTCAAGCTGATCCCTTCAGGACTGATTTTCAAAGTTCCAGGTTACACTTTGGCTCCCTTACTGATCCCACCATTCACCTTGGAGATGCTCTTGTTGGAGCATCTGAAGGTAACTCCCTTGCATGATAGTCTGAAGAGTATCATGCCTGTGTTTTTCAGAATTTCAGCTTATCCCTGGATTCTCTTTCCTAAGAAAGCTTTCAGTGAGGAGGAGATTTGCAAAGGGTTGAATACTTCTCATTGCAGTGAAAAAGGGAAGGTAAAAAGGCCAAGTCAGCTGAAGGTGGATGCATAATACCTGAATTAGCACTGATACTCTGAAATTCAAGGACCTCATATGCCAAGCAGCCTGCTGGAATTAATCTAAAATTCTTCAGTGATTTCTTCAGAGTTTTGAAAATCGTTCAGTTTGAAAACTGAAATTTTCATTTAAGACTAATGTTTCATATTAAATGTTGTCTTAAGAATAGTTGGAATTGCATCTTAAGGCTCCATCATTTACATAAATGCACACACTAATTCTGTTACAACCTGGAACTTTGCAGTGCTTTTTAAGGTCATGAGTTCTCTTTAGCATGATGTTAAATGAAAAAAAACCACACCCCTTCTAGGAAGAAAATTTCCATACAAAAGACATGATTTTTAAAAATTCTGCTAACAACAATTATTAAGACACTCTTGGGACTGGAAGGCATAGATGAAGTTTTTTGATACAGGAAGAGAGTCAGAATTTAAAGATGTGTGTGGAAGAGAGAGAAGGAAGGAGAGAGCTTCTGACTGTAATTTTTTTTCTGTCATTTTATGTCACAATATGAGATTTTTTTTTCATTAAAATCTTGCTACTGTACACTAGATGTATGTCCATAAAAATGCACTTCTTGCATCAATATTCTGCATTTCTGAAGTGTTTGGTGGTTGATTTCTGCATTGCAGCTTTCATGTTTTCACAACCTTGTGACCAAGCTCTGCCCTTTCTTCCTTATTTATTTTCTTATTTATTTTTTTCCATCAGCTGGGAAAGGAGGAGCTTATTCCTGGCAGCTTTGGTTCTGCCAGCACTGGAGAATGAGAATTCCTCTTCTACATCCCCAGTACTTGGAGAAGACAAGACTGTAATGTTGTCTGAAAGGTACAAGAGAGTGCCATCTGCTTGTTTATTTAGTAATTTAACAATTAAAATTCTGAGGAGCTGACATCTTAAGTCCTCTCAAATGCTAATAAAATACATTTTTGTGTTCCCTGAAAAAAAATTAAATTTTGTTACTTGCTCCATTTAAAATATTTTGAACTTGGCCTCCAAAACACTGGTTTTTTTAGGCTCTAAAATGTTTGTTTTCTGATATAGCAGTTGTAATATCTACAGTTTAGCAGATAAAACCTTTAACCTGTTGGTAGAAAAGCATAATGGTGTTTAAGAGTGTTTGGGCAATGGGATGATGTCTGTGGTATTATTTACCTCCTTCACTGCATCTTCAACACTCAGGAGCATAAGCAGTTGTCAGGACTTAACACTTGCAGCTTTTATAGTGTGTGGCATTCCTCTGGCTGCCTACTGAGTAGCAGTTTGCCTGGGGCAAAACATGTTTTTGTGGATGGAAAAAAGTGAGAATTTATCAGTGCTTTTTATCTCAAAAATCGTTCCAGATGAAGGCACCACAGGCTTTGCATCCTTTTAAAGCAAATCCCGCCCAACTGATGGTAGGAGTTGTTAGTGACAAATACCAGCTCTCTGATGAGGATGAGTTGGTTGGGAACTTTGCAATACAATGAGCTTAGAAAAGGGGTAGCATTTCCCATTATGTAAATCCTGAAGACCTGGAGAGGGAAAAAATGCCTCAAAACCAGAAGTAATGACAGGACAAAATAGGCAGAGGGATAGCTGAAATAATTTAAACTGGCTTTCAGCTGAAATAATTCAAACTCTGCACCAGTCCCTCTGGGTAAGTAAGTGACAGCCTGGGTTACAGGTGGTTTATACCATGTCATGCTCATCCAAGCCATGAGTGCCAGGTTGGGTGAGCTCCACTCTTGTGACCAGCTGATGGAAGTTTGGATTGGATACTTGCTAAAATAATTCATACTCTGTTAAATTAAAGACTACTGGTAGTGAAAACACATAAATGCTTTGGAAAAAAGCTGGGTTCTCTCAGTGCTGAATACAGGGGCCAGTGTGTGAGGGCTTCAGCTGGGGGTTCTTCTCCAAGTGCTTTACTTCTACAAAGCTCTCTCACCTAAACTGAATTAAATGTGATGTTTGGGTTTAGCTTTTCCCACAACAATGAATAATAAAAGCTGCTAAACTGCTTTTTTTCCCCCCTAAGGAATAGGGGAGAAAAATGCTCTTATATTTTTTCAGTATTAGATATACATAAGTTTTATGTTGCTTACATTCATTTTACATTATCATTTGATAATTGTAAAATGTTTTGATATAATTTCATTTTATTTCTCTGTTTTCATTTGATTTGATTTTGTTTTTGTGAAAGATCCTAAACCCACAGCATGAAACAGCTCATGTAAAGGATACACAGATCGTTAAAAGGAAAGTGTGAAATGCAAAATGTGTTTTAGAAATGTTCCCAGTCTTCCTTATTTTGGTAAAGGAGTCCCTTATTCTCGATTTCCCTGACAAGCTTCAGGTATGCACACTTTGATCACCAGATCAAACTCTTTGAACCTGTGGCTGCTCAGATGTTTTGAGCTTCTGTGGGAGCTGTTACAGGACTCTGGCCAAGCTCCTGGTCCATCTCTGCTCCAAGGTAGGGTTGGGTTATTTGTATTTTCTCATCAAATGGAGATATGCATACCTCTGCTAGCAGATGAGCTTTAGCTGTGAAAATAAAAGAAGAGCAGCATCATGGAAAAGAATATACTGCAGTGCTTTATTAAAAAAAAATGCAGAATTTGTTGTGAAATCTTTATTGTTTTTAATATTTGCTATTTTCTTCGCTTGCTCTGAGTGAGCCAAAGAAATTGGAAAATGTGAACACGCTGGAAAGGAAGGGATGCAAAATACTGAAAGGACATTAAAAACTAGGGTAAAATATTGCTTAATGTTTATTGAAATTGTGTGGGAAATTGAGTATTTTTGTATATAATATGTTGATGTCTTTTACAACAGCACATATAAACGATGGGAATGTCACTGAAATTATGCAGACATAGGCCAGATGAGTAGTGTGCCTGTGCTTTTGTGGCTTTTTTTCTATTCCATATAGAAAAATGCAAGCTTGTATCTTTTGCTAATTTCTTTTGGAGTTTTGGAAAGAGAGGAAATGTGGGATTGAGTCCAGTTAAGTAAAAAAGTCAGAATTACAGGAGAGCAAATGGATACATAGATGCTGTAAGTATGTGTCAACACTGCATGTAGTAACTATTTTTATTACATAAAATAAATTTAACGTTTGCAGTCCCTTTTCATAAGCACCTCTGAGGCCTTCTAGGATGCTGATAACTGATGGAAGTCTGCCTGAGGAGTATTTTAGACAAATTCTATAAAGGCTTTGGAATTAGGGTTGTGGCTTGAGGGATTTCTGAGAGGGAGGGGAAGCGAAAGACTCTTCACTCAGAGTAAAGCAAGTATTTAATAATATGTGAAAACAAAAGGTTGGCTTAGGGAGTGTATCCTGGACTTTGGAGAGAATGGCAAACATCTGTGTGCATGAATCTGCCTCCCCCTGTAGTCTCCCCTCCCAACAGTGGGCTGATAAATCATTTTGAAGTTGAGTGCCAGGTACATGACATAAGTTTTGGGAAGAATTAAACACTTGTGCTTTATAGCAAGGGAGACTGAAAACCTTTCATGAACGTCTGACAAGTGCCATCTTTAGTAGTGATGTCTAACCTAATAACACTTTATGTCTTCCCTTTTTCATGTGAAAAAATAAATCCAGGCTTTGCTGTGGTACAGCAAGTAACTGCTGCTTGTCTTATGTTCTGACAAACACCCGCTGCAGACATGAGACAGAGCAGTTCAAGTTTTGGCTTCCTAAGTTGAAATTGCCTTAGTGTTGGATTACTGCTTTGCAAATGAACACCATGTTTTTTTCTCTCTCTCTTTTTTTTTTTTTTTTTTCTCCATTGTTTTCTTAAATTTCTTTTTCTTACAGTGGTATCCTGCTCTAATATGAATACATTTTTGAAATGGAAACTCGATGAATTAGAGTTTTTCCTCGCTCTTTATCCCTTGGGATATCTAACCTATGTTGCTTGTTTTAATTAAATTACCACATTTTCCATATGATCAAATGCCTGAATAATGAAGACTTTTAGGACTCAGTTTTAATATACCATGTATGGATCTGAGCAACTAAAGGAAATGTATGATTTTACTCAAGGTGAAGTCTTTAGTAGCAAGCCTTTCTCTTCATCTCTTTTCAGCTCAGATGAAAGTTGTGGGACAGTGAAATAGAAAATGTGGACTTCAATGGGTGGGAGCAAATATTCTCTGGAAGAAGTAGGCTGATGGGAGAAGAGCAAAAACTGGTGTCATGAATGCTGGGGATGTGCCAGGCAAATATTTTCACAATTATGCTATAGTATGTTTTGGGGCAAGGACCTTTTATCATGTAGCAAGGTATGTCTTGGAGGAATTTTTCAGGGCTTCCATGTTTTTTCACTTAGAGTTGCCTGGGGGTTTAAATCAGGCCATGATTTGGCTTAGCATGGATGGGTACTGGATATCTTATCTAAAAACCAATCTAGTCATTTTTAAGCCTGGAATGCTAAAATGAAGGCAAGAAGTCTGGAACTTCAAGTGAGGAAAAATGCATTTAGAATTTAGAAGTCCATTTAATTTCAGTCAGAGGGAAAGATAGCACTGCAGTTTGTTTGCTTGGTAAGCGTATTCTTACTTCACTGTATTAGGACTGATAGGGAGAAAAGTGTTTTGAGTGAAGATGGAAGTGGTGCAGGCACCTGTCCTTGCACAAGGTGAACTCAGCAGCTTTCCAGAAAGAGTTAGATATCATGCAGCACCAGCTTCCTATCCTGGCCTTCAAGCTCTTGAATGTCTGGCTTTGTTAAATTTTCAAGGCTGATAAGAAACTGTAGGCTGCTTCTGAGGAAACCAAAGTTGGACAGATCTGCAGGATCTCAAGCCATCCTCCTACCTTGCCTGTGTCATGTCCTAATTGTATCCAGGTTGTTTCCTCCTCTGTCTCCAGAATGCTGACTCCCAGCCTGCTGAATTTCTTTAAAACTATTTTCCCTAAATGAATGTTGTACCACTTACCTTCAACCCATTTCTAACATTGTAGTGTGAGGTTCTTGGGCTGGCCAGTTTATCTTTCATACTCACCCACCAAATGAGAATTCTTTCTAGTTTTCAGTCATTAGCAAGTTTTTGGTTTCAAACAGCTATAATTGATGATAAATACAAAATCAATATCTCTGACTTTGAGAAATTTAATTTCCAAATTTTGTTTAAATCAAGATTATTTAGCAGTATATATAAAGTGACATCTCCATTTCAACCATTTCTTCAGGTACTTCTATATTTCTGCAATCCTCCCTGTTTTTCAGCTTTGCACTTGTCCTGTGACCTCATTTATTTGGCAGCTTGATTAGATTTCTACAGAAAGATCTGTCTTATACTCCCTGTTTCTAGTAGACCCAGGTTGTATTTTATGAAATCTTTCCATTACTATTTTGAATGTGCTCTGTGATAGTTTTGGGTTTTTTCCTATTTAAATAGAGCCAGACTTGTTGTTTATAGGTTTATTCCTTCTCTGTCCTTCTCAGCTGTAATCACTCCATTGGCTGTTTACAGGTGTGATTTCACTGGTCCCATGTCATTTTACTGACAAGCTGGGTGTAAGATTTCCACTTCTCCAGTCTTTGAAGGAATTAAAGACAGCAGGAAATTTAGAGTGTTGGGTACAAAAGGAAGGTCTAAAGAGATGCTACATTGTTTTTTGAATATGAGAAGAACTGTTGCTTCAAAACCTTAACATTTCACATCTTCCCTGGCAAGAAATGAAGAAAAATTTGGTGATGGTCAGGCATGTACTGACTGAAACTGTTTAAATAATTTTCCCATAGGATCACCCCATATTTTTGCTCTTATTTCATTGTCGTGGTTCTTTGAGATGGTCTCTTGTAGTTATTTTTCAACAGGGGTTGAATGCCTTCTCTTTGAGTGTCAGTGATGACAAAGAGTGGGTAGAACACCTTTTGTTCTGAAAAGAGGTGAACTTAATATTTGATGTTTGATTCATGTTCTATGAATATTTTATAGTGTTCTTTTTGTTCTAAATTGACTTTCCTGTTGGGGGGAGAATTGCTGCTGTTGTAATACTTTATTGGGAATAAGTTCTATGCAGGACATCACTGTTGGGACATGGTGGGGTGGGCTAAGAGAGACTTTTTTAAATTTTCTCCTCTCCACTTGCTATTACAGGTTTGCTGGATTAGCCCCTCTCCTTTTCTTGTTCTTGCTCCCTTTCCATACAGCTCACATTTTCCTTCCCACAATCTGTCATCCTGCTTTCCTACCAAACAGAGAAGATCCATTTGTTATAAATTTAAAAAAAATGTTAAACAACCAGGAGTAAAGAAAATTAACAGCCAAATATTTTTCACTGATGATCTTTCCTGATCTTTGTCCCACTGCATAAATAAGGGAATAACTAAATTACCACTACATTTAGAGATGAGCAAAATGCATATGTGAATGTTTATTAGCTTTCCACTTCAGAGATTTATTTCCCTACTTGTTTAAATATTTTGAGAAACACACTGCAGCATTTAAACATGAAAAGTATACATTTCATATAGCTTTCCAATTTCTGCTCTTCTATGGATGAAATCAAAAGTATGCTGGCCTCAAAGCATCAGCATTTCCATCCTGACCTCTGGATGCCTACTGAGCAGTAAGAAAGAATTTTGAGGAGAAAAAAGCATGTTTCATACTTGAATTTAATCAGGAGACATTGCTGTCCACCAGGTTTCTTCATCTCCACAAAATGATACAATATTGATTTCAAGGCCGAATTTTAAAGTTCCTTCAACAGGTAATCACTGAGTCAAAAAGTATAGTTGATTTTGAGTAGAGGATAGCATGAAAAGCTGATCATGAATGATAACTTGGGTTTAAGTTGTTTCAGGGTGACTCAGTTTAATTTCTGTGTAAGGATCTGCTGAAACAGATGAGTGAATAGAGTAATTAAAAGAGACTTAAACTGGTTGAAGAACTTAGGGACACAAGCTTCCAGGGAAGAGTGCTAATATTAGCATTAATAACTAAACTTTTCAATAAAGGTATTAGAAAGAGTAACTCAAGGCTGTACAAGAAGTTTAAAAAGTTATGAAAGGGATTAATGAACTTAGAAAAGTGAACTCTTGAGTCCTGGGTACATTTACTAATGGTGTGATATAAAATTATTGGCTTGTGCATTAATGACCCAGGAAATCCTTCAAATTCTATGACCTTCTGAAAAGGAAGGAATTGCAGAAACTAGAGACTGTCCCATGCCTCAAGAAGGAAAATGGAATCAGTTCTAAACTACTGTTCGGCCATGCAAGTACAGCAGTATCAAGACCAATAGAACAAATATGAAGAGCCCATGGAACAGAGATTGCCTGAAATATAAATACATGGAATTATTGTTTCATTTTCTATTAAGGAACTCAGTGTAGTTTAATGAGAAGAAGGCAAGCAGCAAAATTTTATTAAGAAGGTTCCTGTCCTGATGGAGGTGCTGAGCCTAGGCAGGATGATGAAGGAAATATCTGGGAAATAAAGTTTCAGGTCCATATTGTCAGAATTTTTCATCAATCCCAAAAAATCCATGTAACTCAACAGTTACAACTTCATTGTCTGCTCTGTAGAAAATCAATACTGAAGTATTACTCTGTTCTCATTTGTAAGCACTGCTTTTTCTTCCACCTCCCTTCACATGTTGAAACAGAAAGGAAGGCTTGCTAGCTTCTTCTGGATAGCTGTGGAAAACTAGGATTTTTTTTCTGCTTTTTGTGAGAAACACAAGATCCAGAATACTATCTAAAATAGGTTATTTGGAGTGACAGATAATAAACCAGGAAATGTCATGCTTTGGGAAGGGAAATGCAACATTAGAGGGAAATTGGTTGTTAGAGCTTTTGCTGCAGTCAGTTTGGGACATTTAAGGAAAAAAAAAAGCTTGGAGAGACTTAAAACATGAAGCAAGAACAAAAGAGGGGAATGATAAGTTAGGCTTTTTTGACTAGAGCTTGACTTGTTTGCTGTGGCAACCAATGGCTGCAAGCAATGATGAATTCTTGGAATTGAAGCTTAAAATATTTTTTCCTATGTGAAAAGAAATTATTTTGTCCACAAATAAATTCAAACAAGAAATGAGGAGATTATAATCATCACAGAGGGGTTTTTCTGTGCAAACTCTTGGGTTTAGGCTGGGCTTTTTTGTGCTTAGTTTGAGTCGCGTGAGATTGTCTAGACTGAACTCTATGACCTGATTCATAGGACAACTTGAGGTCTTCAGTGTTTGGGGATTTTTTTAATGTATCTGCAGTCTGATGTTATTGGCATGTCTGCCCTTTCTCGTGATTCATTTCTGTCTTTTGCTGTGTTTACACCACTGACTCATTTGGGTTAGAATTTGTTGTTGTTTTTGTTGTGGAACAGGATATTTTTCAGTGTATTGGGTGGAGGAGGTATCTGAATCACAGAATTGTTGGGGATTACCACCCAAGATATGAATGGACTGCCAAAAATGTAGGTACTTCAGGACCATAGTGGTGGTTAGGATGTCTGTTTTCCCAAACAGACAGTTTGGTCCTGACCTTGCAGTGTAAACAGCCAGAAGAACTGTAATCTGTTATTTTGGAAAAAGCTCTGTCCTACAAACATTTATCCTCAATAATAAACTCTCCCAGAGATGAAATAGTAGCATAAACACGTAAGGTATATTGACATCAGGCTTCTGAAATTCCCACCAGCAAAATATTTTAATGCAAGTAAATGTCTCATATTCTTAACCTTATAGTGTTCTTCTGTTTAGTACTCGTGGCTCAAGCCTGCCAGAATAGCTGCTTACTGAGATGGAGAGGGCTTTTTTTTTGTAAAATCTCAGTTTTTTGGGGTTTTTTTTGTTTTTTTTTTTTTTTTTTACCTGAAGTGGGGCATGCTTGCTGTATTTTACCTCTGAAGCTGTACTGATGAAAGGTGACAATAATTCTGCTGATCTCTCTTCTTTGATAGAAGAGAGATGGCTAAATGGTTGTTTACAGGTAGAAATTATGATACCTGTTAGGTCTGAATATTTCAAACAACTTATGTTGTCTTCTCTGATTCAAAAGCCTGGGAATTGCTACAGGAGTAGAATAATGCTTTCAAAGAAAGCTTTTGAGGCAGAGAAAATAAACCAATTGAACAAGAACAACCTTTATACAAACTGTCTAAACTGATCAAAACCAACCTGAAAAATGTCTCCTGAGCTTTCTGCTAAACTCCTTATAGTTCACCAGTGGGATTTGTAGAACTGCAATAATATGGGAAGAGGAACATGAGCATGAGTTACTTTGCCTTGAGTACACCTACTTAATTTTAACCCTGTCTTACTCAGCTGCCAGTTTCAGACATTCTGCCAGATGGGTGCCCTGACATCTTGCATGAAAAAACATTATTGCAGATTTTTAAAATGTGAAAAACGTGGGTGATAGAGAGAAAGAGAATGGTATTTCAGGACATAGGTATTCTTATGGATGTTTAAAGTATGCTGCACCTAAGCATTGGTTCCAAAAGGAATTGCTTATCTTCATCAACTTTTCCATGGGAAAAGAGGGAGAACGGGACTGAAAATTCTTTTTTCTGGATAGCTGCTTGAGGTATTTTGAGTAAAGAGTATAAAACTAAGAATTCTTTTGGCCCTCTTGGTAGTGTGACTCATATTTATTTTGATCTAGTCTTTCTTAATACGTGTCTCCATTGACTTTGGTCTGCTAAGTTGTCTCTTTGCATGTCTTCAGTCTTTGCTGTGAAGTGACCTCATCTGGCAGTTATTTAATTATGCTGTTTTTTTTCTTCCTTGTGTGTGTTTCATATTCCTCTTGTTTGTGAAAGTGGTGACAGTACTTATTTTGCCTTTGCTAGGTAGCTTTGTGTAAAGCAAATCCAGGTACAGTAAATGGAGCTGCTCTGTTTTGTGAAGTGAACTTCATTAATTAATGGTATTTGCAATCTGCTTTTCCTTAAAAAGACTCTTTCTCCCCAGTGCTTAGAACCAACCATTGCACCTAACCAAATCACAGTAGCTTCACACTGTAAAAAATGTTCCTAGTTTTGCTCACATAATCCTTAAAAAAGTAGGTTCTTTTGGATTTGGATGGCATCAAAAGTAAATAGAATCACAGCAACATAGAATATGCTCAGTTGGAAGGGACCCATCATCATCATCATTGAGTCCAACTCCTAGCCCAGCAGAGGACACCCCTAAGCTTGTTCTTAGGGCATTGTCCAAATCCTCCTTGATCTCTGTCAGTCTTTTCTCTGTGACCACTGCTTGTTCCAGTGCCCAACCACCCTGTAAGTGTGTGTCAGCATTTAGAGATTCAGATTTAAACACCAGATGTGAGAGCTCCAGATCTTAGGGTGGAAAAAGATGGATTAGTGCTGTGGCACCCAAAGCAAATAAAACCACTTAAAATGATGATTCTTGAGTATGTTTGCAGTTTTGTGCTTGGGAATAAAGGTTTTAGGTATCATGAATTAGCTTAATCAAGCAGCCTGGATATATCAACTTAGTAAAGAGTAGGAATTGGAGATAAATGCAATGTTTAGCTGTTAACTCCCACCAGAAGTCTTCTCAAATTGTCTCTTAGTATGTTAGAGCTGTTGACAGTTCAATACCTGCATTTTGTCACACTGGTGTATTTTTACCATGCATTTGCAGCATGTTTTTAGCTGAAAGGGCAGAATTCTGTCTGGTTCTTTCAAGTGTAGAAAATTAGTGGTTCAGAGACCTTTCTGTCACTTGTGTCTCTCAGAAGAAAGCATTTCAGTCAAGGGCTAAAACGCGGTTTAATGCAAATCTTGCTCTGACAGTCACTGTCTTCTAAAGTGACTGATGGTTTTGTATATTTTTTTGGATTTATATTACTCTCCAAGCTTAGTGAATATAATGCTGTGTATATATAGACACACACACACAAGATTTGGGCCTGAAATGGGGCGAGGAGAAAGCAGCTGAAGCCAGGGGGCAATATCAAAAGAGGAAAGGCATCATACTGTGACTGAGAGACAGTGGTTCAGACCCCTGGGACTCACTGCCCACCTCCCTCCTGCCACAGTTTAGCAGAGAGGGGATTTCAAGTCATCAGAAAGATGAAAGGAAAAATACCAGCTTTGTGCAAGAGGGAGATAGACCTGGGCAATTATTTTCTGGCTGCAGAGCTATTTAAGCTACAAAGCCATGTTGGGATTGGGCTGCCCTTTAGTACACAAGGCTGAAAGCTGCTCAGCTGCTGATAGTCTGAGGGTACAATATCCCAGCAGAGGGGGGTGATGTCAGTCCCTGCCCACTTAGCAACTAAGCCTTCTCCAGAGGGCTCAGGCTCTGCTGTCTGAATTCCACAACAAGGCAAGGCTCATTTTCTTTCACAGTCAAGACCCTTAAAATAGGTGTAGCAAAGTTTTATGTTTGATTAGAGGCAAAGAACTAGCAAGGCAAAACCACTGTGAGTCAAGGATGATAGAAAAAGATTGTTGCTATTTCTTACCTCTCTAAGCCTTGGGAAAGACAGGATGTTGTTAAACATCAGAGGGAACCAGATGAGACAAAGCTCCCTAATGATTGCTATGAATGTACCCTGGTATGTGTGAATTGGTTTGCTATTGACATGGCATCTGGGAATAACAGTGGGAAATCATCCTGAAAAGCACCATTGGAAAGCTCCACGACAGAGAAAGTTGTCTGTAGGAGAGAAGACAGAGAGAAGGAGGGAAAAAATTGTTAAAGAAATACAAAAAATCCGCCAGGAAGGAAAATAGAAGGCTCCTGTGTGGGGTTCTCCTCTTAATTCCTGATTTTTTGGTTGTGCTGGAGAGTGGATCTGTGGTAGCTCAAGGCTGTTTCTCAGTAATATTAATGGGGGGTTATATAAATTTCAAATGCATTCCTGAATTCTGTGCATTTAATGGTTTCTAGGAATTGGGGCTGTAAGCCTGTTCCTGTGCTCACATGGAGAATGCCAAATTTAAATTTCAGGAGTAAATGTGTGGTGTCTAAGTGAGAGAATTCCATTGGAGGACTGTCCATCAGTGGGAAGTCACTACTCTGTTGGTTTTTTAGGTTTTCTTACAGCAGCTTTCATTAGCTGTGTGCAGAAGGAATTTACTGTCAATGCAGGTGGATTAAATTATGCATTTATTTGGGTCATTTAGATTTGCCCTCTTTTTTATTGGAAACTTGTGAGAATAACTTTAGGGTGCATTTACAGAATTTGTGGTGCTGTCCCACATCACCTATCAGACAGAGGCACACTAACAATTTTGGTGAATGCTGAATGTGTGTCCTCTTTAGCTGACCTATGGCTCCAGAGGTAGTGCCCTTTGCTTGTGTGCTGAGACCTTCCCACTGGAAGAATCCCAGGGATGCTTAATCTGTGATTTCTGGCATGCCAAGCTTTTTCCTCCTTTAGGAGATTATGGCATTGGGATGGGGACCTGTCTTTCTCCTACCTATAAAAGAAAGGACTAGGGAAAGGGTTCTTTGCTTGGAGAGATGGCTTTGCCATGATTCCCATCATGTCTTCAGCTTTCTGTCTTCTCTTTTCTGACCAAGCAATGTGAGATTAAGAAGTATTCTCTTTTTCCCCTACATTAGCTCTGCATCCATGGTTTTTATTTAAATTCTCAAGGTGTTGAAGAATGAACATTTTTCTTGCATGTTTTTACTTTGAAAGTAGATATAAACACAATTATAGGATTGTGATTGTACCTACCATGGTTCCATCAAGTCTGAAGCAATAACCAAAAATGAAAATAGGATAACTGTTTCCCCCTCCCATTCCCAGTGGTAAAGCAAAAAGAGCATTTGGCTGACTTTTGATGATTTCCATGGTATTTTCCAACAAACTTTTGTGAAGGATGTAAAGAATAAATCTATCAGGATGAACACAGGATATTGGCATGAAACTATTCTAGGAGTTTCACTGAAGAGAACTAGCTTGCCTGCCAGTTCACCTGGTTTTCTGGTGCATCATTTTCTCTGCTATTTGGCCTTGCACCATTCTTCCTCCATCCCACACTTTGCACATTCCTGCCCTGCAGCTGGAAGGAAGGCTGTACTACTTCCTTCTCCCATAAAAGCATTCCCCCCAGAACTTTAGAAGATGATGGCTTTTTCTCTCATCTCAAACTCAAACAATGTGAAATCCAGGCTGTTTAATTTTTATTTTTACCTATATGCATGAGCCATGAATAATGCACATGGAGAAAAACAGATACAATATCTGGCAACATTCTGAGTTGCTTTTTCATGTATTTTCCATAATGGCATTGTAACTAATTACCTTGGAGACCTTAAGTTCTGCCTTTATATTTTTTTTATATAAGGAGTTTGTGAGTGTAGTTGTGGAAATTACTGGGGCAAGATTTTTAGTAAGGTTCTCATCCAGCCACAGGAAAGATGTCAGAGGTAGGTACTCCTACACAAGCTCCCATAATAATATTATTAATAATACTATTAGGGATCTGGTGGCACCTGGATCCCTTCAATATGCAATCCAGTTCCCTGCTGGAAGGTTACCTGTCTGCCTTTTGTTCTGGTGGCATTTCTGTAGAAGTGCAGCATGTAGATTCCTGAACCTGACAAATCTCACCTCTTCCCTTTTACTTGTGGTTTAAATACTTTCCAGGCATCTTGGCTGAAGCAGTAAATGTGATGAAAAGCACATAATGAGCCTTTACATATAAAGCCATCTCTGCTTCTCTCAGCCTTGGAAAGGGGCTGCTTTTCAGGACATGGCTATTAATTCTTTCTGTGTGTGGAACAGAGCTTAGAACAGGACATGGGATCTTTGGAGGAAGAGAAGAATCTCATCCTGGGGTAGGAGTCTCTATGGAGTGAGTGTGAGAGCCATCTGTGGCTGAGACATCCCTGAGCCATGCACATCACCAACAGGGCTGCCAGCCCTCAGGCATCTGTCACTGCAGAAAAATGTCCTAAGACACAGGCAGTTAAATGCCACCTCCCATGCTCATAAGCCCTGGAGAGAAAAGGAAAAGGGGTTTGGAAATGTTCCTGTCTCAGCAGCACCTGTGTGTGAGCTGTGTTGTGCTCCTGCACACCCTGCAGCTCAACAGTGCCCAGGCCCTGCAGGTGCAGGGTTGGGAAGGATACAGAAGGGGATGTTAGACATTCCCAAAGTGGCTTTTTGATCCACCAGGAACAGCACATCAAATGTCTGGGCTGTTGAATCTATCATATAGAGCCTCTGAGTAGTGCCTGGATGCTGAACTGGAACAATGAGATAACAGAGAATTAAATGGACCATGGAAAATACAGTTAGAAATTTCTGACTAGATCACCTAATTAATCAGCCTTTCAAAGCAGGATTGTTCTCACATGTATTTTCTGGTATGTTGTCCAGTTTTGTTTTAAAGAAGCCCATTAAAAAGTTTAAACTGAATATTGTACTTTAGCTTGGAGTGAATGTATGCTGCATGATCTCTGGAACTGCTGCATAATTTAGAATTCTTGCCATGCTATTAATAAATCTAGACAAAGACCAGATGCAAGCAAGCTGTAGCTGAACTCAAGAATCTGCAAAAGCTGGGCTAACCTCTTTAACAGCAGAACATATGGCTGTTACATTAGCAGCCACCTTTTTTTTTTCTTTTTTCTTTTGCTAAAGTGAAGCATTTTATTAAAAGCATGAGGGGAAAAAAGCTAAGAACAGAAATAAAGCATGACCTTTGATATGAAGTCATCTTCTCTGACATTTTCACCATTTAGTATAGATTGATGGGTCTGTACATCCAGCCTCCTGTTACAATTTTATAGCCTACACTCCTGTTTTACTTGGTGTCTCCTTTTTCATTCTTTTCTATGTTTAAGTCATAGAAGAATTTTAGGGCAAGCATATATGAACCTTACGTGGTGATATATTTAAAGTGTGACAAGCACAAGGTCTTTAAAAATAGCAACCATCTGATTAAAAACAAGCTGTGTCACAGGGTAATTATTTGCATCTTTTCAAAAAAGCTGTTTGAGGAACTTCTAGTGATGGTCTGTGAACTTTCTGGTTTCCTATTGGAAAAGGGATCCCATAGGAAAGAGTTTCTTGGTGGATACTGTAAGGCATTATAACCTTACTGGAAGGTAAACTGTGAACATTTTTGTGGCAGCACAGGGGGATGTAATTAATGATTGTTTCATTTGCATGAATGAACAAACATGATGCAAACACAAGTGAAATGTTGTGCATCCATTCTTGAGAACAGCCAATTGCCAGCAGTCCCTGATGCTCCTTGACTAATTGTTCTTCTCCTCCATGAAAGTGCTTGTGACAAATCCCTGGAGAAAAGACACAGGAGAATTTTTTCACTATTTTTTTCTTTCAAAAGCCTCTGATAAAAATCTTTATTTTGAGTACACATATGTCTGTGTTCCATAGGTATCCCCCATTTCCTTGGGACTCTGCTAATGAATTTTGTCTTTTTTTTTTTTAACACAATAGATTTAAAACCAACAAGAAAACCGTAATTGTGGGTGTTGGCTTCCTTTAGAGGAAAACTTGGTACAGTGTAAGTTTTCCAGCTAATCAGTATAATTTTGTGTATTTGATGAAGAATTGCATCAAATTAATGTGTCTTAATAATTCTGACTAATTTACATTGACTTAGATTTCTTTCAGAAGTTGTTGGTTGAAAGCTTCTTGAAATCCTTGTTAGCAATATTGTGGAATATTTACATTGCTCTTACTCAAAGTCTGAAAAATGTAACAATCTATTTTCTGGTTAGTTTAATAAAACAGAAATTCCCAGGATATCATTTGTACTCAAACATATCATCCTAGGCAGTGCTTTCATTGTCTGAGGCCCAAATCTGTGGGGTATTTTTGATGTGAAAAGAATGCACTAATAATGGATTTGAGAGCTTAACAACTAAATTGTTGAAGTAAAAGAGTTATTTTCATTTCAAAAATCAAATTTCCTTTCATCCAAAGGAACTTGGAATAAAATTCTTTCATCTTGTTTTCCATTCTATGCTATTTTAATGTTTTTATTTTTGCATATGTAGCACATACTATAAATAAGCCATGATTATCTCAGTATACATGAAATTGAAGGCCATGAGGGGAATTTACTTTCCTAGTTGGCAAATAAATTCTCAAACCGTGTGTGGAAAGTTTGGGATAAATTTTGTTTTTAAGGAGAAATGTTGTCACTTTTACATTGAACATGAGAAAAACCAAGCTACTGAGTAAATTGATTTGTTCAAGAATAGTTATCTAGAAAAGACAGTGCCAGTCATTCCCTGACTTTGTTCCTTAAGGTCCCAGTAAAGCAAAGTCTTAGGCACCAACTGCAACTACCTCTGAGTGCCTTACAAAGCTAGTTCCTAAATGAAATCATCTGTGGGCAAGGACTTCTCTCAGCTTCCTGCAAAACATGCTTGATAAGTCATTTATGTGGCCTGTTTTAAAGAATCTGTGTTGGAATAATCAGATTTATTTTCTTGGACCATCTCAGAGCTGTCACTCTAATTAATCTTGTAAATGGTGTTTGAAAGAAATGTACATATTAATTTGATTTTTCTTTTCACTGCTTAATGAGTTCATGTAGCACCTTAAGCTATATCCCTTTCTGCATTGTCATTTGGGCAAAGTATAAATGAGAGAAATTATTTACCACCTGAATGCTTGGGTCAGGAGCTGAGCTTTGATGATCCTTGTGATCCTTTCAACTCATAATAATCTGTGATACTGTAATTTTGTGGCTTTGAAAAAACACAGGAGTAATGTAACTGGATAGAAACTTTCTAATACTTAAACACAGGATTGTTAGTACATGTTGATTACCTAAGTGAAAATATAGAATCTAATATGATTGGGCTGGAACTTGCCATGTTCCAATAACAATCTCACAGTTTACTATTAAGTTAATCTGAATTGGAATATAAAATCGAATAGTTGGTTGTTTCCAAATTGAAACTCTTGCATAATTTAGCTAGACTTGAATTTACTGTCCTGTTTTGTCTTAGTGCATTAACATTGTCTAAGGAACATTTTTGGTGCCATGGTGTCTGCTCTTCTCTTTGATGCTGAAGTCCACTGACCACCTTTGAGTCCTTGCACTTGTATTTTTTGCCTATATGCCCACTTTGGTCTAAACTCTCACTATTTTAGTGCACAGCTAAAGTGAGGGAGGAGCTGTTACTCTGTGGGAGTGGCTGCAGCAGTAGAGATTTATGGTTTTTGTGTGTATTTATATAATCCTTAGGAAATCCTGTCAGTCATCTTTCTTGTGAGGAGAATTCCCCTCTGTCCTTCAATAGTCTGCTCACAAACACCCTCTCCTGTTGAACCCTGCATTTTTTAACAGGGGATTTCATCTCCTGTTCTTCAGCACCTTGTCCATCACTTTGCTGCTCTTCCAGGTCTGCAAACCATGTCTTGTGCTCCAGTGACACAAGTCTTGGGATCTGGCCCAAGGGTTTAGATGAAGCTGGGCTGCTGAAGTGATGACATAACATGTCCAGAGTAGCCATGATTTTTATCCAGGGAGTCTAGGGTCTGTCCCAAGGGGTTGTCCTTCAGTTTGGAGGGGCTACCTGTCCTCTCATGATGGATCACAATTCTTCAAGCAGGAATTTGGGAAAGGGATCTTGGACCTCTTGAGAAATGAGGGAGGAACTGAGCAACAGGCTTGCAGCAGCAGCAACATCTTTGCCAAAACACCTGAGTAGAGTGGGTGGCTGGTATGAGTGGCACTGAGGTTTAAGTCTGTTTTTCATCTCAATATTGTACTTGTATGGATTGCTGGTTAGCACATTTGGAAGGCAGAACAGCTCTTATTCTCATGACCTGGTAGGACATAAGGACACTATGTGTGTGTGTGTGTGTATATATATATATATATATATATATATATATATATATATACACACACACACACTGTTGAACTTTGTCTTTTGCTTTACTTTTTTGTTGTTAGAAAAATAATTTTTTATTAAATTTCCTGTAAAATTTCTTAATTAAAAAAGGAATTTTTGGGATCTTGCAAAGGACTCAGATAACTTGCTCGGCCAAATTTTTCTGAATGTCTCATGCTCAAGTATTCCAACACTTGCAAATGTTATGCACATCATTGCCTTAGAACATAGACCTTATATGTATTAAACTTTCTCATTCTGGCTGTCTGGATGGCAGATGAGATTTTTTGTGTTTTCATCTGCTTGCATTAGTGTGCTCAGCTTTTGCTATGATTGCTGTTCAATACATGTTTCAATTTGCTGTAAAGAGTAATTAGAAAAGCCCAATTCCCCTGCTATAGGAATAGGAATGCCAAGAGAAGGGGATTTTCTCTGTGTGCTTCCTTGGCCTCTTTGTCATGGTTTGTGATGTTTTTAACCAGACTCAGTGCCAGTAATGAGCTTTTAGGGCAGCAGAGCAAGAAGATTTGGAATGAAATGGGTGACTTGTGCTGGAGTGGAGTGGAGGAGGCTGATTCTAAGTGAGGTAGCAAGGACTTCTCACTGAGGATGTAATGCTAGCTGCTTTCACCACCATATTGGCTGTTCTACAGAGAAATTTATTCATGCATGACAGTTGTGCTGGTTTTGGACAGAGGTGATGATTTTGGGACTCTGATTTTACAGTATCTCAAAATCTGTGAAAACCTTTTAATTCATTAGTCTGTCATGCAGTAATTCCCTAACTTCTGCACAGCAGCCCTCTCAGAGTTACATGTAGTATTTCATGAATGAGAGCTCTTCTGACAGTGAATTTAATTTTTTTTTAGTGGGGAAAAATAGAGAATTCTAGTGTAAGAAATTTTAGAGATGGAAGTTCTGAGATTGTAATGAATGAACTGGAGGCCATTATTCTTCTAAGAATGCTTCCTAGATGTTTTTAGAAAGAAATGTCATATTAAGTCTGAAAGTAGCTTTGTGTTCCTGATTGCTGTGGGTCTCCAATGAGTTCTGTTAGTGAAGGGAAATATTCTGCCAGTCTGGGATCCCAAGTAACACTGCTGAGCTGGTGGAGGAGTTGGGCTTCCTGAACAATCTGGATCCATAGGCAGTTGCCTGTGCCTAAAGACAGTGTTGTTTTCCAGAATCCTTGCTTGTTTTTCATTCATGGTTATGTAAACCATGTCTGCTTTAAAGTGTCTGGAAAACAGTTGGGAATGGAGGGAATTCACTGGGCTTTGGTCAGAGTGCTGAGAGATTGTGACCTGCTATGAGGTGTTCTTCATCTGAGCTGCTGGCAAAGAGTCTGTGCTTATTCAGGCCATGAGGATTTCAATGGTTTCAGCCCCAGTCTGTCAGGAGCAACCTTGAGATGGAAATCAACATTTGAACTATGGTGGAAGGTGATCATGAGCACGTTGAACTTTCCGGGACATTGCAGCCATCTGTTTTCTTGCTAACATAATTCAAAGTGTTGGTTATGCTGTGTGAAGGAGAACAAAGATAATTTGTAATGAACATTCACCCAGTTCTCTGTATTTTGTGGCTTTTGTACAAAAGCCAAAGTGTTTTGCATACCTTCATATTTTGCAAATATCTGTGAAATTCCTTCAGCAAACAAATTCTGTTGTGTATATGCACTCTTCTGGAGGTAGGGAATCTTTTGCCTTTCTTTTGCATTTCTGTTAACCCCATTTTATGCTGTGTTTTGGTTTTTATTTTTGTTATATATATATATATATATATTTTTTTTTAAATGACATTCCATGGTGTTGCCAGACTATTGAGGGCTATTAATCTCCTTGCCACCCTGTCAGCTCAGGGCAGACCTCACTGAGAAAATGCTCGAAAACCCAATGTTTTTTCTACCTGAAGACTGCCATTGCTGCAGTAACCCTGGATTTGAGCTACAGCAGTAGGAAGCAAGGGAAAATTGTTCTTTGTTCACTGCAGTTTTTATTTCTTGACTGGCTAAGCTGCACTGCAGATTGCAGTAGTGTCATTGCAATTACACATGCCATTTGATAGTCAAAGCTATGTGTAATTAAATGTGAATTTGCAATAGCAGCAAGGTAATAAGTCTCTTTGTGGAGAATAAATATGAAAAAAATGGTCATTCTAATGAAAGTCTGTTTCAGTCAACTATTTTCAATAGTTTATATAGTATATTTTGCCCAGTGCTCACTCACATGATCTGTTTGATTCTTTTATGGTATAAAGTTCACAGTGGGAGTTACAGGCCCATTGTAAATCCATTTGAATGACCTTTGGATGGCCACCAGAAGTTGCTGTGAATCTTAGTGCTCTTCTTGGAGTGAAGGTGTGGTGGTGCAACCTTTGGGAAATCTTTTATTAATGAGAAACATAAAATTATGAAATCTGCATTCACTTAGGCCTGCAACTATGTTCTTGTCTTTAAGCAAGACTGCCTTGAGTGTTTGTCTGAGAATGTAAATCTAGTTCTGCTTAAAATAATAGGAAAAGTAGTAGGTAGAACAAGACAGACTATATTTGGAATCTGTGATTTCTTACACTTAAATTCTGTGATTTCTTATACTTAAATCTGTAGTGTTTATATATATATATATGTCAGACCACATCAGTAGAGAATCACAGAATGGTTTGGGTTGGAAGGGACCCTAAAGATCACCTAGTTCCAAGCCCCTCCATGGACAGTGACACCTTCTACTAGACCAGGTTGAATTCTGACTGAGCTTTTCTTTAAAAAATACTTTGTGCTTGGTGCAAACAGCTGAGAATGGGGGACAGACTAAGACAAGCAGGTAAGTGGAAGGCTGGGAAGTCAGAACATGATTTTTTGTTTCTCCTTGGAACTCTCACCACGTTAGTTACAAGTCCTAGCTCTGGAATGGTTTTCCCCAGGAGAGTGGAGGTATGTAAGAGACAAGAGAGCAGCCTTTGCTTGTAAAGGTGCTGTGATGAAAGATATGGAGCATTTCAAGGGGGAAGAAAAACTCACCACAGGGTGGGGGAAATTTTACAGGGTTTTTCCCAATTTATTGAAAACATTAGGGTTTTTTGCTTTTGTGAAAGTTCTGTCAGCAGTTGGAATTTTTATACATTGTGCTAATCCTACCTTTATATAAAAGTCATAAATCTTATAAATTAATGCATCAGGCAGTTACCAAAACTCTTCAGTCTGTTTCTTTTTATGGAGTGACCTGACACTTTTTGCAAACAGCAGACCTAGGTGCTCTGCATGAGCTCCAAACTGGATTTGTAGTGATCAGCTCATAGGAATGGACTCTGGCCCTACTTCCAGTCGGGTGAGAAAATGTGGTTTAAGTTAAATGCAATAATACTGGAAAAAAGATAGGAATTGCTGACCTTTTGACATTGGATTTTAAAGTTTAGCATAATGGTACAGGGGCCTATGAATGTTTTTATTGGTACTTCCATTAGTTCCCTAACAATCTTGACGTTTCCAGCTACATAACATTTTCTGTGGTGTAGAAGTCTCTTTTTTCCATCTCCCTATTCTTCAAGAATGCAGATACATTTAATGGCTAATTAGCAGAATTTGTTTTGTTGCTTACATTGGTTATGAAGTTTAAGGGGTGTGATTCTGAACTTTTAGCTGCCCTCTAAAAGTACAACTGTTTAAATGTGCAACTATTTACAAACATGAATCACAACTGCTTTGTTTACTCGCAGAGTAAACAAAGCCAATAATTGAAATATGTTATAGAGGGAAAACAATTATGCATTTAATATCAAAAAGGCAATTTTTTAATAGTGTAGGGCAATAAGTGTCTGTCCTAAAAGCAGAAGCATTTATGGGCAGTACAGATGACCAATACATATTACATTTTTTAAAATGTGTTTTCATTCGAGTAGACATCTTTGAATTTTTTTTTTTTAATAGCCTTTTGTTTTACATAATTCTGATAACTCTTGTTGACATCCAGCAAGTTCCAAAGTCCTGGAATTCTCTTGAGGTTTTCTTGCACAGAGACCAAAAAAAAAAAGAAAGTTAAATGCTTCCAGTGCTCCAGCCCTGAAGCAACATTCTGCAACCAGATGATAGATATAAACTCGCTTCCCATCAGAGAGCACTCTAGTGCTGAAGGAAAAAAATATAGCTATGTTTTTAATATCAGATGTTCTTAACCCAAGCATCTGGTTTGAAATGTTCCTAATTCAGAAAATGTCATGTTGAAGAAAGTGCAAAGTACTTTCAAGTAATTAGGAAGGAATCAGGCAATTTGAAGGAATGGCAAACCCCACTGGGTTTTTTGGAACACAAGCCGTGCTCTGGTAAGAACTCTGGCAGAGCAGTGGTGCTCAAGGAGTCCTTCCTGCTGGTACTGGTGGTACCTGCAGCATCAGTTGTGGTGTTTCTGGCCCAAGAAGCCAAACTCTTGAACCCATTTCACAGATGTTTATTTCCTTGCCTCTAGGTAGCCAGCTTGGGCCTGGGTTAGTGAGAGAAGAGAATGGAAATGTGTAACACACACAAAAAAAAGCTTTTGAGTGGTGCTCTAAGAGCTACTTCTGTGTTGATCAGTGTCTGCTACAATTTTAGGAAGCATGTCTTCACTGGAATAAAATGAACAAATAACAACATGGTGTAGGTGGGATGTCTCCTTTAATTACCTGCTTCATACAGCTCATGGTTTGATTTGTGACAGTAACTAGAGGGACTTAAGCTTGCACTGATAACACCTAAATTTGTGATTTTGCTCAGAATTTGAAGCTTGGCCATGTCACTAGCACAGCACTTAATTGCAAAAAGCCTTTCTGACCCTCCTGGTAAATGGAAATAGAGCTATGGAAATAAGCACCAGTGGATCTAAGCTTTTCAGTGCATGCCACTGGGTGAGTGGAATTTGGTGGGTCTGGCATTAGTGGAACACATTGTCACTCAGATTCTTAAAGAAAAATATGTATTTTTAGCGGGAAACATGCAAATTTTTTGCATTTATTTTTGAAATTAAACATGCATAACCCCACAGTAAAACTGAAATTTCTTTTAATGCTTTTAAAAGAAATCTTTTTTTTCTTTTATTGTAGTATTCTTTCTGTTGTTTGCTCTGCTGGGCTGTTTCAGCTTCTGCCAGTTCAACTGGCAATTGTTTCTGCCAGCAAAAAGAAAGCAGTTCCATTCACTGGAAGTTTCCTGGTTTGTACCAGGAGAGAGTTGAGTTCCACTGGACCACAGAGGTTATTTCTGAAACATATTTTTTTTTAATATTATTTTTTTTTCTATTCTCTGTAGTGGCTCTTTGAGAAAAGCCAGGAATGGCTTTTGGTCCCCATGCATGCACCTTTTTTTCCTTCCACAGGGATAAATATTGAGCAGTTGGATAGTTCCTTGTGGTTCTTGAACCTTAAATTTATGTGAATTGTGGTATTGCAAATTGATGCTTTACTTTAGGATCTGTCTTCTTGCAGGTCTTACTTGCTCATGAACTTACTTCTTGGGTAAAAAGCATTTTAATTGGTTTCTTTATAAAAGCAGTGCAGGATAAACCACTTCCTTTGGCAGCCTCTTGAGAGATTGCTGATTGCAGAAAAATATTCTCTTTCTTGATAGTGCTTTACTTCTACCTCTTTTGAGGTTTTATTCTTCCCTCTTTTCCTTTGAAATTTCCTTGGGCTTAGCCATGTTTCCTAGGAAGTGATTTTGGTGTGGTTATGCTGTGTCTGCTCATGTAGTAATTTTCCACAATAATTTTTTCAATGTCTTGATGAAGTTAAGGATGGAGTGGAGGTCAAAGACAAAAAAGATCTTACTGGTGTTGCAGAAGCCACCTCTTGGGAAAAGGTGAAAAAATCCATTTGAGAGAGCATCCTTTTTTCCCCTGGCACAAAAGTTGCTGTGGAACTCTGTAGCTGTATTTTCTCTGTGTATCTTTACTGGTCTATTGAACCACAAATCCTTGCTGGGATTGCAGTCCACCTTGGTAGCAGTCAGTGCTGTCTCCTGACCCAGCATCCAGATGGGAGAAGGTGCTGGCTGCCTTCCAGGGGGCACACTGGGGTGGGAAAGGGGGAAAGAGGAGTTACTGCAGCAGGTGGGCACAGAGCTCACCCATCTGTGTGCCTGCTCTTGGCATGGAGTTCCTTCAGTCATCTTGTTGGGTTTCTGCCCAGCTGGAGGTCTCTCTCTTCCACTGCAGTGTGTTGTATTATTTTTATTCACCTGTCTGTGCTGCTCCCACAGTGACAGTGTGGTCTCTGAGGATGAGCCCAGCTGGGGGATGTGTGCCCTGGATGGGATCTCGTGGTGCAGGGGCTCCCAGCTGTGGTCTCCAGAAGGCTGCTAGTAAGATGCTGCCTCTCTCAGTTTGTTTGCAGCTGCTAATTTGCTCTCAAGACTTCTTAAAATAGACTAAATGTTTCTCCATTTAGTTTCTGAGCCAGGAATTGCTAAAAGTGCTGCTTGTCATGTGGAATATGTGTGCGCAAATGCACAAGTGTCTGTGTCTGACAGGGAACTGTGGTGGAACAGGGTCTCCAGAAGAAGATCCATTTTCAGTATCTCCTGCTGAATTAAGAGACCCAGGAATGGGAGGAGTCTTACTTTTAATTTCTCTTGATGCTTCATGGAAGTGAGATTGGATAATGTTGACTGGCAGGTCAGGAAAATGCTTCAATAAAGAGATAGTCCAGGTTTTGAACATATTTTGGTTCCCATACAGCAGCACTAGAGTTCTGTGAATTTTCATTGGCACAGCTTTTACCAAGCATGGTAATTGTTTCAAGTCCTGTAGGGAAAAGGGAAGGTAACTCTTCTTGGATTAATATTTTCAGATTGTCTGTAGACTCAATGCAAGGAATTTTGAGGGTTTTGTCTGAAGCCACAAGTACAGCATATTTTAGAACTGGGAGCTGAAAATATCAATTTAACATGATTTTTTAAAATCTCATTATCCCTCCCAAATATCTGTTCAGTCTCTTTTAGGTCATGCAGTGAAGAAATAGAAATGGTGTTAACCCCAAACAATAATAACAACAGCAAGTCATGTGTCATGCTCTGTCAAGTGTCTGGGGTACCAGTTATTCTAGATTTGTACTGTTTCATTGAATGACTTCTGTACTCTTTTATCTGGAGATTTTATTGGGAAAATTTTAGCTCACTGTTTTTATGGCTTTTTTGATTCTTTTCTGGCTTCCAAGCAAGCAGTCTGCCCAGTGCTGGCAGGGGAGGGCTGCAGGCTGGGGCTGAAGAAGGAATCAGTGTCTTTTATTAGAGCTAGGTTGGAATCTTCTCCTTAATTCCTATAAAGTTTGTGTTTTTCCTTAAAAAAAACCAAACCCAAAAGTAAAACACTCCCAACCAAAACCACAAACAAAGGAACCTAATTATGGTTGCATAAACATGATTTTTTTAGGAACTAAAAAAATCAATCCAACATCCCCCCCAACTGTGCCCCAACAATGAAGCCCACTGCAAAACTTTGAGGTTTTTTTTTTTTTTTTGGCCAAGACATGCAAGGACTGTGAAAATGCTCAGTAAATTCCATGTTGTACTTTTTTTTTTTTTTTAACTGTAGAGATGTTTCAGTGGAAAGAATGTCAGATAATTTTGGTATTTCTCCCTGCACTAAGGTCCAGAAGAGATGTGAGGGAAAATCACTGGGAGGATCTTGAGCAGTTTGGTGTTGAGGCTTCCCTGAGGAGGGCTGAGGTGTTGTGATGGGTTGCCACTGAGCTCATTAATGCAGCCTCTGTCTGGGAAGAGAAGGCTGAGCACCAGGAGAGAGCAGCTGTCCCCTCAGGTTTGTGCAGGTGGCTTCTGGCCTGTGACTCCAAAGCTGGAGCTGCACGAGACAGGAGAGAAGCAGAAACAAAAGGGAGGGGAGCCAAGGTGATGCTCAGCCAGACAGTCATGGGAATTGAAATGAAGTTGTCAGGAGCAGGGATGAGTGAAACCTTGAAGTTCAGGGAGCCTGCTCTAAATCAAGAGGAATGGTTCACTCTGGCCAGTTCATGAGTTTAAGTGGAGTAGCTAGAGGGGCAGGTGAAGCTGATCTCAGGCCAGATTAATCCCTAAAGTAATCTTGTTGGCATCATTGTGCTGTCTTCCCTCGGCTTCAAGCTTCAGTGGAATTCCTTCAAAGACGTATTTGGCCCTTCCAGCTCTTGTTTTACAAAATTCCACTGAATCATCACGTTTTACCAGATGCTCCTCAGAGCCTCTGCCCTGGATTACATCACCGGTGTCGGGACAGCGGGTCGGGTTACAGGGAGAGTAAGATTCCTTATAAAGAAATTGTCATCCTTGGAGATGTTCTGCTTAATGAAGTTATGGCTGTAGCTGTAAATTTGCAAGTATTTGCAGTGCCAAAGAACTGAACAGATCAACAGCAAACTTCCATTTATGTGTGTGTGGGAGGCTTGGCAATCTGTTTCCCTCATTGACTCCTTTGGATGTTTGAGAGACAAATTCTCTTTCCAGCTTTGCCACCAACACACTTGGTGATGTTGGAGGCTTCACATAGGACCTCTGTCCCTATTTCCTGATCCATAATGTGGGAATGATGGCATTCCCTGTGTGCTATTAGGCAGCATGTAGTATTACTAGACAGAGCTGCATAGCCAGCTCTTATTGAGCTGACATTTATTTGGTGTGATTCTAGCAAAAATGATTAAATCTAACAAAGTTCTATGAGGAAGATGGCCTTGGGTAAAGGAAAAGAACAGAATAAGTACCAGGAGAGGTACATATCACTGGAATCTAGCTGCATGTCAAGCAAGGAATGGATGTGTATTTCTGTAGGAAACCACAAATCTTTTGTCAACAGAACTGACAAGTCATCCTTGAATTTTTAATCCACAGAATGGCCTTATTAATTTTAAATTTGCCTTGCCTTATGGCATGCAAGGATCAGATGCAGACCTGAACGTTCTTACCACATGGAAAACATTTCAGAGTAGAGATGGAAAGCATTATTCTGTAAATGCATTTATTAGCAGCACAAACTAGAACAATTGAGCACGTCGGGTCTCAGATTGATTGCCCTGTGTCCCATGAGTTTGTGGGTGATGGTTTAAGTGTAGCTAAAAAAGTACAACAGTTGCAGTAAAAAGAACTGTACCACAAGGAATACCTTTTTTTTTTTTTTTATCATATACTACTATGTCTTTATTAATTGTTTCTTGGTTTTTTTTTGCCAGCTGACTTTTAAAATTTAATTTTATATTATTAGGATTTTAAATATTACTCTCTTTGGCCAGTGGCCATAGAGTTTGTAGCCAGAATCTTGTTCAGTTTCATGTTTAATCATACTGATGCTAATAAACTTAACTTCAGAAATCCAGTTTGTGCACACCATTGTGGTATACCTGAAATGGAAACAGATTTCCAGATTTTTCCTGGGAATCTTGCTAGGAACAGCCTTTATCTTTGTTTACATGGTGGAGCTCAGCTGTTATGAGAACTAAATTATTTTAGAACTCTTAAATAAAATTTCTATCTTTTCCATTACCAATACACTGAAAAGTGGGATATTTGCTTCCAGCCAGTAGAAGTGTTGTGTCAAAATGGATTCTGTGAGGGAAAATTAAGCACGGATCCGCCTGCTTCTTTTGCAGCATGATTGACCTTTTCTGTAATTGAAGAGAACAACCCAAATTGACCTCAGTCTGCATGTTTCTAATAACAAAATGGAGTCAATAAACAAGAGCCACATGTACAGAAAGTGCACCTGTTGAAGAGATCACTTTTCATTTTGAGCAGTGTAAGATGCCTGAATAGCAGCCTCAGACTGCTGGCGTGTTGACTGCCCAGAAATGTTTGAAGAGAATGTAACGAGGGTGCTAATTAAGGGATGGTAATTGAAGGCCTCCAGATGATGCAGGGTTGTGCTTGAAGAATGGTGGAAGCAGTCATCAGCTGTTTGTGCTGTTACTTTTCTATTAACTCCCAACCTCTCCTACACAGCTGCCTGAGGCTCAGGTTGGTGTCCCAGTTGGCTTTCCCAGATGTGTTTTATTTGGTTGCTCCATGTACCACCTGTTGAAAGAAAACCTTCTAGTTAAAAGACCCAGCTGGGGCAATGGGTGAAGGTGAGCGGAGTGCCTGGATGAAGGAAATTCTGAGCAGAATACATGCCTGAAGGTCTGCTTGAACACAGCATAAGCTTTGTACCTTTGTATTTGCTGCTTCTTGAGTGTGGCTTGCTCTGAGATGGTTGTGAGATTTCTTGGTACTTCAGAGGAAGTCAGTTTGTAGACAGTTGGTGTAGTCTGTTGTGCATAATTTCTATTTAGAGAATGTTTAATGAGTGATAAATAATTTCCAAATGTATCTATGGTGCATTAATGCTTCTGCTGCATCAAAAGAAAATATTTGGGTTGAGCCTATTTCAGGGTATTGCCATAACAAAGCCTAGAAGCCAGATGCCAGGCATCACCCAAAGATTAACTCATTTTTGGTGCAGGCAGATGCAGACATGCATGCATGGGCATAGCACCCCCCTCCACTTTGCTGGTGATGATCTGGGGTGGGCTCTGTCAGCACCATGTCAGTACATACTGACACTGCATCACTCTGGGAATGACATATTGCATACTGAGAGCTAATCCAAACAAAAGATGAGCACCAAAAAGGAAAAGTCAATTATTCATAAAACAAAGCAATCTGAGGAAAACCTCTCAAGGGCAGCATAAATATGGGAACAGTTTCCAGTCATGTGAATGACTTGAGACAGATTATGAAGCAAAGAAAAATCAATCTGTGCCATGGACAGGGAGGAGTAAGTTGGTGTTTCTCTGGGAAAAAACCCGAATCAACACCAACCAGGCTTAAGAGGAAAAGAAATACATATTGCAGCTTTGATATACAAGATAAAGTTTCCTTCTGTGCATACAAAAGCAGAGTATGGTCAGAAACAGAGAGCCTAGTCCAACAAAGGCTCAGCCACGGGGGACATCACACTGGAGCTAGGATGTGCTGTGTGCCCTAAAACCAGTGCCCTGACTGCAAGGCAAACTCAAAATATGTTTTCTCTTTCTCTTATAATCCTCCTTTATCTTCTTCCCAGGCTTGGTTAAAATTAGGTCTTCAAAGCAGACAACAATCTTGGACTGAGAAGTCAATGGTGAAGGTGTGCCCTGATAGTGAGTGAGGTTTTTCTGTACTTGCACGTGCTTTACAATCAACCTGAGCAGAGGGGCTGGCCTACAGACACTTCACACACTGCATCCCAATTCCATGGCTCACTAAGTCTCCCATGATTTAAATGATCAGTATCCTAAAGTTTCTAAGCTAGGTGCCCAAACTGGGAATCTTCTGGGAGGTGACTTAAGGTACTTGGGAGATTCTTTCTTTGATTTGAGCAGACATGTTCTCTTAATGCACACATCCTAAAAATCAGTGGTGGTGTTACTCTTCTCTAAGAAAAATAAGATGGGAAGGATTCCTAAAAATGATGCTTCTTGTCAAAGATAGGTCTGGGTCTAACTTGGCTCTGACTTTTTAGTGAAACCTGGGTGACAAACTGGTGGGAAATATTGAAGTAGTGTGTTCACAAGGGACTGAGAGGGTGAACTGAAATTTGAGCTTTGAGGTAAACTAATAATTTTTTTTCTCTAAGTCCAACTTAAACATTGTGACTTGGTGTGTTACTCTGGCATTAAACATTGGAAGCAGGACATTCGTAGTTAAAATCCTAAGCTTGTGGAGATGTTACTGCATTTTCTGTTTAATGCTTTGTTTCATTTACTGTATTAGTTCTTTTGTTAGAAGAAAAAAATCTACTGTACGTTTTTGTTCAACGAACTGAAAAAATTATCTTTTAAATATTTTTCCTTTGTTTCACCACCCAAGATTAGAATCAGTGACTCAGTTTTATCTTCAGGAGGTCAGTCTTCTCTTCTCAGTTTAATTTTCAGCTTAATTAATCTTCTATGTGAATATCCATGGTATATCATTGTGTGCTTTCTATGCATCCTTAGCCCTCACAAAAGCTAAATAACTTATTCTCTCACTATACTTTATTTGTCCATGCCCCTCATGCTCATCCATGATTCCAGGAAGAGTTACTTGTAATAAAATTAAGTTCTGAGCCCTTATTAATATAGAAAACATTTTTTTTCTTTTAGATTTTTTAACTTGGTCAATGCTGAGAGTGGCTGAAGCTCTGGCTCCCTCAGAGTGCCTGCAAATAAGTGCTTAAATGTTTATACATCTAAAAAATGTGCTCTTTTGGCCTCTAAAATCAGCCATGTGAGGTTGCTCAGCCTTACCTGATGATACAGTATTACCCTCAAGGTACTTTTATCTCAGTTAGAAGCTGTTACTATTTTTGCTGCTACAGTAAAAAATTTGGAAGCAGCTTTGCATAAAAGCGACAATGTCGGCACACCATGAGAAAATCATTGATGAGATAGACTATTCCATCCTAAAATTTGGATTCTTTTTATTATGGGGAAAAACTTCATGGCTTTAGTGTAGTTTATAGCAAAAGATTATTTCTGAGAGCCTGGATAAACATTGCTAGGACCTATAATTCAACTTTCAAGTGTTTAACAAAGAATTATGGGATTGTCTTATAACTATGAGCTAAACTATGGGAATTTACGTTTTCCTTTTTGCAGGATAGTTCCTCTTAAAATTGTACTCTGAACAATGGCTTATTTTCTTGTGCCAGTACTTGGTTCCAAATACTGTGGCTTGGCAGCAGGCAGGTCTCAGATTTCAACCACATGTATTTCAAAAAAATCAAAAGATCCTTATTTGGCACTGCGCTTACATATCTTAAAAAGCTGTGTTTGTGTGTCAGCTTTAAAAATAATTGAAACCAGGGGTGTAAAAACCTGAACTCTTCTTCCAGGATGTTTTGACTTCAGTTGCTTCCAAGAGCATTGAAGGGAACAGAATGGAAACCGCGTGCGGCCCTGACAACGCGCGGAGAGACTTCACTTGAAATGGACGTGCCTGATACCACACTGGCCTTTCCAAAAATATTCATTCTTGTCTTTCATTACGTGTTTAAGAGAAATATATGCACACAAGTGCATGCTCCTCTGGAAAAAATCTATGCAGATTTTGTTTGGTAAAGAGGAGGATTGAATTGTCTAAGGAAGTGTTGCGGGTTTTTGTTGACCGAGATCGGTTGCTGTATCTGTATGTGCAACAATTTAAGAATGGGAGTACATTTCATGTGGAATTAAAATTGGTGAGGGAATTAGAATAGTGACCAGCATTAGAACAGAATGTAGGTCAATATCCTAATTTTTCAAAAATGTCTTCTTTTAACATTAATTCCTATGAATTCTACTTTTTGGCCATTAAGATAAAATAATGCTCCTTGTGCTAGAAGTCACAATACACAAGAGGACACCTCTTTATTTTTTACACAGCTTTTAGAAATGTTTGGTAAAAAATTATGTCAACTCATAGCTGGCCTCCAGTAACCCATTATAGAGAAACTTGTCCTTGTTCCCTTGGAATTTGTTTTTCATCCACAAAAAATTATGTGGAAAGTTGAGTCCCAATCTTCTGCAGGTAAAACATCCACTGAGGGAATGACTTAGAACAGACATAAGGGGAGGAAATTCCAGCTTGCTTCTGATAATTATTTATAGGTGAGGCAAAATATCAACCAAGAAAGTTATCCTAAAAGTTATCAAGTAAAGCACAAATTCATATCCTATGATGAATTGTGCTGTAGTAGAATTTCATGACAAAAACAAATTAAAGCTGACACATACCCCAGTATTATTTTTCCATCTTTCCATAAAAAAGTTGTTGCGTGGCTGATGGTGACCCTTCCAGGCCTTACATTGCCCTGGCTCTTTTGTGCTTCCAAAGGATGGAGGGATGTAGAGAGCAGCAAAGGGTCCCTGATGAAAGGGAAGAGTTACAGGGCTGGGTCAGATACCCTGCATGACAAACAGGTAATGCTGTCATGTCCACACCACACAATAAAAGAGAACAACCACTGGGAAATCAGGAAGATGTAAAGAAGCAATAGAATAATCTACTGCAACCAAAGGGTCTCTTTGTTTGCACACATTTTGGGAAAAACCAACAAACCAAACACCAGAAACACAAACCAAAGATGGAAAAAACCTGGCAAATTCTTACTCAGTCACTCATCTTTTGTAGCAGAGGTAGAGAAAAGGAAAATCTATTTACCAGATGGCATGCTGCAGTTTGATTTTATGCCAGGCTTGGGCCTTCCATGAATTCTGTTTTGTTTTTTTTTATCTTTGCTAAGGATTCTGCTTGCACAAAAAACTAATGTGAGCTATTGCAATTCCAGTCACTTACTCATCATCGGAAAGAAACCTCCATGACCCATAAAGAGGAAAACAAAAACTTTGAAATACAGTCCTGGCTATCAGTGTGTGGTGGTTTTTTTGTTTTTGCTTTGTTTTTTGTGTGGTTAGTTTTTGTTGTTGTTTCCCTTTTTTAGTTTTCTTTCTTTTTAAAATCTGAGATTTCTTGTCAGTCTAATACGTAGATATATGTGTAGATATAGAGTAGATTTCTATGACCAGTGTTGAGTATTTTGTAAAATACCTTCATATTCTTTTCAAAGAATTTTGCTAGAGGTTCAGTTTGAGTTCAGGCCAAAGAGAATTTGAATTTGGAATTAAAGCAGATTTTAATTAATTCAAATAAGTTGAATTCATTATTCTTTTCCTCTTCTTGACTTTGTATCCTAACTTATGGTTTCCAGTGTGTTGTTTCTATTGCTTTTGTTGGTATTTTCAGAAACATCTTAATTCAGAAAGAAATCATAGTAAGGAGACTTTTGAGGCACCTTGGTTTAGTAGCTCAGTGGGAGCTGCATTTCTGAGACAGGGAAGATTTCACAGGGCAGGAAGATTAAAACAAAAAACAGAAATCCATCTCCTCCAGACAGACAAAGGGACAAATCATTGTCTTTTATCTTCCCCTCCCCCCTGCCCCACCCTAAGAATGTGCATAAATAGGATTAAAACTAAAACACCAAGGAAAAAAAAAATCAGAAGAGTTCAAGCTGGCCTGGCCTGAGGCAGTTTGACTTTATATTCTTGCACATCCATCTGCTCAGTTTTACTGTGCCTGACAGCATGTAAAAGGCAGAGGCGTTCAATGTAAACACCAATGCAAACATGAAATATATTTTATTTCAGAAGGGATGACTGTTCTGCATTTATCTCGCTTCCTCATTGAAATGTTTTCCCCCTTGTTGGCTGGTGTCTTCTATTTTTTTATTCATATTTTGTTGCAGAGCTGAAATGGAGGAAGTGGATGGAATATGGATGTGATTTTTAGGGCAAGTGTGAGTTTTGATTTAATGTTTTGGTCATCTTTAGCTAGAAGTAGTGATAATGTCCTGACATATATTACCTACCAGCAGCTAGATGTGGTTGTGAATGCAAGGTAGCCAAGAAGTCAGTTCAAGTTTGCTTTGCTAAAAAACCTCTCACTCCAGCTCATTCCCCTCAAAGGGAATTTGAAATCTGCCCATGTTTTCAGGTACTGAATATGTGGGTAGGTTTCAGTAACTTCCACAAGCAATTAACTCTTCATCTTTCTTGTAGATAAAGTAGGTAGAGTGTGTGGGGTGGATATGCCCTTCACATATTTTAATGCCCTTCTGGCAGCTGAAGAATAAAGGTTGTTTGGGTTTTTTTTCTTTCTAGATGTGGAGCAGTTAGTGCCATGGAGAAGGAGATGGCTCTGCAGCATTTGTAACCTAGCAAGCCATTGGGAAGCTATTCCATGTTTATTATTTCACCTTCTCCTTTTAGGAGGGAGGCTTCTACTGCACAAAGCACTTGGCTGGTGTTGTGTCTTTGTATTGTTGTAACTTGGAGTGGAACCTTGTCACGGTAAAATGATTTTTTTTTTTTTTTTTAAAGTTGAAATCTGTTGAAAATAGATTCTGGAATTGCAAGCAGGTTCTTGAAGTAGCATCTGACTTGTTGCACTCCATGAAGCATCACTCCTTGTTGCTGCCCTTTATTGGGAAGAATATGAGCTGTGAGAGAGCAAAGATGAGTAATGAACCCCCAAGGGCAGGTGAAGTCAATTGTGGCCTCACAGCAAACACAGCCTCTAAGTCCCCTGGGTCCCTCTCCAGCCTGTTTTTGGGACAGTTTTATAAATCCTATCTCAAGTTCTGCTGTAATATAAATACATATAGGCAAGCTAGGCAAGAACTGCTTAATTTAAGTAATTTGTTTTGTCACTCATCTTCTGACTGCCTGCTACTGTCACAAGACCCTTTATCCTATCAGTATGCAATTCCACTTCCTAATTTGTCAACTGATTACTCCAGCAGTGAAAAAGAACCCACAAAGACTCTGTACAATGAAAATTATTTATTGCTAACAGTTGAAAATTAGCCCACCCATGGATATGTTGGGGGTGATAAAATTTAATTCCTTGCTCATTGTTGAAATGTCTGGTAATGCTGAACAGGGAGATGTCAGAAATCATTAGGAAAGCAATATCTTATGAAAGACTCTGTAGTTCCAAAGTCACTGTCTCCTCCTCACCCTGCATGGTGAATTCCACAGTTTGCTGGCTGTCTGTTGGTGTTCCTTTTTCAGTGATCTGTGCAATTGGCTCTGGATTTCTGTACAAAATTCAGTGGCATGATTAGCTCAGTGTAGTTTTGCTCTACCTTTGCTTTGCAGCACCCAGTTTCCTCAGTTGTGGAAGCAACACTATGAAACTGTTTTGTGATGTGTACAAAAGAACTGCTCCCTTGTAAAAATACTCCTGTTATGGTTTTATTTTCCTTGTACTTTGATACAATTCCAGCAATCTCACTGACACTTGTTCTGCTACTACAACTACAGGGGAAAAAAAAAAAAAGCAACGCCAAAGAGGAGGAAGAGAGGATTTTGTGAAGAGATGGAGCTGGCTTTGGGCTGGGAATACTTGAATGTGATAATAGTTCTGATCTTAACTGAAGATATAGCTGTGCTCTGGGACTGATTAGTTATTACCTTGAACATGGCAATGCAGAATTACTCCAGCAGAATGCTCAAGGCCTTTATCAGGTGGCTGCAGACTGCTTTGGTTTGTCTTACTTATCTTTAAATGCAAACCACCCAAGAATCACTTGGGCAAAAAAGGCAAATCTGTGGTACCTCCATCTGTTTAGAAACTCCTGATTTAAATGAACGTTTTCTTGCTCTTTTCTGTTTTTCTTTATCCTCTTCATCCACATCTCGAGGTCACTGTACAAGACTTTTACAATCTTGTTCAGGACCGTGGCATCCTGGTGAAAAAAATTCACCTCTATTGTTGATCTATCTATTACCTGTCTATATTTTATTTCATAGCAGAAAGGGCTGTTAGTTGGAAGGATGCATTGCCAGATTTATGCATTAAAGACACCTGCAAAAGTGTTTACTTGAGAAAATGAATGTTGCTTTCCCCCTCACTTTTTTTTTTTTTTTTAGGTTTGGTTTTGTTTGTTTGTTTTGTTTTGTTTTAAGGGTTTTGGCTTCAACCATTTTACCTAGAATTATTTTGTTCTAAATTTGGTATTCCAGAGAATAAAGTATGGTGAGCCAGACTCTTGGGTGGAATTTCATGCTCTGGCATGTGTTTGGACTGAGTGAATAGAAGTAATTGGAAATGCAGGATATTTGGACACTAGTCATTTCTAGGGTTTAGCTGCGCTTAGCACACTGCGCTTTAAATAGAAAAGAAGTTGAAATAGCTCCTCTCAGACTGGAGCTTCTCCAGCTCCTGTCTACTCTAAAGGTCTATGCCAGGATGCTGGATTCCTAAAATCTTGTGTAGGAAGAGTAGCCACATTCTGTCCCTGTGCTCTGATGTGATGATATCAGTGCTGACACCACCCAGCTTTTGTGCAGTGCTGCTCCACGAGCGACCTACAGGCCACGGGTGCACCTGGGCTGTAGCCACCTGTATTTGTACTTAACATTCATTTTGCTGTTGCAGCACAGATCTCCTCCTGATCTGTGTCCTGGCCTTCCCCAGATGAGAGCATTTCATGTCAGTGCTGAAAAGGAGCTATTTATCACCGGCAAAGACACACTTCTTGAACATTTTAATGCACGTGTAAATGATAAACATTTTTTTTCTTGTGAAATGGACAATATGTGTGTTGGTCAGACATAACTGAGTCCACTGTTATCTATGAGGTCTCATAAAATACTGTGAAGTGTTTTAAATATGGTCAAATCATTGGCAAAATTTATGGATCCTTATAGTAAAACATATCTGAAAGTCAAAATTGAGGACTCAAGGTGAAGATAATCTCTAGTTTGATTGTTTTTAAATTAAGAAAGAGTCCTCCCCTTTTTAGATGCCCTTTTTGTAAGGGGTATATTTTTTTTTCTTCGAAGCAGTAACATGCAATTATTAGTCTGGATGCCTGTTAAGGGTCATAGTAGGAGTCAGTCATTACCAGGGGTTGATTGATTGACTTACTGTAGTTTAGATACAAAAAATAAAAGGTAGCAATTTGAGATCATTTATGGTTATTGAATTTATTGACAGCAGCAATTACTCAACACTCTTTGCTTTAAGGTGGCTGATGGGGTTGGATGTACCAGCTAAGCCCTGTCCTGGCTCCTGCAGGTTGCCATGCAGAAATGGCGTGAAGGTCCTTGTTCCTTTTCCCAGAGACATGTCTACCAGCTGGACTGGGAATCCCTCAGTTCTAGATGGCCAGAACAACTGACTTCAGAAATTGAAAATATTCTATAGGGTAGGGCAAAATAAAGGTAAAACAAGGCTGAGAACAGATATGCTCTCTGCCCACTTGTCCTTTCAGGAGGATTGTTCACTCTTTGCTTTCTGTCCACCAATTTTTCACACCTGTGTTATGATAAACTCCAATAAATACCCTCTAAGATGTTAAAGAAAAATCTTGAATTTCTCTCTTCCCTGGGGCTTGGATTTTGTTCCCTGCTCCTTGCAGAAGTGCCCCAGTCACCACCCACAAGCTGTAGGCTATTGCCTCTTTCTTTTGATGATACTCCCTTGCCACAGGTAATCTTTGTCCATGATGCATCCATTTAGCATGCAGGAAAAATAATTCCAAATAATACACAACCAGATTGGATGTACCCTTCACAGATTGGCAGTTGCCTCATCAGTGCCCATAAATGTGAGAGATGGAGACTACAGAAAGGAATAGGTTGTTGTTTCAGTCTTTGGTGAGATGAGGTGTTGTGAGATCTCCCTGAAGAAACTCTCTCTCCAGCAGAGAAATGTTTTATAGTTTGTGCCCAAAGCATCTATTTCTGTGTGCAGTGGAGAGTCTTATGTAATATATTCCTCTCCACGTGTTCTCTTTCCCTTTTAGCGCTGCTTCTGGTCAGTGGGGTCTCTCTTACAGTTACTGAATGCAAAAATACAAATATGACAATTCCAGATCATCCTTTTGTGGCCACTCTTTTGTGTCTTTCACCCTCTCAGCCCACTCAGTTTAAACCTGCTGAAGGAAGCTCAGTGATATCACCTGAACACAGCAAAGCTTCAGCTTCTGAGGGAATTCTGTTATAAAGCAAAATGTGTAAGAATGCTTTGGTTTTGAAAATGTTGAGAAGACTGTACCAAAGAAATTCTGTGAACTGAAGTCTTCACTTTGATGTAGCTTATGGGAGAGAAAAAGTAACAAAGCTGGAAAAAATTTATTCTAAACAAAATGGAAGGAAAACAGGTTAGTTTAGTGGGTGCAGGGCAGTGGTTTCAGAGAGAAGGTCTCAGAGAACCAGATCCAGGTGCATCAGCACAGAGCTCTGCTCAAACTGAATAATCCCCAGTGAAAAACTGTGTCAAAATGACTTCTTTTTATTTTTTTTTCCTAGGGGAGCTATGAATTTCTGTCTGTTTTTGTTCAGTAGCTTGTTTATCAGTAGCAAAGTCATCCCTGCATGGTCCTGAGTTGTGTTCTGTGTAAAAACATGAGTTATAAGGATGATGTATTTCATAGTATAAAAAACAAATTTTAATTTGTCACTTTTGGATTTAGTTTTTTCATTTATTGGACTTGTTAGTTCACTGAGTTTATAACTACCTTGAACCAGTTGGATTGGAAGAACTTTATGTTTTTTATGCAACAGCTGCCAACACTAACATGTTTGTTTATTTGTATAGTTTATTTGTTTTCCTAAAAATGAGTGGATGATTTTGATGTGCCTTAGAGAAGTCAAGTAAGAAAGTTTTTGTTCATGTGATGGATAGGGCTTATGAAAGCTGAGAGCTTTACCACACTGTAGATTATGAATTTTAATTTTACCATCTTATATATACTTTACAAACTGTTTATGCAATGAAACAGTATTCCAGTTTTATTCACACTTCATCAGTCTGTTTCCTTTACCTCTGTCTCTATTTGAAAGATCATCTCAAAATAAGTAAGAAAAGCCTTTAGTCCATGTTCACTGAAGTGTTACTTAAGGAGCATCCTTAATTTCTTACTGGGAATTAGACTCATTTTATCCAGGTATCTGCCTGGTTGTCAGACTTATTTTTTACTTATATAAAGGCACTTGAACTGAGGATTTTAGAGATTATGTGAAAGAAGTGGGCCAGTCCTTAGGAGCAAAAGATCTTATTTCAGACAGAAGTCAGTGAATGAGAGGGGAAGTGCATGTGCATATGTGTGGGGGCAGAAAAGAGCAGGGAGAGGAAGGGTCAGGGTTACAATAATAATGTTGGCCAGGATCATTTGGGTACACTTGTTGAGTTTAATACTGCTTTATTTAAATATAACACCGCCCCATTTTTTTCCTGACCAGCCTCTCCTTTACCCCAGTGACTTCTATAATAAATGTGGAGCAAGTGAAGAGGAGATGTGATTACTGACAAGTAGCATCTGTGATGCTGGAGGGAGAAACAGCTTCTTTTTGGCAACTTGAAATTTGAGACAGAGCTGGGAGGCAATGCAGGACTGCTGGAGACTGAAATAGATGCATATATATACATATATGTATATATATATATACATACCTATATATACATACCTATATATTTATGTAGGTTTGTGTTTTGGGGTTTTTTTCCTGTGCAAAACTAAAAAATAGGTGAGCAGGCCTGAGTTTCAGAATGGTGTCAGGTTCAGCCCCTTTGTAACAGCTTTTCAACCCATCTGTAATGCACAGGGTTTAACACTGAAAAAAAAGTGAGGAAACTGAGCCCATTAGTTAGAGCCCAGTAATTTAAGCTCAGGTTTATAAAATTTGGGTAAGAGGCATAAAGGAGAAGGCAGGACACAAGCTCAAATGAGAGCTCAGCCAAGCCGAACTCTAGGAGTGCATCTCCTCCTTCTGACAGATAACCTGAATGTTGCATATACAGAATTTAAAGTTGCTTGGAACTTCTTTTTTTAAAGAAATAATTTAATATTTAAATTTGGTCAGCTCGTAGCAGCTCCTTCTAGTGACACACATTCCTTGCATACAACATTAAAAGGCTTTTCTCTTAGCCTTTGGGTGTTTTGATAAGGGTCAGGGGAAGAACAAAGGAAGACATTGTAAATACTCCTTAAAAAACCTACCACCATCCACTACTTCAAACTCAGAGGGTAAATAGCTCATTGGGCTTGCCAAAAATTAAGATAGTTTATACGTGGCTTCTGAAAGGTCTGAAACTTCAATTGCTCTGTTTAAAAAAATGTGAATTAGGCACATCATTTTTTTAAGCAGTTGTATCTTTTGTATTCCATCTCGCCCCCTCACTGTACAAACCATAAATCTTCAAGTTCTGCAAATGTGTTCAGCTCCCCTCTGCCAGCAATGAGGGAAACAACCTCTTGTACAAAGGTATTGACCAAATGCCTTTAATGCATTTTGCAAAATATTCCTCTCTTTGCTGAAATTGTTGATCCTTGTTGAACTTCTACCACAGAAGTTATTTTATCTTTTCTCTTTTAATATTTTGTCTCCACTGCCAAATAGTTGTTTTTGTGACCCTCAAAGAAGGTTCCCCCAACAGCCAGACAATTGTAATTATTTTCCTTAGAGTCAGAAAGAACACAGCATGACTTTTACAGAATCAAGAGTAAAATTGTGCCATGTGAGAAAAGAGACAGTGCTGAGACTTCACAAAATGTTAAACCAGAATGGAGATCTGGATCTGGTGATTGCTTGGATTGTCCAGCTTGCCTTTTGGTGATAGGGTTTTCTGGTTTGATTTTAAAGTATTATCTCAGTTTCCAAATAGACTGCCAGGGGAGTCTGTGCTCACTGAATGTACTGCTAAGTAAGCTTGTGCTTTATTTCTATTTCTTGTCACTCACATGCCTTCTTTATTTAATACCATTCAAGTGCTGCTCTGAGAGCAGTTTAAGCAGTTTCCTTGGGAGGTTTTCCATCTCCCTCATTGCCATGGTGTTTCTTTTCCTGTTCTATTCTCCCTTGTGAGAAAATATGATGATCTCTTCTGGAGAAAGGAGATGTGATGATCCTGGTGCTTGAAGTGTCTGACTGAAAGAGTCTGATCAGTTGCCTGTACATTGATTTCTCCCAGAAGTTAGTGTTTTATAGCACCTCAGACCAGGTCATCTTCATACCTGTTGCAAATAATAACCAAATGCTCCAGTAAATCAGATGTCACCATAAGAACACTTCAAAATAATATTGTCTGTGAAAACTTTGATTTAAATGGTGGCCCAAAATCTCATATCTTTTTTTTTTTTGTCAAATATAGCTCAACAAAATTTCAGTTATGTTTTTCTCTTTCTCTGCTTTTCCACCATTTGAAGTGTCATGTAGTAGCAATTAATGATCCCTCATGTAATGAGTGATCCTCACAAGAGGGATAAATCACACAGGAGGCATAAAAGCTTTTATAGCCAAAGATATCAAACTTCCACTCACTTTTTTGTGGAAATTTTTTGTTTTGCAAATTTTACTGTAAGCTGCCCTTGCCCTTCCCCTTTTTAGGCCATCTCAGATGTCCTTACCCTTTTTAGGTGAACCTTTAGTCCTTGTATCTGATTTATATTTGCAAATGCAGTCGCGAGGGTCTGAGAAGTGTTCGCGCTCGCGAGGCGCGTTGCACGACGTCCAACACGAACGTGTGAATATTCAGGCTGTTTGAATTAAATCACAACAGTTGTTCATCCCTCTGGGCAGCACACAATGTAAACAGCTCAGAATGATACAGGATGAACAGCTCTGTTCAGTCCTGGCCAAAAAAGAAATCATCTAGGGGACGGACCGTCATGGTGCCGATGAGTGGCCGGCCATGTGTCGGCTTCATCGCCGCATTTCAGAGGATGGGTGGTTTAATGAAGGCCAGGGCTGGGGATAATAATTCATTCCGTGCCATGAGGTTAACCACAAGCCTCTCAGAAATGGCAGCCCTTGCTGCTCAGGCAGATGTGCTGGAACCCTGTGCTGTGACTGGAGGTTTTTCAGCGCTCCGCTCCCCCCGCCCGGCGCTTATTGTAAAGCACGCACCCGTCCTGCTGCCAAAACTTTTAATAAAAAATAGATTTGGGTCTGCAGTTGCCAGAGCCTTTATCAGCCTTCCAGCCAAAGTCAGAGTAATAAAGGCAGAGAACATCTGAGCGTGTGCTGTGCAGATGATTGATTTCTGCTCTCGGGATGTCTTACAGGCAGTGGCTCCCACCATTATTTTTACATGGTGTGCTGCAGGGGACTCCTGCAAGCCCCTTTCCTCCCAGTTGCACAAAACATTTGGGATCATTTTTTGCCTTTGAAGTGAGTAATTTCTCTGTAGAGAATTAGTTTGTTCTTTCTGCTGAAGGTACCTTGTCATTAAGTTTTGGATGGATACTCTTTTTATTAAAGAGTATTTATTATTTTATTCTGATACTTTCTAATATCTAACACAAATAAAAGAAAGTCTTTCAGGAGATCAGCCTTGTAAAAAAAAACCTGCTCAAATATTTTTATTTTTTAAAAATCCCAACCCCTTTTTTTATTGCTCTTTTTTCCACACAAGACAAGATCACTGTCACATTCAGCCATTATAATTAATATAGGTTATATAAGGGGAAAAAACCTCACTCCAAATCCTAAACCCACTGAGGTAACATATATTGAAGCTTAATGCTTTATTAGTTCATCAAATAAAAATTTTTCTGAAATACCATAAAGATGTGGAATGAGGATCATCTAAAATGCTCTTCAGCTGTTTGTTATTGCTCCTCATCTGGGACTTGCAGCCTTCTCACTTGAGATATTGGAATTTTGTGTGTGAACATTGCTCTTTTGTCCAGTGCAGAGTAAAAGGTGTTAATTTGTCAGTTTAATCACCCGCCAGTTTAAGGTGCTCTGTCCCACTTTTCAGTGGAGCTCAGAGGGTCCATTCCCATCTCAGGGAGGAGGCTGCTGGGGGTGGTAATGAGGAGCTGGAGGCACAGAATTTGTAAATCCAGAACCTGAAGCACATATTTGTTCCCCATGCCCTTGATCTGAATGAGCTAAAATCTGTACCAAATTGAAGAAAAGCTGATGTAAGAGTAAAAGAAGCATTTGTGTTTTTTTAGCTCCAGCTTAAAGCAATCTGTTTTCTTTGTAGGAATGAGCTGCTTGCAAATTTCAGGTAATGTTTAATGTTTATTTTTTGTTGACCCTTCTAAGAAAAGATGTTCAGATGGGAAAGAAATTAATAGGGTCTCCTAAAATGAAAGAAATGCTGCAGGACCCAGATACACCCACAGGCTGCTGACATGCAGGGAGCATATTTGTGGGAATCCTTGTTATTAAATCAGCAGGAGGTCATTGACATTGAGGGCAATTCTGGGAGAATGAATAATCTTGACTTCAGAATGTTCTGAGCTTTTCCAGATATTCCTTGCTCTAGCTCCACTGTGTTTTGGAATTCTTTTTATATTTGTTGTCATTGGCACAAGTATTATGTACACATTTTTTCACTATCTTAGTGTGAAAAATTTGGGTTCCACATTCTTCAGGTTAACTAACTCGGATAGTAACACCTCTACCTGTTAGAAATTATATGTCTTCTCTCAAGCATTCAAGTTTGAATGTGCAGTGCTAGGTTTTGATTTATGTACTTAATCCTCCTTTTTGGAGCTTGCCAACTGGAATAGCATCATGTTAACATTTTTAGCAAAAATGTTTCTTCTTAAATTGGCATTATTTTGATTTCTCTGCAAGGAGGAGCAAGAAGAGAACAGATATGGGGCTACTGGCATACTGCTCACCAGTTTATTTGTAAGCATTCTGGGATTAATTTAGATGTAGTAAAGGTGAATGTTTTTCCCATTTGTCTAGATGTGTTTGTGTCCATAATGATTTAAATGAGGCAACTTTTTAATGTGATGGTTTTATTGAACTTTTCATGTTACCCTTCAATATTAAAGTTTACTGTCCTCTTAGGCACAATCCTACTTTCACTTTTATTTGTGTCACTTAGGAATAACTTGATAAATTACTTCACAGCCTTGTTGGCTGTACAATTGTGTAACACAGTGTAAGGTTGGACTGATGTTCCTGACTCTGCCATGAGTAAATAGTTCCATGTGGGTAAGGTGGACACAGATTAGGATTGAGAAATGTGCAAAATGAAGCTTGGAGACACAAATAACAAGCCAAGGTAGTTGTGTGGTAAAGCCAGAGGAACTCCCAAGGCATTTTCACTGACAAAACCAAAATATTAAACCCATTGTCATCAAGCTAATGTTAATAGAGTTGTGCTAAGAGATAGCAGCTGTTTGAATGCCATAATAAGCTCTCAAGAATGGCAGTAAAATAGCCTTAGATCTGCCTGTTCAAACAGTTCAGGAATGGGCTGCCACAAAGCATACAGCCAAGACAGCTTCTTCTGTACCTTTAATTATTTAAGTTTCCCATTCTTTTATTGCAGTGTGAAGCCCTCCCTCTTTCAGACACAGCACCAAAGGCAGTGCACCCCATCAGCATTTACTGTCAGCAATATTCACTGATCTGTTACCATCTAAACTGTTCCAAAATTCTCAGACTGGTACATGCTGAGGTTCTGCTACTGGGTCATCTGGAAAAAATAAAGTAAATGAAATATACTTTCATATCATCCCTATATGTCTTCCCCAGATGTTCTCCAGAGTGCTACTTCTGCAAAAGATCTGTGTAAGAGCACTTTGTGTATCAGTTCTGCACTCACCCACAGATGTGAAGGGGGTACTTGAAAAAAAAATTTAAAAACAATGCAAATATTTTTCCCATGTGTAGATCACGACTTCTTTTCAGAAAGGGTGCAGGAGGCAAAGTGGTTTTGCACAGAGATGCTTATCCTCAGTTTTAAGTGTTCTTTTTGTAAATTGCTGCTTCATTTATAGCAATAGTCACCACTGAAATTTTTTTGTGTGTCCCAAAATATATTGAAGTAAGCTCTCAGAACTATGCATTTTCAAATCTAGCTCGTCCTATGCAAAAGTTTTCAACATTCTGGAATACTGAATGCTTATTGAAGGAGGAAAAAACCTCCTTTGTACAGACATGAGGCAACAGAGAAAAGGAATTCATTTAAAAACAAAAAAAAATGGATGTGTCACCTTCATGGTTCTTAAACACAAGAAGATGGGAGTGAGTGTGGACTTTGTTTATGGAGTGAGGAGTAGAGAAATTGCATCTTCCTAGGTCAGGAAGAGGCTTTTATAGCTCAGATATATAAGAATTGCCAAAGCATCTGTGTTTGTGGGGGTATGCTGTGGATGGTCTCTGACCTCTGGAGGGACCCTTGTCAAAGCTGCATTGTGCAGGCACTCCTTTTCACTGGCTGTGCCACTCAGGGTGATTCCTTGTGCTCACTGTCAGGAAAAGAGTCATCTGCTAGCACAAAGAGGGTAGGAGTTCCTATCTGAGCTCTAAAGGCTGTGAGAAGTAGCTTCAGCTTCAAGTCCCTCTGTTTGGAATGACTTTCTTTTGCATTTCTTTACGTCAAACCCAACTCTCTCATGTATTTTACAGTTCCTCTAAAACCTTAGAGACAATTTTAATACAAGTTAAAAGATGATTAAGCCTCTTGTTTAAATAAATAGACCTCAGGATTTGAGCTTCTTTAGGGTTTCTTCCAAAGGGATTCTAGGGTTTGAAGTGGAGGTGATCTCTACATTTTATGAGATTACTTCACAAGTCTCTAGGACTCTATTCCAGCACAATTAACAATGGTTACAATCACTGACTTTGATTTCAGTACAATGAAGGAAGAGTATTAAATTCATGCAGGTATAAGTGGAATTTTCTCTTGCTGAAATGCACTTCTTTGTGCCAAATGAATAACAGTGAAGGAGCTTGTATGTCACTCTTCTCATTAACTTGTCCCTGAAACAGAATACTACAAGAAAAGTAAATGGAGTCAGAACTCATGAGAGACTGAATTTTCTCTGATTCAACTCAAGGATTTATTCCACAGACCTCTGTGTGGAAGAATAATTAATTAAGTCTCCCTAAGACAACAAATCAAGATAATAAATCAGAATTTTATGTCAGGTCTGAGTAAGTAGATTGCATCTAACACTAGTTTTTCCTGTATGGTTGTTACTTTACATTTTTTATTTTCTCAGGAGGTTGTATCAAGGCAGAAGAATTAAATTCAAGATATTTGTAGCAAAGAGATCTCTGCTGAACGGATTTTTCCAGATAAACATATCCCTTACCCCATATTTCCTTGACTAAGTTCTTAAATGTTGGACTCTAGTATATTGTATGTGGATTCTTAACACTTTCCAACAGTTAAATTTAATTTCATAAATTTAGTTCATTTGAAGAATTTACTTAATTTCAGCCATCTTTTAAAAAGTATTTTCACACTGTTTTTTGTCTGTTACATTTTCTGTGAGGAAGATGATAATTTTGGTTTTCTGTTGGTACCTTGCACTCTGAGAGCTAGGTTCTGTATTATTAATGTAGGAGTGATCCTGGGTTCTTGGGTGGCTACTACACTAAACTCTATGGCTAGTAGTGAAAATGGCAAAAATAATAATAATGGGAGGAGCTGAATAAGTACTGATATCTGAGAAGGTCACAAAGCTCAGTGCTCCTCTGGTCTACAGCACCATTCAGTTGGAGTTGGAACATTCTTTGGGCTGAGAGTCTGAGCAGAGGAGGTTGCAGCACCTATTTTGTTGAGCAGTTCCCTATTTCCCTACTCCATTGCATTCCAGCATGTCATTTGCTGAGCTGTAGAGTATCCCTGAGTGGTATGAGTGCCTGGAATGATTGAAAATTTGGCTTCACATTCCTCAGTTTCTGTTCAGCATTTTCTTTGCTCCTCTTGCTGCCTCACACCAGACCTTGCTTTTAATCTAGAACAAGGTTATGAAATACAACTTCTCTTCTATGGACTTAGAGGGGTTTTCATGTATAATAATAAATGAAAGATGTTTTACTTCTTTTTATTCCTGCTGGTGTGATGGAGAGAAGGAAAGGTAGTTGGAGCAATGGCTTCTTGGGGTGGCTGTTGTACCTGACTCCTGGATCTGTATTAGGATATCCATGTTGTCCAGACTGTCTCAGGAGAAAGAGGGAGGAGTGGAATATTAATGTTAGGAGCTCATCCCTGTCCATGGTTTATTAAAAGCAGCCTAGCTTCATGCCTTAGGCCCTGAATTAAATGACTGCATGAGTGTATCTGTGTATCCCACTTCTGTGCAATGCCTGAAGGCCAGGGAACTGCCTCTGTTACCTCTCCTGCTGGCACTGCTACAGGAGAAGGAAAGAAATCCAACTAATTCTTAATCATCTAATGTGTCCCTTTTGGATACAGAACTCATTGAGAGCCATAAATACAGTGCATGGCTTTAATAAAGAGTAAATGTGAATTTTAAGCCACACCTAGAGCTGATGTTGCTTGGATTGAATGTGTGCACAGCCCAACGTTTCTCCTCATCACCCCTACTATTAATTTCTGCCATTTTTCCTCCTAATTCCTGCTTGAGCAAAAGCAGAGTTTGTGCCACTGGGTTGGGAACATCCTGCTCAGACATCAGACAACTGCCCCAAGTCTTGGTTTACCATTGTGAGTCCTTTTCTCACTCAGAGTGGATGGTTACACTGCAGGGGTTCATGTTCTGGCTGTGAGCAGCCAGCTTTGGCCCTGGTGAAGCTGAAGGACCATAGGGCAAGGAAGGAATTTTTTAAGAAGTTCTCACTAATCCCTGGATTTGGAGGAATGATGGAATAAACTTCAAACTTTTTGCTTCAGGCACTAGAGCAGATGATTTTTCTAATAAATTATATTGTTTTGAGTGTTATTGAGCTCGTTCATGTTGTGAGGGATTTTTTCTTCAAAAAATTTTTGATTTCTTTGTACCTTAACAGTTCAGCTTTTCAACAGCTGGGTGCTTTTGTGTTCCTTCTCCCATTTATTATGTCAGTGTGCCTTTTACTGCATATCCAAGAACAGCTTTTAATTTTTCTCATTTTTAGCTTCACTTTCTAGTTTTTACAGTTAAGTGCATTTTTTGTGTTGTAGGTCACCTGTCACATTTCACTTGGGCAGTATCTGTACACTGGAAGTAATTCAGCCTCTCTCTCTGTTTAATTTCATGCTAATGTCTGGGAGATGTTGTCTAGGTTAGCCAGGCTAAGGAACATCGTGTTCTTTGCTGATTTTCTTTAGCTGAGAATCTTTTGGCTATCTCCCTGCCCCTTGGAGTATAATGTTGGTCTGGATTTTGCTGATAGTTATCTGAGGTGTGAGCTGGCCAGATGAATAGCTGCCCATTGTGAAGTGCTCAGTGTAAATTTCTGTGCTGTGTTGGACACTGCTCAAGGTGTTGGGTCCTTAAAGAGGATCCTCTGCTATTTCTGGCTTTAGATGCTGTAAATGGGGCAGTGAGAAATTCCTTCACATCACTGACTGAAGTGCTGGCCAATTATTTGTTGTTTCCCAAGTTACTTTTAGGTGGAGTTCTCCAGAGGAGATATGTAATGGGATGAATTGCCTTTGCTGCAGTATCCGTGCCATACTTTTACCTTGGATTTGATTGTTTAGAACATACATAGCTATGTGTCAGAAGAAAATTTTGGAGCGTGGTGTGTTCCTACCTACTCCCTAACACATTTTCAGTATGTACAGCATGTGAGTGGAAAAAGGGAAGTGCAGCACCAAGAGTATGGTTTGGGTATCTCTTGCAGATGTTGAATCTGTCCACAGGAAGAGATTTCTAAGAAACAGTTTTATTCATGAATGTTGCATCATTTCTTTTTTATGCTTGTAGCTGCTCAGAGGAAAGCAGAGTCCCATGTCTCTCTTACACTTGTTGAGATAGATGATTTGTTGGTGTATATAAATTTAAACGAGTTATTTCTCAATTGGCTTAATTTTGCTTTGTGCCAAGGTCCTCTGGAGTAATGTGAAACAAAAGTAAAATGTCTATTCTGATGTAATGATTGAATAAAATGTGAAAAGGATAGTAAAAGATAGTCAAATTATAGCCTCTTGTTGCCAGGAATAGTTGGTTCATTAAATCAAAGCAGGATGGAAGTGATGAGCAATGTGCTTGCTTAAAGGATTCCTCCCTTGAGAAGTTGATGGTGTTACTTAGATCCTTAAGATGATCCTCTGCTTCTTGCTGACTGCCTCTGAGGAATAACCCTTAATGTCATATTACCTGTCTGTGATCCATCTGCCTTGGGAAACAGTTACTTTCTCTCACACTGCATTGCTTTGGAAAAGAATGAAGAGTCAGGAAAATTGTGACTTCCACCAGTGTGAGAGAGAACAAGATTGAGTCTTCCTTTGTATGAAAGTGTCTCTCTCTCTCTTAGAAAGCCTGGTGCTTATTTGCTTTGCTAAGTGATTGCAAAGAACCAGTCAAATAGAGAGACGATGTTGTGGTGGATATTAACTTTTAATGAGCTTACAGAATAGAGCCTTTCATAATTGGAATTCCTTAGCTCTGCATAGATAATGAAAATAAGAACGTAGTGAACTTGCTATATACCCTAGCAGATGATTTCCAAACACTTAAACCCAATGGATTTAAAATTTATTATGCTAAGAAATTGCTTGGCACATACAAATCTTGGACAATAAGTACATTTCATGCTAAGTAGACATCATCTGGTTATGTTGAAATGTTAAGACTCAATTTGGGTCTTGCTGAAAGCAGCAGTAGAAGTATGCTTGGCTTCACTAAATGTGGACCTGGGGCAGTGGGATCTATCCTGGTACTGGGAGACAACAAGGTCTGCACTGGGGTGAGGGGAAAATAATCACTGTTGGTTTGGTTGGTCATAGTATTTTAAGTATAAAGGACTTGGAATGGCTTAGGAAATTCTGTTACAGGTGGAGATGATGATGGGGTTAGCATTTAGGGAATGAAGATTAAGCAGAGGGCACATGGGGCGTTGAAGACTTTGTGTTAAGGTAAGGAACAAGAGTAGGACACACCAAAGGAGTGCTGTGTAGGATGGGTGCCTGGAGTGGGAATTACATTCTGGAGGGAAAATAAGAGTGGCATTGCCTTGGCAAAGAACTTAAAAAGAGATGGGGACTGAGAAACACACAAAAAAGCTGGAGTTTGGATGAATGGATGGAAAACGTAGAACCAAATGAGATAAGAGAAGCAAATATCCCAACTTCCTTCTTTGTTTCCTTACCTATGTGTGTGTGTGTATAACCTTATTGCTCATTCAGTAAAGACAATTGCCATGCTGGAATATCAGTTTCCAGCAGGCAGAGTCCCTGTGAGCAACACTAAATCCAAAACCTTTCTAATATTCTGGGACTCAACTCTGTGTCGTATGAAATGACTGCTTTCTGAAGAATGGTATTCTCAATCCTTATCCCAAAGCACAGAGTGACTAGCTTTTAGTTAAAAGGGGAATAGAATTGTTTTACCAGAACCTCAGTTTAATATCTTGTAGATATGCTGAACAGTTTGAATGAAATGTCTTTTTACTTTGCATTGTTGGAAATTTATTACAGCAGGTATTAAAAGTGTACGTGAATTTATTGCTTTATTCCCAAACAACTGCTTCTCTGTGTAAGCTAGCTGCTCCAGATTGTGGAGAAGGTGGTCCACTGCTCAATCAGAAATGCTGAGTAGCTTAAATTAGAGAAGATGATCATAAAGGTCCACTCCTGTTTCTCAGGGAGAGTTGATTGTTGAGTAAATCCATGCTTCAGTGTGCTTGGAAAAGAAGAAAACTTAGTAATGTTAAGTAGGAGGCAGAAGGAATAAACCATTTTGACAGACTGAGCTCTGAGACAGACTGGAGATGCGAATCTCTTTTAAATTTCCTTGAGGCTCCTTCCCCCATATTTCCTTTTGGAGTACTGTCCCATCCAGGTGTATGCCACCAGGACCAAAACTTCTGCTGGGTGGCTTTTCTCTTTAGTCTGCATAGACTGTGAAGGTAGCCCCAGCCTTGTCCTTTATAAGGCATCAAGTATGGGGAGAAAAAACCCTATTTATGTTTATCTTAATCTTGACCTTTGAGTGTGAAAAGGAAAGAGGAATGAGCCTGGCTTATTATTTTACTGTAAACTTCTTTCAGATTCTGATTATTTTTCCTTGAATACCTTGGACTAGGCTGGTGTTTTTTGCTCTGCGTTTGCACTCTGGTTCCATGATGTGTGTAAGACACTACATGACCTTTTTCTTGGAGGAATGAAAGATAAATATAGCCTGATATGCAGAAGGAATCCCATAGTGCAAGGAGTCTCATCAGCATGATCATCATCTGGTTTTGCATTTAACGAGGAAACTTGTTCAGTTGCACATATTCAATCTGAAAACAATAAAGGCAGAACTGTTACCAACTAAACTATTAAAAAAAATTAAAATCCTCCTCATTTCATTTGTTGAAAAAGAAGGAGAAGGGATAGACATATGGCCACCCACTTGGTCGTGCAAATTGTAAGAAGTGAAAATAACTTGTGACAGAATTGCCTGGAGGTTTTGTTTAGCCTGTCACACATGGCCTCAATAACACTGTGAAACAGTTTCTTTTACCCCCTCCAACCTACTCAACCCCTTCTGCTTTGGAATCTGCAAGGCATTTTTCAAATTAAGTGTGCACAGTTTTCCTTTTAAGTTTCAGGAGCAAGTGGCTGGAAAAGACATGCTGAGAGCTTGGAAACAATCTGCATCAGCAACAAAGGGAGATGCCTGCTGCTTTGCAAGCAGCACAGAAAATATGCCAGCCATCCAGCACTGATTCCTGGGCTGGCTGATGTTTATTTGTCCTGTGCACTAGCTTTTCTCACTAGAAAGGCTAGTGGGGAAGGGGGGTGGATTTAAGAGCCCTTGGAAAACTGCTGGAGTATAGGTCATGTTTTATTAGTGTGTTAGTTCTGGGACTTGGAGCTGGTGTTTGCCTCCTGAGCCTAGGTCATGAGCTTTTTGGAATGGGTCTGTGTTTGGTGCTGGGGGTCTGACTGCTCAACACACCATTAGTAAAGCCATCCTTCTGTCACACTGGAAGAAATTAAATAGGGCCATTTGTAGGTTCTGATGGAGAACTGGGAGCATCAGAAATACCCTTGGCAGCAGTTTTAATCGTGGTAGAGGAGCAGTTTTTGCATTTGAAATAAGCAGGGATCACTTAACCAAGTCAAGGAGCCAGCTGATAAAAGTATCTGACAGTGAATACAAGGGGTCATAGAAGTGGTGGGCTTGTCATGGCTCATCATTCGAGGAGCTCTGTGGGAGGGCATGAGCTGCACTTTTCTTGTGGAGACATACAAAACCTTTGAAAGAAGACAGTGAGCAGTTCAGCACCTGTCTGTAATCTAGATAGGACAGGAAAGTAGAGGGGAAAGTCCAGTATTGCTGCTGCATTCATCCATTTAAACATTTTATTTTCTTTGTGGGTCGGTATACATGTACTCAGGCTGGAAAGGCTTTGACTACAGCCTGTGTGTTGTGCAGGAGCCACTTGCTGCTCTGTGCACAGGTTCAACAATCCTCTGCCTGCACCAATACCTCTCTCTGCAGGGTTTACCTGTATTAAATCATTCAAGACAGCTGGGGGGCCAGGGGAGGTGTTGGTGAGGAGGAGCCAAGTGCAGCAGCTCAGTGTGTGTTTTCTGGCTGCCCCACAGTGCAGTGGGAAGTGGCAGGGGTTGTGGTCCTGTGTAGGGATCAGCCCACAGGCTGGGAATGAGGGGGCTTGTTCCTCCCAGCCCCCTGCTCTGCTGCTCACAATGTCCCCCAGGTCGAGGGTTTTGGTTTTGGTGAGCTAATGAGCAGTAGCCTTGCAGTTGTGTAGCATATTAATAGCTTGGGAGTGAGCTATAAACTCTTTCTTCCAAGCTGGAAGAGATTAAGCATGTAAATGATGTAACCCAATTAGAGAAAAAGGGCAATATTCCAGAAGACAGCCTAGCTTTGCTTTTCTTTTCCAGCCTTGCATTTCTTAACATGGATTAACAACTAAACAATGAGAGAAGGGATGACATTTGGTCAAAAAAAGTAGTGTGATGATCTAGGTCTTCACACCAATATTTAGCTGTTGTATTATGGGACAGCTGAGGTTTATATGGTCATAAATGAGATACAATTGTTGACTTTTTACCACTGGAATCAGAAGTTTTGTGTCAATCACATTTTATTTTTGAGGTTTCATTGGCCATTAAGATGATTGGATTTTTAATTGCTTTTTCAATAGTGAAAGGAGGTAAAATTTTACATCAGGGATTAATACCAGAAAAAGAAGGAAAAAATGAAGCCCAGGGTTGTAAGTTGAGGTTATCATTAAAATTGATATTTGTATGAGGAAATAGTGTGGCTATAACTAACTATAGGTTTCAAAATAATGGAAAAAAAATATAACTAATATAAGTATCTGAAATTCTCAAACATTTTCTGTGGTGTCAGATGGTTTAGTTTGTCTGCTCAAAACCTGTCTTGACTGATTGTGTCAACTGGAGACATTTGCAGCCAATATGCTGATAGTAGGTGTAAAATGCTTTTGCCATACCTGGGGCCTGAAACTTGTTTCTTTGCATTTGACACAGAATTTCTTCTGGCAATAAGTGGCTCAGAGATACAGCTTAGAAAAACTATTAAGGTTTTCTGGTTTTATAGGGAAATTTACACATTTGTTTGTATGTGCCAGGAAGTCAAGTCTGGGTGAAGAAGATTCAAATATGTAGAGAGCTACAGTGTTTAAACACTTTGCTCAAACTATTTTAGCTTGTGTTAATCATGCACACAACTCCTGAAGAGGAGAAATACCTGGACATGGAAAGTGAGAAATAGAATGGAGTGAAAGAAATTTTCTTCTCCCGTTCTACTTTCCTAGGTAAACCTCTTGAATGATTGAGCTCCAACTCTTCTCCAGGTCTACTCATTCTATTTTTTTAGGCATGGAGAACAGGTTTAGGGGCTCTGAGGACCCAGTTGCCCCTGGAGCCTTGGCTGGTATGGGGGTGTGTGCAACAACAGTGGGGTGGGATCACAGCTCTGCATCTCCCCTGCTTAACCTGTGAGTAGCAGCAGAAGTTGGCCAAGCAGCAAATTCATAGTGACTTTTAGGGATTACTTTCTGTGCCAGCTGTCTTGAAGCAACATAAAGCACAGTTGTAGGAGAAAGTGGCACTGGTTAGCTGGAAGCAGGATTCCCTGGGCTCAGAGTCAGATAAACTTGGCTCCCTTGTTGCACTTACGTTTGCAGTTCTTGTGCTACTGATGTTTATTCTGGACATCTAGTCTTCCAGAGTGCTATTTTATTGTAAACTAGTGCCAGTTTTGATTACAAAGCCTTTAAAACTTTCTAATTCAAAAATCAGAAAATTACAATCCTACACATGCTCACACCTGAAACAAAAATATTTCTTTTCGTCAGGTTACACTTCAGACCTTTAAATAAGAAGTGTAGACATTTTAATGCCTTGCTCATTTTCTCTTTTTCCTTCTGGGAAAAATACTTTGTAATTTCTCCAAATTAAGAAATAAACTCCAAAGTTATTGAATCAAAAAAGGAGAAAAAGAAGGCAAATGAAGACTTGGAGAACAAGGAGAGGGGGAAGAGAGAGTGAGGGTTATTATTTCTTCCTGTTGTACTTAGTAACAGAAGAGGAAGGATGAACATTTTTGGAATTTTTAATCTTGATGAGAAATACACAACTTCATGAAATCTGGTTTTGAAGGCAGACCATTTTCAAATTAAGTTTTCCCCCAGTTCTGGCTCTAGCAACTTTTGCCTTTACCTGTCAAAGAACAGGAGGCTTTAAAAACTTCCATTCACTCCAATCCAACAGGATTTACAAGTATGGGACTTCAAATGTTTTCAAATGTAGTCTTTTAAAAATCAGCCCAATTGATGTCCTACAGGACTGTGGGTGTAGTTAAAGTTAAGTACGTGATTAAGTGCTTTGTTGGAACCAAGCCAGAACACTTAACACCTTCCAGAACAAACTCAGCCTGAACATGTGCAATATGCGCTCATGGGGAGTTGTCTCTCTTTTCTGGGAAAAGAGAATTTTTCCTATTCCAAACCCACTGCTCTTCCTTGCTTTCTTTCTTTAGATGTACTCTTTCTAAGCCCCCTTCTCCTTGAACTCCCCTTCCAAACATAAAAATACCAAAACACACATGCTTTTTATTTTTTGATTGTGCACGGTGAATGTTTTTCTCTCTCCAGCTATGGAGAAACCAAATGTCCACTCAGCAATGTTACTTTTTTTCCATTTGCTAATTGATATCCAAAAAATGGCTTTTCCACAGGATTCTTTGTTTAAAGTGAATATCTGGAAATAAATAATGAAAACCCAGACACTCCTGACTTTTCTATTTTCACAGTGGACTGCAGCATATCTTGTTGTTTCCCTAGGACACTGACAGCGTGCTTAGGTGTTTAGAGTGTGATAATGCTGGTGTGCATTTACAAGGACTAATAACAGGGATCCAGGAATAGATAAACATGATAGGGGGTTTCCATTGTCTCAGCCAGCTATTCAAATAGTAAAAGAACTAAACAATGCAGTATTTAAAAAAAATAATTCTGGACAACTGGACTTCAACACTGCTTGTTCTGCAAATAATTTTTGGATAGGAAAAATTCAAGCAGTTTTGGCACTCTCCTCATATGGGATTCTGGGACCAATTATTATTCAGTAATCGAGGTGGATTTTTAAATATTATATTTTATAGGAATGCTGTGAGAAGAAAGACTAATAAATTGCTGTATTGTTTTCCTGGGGAGAGCTTTTGTTTGGATGAATCCATTAGAGAGGTTTTGCTCATCCTGTGCCAGTCAGGTAGAGTCTACTTTCACCAAAAGTTGCCTGTGTTCCTTGCCATGGTCCTTTGCCTCACCACCTGAGAAGGTGCAACTGCAAATCATTATTCTATACTTACATGACTGTGTGATAAAATTAGCTGGCACATAGCATGAAGGCAATAAACCTAAAGCCTTTATATTTAAAGGCATTTTGCTTTTATTAACCATTTTTTAGTTAGAACAACTGCTATGTTTCAGAGGTTAGCAGGGAATTTCACCTCCTCCAACTCCTTTATTATAATGGCTGAGCTACATATATATATATATATATATATATATATTTTTTTTTTTTTTTTTTTTTTTTTTGCAAAAGCATGCTCCACTCTGGCTGCAAGCATTTAGCAGGGAGCAGAATTTAAAAACAAGCTCTGTTACCTTTATTTGCATTGTAGAAAATTTTACTGGTGTGACCAGTGCCAAGACAATCTACCAGAGCACAGCCTTTCCTCCAACTGTAAATCTGGTACTCTTGCTAGGTTTGGTTCTGGATTAGGAGAAAAAAGAAGTCCCTATGCAGTTTGGTGCTTTAAAGAACATTTCTTGTCTTTTCCTTGACCATCAGGAGCAAGTGTACTCATCATCTCAGCTTTGCCACCACCAGCCTGTATCCCTTTGCTGCATTCACTTCCATCACTTCAGAGTAACCCTGGGGATGGGTGTTTTTTTTAATTTTGGGCAAACCTATTTGTGCCATTAAGGTTCCTTACCATCATGTTATAGTGGTAAGAAATTAGTAGGGGAGCTTGAAGGAAGGTGGTGCTGGAAGAAGAATCAGGAATTCAGTGTTGATACAGCTTTTACTTGTACCTTTGCATAATTTTCTCTGAAATTATAAATGGGTTTTGTGTGTAGCAGTTATTTCCCTTTGCAACTCGTATTTCTTGGTGAATCTGTGTGGATCCCAAGTGGCAGAATGGGGAAGAGATGCTCCTAAAAACACTGGTAATGAGTTTTGATTTTTGCAGTAGATACAAATATGCTAATTTTGTACCATAATTCTGCATCAGCCTTATCTCAGGGATTCTTCTCTATTAGAAAACATAGATCCCTTCACCTTCTTATTTGACTCCTCTGTATATTTTGAGGAAAGAAAAAAAAAGCCTGTTTTTCTGTGGCAGTGACCTGCTTAAATGTTACCTCTTGTTGGAACTTCTGCTCAGTATGTGATTCTCAGAGTGATATGCCTTAAGCTTGGGATCACTGTGATATGAACAGGGAAGATTTTCTGATCTATATTTTTCATTTCACAGATTTGCTCAGTGCTTGCAAAAGTAACTAGCTTTTTCTTGAATTTCTTTGCTGTCCTTTTCTAGCAGTTCTTCCTGCTGATAAGAGCAAATTCAGTACAGCAGTTGCTCCTTCAGTATTTTAAATAGTTCAAAACAGGATCTTTAAATTTCTTTTTTTTTGACTGATAGATATACTCCTTCTTTTAGAGGATTACCCATTCATCTACTGATTGTGAATATTCTTAGGGAGTTAAGAGCATTTTTCATACACTATCATGTGAGCTTCTATGCTTGTTGCCAAAACGAAAAGGAAAAAATGGCCTTTATTGTTTTCTGGCTGATTGTTCATTAATCTTTCTCTGAAATGTTCTCTTCTCTGAATAATTATTTTGAGATAACAGGTATTGGCATGCTTGTAAACTCCGTGTGTTTAAGCTGGCCCTCAGTAACTTGGCATCCAAGGGGTGGAACTCTTCATGGTGCATCTTTTTCCCCAAATTCTGAGCATTTTTAGTTGATGATGGTGACTACAGCGTACCTTATTTTGTAATTTTCACTTTAAAATGTGTAACTCTTTTTTACCTCATTTGACTTCTGTAGACAATTTTTGATTTTTGACAATACTGTAATGGCTGAGGAGCATTCCTCTTTCAAAAACCACCTCATTTTGCATGGCAAATTCTGTGTGCCTTGTCAAGGGCTAGCTCTGGGTCATTTAATAGTGTGTGCTAGAATGTTTTGATCCCAGTTGTGATGCCAGGTCTGTCACCAAAATCAGTTTTTCTGTGCTTGTCTCTGCAGGCTTGCTTTGGCAGCACACACTTCTGTGTTATTGCTTTACTGGACTCTGAGGAGTCATTATCTTTTTGCCTCTCATTTTTCCTGCATGGAGTGCATTTCTCCTCAGATTCCTGTGTTGCCATTTCATAGTCAGCTCCCTCTGCCTGAATGAGCTAAAACCTCCCCTGAATTTCAAGTGCTTCAATAAATGCTCCTGTTAGGCAGCTTCTGATAAACTCCTGTGATGCTCCTTTCAGAGGAGGCCACTGACAAGAGGCTGCTGAAGAGACAAAAGATAAAAAGATAAAAGATAAAGAGGTATCCATGTCATCCTTCCACTCAATACACAATACCACCATGAAAAGCCATTCTATATTTTCAGTTGTCAAGGGGACTCCATTAAAAAAAAAAAGTTGCTTGTTCATTCATTTTAATGGCAACAACCAGTTAAGGGTGGTTCTCATGTGTCAGCATCCTAATAGTGTTTTTTAGGTAATTTCTATTAACTTAATTGAACTAACACATCTTAAAAAGGAATCTGTTTTGCCCGCCAAGACAGAAATATAACAGCAACTAATTCACTGCTTAGCTGGAGAATAGCAGAACATCAAATGCTTTGGGAGCCAGTGAGTGTTGCTTTTGCAGATGTTCTTACACAAGCAGCTAAGCTGCATGGGCAGATAGATACTTTCAGAAAATTCAATTGCCCCAAGGTGGTGAAGACAAAGCTGGTATTATGCACAGGTATTGAATGGTGATCAGTAAAGCTGGCCTCACCTCTTAGACTTTCTCAGCTGGAGTAATTTATCATCAGCTGCTGTGCAGGGAGGCTTGCTGGACTAAAAAAGCAATAAATCTTTTTTTGTCTGTGCTAAAGTATAAAAATGGATATTCCAGAATTAACTCATTTTAACCTGGGATTAAAATTGGGCCATACTGATAATACTCACTGTGTGTTTTATTTGCTTCAAGTAATGCATGCTAACATTGGAGATGAGAAAAAAGTTTGGGAGTGCTATGCCCAGGTTGGTAGCATATTGTATTTGTGGGGTGCCCTTTGGCAGGAAGGAATGATGAATCTGACTCCATGTTCTCAGAAGGCTAATTTATTGTTTTATCATACTATATTATGTTAAAGAATGCAATACTAAAATATATTAAAGAATACAGAAAGGTTACTTACAGAATGCTAAAAAGATAATAATGAAAATTTGTGACTCTCTCCAGAGTCTCCACACAGCTTGGCCCTGATTGGCCAAAACAATACACATGAAACCAATGAAACAATCATTGTTGGTAAAGAATCTCCAAACACATTCCACATGAGCACAACACAGGAGAAGCAAACGAGGTAATTGTTGTTTTCCTTTTTCTCCAAGGCTTCTCAGCTTCCCAGGAGAAAAATCCTGGGCGAAGGGATTTTTCCAGAAAATATGAATGTGACAGTAGCATAGAGGCCTTGGGGGGAACAGGAGTGCTGGGACTGTCCTGACAGCCTCATGGCAATTCCTTGGCTTGAGTTGTTCCCTGATTAATAAGAGGGATCAGCAGCTCTGGCAGGTACCCTTTGAAAGCCAGACACAGCTGAATTTTGCACCCAGACTAGCCCACCTCCAGAGGGCTTTCCTGTTCCTCTTTTTTATTTTTTATCCTGCCATGATGTTTGATGTTGGTAATTCCCATGTTTGTGTTGGCATGCTGTGAGCTCCTGTCTCTGGCTCCTAGTGTGTGGTGAGGGGAGGAAGCCAGGGGAGGAGGTGATCAGTCTTCTCTGGACACTCATGTGACTGCCTGTACTTGGAGGTGGCTGGCGCCACACAGGTTCTTTTTGATTTTATTTAAAAAAAAAAAATACATGTGTGTTTAGGAACACCAAGATAGGTGACCAAAATATGCTGCTCTGTGGAACTTAAAAAGAGGAAAGTTTTGTCCCATTCACTCAACCATTGCCTAAGAAGCAATAGATATTGTCATCTGATGTTTGGTTGTTCTGTGAAAGCAGATTTCTCAATCTGTTGCTATAAATGTCTAAAAATGCCATGTCATAAAAGCAGCCCTTCTATATTCCTCCTGCTGTATTTATTTTCCTGGCTGCCAAAGACTAATTTGGGCAGGGGGAAGAAATGTAGAATAATTTCCTAAAAAGCTTGAAGGAGCTCAGCAGAGAGAGGGAAGCAGAAAGTGACCCCAGCTGGTGCCAGCTGGCCAGAGCTCAGCCCCAGTGAGACAGCCCATGCTGCCAGTCCCCCTGAACGTGCTGGCAGGCAGCACCTCACCCAGCCCTCCCACTGCCAGGTGGGGGAAGGCAGGGAAAGTGCTCCTTTCCTTGCTGGCATTTGCCATGTGATGTATTGGACTGGTTTAGATATATTGCATTGGTGCTTCTGGCTTGAAACTGGGAAAGGCTGTGATTAAAATACCCTGGACTCTGTGGTCGCTTAGTTGGTGTTGGCAATTGCTGTGGTCACATATTTGGTAGCTAATGTCTTTTATGAGTTCCAGATTTTTCTCCTTTGGGCTAATTTTGCTCCTGGAGCTAGTGCTGGGAGGCTGTCCCTTGGTCATATTTGTTGTATTCTCCTTGAAGATCACAGCTTTTTCTTAACTTCTACCTTAGATACCCTGGGAGGAAAACAACAGAACATTGTTGGTTTGCTCAGGAGGTAGAATAACTCATCTTTTCTGAATATTTTAGGATATAACTTGGAAAAGAGCTATATTCTAAAATATACTCAGAATATATATTCTGAAATATATTCTGTATTGACTTGCAGGTGCCAACAAGCTGAAGGAAATGAAAGGTTTTTAAAGAACTCCACTTTTGGTCAGATTGTATATTTTGCTGGCAACAAAATATGTATTATTATGATACATGTAGATGTTGAAAAAGTCTGTAATTTAGCAATACACAAATTTTTGTTTCATTAATCAACAGTGTACAGTAAATGCAGTATATTTTAAGTAGATTTAAAGTGTCCTTGAGAAAAATTTTTATATATAAAGTGCAGACAGGATTACTGACTTTATTTCTGCTGGTGCTCTTACACTAGTGGGAAAAATCAAAGGACACCCCTTGAAAGTGTTAAACAGTCAAGGTGTGCAAAAGATGCTTATTTACCAGTGCCTATTTACTGTTGAAAATTTGAGTATATGAAAGCCAGCTGTTTTCTCCTTAAAGCATTAGTGAAAAAAAAACCCTAACAAACCAATATTCTTGTTGAGTATTTCTGGGACAAATTTCCCAGAACTTTCCGATTGCTTTTTCATTTCTTTACATAAAACACCCACAACCCTTCCTCCTTGATGAGGTGGCAAAACATCCAGATACACTGGCTGATTGATTGTTATGGGATTGATTTCTATCTCTCTTTTCCTTCTTTTCCCTGAAATGCCTTTTTCTGCCTGCTAATTGCTAAAAGGATGCGCAGTCTGAGAGTATCCAACATTTCTGTTCCATTATTCTAGTCTGAGACTGCAGTGAAAAAGTAGATGCTGGATGTTTCTTGACTGTTCTGTTCTTTCACACAGAGGTACTTGGGGAACAAAAGGAAGTCTCCTTTGCCTGAGTGTTGATTTGAGCACAGGTTTAAACACGTGTACATATGTCTGAGTGTGCAATAAACCTATTGGAGAAGTAAGGAACCTCAAAAAGCTGCAAGACTGGCAAAGATCTTGCAAAATTTGCAATGCTGTGTGGACTGCAGGTGCATGTGCCATCAGATCATTGAAAGGCAGAGCCCCTGGAGCACCAGCCCTGTTATGGTGGTGGAACTGGAACCTGCTCTCCCACCTAATTTGTAACCTGAAACTCCCCCTCAGACTTCATCTTTGAGATTATCTCCCCTTCAAATGACGTGGCTGTGGTGAATAAAGGTGAAGCATGAATTTTCTATTCTTTGAACTCCAGTTTGAAGATGATAAAAAAACCCCAAAAAAACTTACTGAAAGAAAAGAGTATATTTTACAGAGCAATTATAAAATTAGAGGACTCTTGTTTTCAGTCCCATTACATCTGTTGGGTCCAATCCATGGCTGAATTAATTTCTCTTTTGTCAGGAACTCTCATCTGGATTTAATCTTGATACAGGAGCCAGTATTACAAGAGATAGACAAGAATGAATTGTGAGGGGCAGATTGAGAAGCAGGGTAAAAAGAAAGCCAGTGAGAGTGTATTTTCATAAACAAGCAGGACAGAGAGCTGTAATGTGTATGTGAGAAGAACACAATAGGAGGTTTGGAAAATGCATTTTGTGGGAAGGAAGGTTTCTATTTTAAAATATCTTCTATATTACATTATGAATCTGGCAGACCTTCTGATTCTTCTAGCTTTAATGAGAACACAAGCCAATGCCCAGAGTCTCTGTAAACTGAGAATTGATCTTTTGCAGGGTCTCCCTTTGCTGTTCTTGATCATTCCCCTAGAAATTCCAACAAGTTTTTTACAGTATCTCTGCTCTGACTCTTGGTTTGATGGTAGCAAGGGTCTCCTACCTGTCTGTAGCTCTCAGATGCTGGCTGGTGCTTTTTGTTTTTCTAATACTTTCCACTATTTTCTAATACACTGTGTCAAGGAGGTAAAATAATTGAATGGTGTTATTTATGGATGAGAAGTCAAGGGAAGGAAAGTGAAGAAATGGGTTAGAAAGACAGCCCAGCTGGGAATGGAGGCCACTGGTATGTGCACCACTACCTGGCACCACCTGTAGCATATTTCTCATGCTCAAAAGTTATTCCCATCCTTTTTGCTCCTAAATGTAATATTTATTACCCAGTTTTTAATTCTCATTTGGTTTAAAAGAAGCAGGATGGGCCTATAATTTAGCAAATTTTAGGCAACGTTTTATTCAAGGCAACCTTGTTCACTAGAAGGTTTTCTGGCATTCTTCCAGTCCTTTTTAAAAACCATTTTAAGATTCTCTCACAATGTAAAGGCTCTTTTAATTATACTGTTCATTTTTGCCATGCAGTTTATACTATGTTACTAATCCCCATGCCTGTCTCTTGGGGCAATACAGTAACTGTTATAGGAGAGATATCTGTTGACCTATATTTTAAGTAATCTTCATGTGCTTTAAGTAACTTTCCAAAAAAAGAAGTTAAAAAAGTGGAAAAAAAGGATATTGTCAGAGGAATAATCTTTAATAAAAGCAGTATGGTCTGCTGGTCAGGAAATAAAGTGTATTTTTGTAATATATTAAATAAATAAGAAGGCATCTCTGAGGAAATCCAGTTACAAAGAAAATATTCCTACTCTAGCAATATATTGAAAAGTGAAATACCATCCTCAGTTTAAGTTGGCCTGGTCCTTTTAAATTAACCTATTTGCTATGGATTTATCAGGTCTTAGAAGTTTGATGTGATGCTCTTTTATGTCAAATGGTTTTTGTTCTAATTAATTACCTGACAGACCATTAGAAGACTCTCAGTAAATCTGTTGTGAATGTGCTTAAAATGCATATTGAGCAGATAGAGTTTCCAAGGAAAAATACCATTTTACTCATGTTCTTGATGTACACCTTGTGTTTATCTTCTCAGTGACAGAGCTTCTCCATGCACTTTGAGGGAGAAATTATCAGTACTTTTCTTTTTAAAAACACTTCTTGTGTTTAGATTTCACATACTTTAAGTTTGGAAGGGTTTGCTTTTGTTTTGTTCAGCGACTTTGAAGGAACTGTAAAACCTTTCCCTTTCCATCCTTCTCTCTTCCCCCACCTCTCATATCCCCAGGCAAAAAAAACCAAACTGATTTGATTATCAAGTTTTTTTCTATCCCAAAATAGCCCACCCTTCTCAGCAACCCTCTTATTCCCCCTCATCTCCGTTCTCCCTCATCCCCACTCTACTTTTAAATATAGGCTTGAGTACCTGCCAACTGCACACCCAGTCCTTAAAGCACAGTCTGTGGCAGGATCATCTTTCTGCCTTCACTTGCAACCAGTGAGGAAAAAGATCCTGGAACAGTGGAAGATATTTCATATTTTGAGTTTTATTATTTAATTTAATCTTCTTGCTTGCTTGGCAAGGCAGCCTATCCACCAAGAACTGCAGGAGTCAGATGTTTTGTAACTGGCTGTGGTTGGAAGGAATCAATATTGTGCCCCAGGAGGCTCAAGCTGAGGATGCTTTACTCCATAATCTTCCCTAGGTCTCCAAATAAAAGAGCAACAGTACTTTTTTACAAATAAACTCCAAATAAAAGTACAACAGTACTTGCTTACAGTAGTTCTGCTGGATCAGTAAAGCAGTTAGGGTGTAGACAGCTGTTTTCCTTTCAGGATGTGGGGGAGTTGAATCATTGAGTGTGAGGGCAAAATAATTCCATGATAGAGGCTGTTTGGGAAAATTTATTTTAATGGAAGGAAACAGTTCCAAGCTGAATGGAGAAGTGAGTGGTTATGGCTTTAGGTGAACTATCAAAGATGATAATTTGACAAATTTTCTTCTTTGCTGCATTTGTACGATCCCAGTGAAGAGAGACACGAGTTTCATTCTGATTGATTTATTCCAGCTGTGTGCTACTATAGACAGGTGGACATGATCTCAACAGTGAAATGTTTCCACCTGAGAAAATTCCATCAGGAGTAAATCAGTTCAGGTGTTCACTCTGTTGTTGGCAGTGCTGGCTGGGATAGGGGAGTGATTTTGCTCCAGTTTCTTCCTGCTTTGTAGAGGGGAGTCATGATTGAGCATGGAGATTTAGAAGGTCTAGGAATAATCCTTAATTTTAATTTCAGAAACATGGAAGGAATGGGAGGAGATGTTTTATGACCAGCAGCAAGAGATAGTCAGATGGTCTAATGACACCAAGCTTTAACCTCCTTGGATATTTTAAAATATGGGAATTTCCTTAAACTACCCTAATGATAAGGTCAGGCACTGCACTGATAACATCATAGAAATTGATAGAAAAGGCTCATTAAGCCATCCTGTCTATCTGCTTGCCAGTTTAGGATTATTCCCTGCAGGATATTTTCTAATGCTCGTTTCGCATTGTGTAAGAGAATCATGAGTTTTATGGCTTTGGCCTCTTGACAGCACACACTCTCTGGAACTGACTGATTGTTTCAGAGGTCTGAGAAGGACCCCATTTCATTTTCTGAAATTGGAACAGAAACACATTAGCAAAAATTACTTAGAAATATGTGAGATTTTAATTAAAATTACTAAATACTCCAGGGCAAAGCTGAGCCGTTGCAGATGAAGTTTGCAGCTGAGAATACTTTAACTGCAGACTATCACTGAGCTTTTCTAATAAACCATACATTATTTAAAGTAAAATAAGCTCTGTGGTTCCCTGTTTCCCTCTCTCCCCCTCCTCTCTCTACTTTGATATTTTCCTGTCTTTCATTTCTGCCCATCTGGAGCTGGAGTTGAATTATGGCATATGATTTGTGTAGACTTGTATCTCTCCCTCTGGATCATAACCTTCTTATTGATTCCCTCAGCTCCTGGTGCTTACTCACACACTCTTGCTACTTCTCCACCCTTTCTTCCATGGTTTTGCCTGTTTCCTTTTACTTTTTGGGCTCTCATTCAACTTAATTCTCTTCCTTGGTTTTAAAAAAGGAATGTATTGGTTTTCAGTTACGCATTTTTCACTTCATAATTTTGATCTTTGGGGTTTTTTTAATTTTTTTTTTTTTCTCTCTAAAGTGCTAAAATACTGTTGTCCTGCTCCAGCAGAGAAAGAATTAGAATGGCTTATCTTGCTGTGAAAGGGAAAGACTCTGTTCCAAGTTGCCATCCGGAAGTTTCTGGCAGTGAGAAGAGGTGTTAACAGCTGCTGTGAAAGGGCTACTGAGCTTGGTATTAGAACAGAGGTTATTTATGCCTCTGCAATGTGACTAATTTGTTAAATTAATTAAAAATGCATTTCCTTCCCTCAAGAAAGAGCAGAGTACATCCACATGGAATTTTGCTCCATGAATGAAACAAAAGAAAGCAAAGCTGAAACAGAAATTCTGTAGCAGAATACAAATATGCTGAAATATTGCCTTGGGCCATAAAAATGACTCCTGAAATGGACACTTATTTTTCAAGCACAGAGTTTAATACTTAGCTTTGGTTACTGATCCTACCAAAGCAAAAGATTATTGTAGCCTTCAGCTGCTGTGTAACTCAGCTCAGTGCTCTACTTGTGGAGTTCTCTTAAAAAAAAGGATTTTGATGTTCTACAGTCATTATACCCATAAGGAGTGATTTTTAATTTTTGTTTTCAAGTATGAATGATAGGTTCTTCAAGATACAAAGCAGGACCAGACTTCAGCTACTTTAGAGAGCTTCACTAAAAGTCTGAATTTTAGTGAAGCTAAATTGAAGCTTCTTGCTTGCACAGTGCGGATGCCAGGATGTTTCTTAATTATATCCTTTAAAAATATGGGGAACTTTGTTCATCTCCAAAGTCAGAAATGTTAATTCCCCTTAACCTTAAACAAAGTGTGAAAATGTGGTATGAAAAAGGAATAAAATCTGACATTTTTCTGAGGGTAAAATTTTCTATTATAGTAATGTGTTTTGGGGTTTTTTAAGGCTCTAATTAAAAAACTCCAGGTCTCACTTTTTAATTCAGGTGAGAAACCCTGAAACTGGAGGAACACCAAGCAGTGCTAATCAAATCTGTAATTTTGGGGTATATTGCCCATGTGGGAGGAATTAAAACAATCCCTTACATTTTGCTTTTGTTGAGGGATTACTTAATAATCTCACTCTGAAGCATCACTAACTGCTACCTGTAAAAACCCCTTGAAAATAGGCTGTGGCTAGAACCATCACTCCTCTAAGTTGCCCATAGCAAAGAGACAATTGTGCTGCTGGCTGACTACTTTTTCAAAGATGGAAAAGGCTCCATGGTTTGGCATGGGGACTCTTAATTCCTGAGCACAAGGCAGCATGTAGAGTTTTATTAGCTCACAGATTAATCGAATGGGGTATGACAAATGCCCCGCTGTGGTGACAGCGTGGCCCCCGTGTTGGTGAAATGGCACTTCTTTCATGTCACAGCTCCAGCACCGACCTTGCACTTGGGGTTTTCTAGAGATCTAAGCCAAAGTGGCTTTTAATGGGGGGAGGAGATGGCTTTGATTAAACAGAAGCCAGATATGGAATTAAAGAGAGTTCAGAGGTTGCTATTATGTTTTGGCAAAGAAATTTCCTTCAGTTTTTAGCTTTTTGTTTAGGAGACAGCTAAGCTTTTTAACAGTTATTCTCTTATCTTCAGTCTAGCATTTGAATAGTGTTTAGGATTTATAGAAAGAAATATAGCTTGCCTTTCCTTTTAGAAATATAAGAAAGTTAGGACTGCCATGATGGCAGGCTAATTCCATCTAGTTTGGTATCTCACTCTTGACAACTACCAGCCTCAACTAGTCAGACTGCAAGAATTCAGTTTTATTCAGCTGTCTCCTTGCTTAAGTCTCTTCCTCTCTGATTTTTGTAACCACATTTATCCTTCTCCCACTGAGAGCTACATTGTACCTTGTGCCATGGCTCCAAACTAGGATACAGCAGGTCAAATTGTGTCAAAGTGTTTCTGAGCCTGAGGAGGCATTGCCTCCCAGGACTTCCACTGCTTTTCCTGTTTCTCTTTCAGGTGAAGTGGATTAATTCAGTTCTGTCTTTAGTAGGGCTGGCTGGAGTGTTTTAAAGATAGGCTGGATTTGCTGCAAGCCTATTCTAAAAGGATCACTGTCATTACCTTGATTTTTCCTAAAGATTTTAGGTCTTCCAGCTGTGTGACCAGGCTAGGGATTTGGAGCTAGTGTTTCCTGAGGTTTTTTTCCTTCTAGCTTTCAATTTCTAATGATTTCTAACAACCCCCAGATTTTTGCACCAGGCTGTAAACCTGCAAGAAGCCCTGTAGACCATGTGAGAAGTGGACCTTCCTTGCACTGAGAAGAAACTTTGATCCAAGTTCCACAAAGAGTCTCATGCACAGGTCTGGCCCAAATTATCTGATATGCAGAGCAGGGGGAAAAATCTAGGGCAGGTGGGAAAGGCCTCAGATGTACAATTAAAATTTTCAAAGGATTTTTTTGGGTTGGAATGGGCCTTAAAGGCCATTTTGTACCTTTTCCAACCCCCCTGCAGGGATGCCACTTAACAGACCAGGTTGCTCAGGGCCCCGTCTAATCTGGCCTGGAACACTTCCAGGGAAGGGACATGCACAGCATCTCTGGGCAACCTGTGCCAGGGCCTCACCACTCTCATATTGAAGAATTTCTTCCTAATATTTCATCTAAACTTGGCTTCTGACAATTTAAAGCCATTACTTGTCATTTACCATCAATTTATCAAGCACTGGCTGCAGCAGCCCTTCCCATATTTCTCAGTAAACCTAGAAGAACAGATGGTAACATTTTGGCAATTAAAAAAGTCTTCCAATCAGCAAGTTTTGTATTTGAAATCTGTCATGTCTGTTGCAGCTCACGAGAAGCCAAATCTCTCTGTGGCATTTATTTCACTTCATGTCTTGTGCCCATTACAAATGGGCAGATTTGACATTTATGTAAAAACTGTGCTAGCAAATCCAGGCTGCATGATTTGCCTCTGTGCTTGTCCTAACACTTGATAAGGACAGCTTTAATAATGGTGATTAAGGTGTTCCCTGGTAGCAGACTGGGAGACAGCAGGAACCTCCCCAGAACAGGCAGTGAACACCACTAAATACTTTCTAGCATGTATTGTTTGGAGTGGAAAGAATGAGCACACATCATACATGTCCTGTACTCCACAGAAAGGAACTGGTTTGGATTTAAGCTCTGGTTTTATGTTCTTAATCTGGAATGCACGTTGACTTTTTCTGCTGCTTTGCATAGCTGAGCTGCATAGCTGAGTTTCAAAAGAAAAAGCAAATACTGGATTTGTGGTCTTTTGTGTAAAGAGGCAAAATTGGCAGCTTTCACAAGGAATGAATGGGCAAGGAGACAACTATCCACTTGTGCCTTCAAGGCAGCTCCTTCAGATAAGGACTGAGGTTTATCAGCAGCTGAGGCAGCTTACTGCAGAACCTTCTCTGAAGATACTCTTGTTGTCTTTTGGCTTTTTCATGTTCTTGCACTTTATACAAAGAAGAACAATCTTTTCCCATTTTTTTTAAAGACTGTTTTCTAGCCTGCCTCAAGGAGGAGAAAATGTTGGTGTTTGAAGAGAAAAGCAACAAAGACAAGGTCAAAATGAGGTGGGGTTTGAGATCTTCAGTTTTGTCACTTGTGTACAAACCATGCAGGAGAAAGCCTGGGGACCTTAGGCAGTGACAGTGCTGTTGCACATAACATTTTTCTACCCCATTTAACAGCAATTTCCTAGATGAATGGTGCACTCAGGATCTGTGCTGAATGTAACATGGGAGCAAGAAGGAACTTTGTAAACAAAGGAAATGGAAAGTTTGATTAAGATATTGTTGGCTAAGAGAAAAAGGCTTGTTGCCAGTCTGAGTTTGTTTTGGGTTCTTAGCTTGGAATTAAAATGTAGGTTTTCTATGACTGGAAATATAATAAGAAAACACTGAATTTTTCCTCTACATAGGAGTATTGGAATTTAAAGGTCTGTGATATATATATGAATTATATATATGAATTATATAGTCTGTTGTTAAAAACACTGTTTTTTTAGAGTACAAAATTCAAAGACCATGAAGGCTGGCCTTGGTTTTGTTATGTTTTTATGCCAGTGCACAAATGATCCACTTGTCTCTAAAGCATGTGGGTCTCAGTAAATGTGCACTCAGTGGCGAGAAGGTGAAGTAGCTGAAATTTGAACCTGAAATTTTAGGTGGGGGAAGATGGAAATGGAGATGGGAAATCACCCTTAAATCATGATAAATGTGTTCATGTCTGAAAGGTAATAGCAAACAGATCTGTAGCAGCAAGGATCTTCAGAAGAAAACCAAAGAAAGTACTACTGGGAAAAAACCCCAGAATTTTACTGGAAGTTCCAAGTTTTGGAATAAATAAGATTAGGACATTATACATTAGCATGCTATGAACAAATCTCCTTAAGTCCTACTTTACCATAGATTTGATCTAAAAATATTGCTTCAAAGAGTGCACTTCAGATTATGAAGTGAGGTAAATGTTTTCATTGAAAGTTTTCCTGCCAGTTGGCTTTTGGCTGAAGTTTTGAAGGTTTTAATATGTCTACCACTGGAATGCTTTAACTAAGCTCATTTTAGATAGTCTTGGTATCTGTAGAAAGGAAATGAATTTGTTAAATGAGAAAATTGAGCTTATAAATGGGATGCTTATATGCTCTAGAAATTATTGGGAATTCTACTAAGAGTTTTACCATTGCTTAAAGTTTTACATGGGCATGTTTTGCTTGGATACTTTGACAAATCTATGGGATTAAGAGAGTAATGGAGATGACAGTTTTTGCTGTTCATTTTTTTTTTTAATAATTAAAATACTAGGGATGTGTTCTTAGAAAACCTTTGAGATATATTTCCATGATTTTATATTTCTAACTTTTAGCTACAATCCAGTAATCTTGACTTTGCTGTGAAGGTGGTGAAGCCCTGGCACAGGTTGGCCAGAGGAGCTGTGGCTGCCCCATCCTTGGAAGTATCCAAGACCAGGTTGGATGGTGCTCTGAGCATCCTTGTCTAGTAGAAGGTGTCCCTGCCTGTGGCAGGGGAGTTGGAATGAGATGATCTAGAAGGCGATTCCATCCCTAACCATTCTATGGTTCTGTGATTATTGTATGCTGCTGGGGAAAGAGTAGAGATGAAAACAGGGAATTTGCTGAGGAAAAGGAATATGACTACTTGTCTGATTTGTGTTTCTCCAGTGCAGGACCAAGCATTTATGTAAATCTCTACGTTACATTGACCAGATTCGGATCTCAGTGTAGTTTGAGCAATGAATAACTTTGAGAGAATTTTTAATCTGGTGGCTTTATGTTGGGAGAATTCTTTTTTTTTTTTTTTTTTTTTGAACAAGGGTATCATTGAAGCCTTTAGTGATTTTTGGGGGTTTTTTGTGTAATAAATTTCATTGCCATGGAGTTGCCTTTCCTTGTCTTTAGCAAATATTTATTTATGGTGCTTGGCATTTAATTACTGTTTCCCCACTTTGGTTTCCTAAGGGTAAATTGTACTTGAATCTCTTATGGGAAATTCCAGCTGAAGTCCTTTGTGCTATCACATAAACTCTCAAATATTGAAATAACTCTCGGGAATAGAATTTAGCAATTAAAACAGGTTACTTTTGTAAGAAGACAAATGTTGGCTGGATGATTAGAGGGAAAGAAAATAAGTTTCCACTTTGAGTGCTGTACATTTTGCAAAGGACCAGGACTTGACATGGTTCATGTGGTCTGCAACTGTCATGAAGATTCAAGACAGCCAAAATACGTGAAAGTTAAATATATATGTACATATTTTATTTTCACTTTGCTAGGAAAGAAATGTTCCTTGTACCTTGAAACAGCCTTACTGCTCCTGTGGGGATTTAGTCAATCTCTAAACTATGCTAAATCATTTCCCAAAGAAGTTTTGTGAAACAGTAAGAGAGAAGAAATCAAACTTGTTCTTGTGCTTCCTGTGTCCTAACTGGACGCTTTTCTCAGAGTTAGAGCATTAACTTGCAACACCTAATCATGCATTCAGTTAAATTGGTACAGCCATTTTCTGGATGTTTAGTTGCTTTGTTTTCCTTTCTTTTCCTTTGCTAACTCCCCCTCATCCTCCAAAAATGCCCAGATAAACTGGGAACTTCTGACAACTCTTTTGCTGGTTGTGGGCTGAGAAGCTTCGTAGCCTCACTAGTTCTCCACAGATAAGAGTGAGTCCAGCCATATCTTCATTAAAGTGCTCTGAGAAATGAGCCAGTGGATGTAAGTGTGAAGGATAAGGGGATTCACTTGCAAACTATGACACTTCTACAAGGCAAATCAGTAATATAGGTGCAGGCTGGAATCCTTCCTTCCATGTTAAAAAAAAAATAAATTAAAAGAGATATAATACCTGCAATTTTTTTTCCTTTGTAAACCTGATGAGTTTTCATGTGGGTAGAGGAGTGGATGAGAGTTAAGGAATTTCTGTCAGTATTAGATCTGCAATTCCATTCAGCTTTACATTTTTTCTTCTTTAACTTAAGGCCTTCCTAAATTTACAATTAATATTTTATTCCAATTTTTATAGAATTCTGCAATCTGTTTGCTGAAGTTCATTTGGCTAACAAAAGATCATGACCATTTAGAGATTTATTAGTAGTCAGAGAATATTTTGAGATTCATGATATTTGTTCACTACTGATGTCTTTTGAAAGATACAAAAGTGATCTCTGTTGAGCATTAATTGTGTTCCCAAAGAAAGATTTTAATATAGCATTTAAATCCTCTGTTTTCCTTTTGAAGGCATGCTGAATATCTACTTTAGAAAACTAATATTAAATAATAATTAGCCTTTACTAAATATCCCTCTTTTCAGAATTCTTATTTGTTGGAATTAAAGCAAATTAACCAAAGTTAGTGAGTTTGAGATGGGGCTTGAGGAAAATCCAGATATACTTGCCACATTACATGCTCTTTTCAAAGAACCTGGAATTCTTGCTGAATTGCACCATAATTCAGTTTTAGTCTTCATGTCATCACTTCTATCTGAGGGAGTGTGAGAACACAAGTGGCAGCCAAGCAGAGGTGGCACAGCCTGGTGCTTGTTCATTTTAGCACTGATGTCATGAATGCTGGCAGAAAGTGAAAGTTTTTTTTCTATTAAGAGGTGTGACTTTTTCTCCTGGGGCAGCATATCTTTTCAGGTGCATTGTAATTAAGATCTTTAGGTCCTCACAAATGTTATAGGCAGAATATTTGTGGCTTAGTTCTGCTACCTGTATGAGGCATCTGTGTTTGTGTCTAAGAACATAATTATCACAATTACCTATTTGATGGCCACTATGATGTCCAAAAGCAAATTCTTCTCTAAATCCCTCTTGATCTGGAGGCTCTTTTTCCCCCCCTGTTCTTTGTTCAGATATTCTCTTTCCTCTGTTCTCATTTCTATCTCTGGTAACCTCTGCTGTATCAAAGCCAAGGCAAGAAAATTATGTTTGCTGGGGGCTCACAGACTCTGGTGTTTTGATCCCAACACTGGATTCAGTCTGCTACTCACTGCCTTTCAGGGGCACAGGTTTATATGCAGACAGGATTCAAACTGGCTTGGGGGCCTTCAAACCTTCCCTGGTTTAGTTTGTTGCTGAATGGTGTTCTGTTCATTTGCTGTTTACAAGTAAAGTCCTCCTTTGCTCTAATATTTGAGGCTCTTGATTAAAAACAAACAAGTCTTTATTAGAATAGGTAAAAATGTTTTTCACTGGTTTGGTTGTATCACTTGAAGGAATGATTATGAATTCAGAAACATGTAATGTTTTTCACATAAAGAATTTCCTTCAGAGCTAGGCAGCTTGCAACCTGAGATATCAATACTGCTGCCAGTTTGCCCTAAGTGGTGTTAATGCATTTGTGCCAAGTGTAAGGATCAGACACTGCTAGAAAATAATGCAAGTGAGATGTAAAAATGAACAAAAGGGGACTCTAAAGACCACGGAGAGAACAACTGCAGCAAGGAGATCATATTGCTGATTGTATGTGTCCAAGGGATGTACCTATAAAATATGGTTAACTTTCATCTCTGGCTGGGTTCTTGCAGTCATATTTCTTTTTCTTAGTCAAGGCAACAGACGCCTCTCCTGGGAAATTGTATAATGGCTAAAGAATGGGTCGGGAAGTAGATTTGGAAAGTGAGTTGCGTGTTTGAGAGAGCTCGGAAGAATAAAATTTCAGATGGTGAAGTGCTTATTCTGCCTGCATTTTCCCAAATGTGATTCATTGAGCATCTAGATCTTAATCTGACAGTCCTTTTGGTGCAACTTCAGTGGCATTTTTTGGGTGTGAAAAGAATATATGGACAACTTTTACTCAGCTATGGGAAACAGAGGACTAAAATGATTGATGATTTTGTGCTTCACACATCTTGAATGGCGTTGTCTTTTGTGTTTCACTTGTGCTTTTAAGAATTGTACCATCTTTTTCCATTTCAATTCACATGACATTCCTTTAAATTCTCCTACAGGCTAATGACCTGTCTGATTTCACCTTAAGCACTTTCTAAGTATTGAATTGACTTGCAGATGAATTGAGTTGTGTGGAAAGGGATATTTTGTCATGATATTTCTGTCACTGAAATAATTTGTTAGGTACAAGAAAGACCTTTTAAGCAACTGATTGTCACTTTCTAGCTTGATTTTCAGACAAGAACCCTACTGGGCATAATGGTGTGTCTCGTTGCAGTGGGTGAGTTGATGACTGAGTTGTGTTGAGTTTCATCCTCTGTGAAAAGCTCTTACACTGTCAGCCATTCTTGCTGTCTGCTTGTTCATAGAGGAATGAAAAGTTCGACAGTTTCCTCCAAATTGTGCGTACTAGCAGAACGAAGTGAGGTGCAGATTTCACACGGCATGTGCTATAAACTGCCTTGTTCTCTCATTTTAGAGTGCAGTTAAGAGGCTGTATGATATTTTTAGAGCATATATTTGATGCTCTAAACTGCTGTTAAGACTATGGTGCCTTTGTAATGTGCTGATGTATGTTACCGGTAGCTTTTTTTTTTCTTCTTCACGGAAGTGTGTAGGTTATTGGCATTTGTTTTTACTGCTGACACTTTTTTTCAGCATTAATATGTTGCTATGCAATTTCACTAGAAAAATGTTATGGTAAGCTGACTGAAATGTCATCCTGTCTGTATTTCCCTACAGGTTTTATGGGCTTAAATAAGCACCTGAATAAGCTTTTGAAACGTGTCAGATAATGTAATTTCACAACATTATTACGAGCTTGTTTCAGTTGGCATGTCATTCAACAAGCTGTTTGTAAGGCTGTTTGCCTTTCTGGAGCATTTAAAATTTTGTTCTGAACTAAGACATAACCCTATTTGTAAGAGGAATAATCACTGAGCTGTTTTTACCAACTAACTTTGGACCAGAGATGCGTTGATTCCAGAGAATTTTCTTGATATTGGTCTATGTTTTAGTGATTAACTGTATGAGAAAATTAATGGTGGAAATACTTCATCATATTTACTCAGTTGGGCAGACAAATGCCCTTCTCTTAAGATTTCTTATTAATAGTTCTTTAGAAAGCCTTTTTTTGTTGTTGGCTAGGATTCATTTTTCCCCTCTTCCATTGGCCATTCCTAGGGAAACTTGTTTCCAACCTCAAGAATACTAGTTACATTGAAATGACATATGCTTAGTGTTTTTAAATCTGAAATATATCAGAGGCCAAAAGTTATTCATATTATATTTTCATTCCCTAATGTCAGTTATATATTTTTGACTTTTTTTTTAAATCTGCTTAAAAAAAGCTAGCTACACTAGCTGAAAAGAGGAAAGAATACTGCTGTGATGTTCCTCAGACTGCTACTAACTAATTTCATTTGAACATGGTAAAAGACCTTGCAAAGAGATGAAAGTGAGAAAAGAGGTGGTTTGGCAACTGAATTTTTAAATCTTCATTGGATGCAATTTAACTTAAGAGGGGAAATTACCAGATGAATGCTTATATCATTATCTGTAGCTCAGGCATGTCCAGAGTTATCTTTTTTAAGCATGGGTTGATAATTTAGAATAGTTTTGCCAAAATAACCATCTACTTGCCAATGTGTCTCAATTTTTAGGAAGACTTAAGAAAAATGATTGGAGACACATAATTCCAGAACTTTTTCCTTTGTAATCTTGCCTATTTTTGGCAATTTAGTTAATTGTTTTAAATTTGAATGCTACAGCTGACCTGCCTTATGTTGTGGGGAGAAGAAAATCCAGATTTTGTCTGTGATTGTCTTTGCTCCATAGTGGGTAGGTGAAGGAAAGGGTGGGTCTAAGACTTCTCATCTTAAATCAAAAGATTTCTGCGATGCTGATGCTAAGAACATGTAGTGGCCACTCTAAGTGTAGATGCTGTTTGTAAAGATGCAACATGCTTCCACTCCATGGTTTTTTGCCTTCTATTAAAACAGCTTTTGATGGAAACCTTCTTGGGGTTGTGTCTGCTAAAGCAGCTCATTCTGTGCGAGTGAAAACTTCAGCATGACTTGAAGGGAGCTGAGCAAGGTCAAATTTTTGTTTCCCTCATTTGTTATTTTTATCACAGTGTATTTCCAAATACCTTAAGTCTTGATTCTCTGTGCTATCCAATACAACAGCTGTTTCAACCTTTCTGTCAGAAGGCCCCCATCAAACCAGTACTTCTGCGCTTTTTTGGCTGTACTGCATGAGATGCTGAAAAGAAATGTGCCTGTGACAATCTAAAAGTTTTCTTATTTAACATTAAGATTGTTATGGGAAGAAGAAGGAGGCCATAAACATTTGTTTTATTATTTGGGAGGTCTCACGCTTTGCTGTGTTGTTTAATAGAAGGAAATTGTCTCCCCTCTGCTTATATTTGTTCCAAGCATTTACAAAGTACCCTTTTAATCTTTTGTTAAAAGTTCATTGTAGGGATGTTTGAATGCTAGGAGAGTCTTGATAGGAAAAAACACAGTGTGTTGAGGAATATATATTTCATTTTTTACTGGAAATAAATTAAACATGTTTAGCCTAATTAGATTAAAGTTATAAAGTACAAATATATATAGAGAGTAAGATTTTCCTGAAGGGTATTGGATGAGTACAGAAGGTTGGGGCTGCGCAGCACGACTAAAATAAAGTTACCAGTGCTGCCAAAGATACCACTGAGAGTGTTAAAGCTGGAACAGAGCACTGAGGTCTGGCCATGGCACATTTCTTCCTTTAACCTTGCTGGCTCTTCATCCTGTCTGAGCACTCTTAGTCTTTCCTGCTAGCTTTGACTGAAGTGTGCTCTGGCCCCTCACTCTTTTGTCAGAAGCTCAGGCTTTCAGGCCCTATTTTCTATTCTCTTTCATTATGTCCCTCATGGTGCTCTTTCTTGTCTTTGTTCCTGGCTGATTTTCTTGGTATTTCAAATTTTTTTTTTTTATTTCTCTCATCCTTCAGTGTCACACATTTCTGGGGGACCTCCTCCCCAGCCAATTAAAGGAAACTATTTCCTTCTCATCTTTTATGGTAATGAACTTGCAATGATTCCCAGCTCCCATGACTTTATTTTGCTTGTATATCAGGACAAAATTCAGGCATTTCCCATCCTTTCCCCACTTAATTTCAGTTTCCATTGTGGGAGCCCTTTGCCGATGAGTGGATTTGGCCACTTAAATAACCAACATCAAAGGTATTAATAAAACCAGGTTTAACATAAATTTTTGAAAGCATGACCTCACAGAGTTTGGTAAGGGTCACTCTGTTAGTACACAAAAGAAACATATAGAGGAAAATTTTATTAGAACCAATTTAGAATGAGTTACATGAAGACCAGGCATACCAAGGGCATGAGAGACCCCTCCATTGAGTCACAAGGTTATGAGAGGATCCCTTGGATTTCTAAATTCCTGATGGAGTCCAGGTGTGGCTGGGCCCAGTCATAGTCCCAGATCTGCTCCGTGGCAATCAGAGCCTGCCCTTGGAGTGCAGGGACCCCATCTGTCCTGAGATTCCTTCTTGTCAGCAAATCCAGCTCAGGTTCAAGTGGGGCTAGAATATGAGAAGGGGCTAGAAGCACCAGAGCAGTAGACAGGGTTACTGTCTTTGCACAACAAGACAGACAGAAGGCTTTGCTTATGTATAGACCCCACATGCCTGAACAACTAAAAATGGAACATTTTTCCACTGCCTACAAGGGGATAAATTCTGGGTCTGAGGGTTGGTGCCAAATACTTTCCTGCACTCGATGCATCAGCAGGGATCTGGCTGGTTCCCTTGCAAAAACAGAGCACGTGTTTGTGCACATTCAACATCCCCTCCGAGACAGTTTGCTCAAACTGCTCCTTAGGTTGTGTTTGGCACCTGAAGCTTTTCACAGGAAAATACAACACATTCCTGGTGACATTCCGGGTAGGGACGCTGGAGGTCTGGAGGTTTTGATCCTAGGAAATGCAGTAAGTAAAATGGTGAGCAGGGCTTCACCCTAATGGGGAGCCTGCACCTCACAGGGCAACCAAGACAAGGTGTGCAGTACCCATAAAATTCTGGTCCAGTTGGCGTGCCTTAAGAATCTGCCATTAGATGTGTATGGTATAGAACAGACATTGCTATCCTTCATCATTTAGTAGAGATCAGGGAGTTTATGGATAGCAAAACAAAATATCAAGAGCTATTTCAGTTAACCAAATTATTATCTTGTGTATGTCTATCTTTTTCTAGGCCATGGAAACTTCTTAGTTTAGGCTGCAGGTTTGTCACATTACCATTTCTTCTCTTCTTGAAATACCTGAAAAGAGTTAAAAATAATAATCATGCATTTGTGACTTTATTTTTTGTGAACACAGAATCAGCATATCAACAAAATATTCAGATGTTTGTGCCTGAGGTTGTGTCAGGGGATGTTTACGGCAGATATTGGTGAAAGTTTCTTCACCCAGAGAGTGGTTGGGTGCTGGAACAGTTCTTCACTTCAAAAGTGTATCGTTCCTTTCAAATATCAATCAGCAGTTGATCACCAGAAGAATCTTCATGGTCTTTTGGAAAGCTTGGCTGTTTTGTTCAGGATTAGAGTTTGAGTTTTTCTGAGAAGGTCACTTTAATATCAAAAGTCACTTTAATATCAAAACCTGTTAATTTGTCAAAATTTAAAATTTTGATGGAAGCATACTATTTCAACAAAACTTAGAGCTGGAAAAGTTGCTTTGGTTCCAGGTACAGTTCCTAGTCAAATCCTGCATCTGACACAGCAGGCCATTTTGGGGGTTTGGAATAGATGAAAATTTGGGTTCCTGAGTCTCTGAAGGTGGTGCAGATAAAAGTCTCCTGTTCACACTATTTAAAAGATGCAGAAACTCAAGGGCAGTCTGCATTTAATATACAATTTATTTTCCCATGCAATGGATCACATCTAATTCCCATTATCCTGTAGATTGCATTTTGTTTTTTGAGGGACTGAACTCCTTATTATCATTACATCAGTCTTTCAGTTCAAATCTGTGGTTTAAGTGTTGGAGTGGCCCAAAGATTGATGTAGAATTTTGATCATTTTTCTTTTGAAGGGGAAAATCTCTTGATAATGAAGCTAGAGTTATAGCCTAAGGTTTAAATAAGATGTATTTGGGAAAATATGGCTGTAATGTACCTCCACAGAGTTAACTAATTGGCAGAACGGTCTTGTAAATATCACACCAGGTTAATAAAAGGTTGTGCCAGTTTTAAGGTAGTAAAAGTACCACTAAATAAAACTTTTAAGTAGAGTTTTTCAGCAGTCTGATGTGACACTTGGCAGAAAGCATCAGAGGACTGAGCCACTTTCTCAGGCTGAGAGATAAGCAAGGCCCTGGGAATGGATGTTTCTGGCATTTAGTGTGTCTCTCTTTGTTCCCATGGCAGTTTGGAATCTAGCTACGGATTTTAGAATTCTAGTACAGATTTTGGAATCTAGCAGATTCTAGCAGAACCCTTTTGGCATTCTGTTTGTTATTAAGCTGGTTTATTTTTCACTTGTATCTTATCATACATCTATTCACTTGTTCCTCATTGGTAAAAAGGGATTGGTTGGAATCAAGGGGAGGTATCCCATTTCAGAGTTCCCACCTCTTTAAACTGTCTGAAATCAGGACAACTTGTTTGTAGCTCTGGGCAAGGCTGAAGTTCCAGAGCTGATGTGTGATTAATAATCACAAGTAATTGGGGTAACACTGGATTTTAGGCTTTTCCCCATGTGTGTTCATGGTTATAATACTGGATTCCAGAAAGATTGTTGGTGGCAAAGAAGATTGTGCTTCTTGGTTTGGACAGTGGATGGGTGTTATAAGAAAACTCCTAATCCATAATGCTACGGAACAGATCCTTTTGTGTGCAAATCTTCCAAGGCCAAATTTTGCCTTTGTAAAAAGTTACAAAACCCTTGAATTCTTTATGACTGAGGGGCTTCCTCAAGGCCAAAATAGTGTGCTAAAAGGGTATTGAAAGGAAAAAAAAATGTTGAGAGCATGAGGAGGAAAGTGATATAGGAACTTGGCAGGATTTTGGCAGGATAGCAGCTGTAGGCACACAGTTTGTGGTGATTGGGAATGGGGCTGCAGCTGAGCCTCATCCCCAATTGGCTACAGGTGTGCAGGACAGGTGAGCAGCATTGAAGGTAAGGAGTGCCCAGGGGCACTGACCAATCACCCAAGGGAGCAGAGGGCACACAGGTGCAGGGCATCAACAGCAGGGGATAAAAGGCTGGGCTGAAGGACATGAAGGGCACATGCCTGCAACCTTCTGGAGTGGTGTGGTGTTACTCTGGGTGGGCTGAAGCCTTTTGCTGAGGTATGGTGTTACTGTGTATGGGAGAATGCTTAAAGGCTTCTGAAATGGTGTGGTGATATTCGGTGTGTCATGGCTGTCCCAGCTGTAATATGTGCTGTGCCACACAGCCATGTCTAGTTTCTGAGGCAGTGGAAAATTCAGGATTGGGGTGGGCAACCATGGCAGGAATTTGAGAAGAGTGTGCCCTTCAGGCATTGGGAGAGGCTCTGAAGTCTCCCTAGAGCCTTCTCTTCTCCAAGCTGAACAACCCCAGCTCTCTCAGCCCACCTCCATAGCAGAAGATCCATCCTTTGGATCATTGCTATCACCCTTCTCTGGAGGCACTCCAATGGGTCCATGTTCTTCTTCTGTTGGGGACTCCAGCACAAGTAATTCTGGCTGCAGAATTACTTTTGGGTTCAGCTAAGTGTTTATTCATCACAGTTACACCCACAGGCCAGCCCAGGTGGGAGCAGAGCTCCTTCCACCCCACCCATCCTTTTCCCATCCCACCCTCAGCCCATCTCATGGTGCTTTTTTCTGCTGATTCCCATGATCTCTTGGCTCTTGCCCTGCCCTAACTGCTGGCCTGGCCTGAGGGCGCAGCACAGAGATCTGTTGCCAGCTCTCTGGAGTTTGAAGGAAAACCCAAACAAATCTCTGAATCAAAGTAAAGGTGTCTTGCAAACTTAACCTAATCCTTTGTAAAGCTGTATTAATGCCAAATTAAATTCAAGTCTATCTGTTCGTTTACCTTTTAGGCTTTACTCCTTGTTTGAGAGAGCTAGTGAGTCATTTAGGACTCATGGTACATTAGTTCCTTTTTTAGAATGGTGCAAATCTTAGAGTTTTCCAGCCAATTTTCTTGAAGTACTGTGAGTTTTCATTCTCTTTTCATTTAAAATACTTCCACAATTTAATATTAAATGCTGGGTAACAAAACCCAGTAGCACTTCCAGTTGGAAAAAAGTATGTTGTATGTAACTCAGAGGAGGAATTCTGTTTGCAAAGTGCTGGTTGTCCACTGAGGTGGATTAAACAGGTGCTCACTTGGATACTGGTGCTGAAGCACTTTTCGTGTGGCTTGAGTGTCTGATGGCAACAGCCTGAGATTTTAACAGCGAAAAGAAGGGATTTCAAACTAATTTTCCTCTGAGAACTTGTACAGTCTTTTCCAGCCTCACGTAGTTTGACCTGTAGTTTGACCTGTTGCCAAAACCTGTTTAATTTTTTTTATACTTTTTAAACATTTTTGTCCCATTTGCAGAGAACAGGAGGGTGTTGGCTATTTTTTTTCAGGTGCAGTGTATTTTTACTGAGGAGAGGCTGGGTTTAGTTTCGCCTTCCCAGCATCAGCTGCACTACTCCAGTTACTTTCCTGGCTGGTATGTGCAATCCCAGTGGCAGCAGTGGTAGATTGAACTGTGCCTGGGCTGGGTTGGGAGGGGAATATTCCTGCTGCATCCATGATTTTCCTTCCTGGGCACCTGCAGCAGGCAGAGCTGTACCCTCCCACTTGAGGCTGCCTGAGCCAGAAATGCTTGCAAAACCTCCATGCTGCTTTTGCAACATTCTGTTGCAGGGCGGGTGTCTCCAGGCCGTGGGACATCATGACACTGGGCGTTGCCATGGGACAAGTTGGGTCCTTGAGGGCAGACATGTGCTGGAGTGTCTCACTGAGCTGAGGCCCCTGCTTGGGCATCAGCTGCAGATCACTGGAAAAAGGAATGTAGCATCTCCCAAGTTCAAACAAACAGAAAACTTTATTTTGAGGGGCGAAGGGGGCGAGGGTGGCGAAGGGGGCGAGGGTGGCGAAGGGGGCGAGGGGGGCGAAGGGGGCGAGGGGGGAGTGGGGGGCGAGCACCAGGAGTTGGTGCTTGTCTGGTTCTGCCCTGGTTTTCAGGCCGACTGTAGGGCTTCTTCTCTCGCCGCTGCTGCCGCAAGACATGCTTCGTACGAATCGGCCCAGGCTGGGAGCGGGGCAAGATCCAGGGTGGGATATATGGGATTGCTTGGCTCCTGGGTGGCTGAGAGTCCTGGAACAGCCTCGATGCCACCCGTCTGGAGCCGCTGGACTCAGCGTTCTGGGCCGGAGCATCGTCCATCCTGCGACGCTTTGCCAGCGGGCTCTCGGGTGTCTGCGGCTCCGCGGATCCCTGTGGGCGGCCTCGCTTCAGGGCCTGCTTTCGGCAGGGGAAGCTGGGGCCGCTGCTGCTGCTGACCGGCACCACGGCCTGGGGCAGCCTTGGCACCTCCTGAGGGGCAGTGCCAGGGCTGCTGCTCTCAGCACGCAGCAGGGGCACGCGGTTGAGCCGGATGGGTTTTCCTGACTCGGGCTTTCCTGTCTGGCTGCCCGAGTCTTTGGCTCGCTGTCTCCATGAACGACGACGAGTCTGGTCCGGCCTGGGCTGTCCGGAGAGGCGGCTGCCACTCTTGGCATCTGCCTCTGCCCGGGGACACAGTGTGCATTGGAGAGAGAGAGAGAGAGAGGGCAGGTGGTTGTGAGCACCTCGCAGGACTCAGGACATGTCCCTGAAACATTGCCCCCAGGGCCCTGCTGGGTTGGTTAAGGGCCGGGGAAGTGCCGGAGGCCACGGCCCAGCCTGGCCTGCGGGAGGAGGGCCTCCACTCTGGGGCGACTCTGCGGAGCTCCTGCTTCCCCCTTCTGCTGCTCTTGGCTGCTCCCCCTCTGCCAGCCATAGGGAGCTGTGGGTAGGGAGACTTGGCTCTCACCTCGCTCCTTCCCAGGAGGACACTTCTTAGCAGCGCTCTGCTGCACCATTGTGGGTATGGAGGAATGCCTGGAGGATGTGTGCTGAAGCACTGCCAGCCTTTCTCCTCCCGACAAAGCGTACCAATCCTTCCTTGAGTGAAGAGAGATGAGATGAACTGCCACAGAGGCACCAAAACTCGCTCAGTAGCCTTGGGCAAGCTCCTTCTCAGCGATCCGCTCCTCGACTCTGAGAGGTGTGTTGATGTACAACAACCCGTACACTCCAGGCCTGGGTGGTGATGTCACCCCAGTCCCCGTGGCCTCACAGTGCAGGATCCACTCCCCTGACCTGGGAACGGTGTCCTGGTGGGCACTGGCAGGGACTTTGTCCATGTCAGGCACGGCTGCAGTGGGAAGAGCAGAAATGGGAACGGGTCCATCAGCAGGTTGAGGGGCTTCAGTAGGCTTAGGGCTTACTGCAGGACATCAGTGATGACTGTCCCCCCATAAGACCCAGTGGAACTTGTCAAGTCTGAGGTCTTTGCTTATTTTTAGGCCTCTCATGTTAAGAATATTTGATGTGGGTTCTTTGTTACATAATTTTCTGAAGTCCAAATCTTAGTAAAATTGTCCAGTTAAACCAAGCTGAAAAGTAGTTCTTTTACTGTGGTGGGTTTGGGAAGGGACACGGATGTAGGCTGAAAATCCATCATTCCTAACAAAAGGGTAGTTGTTATTATTATTATTATTATTTTAATTATTTTTATTATTTCTGTCATTATCAAAGAATTGTGGTTGTTGAATAGCTTGAATGTACAAAAGAACATGAAACTACAGTCAAGGCAGGTTGTTACTTATAGTCTAATTCAGAGCCCTTTGAAGTATTGAAAAAAAGCTTTGACTTCAGTGTTCTTTGCTTATGACTGAATTTCACAAATTGGAAACAATATTTTGGTCAAACTTTTGTTAATTTTTTAACAATTTAATATGTGTCAAAAACTCCTAAGGATCACTGCATTTGCCTGTGGAGGATTTTTGATTTTCAATGTTTTCTTATTCCTGTGTTGGTTTGTTGTTGTTGCTGTGTTTTGTGGGTTTTTTTGCCTTTTTTTTTCTTTTCCAGTCTAAAATAAAGATCTGCTGTATTTAAGTTTGTAATCCTGTATGATAACTAAGACTAAACTATCCCATTTATGTTGCTTTTTGAAAAAAACATATGTGGATGAAAGTAGGTAAAATGTATTTAACAATATGACTATATTCATGTGAGCATCTGAAAAAAAAAAGGTTTTTTTTCTCTTATCTATTAGCTCACATAATTAGATGCTAGAGCACTCTTGGAAAAAGAGTTATGGGACTAAAGGAGTGCAGCTTAAAAAGGGCAGCTAATGTGAGGCAATTGTTGTAGTGCAAAGATGCCAGAGAATATAATAAAAAATATCTGTGGTGATCTAAATTTAGTTTTATCAGAGTCTGGGAAAAGCTATGGCTGGGAAGTCATTAGGGCAAGAACAAAGGTTAGTGCTGCAGAGAAAAGAGCTGATGCCAAGCTAAAGACAACCTTATTTACAGATGATTCAGATCTGCATAGCAGTTCAGAAAATTGCCCTCTAAAAATGGAAACCATCATCATATTAAACTTCACATGGAAGTGGGAAAACAGTAAACAAGAGCTCCAGAATGTGGACTGGCCTTTCTCCTCATGTTGCCTAAGCATGTATAAATATCTGTTGACCAGTGGGCAGCTGGACTGTCTCTGTGAGGAGAGGCTGATGGGGTAGGAGTTTGTGTAAGGTGGCTGGGACAAACATTAGGAGACATAAAGGACAGGCACCCACAGCCAAAGAATATGGTGAATGAAACACTTGTGATTTTGTCATGGAGAGTAAATTTTTGTAGTGTAAAATCATCTTTTTATCACAGACAGTTGAATTTTAAGAAATGTATGTGGCTGTAATGCAGCTCTTAATGTCAAAATTTTGGAAAATTTTGGAAAATTTCGGAGTATGGACTGGTTTTAGTTCATGGTTTTCATGTGTCTTCACTTGCTGTGAGGGGTTTATCCAAACCCCAGGTTCAGCTAGAATCCAGCTTGTTCCACATATTCTGCACTTTTGTTTCATGGGCACGTGGGTCATAATAAAGTTCTCTGTTGGTTTATGCCTTTTAACTGTTGTGGTTAGCCAAAGATTTTGGTGAAAGCATTTTAAAACCAGATGAAATTGTCATTATTTCAGAGTTTTTTCAGAAATACTTTCAATGGTACACATTATGGCATACAATCTGTGCACTGGACTTTTGATTGAATTAAATAGGATCAAGTGAATATATCAACAATCTTCCAAATAATAATTAATTTAGGAATTTTTTAAGTAGCTGTGTGTCACATGTGACTTTTAAATATCTTTAAATATCTGATGACTGTTGCAATTATACTTCATCTCAGATGAAACTTTGACAGACTTCAGTGTATGTTTTTTCTGATTTGGGCTGCAACTGTGGAAAAATGGAAGTCTGACCATGTCTGTACTTTGTGAGGAGTGTATTGAGTGCTCACAAACTCGTTTGAAGTCATTGTTCTGGGGAATTAATTTTTTTTTCCTGTCTATGTGAAAGTTACAGAAAAGTTAGAGAAAGCAAAGAAACTGTCTAACACATAAAAATTCAAAGCTAGCCCTATAAATGGGTGAGAAATCACATGTCTCTCACAGCTTTCAAGAAGTGAAGCTTTCTTTGGAAAAAGAGAACCAACACTAAGCTGAAAAAACATTTTCTTTCTTTTTATTTAATGTCTCTCTCCATGTTTGTATGCAACGTGTATTATTTAGTGGATTTTGTAGCCAAAACAATTGATATGCCCCTATTTTCCTGCAGGTTTCTCCAAATTTATATCATCTTCAGTTGTTTTTTTTTCCTTTTAATATTCTCTATTTATGGTTCTCATGAGAAATGAGCCACTGGGGAGTTGGGAAGGTGGTTTTTATTATCTGAATATTGTCAGGGATGGTGCACGGAAGCATAAAGGATGCTTGAATTTTGTAAACCAAGGTAATTGTGCAGGAATCTTGATAACAAATTCTTGTTTTGACTAGTAAATGATAGGTTATGAAATTCATCATCATAGTATCTGAAGCTTGCTCCAAAATGGGGTAATTTTTCATCTCAGAAGCACTTTGAAGTGCACTCTGCTTGTGTTTTTGAAGCATCTCTTAACAACAGCAAGTTACAGCTGGGATGATGTTTCACTGCTTTTTTAATAGATCCTCTAAGCAAAATCTGAGTGCTGTAGTTGAGCTGAGCCCTGTTTTGCTTGGAACCATCAGAGTGTCCTTTTTTTGCTGCAAAAGAGAAACCATTACTTTCCATGGAAAGTCTGGGAAGCGACATCATTCCTGTAGTTGCTGAGCCAGCCATTGCCATAGTTTCTCTTTTCCTGCTGCCTGGTGAGCCTCTTTTTAGATGGGTTTTCAGCTTGAGAGAGATGAAATTGCTTAGGCAACTTTTGGAGAAGTCAAAAGTGGTGTGGAAGAATTTTTGAAAACTTTTGAGTCAGAAAATGAGGTAGTTGACTTTTTTTAGTAGTGGTCACCAAATGTACTTTTATATGTGATGTTGTATATTGCTTTTTGCTGCTTTCAAATCATTATATGTTAATATTTGTGCCCTGAAACAATTGCTTAAGATAAATTGTAGCAAAGATTCCTGCAATTTTTAAAGGAATTATTTATAAACTGCTCAGCTACTAAATACTGTAACACATTGGTGTTAGCTTTTACCTCATACCATATAAAATCCAATTTATTTTCACCAACACTAGACATACTTCAAATGTAAATTTCTCTTTGTTTTCAGGTGATTTGTAACAGATGGATATGCAGTACAGCACGAACATACTGCTCAATCATGTTTGAAAGGTGGTGTGTGAAAAGAACTTTAGGCATTTATTGCAGAATATTGCAGATTCTCTTTACTTTTTGAGGGGTTAAAAAAATCTTGTTGAAAGAAGAGGAAGCTTTCTTCTGTTCTTTACATAGTTACCCAAAATCTAGCAGGGAATGAAGCCTAAGTAATAAGGGAGTGAGTATATAAGAGGTAAAATCTGATGTGGTCTTTCAACACTGCAAGGCATTTAATTACGCTTGCCACCTGTGATGGGGGTGGCTCTTAAAAATCTGCTCCTTCTAGGAAAATGCTGCAGCTCTGGAAATAGACTCTGCTCTCCTTTAACTGTAGTAATTTACCAAGCTGCAGAGTCCTAAATGGCTTGGAGCAGTTGGGGAAAACAATCCTACAGCAAGTGGACTGCTGTGGAATTTGGGAGAACATGTTCAGGTCTCCTGGCCTGTCCCTGGGTCAAGTCACTGTGGGCAAGGAGGGTCATCTGATCATCTGCTCCTCTCTCACACCAGAAAAAGAGGAGGAGACCACTGGAATGTGTTAAATAAAAATTAAAACTGGCCAATGTTCAGGATGTATTTCTGAGTTTCTGTGTTTCTGCTTGGACTTGGACTAAACAATGCTATTTTTTTTGCCCACACAATTTCCCACAAAGGGAAGGTGGAGAAATTACGTACTTTTACTAAGATTTGGAAGTGGCTGCAGTACCAGAGATTATATAAACAGCTGGAGACACAGAAAAATAGTATATAAAATAAGCTTTCAGAATAAAATGAGGGAATTTACATAAAACATCTAGCCTTTTCTTAGGGCTCTTTCTGAATGTTGACTTTGAATGTTACTTACTTTGTCATAATGGAGGGTTAATGAAAAAAAAATCTGAACTTGGAAAAGGATAGAAGCTGATTATTTTTGTTTTATGTGGGCCACCAAAAACACTATAAAACAAAATTCTTGAACTATTATCAGCTGAAGTAAAGTTCTGAATCAGTTAAATAACCTGAAAAATTTACATTTTATTTGCAGAAATTCCTCTAGCATCCAAGCTGTGTAGTAATCTCCTCAGATTCTTGTGTAGGTTTCACAAAAATTCCATTGACAGTGTTCTCCCCAGACAGCTTTGACAAGATCAAAAAAATTGACAGGCAGCAGACTCAAACTGAGTCAGGTATTTCTCCACACAGCAAGAAATTTAAACTCTGCAGCTTATAGTTAGAAGATGATATGGATTCCAGTAGTTTACATGGCTTCAATAATGCAACTGTGAAAGAAAATCTCACTCAGAGCTATTAAAATCTGATTGCAGAACTGATTCTACCTGGTTTATGTGTGGTCTAGAAGAAGATGTAAGGATTTCTTTCTTGAGCACTCAGTGGAGGATTCTTTGTTATAGGAGTCTTTCCTATTTAAGAGGTATAAATTAGAAATCTGCATTATTTACTGCTCTGTAATGTCAGCAGACTTGGTAGGAATTGATGCCAAGACAGTATGCTCTCTTAAGCTCCATGGAGCAAATGTTCTTTTCCTTTTGAGGCCAGTAACAGTTGTTTGGCCTCTCCATGGTGGGTTTCTGGAAGATCACTACCAAGGTTTGGAGGTGGTGGTAAACCAGGGACTTCCAGAAGCTCCTCTGCTCTGCCACGAGATTTGTTGCAGATGACCTGCACGGGGTAGTTAAAAGCATATTTCCTTAATTCTTCACAGGTCCACTGTTCAGTAAGTTATATTTATATAAAGATTAAGATCTAAAAAAGCCCCCAAAATGGTATTGAACAAGTATTTATGCTATCAGATGAAATCTTGGATGTCCCAGATTGAAGGAATTTACAAGCGCTGAGTATTAAAAAACAAGATTAGAAGAACACTGGGGTTGCTGTGTTTCCTATAAAACAATTACATTCCTAAAAAAGATATATCCTCTCTGTTGTTCACACTGCTCTTGTTGCTGTTGAAGGACACAGGGATTTGCTTTAGCACCTGCCTTTCGTGCATGGCTTGCAGCCCCAGCTCACTGAACAAACCAGCCTGCTGTCCAAGAATTTTGCTTACTCCTCATTTCCTTCTTCAAATTTAATTAGATCCAAAGAGTCTGAAGCTTGGAAACAAAAACAGCAACTTGTTTTGGGAAGGAGTAGAACATTTGCCCCTTCTCTGCCTTGTCCTGTGTCCAGGTTTTCCCTTGTCCAGGGCTGGCAGTGAAACCATCTGTGCCTGTCCTCAGGCAGCCCTTTGGCTGGCACTGCCCTGCTGGCCATGGCACACAGGTTCCCTTGGTGCCACCTCTACATGTGCTGCAAGAATTCCCTGGGCTGGGGCTCAGCCTTGGAGAGCTGCCTTGCAATGAGCCTTTAGTTTTCCTCTCCCAACCAATTGTATTTGCCTCCAGCTGTGAGGTTTGGGCTTAGTTCTTGCTGATTTCAAGGGAGGTGGAGTGGAAAGGTGCTTTGACAGCACTTTTGTGCCTCTCCATGTTTTAGGTTGGCTGGGATCTTGCCTAGATCTTGATTTAGACTAGATTCCTAGGTTTCCTCTAATTTATATGGAACAATATGTTTTTCCAAGGGATTATCAGAGGCAGGAGCCACTGTACTCCTGAGCATTTGCAGCTTCCTGGGATGCCACTGTATCCTGAAACTGAGTGTGCACTGAGGATGGGAAGCAGAAGGGGCATATGTAGCACCTGGCTTTGCTGCTTACATAGATTTCCATGGCTGTTGGTGTTCCTTGAGAACGCCTTTATTCTGACTTTGGAGTGTCATGTGTTGAGAATAAAACTCTCACAGTTGACTTCTGCCTCCTTTCCTGCCGCTGTTTTGTTCTTTTCCCATGTCATGGGACACAGGTGAACTAGAAATGTCATGTGCTGTGTGGCTGCTCTGTGCTTTGAGGAGCTCTCCTGGATGTACCGCTTAGCATCTCCCTCTTTAAAAGACTGCCCAGCTTCCTCCTGTCCCATCTCATGGCTCCATCTTGAAGTCTCCCACTTTGGAATGAAAAAAATAGTCATGATATGCTGAAAAGATAAACAGATATCTGGAACTGTGATGGGCATTTATTTTGCTTGATATGTTTTTGGAGACTTTGGGACAAATGCAAGACATTTTGTTTTCACATGGAGAAAAGTCAATACTTGTAGCTGTTTGCATTGTCACGCAGTAGAATATCCAGAGTTGAAAGGGATAAGAATAATTGAGTCCAACTCCAGGAGGAAGTTGATCAGATGAAAGGACTAGTTGCTTTGTGCTGCTCATTAGAGAGTACAGATGGATACCTGCCTGGTTTCCTTGGCAAGGAAATAGCAATGTTTTCTGTGACACCTCCTTATGTGCCCTACCAAAGCAGCTAAATCTGTACAAGGAGCCACATAGACATATTTTAAAAATTCTCCTTGTTTTCCATGACCATATGGAAACTGTCAGCCAGAGCAAAATCCGAGTCCATAACTTCTTATGGTGTTGAAACTTCTTCTCTTTATTCCATGCGTTTTACTCTGTACCAGGAAGGCCCACCACCAGCTTAGAATAATTTTAGCACCATTTGTATCGTTTTAAGAGAACAGCCAGTTTTTGAGTTGTCATTGTTAACCCAAAGGTTTTCCTTTCCATGTCTTTTCTTTTTTCCCCCCTGAAAGATAAGAGTCAGGTATCAGCTAAGTGTGAATGTCTTCAGAAACTGAGTGTTGCTGAAGTAACTTACATGGTTTTTCATACTACAAATATTGCTTTTGGCAGATGAAGATATTTCCAAAGCAGCCTCAGAGCATAACTGCAGAGTTGCAGTTGTTGCTCTAGAAGCCACACCAATCCTGAGAACAAAACTGCTCCTGAATACCAGCTTTGGGAATCAGAAACCTCTTGACAAATCATTCCTCTTACCTCTGAGTGGCTTTTGCTGTCTGCTACCAGCAAAAAGCTTTTAAACATCCCCTGATTGAACCTCTGAGGCAGTATAGAGAGACATATGCATCAGATTTGGGTTTCCAAACTACTGATATTCGCATTTAACCAAAACAGGCTTAATTCAATCTTGAAAAATGAAGGCAGTGTAAGATTTTTTGCTTGTGAGGTAATGTCTTTTCCAAGGTTGCAGTCAGCGTGCGGACCGTGGAACGCGAACGCGTCCTGCCACAGCAGCGGGCTGAGCGTCTGTGCCAGGTGCAGTATGGTATCCATCCTCTCAACTTTCCTGATCCCCACCCCAAGTTATGCTTCTCCCTGTCCAGATGTGGGCTAGGAGTAACTGGAAGGGAAGAGGTGGTGAGCAGAATGGATCCTGCTCTCTGCTGGCTGCAGCCAAAGTAAACAAAGCAGAGTAATTTCCACCGCAGGCATTTTACAGTAGATCTGCCTTTTTATTGATGTCCTTATTAAACTGCTACGAGTGTTGTAGGCTGCTGTTGGAGATGAAATCCCCCCTTCCCCCAGCTTCTCAGTTGCTGTCTGTCACTAAGTGCTATTAAGTTTATCATCTAGCAAAATCAGACAGTGCAGGAAGCGGTCTGAATGTAAATGTTAACCTATAATAGGTTTTAAATAGCTATAAAGAAAAATTAGGCTGCAGTGGGACAGGAAGGCTAGTTTACCTTAACATAAAATAAAGGAGGACATGTTGACCTGATTTACTTAAATGTAGCTATTATGTGCTCTTTAGGGAGGAAACTGGTGTACCAAAGCTTATACAGACAGGAAAAATGTTCTTTACCTCACGCTGTACAAATGACATAAGGGCTCTTGCTTTAATTAACGAGTAAACCCATAGGTGCTGCATGTATATATTAATGCAGATGTCATCCTGGCTACTTTTTACATTAAGTCCTCCTAGAATAACCATAGAGATGTGAAAAAGGCTGTTTTGAAATGTGCTACATCTTCTTTGGCTTTGAGCATGGTGCTTTTTTGTGACAAGTCCAATATGAGTTATATCCACAATGGAAATGTAAGGTTAATAAAAATGGATCATCTGTCATTTGGGATTTCCCAACTGTCTGGACTAGCCTAAAATTCTTACAAAATTGTGTGGAAAAGTCATGCTAGAGCCCAGCTCCTTTTCTCCAGCTCTCTCCATGTTTGCTTCCAAGCTCCTCTGAGCCAGCAGCTCCCCACATGCTCTTCACTCCAGGTTTTTGAAATGCCCATCAGAAAGAGGGTGGGTCCCTTCGCATGCAGGGAGACAGAACCAAACTGTGTGCAAGTCAGGAACAGGTCACAGGTAGATGAGGAGAGCCCAGTCCTGAAGGAAAATTGGTCTGTTTTTCTAGAAGTGCTCTAAAGTTTGGGAAGAGGTCATGGTTTAGGGATGTGTCTGCTCAGAATCATCATAAAGTGAAGCTGCAATGTGTGAAAGGGATTGTTGGAGACTGGGGGCTCCAAGTGCCTCACTTGGCTCCTTGGGGAGGTCTGAATTGGGATTGTCATGGGACCAGCAGGATTCAGGGTATGCCTTTGATCTCTTAAAGCTGGGGACACTTGAGGCTGGGTCTGGGTGTTTGGTTTGGTTGGGGTCTGCCTAAAAAAAAAGCAGAGTTTTAACTGCTCTTTTTCTACTTTTGGGAAACCAAAACCTTTTAGATATAAAAGTTTAAGCACAGTTATAACATATATATATTTTTTTTTTAATTATTAAGCAATTGAGCATTAAGTCATACCAACCAGTTCTAGCTCATTCTTTTGCCAGCTCTAAGAGTTTAGTTAATTGATTAATTTATTCTTTAAAAAAACTAAGAGCTGTTCCATGATACATCAACCATACTGCTTGGGTCAGCCTCCTTAAAGGAGAATCAGAGTGCTACCTACAGTCTCAAATGAAGCTTCTGAACCAATTTCAAGTATTCAGGATTGTGTTTTTCTTGAAATATCAAGATTTTCACTCCCTAGTTAGCTTGTAATTATTTTGCTGGCAGCATCTGGCATTACACACACCACCACCAACCTTCCCTGTTAGTAACAAGGTGTAAAATTCAGTGTTTGTGTGCCTGGGTGAAAGTCAGGATGGGTGGTATAAGGAGGCTGAACCCCTTATAATCCAAGGGGTTGGATTGTCCCTTCTGGAATAGGTGCAATGCCCTCAGATGTTGTGTTCAGGCACAGTGCCCCACAGAGGGATATGGGAACTTGCTGAAGCCTTTCATCCCAGGGGTTGCACAGAATGACAGAATATCCAGAGTTGGGAGGGATCCAGAGGGATCATCAAGTGCAGCTCCTGGCACTGTGCAGGACACCCCAAGAATCCCACCATGTGCTTCCTTAAGATCTGTCAGGTTGGTGACCACTGCCCTGGGGAGGCTTGTTCAGTGCCCAGCCACACTCTGGGGGAAGAACCTTTTTTAAATATCCACCCCAAACCTGCCCTGACACAACTTCAGGCCATTCCCTCGCCATGGTTTTGCTTCTGTGTTTAGGTTTGGTATGTTCTTGAGAGATGCAGATTGATGATTAGACTCTAAATTATACACTTAACATGACAAAGGATTATGCAAAAATTGAACATGGCCACTTCCAGTTTTGTCTGACTTCTGAATTTGAAGACATTAAAAAAAAGATTTTTGTGATTCTTTGTAAGCTTACTGAATCTTCCCAGTGCTGTTTTTAGTGCTTTTCCCTCTAGTTTTTATATGAATGCACATGCATATATACCCTAAGATCAAAACTTACTGTCAGGCTGCACTGAGACATATTTGCAGTTGGATTGCAGTTTAAAATGTTTATTTGCTCTCTAACCCTTAGACACACAGTAAGACCAGCCTTGCAGTAGGGTTGCTTTGTGAATGATGTTGGCATACCATCACCTTTTGCTTTCTAAGCTTTAAAATGTTGGGATTTTTTCCAAGTACCAGCAAAAAGAAAACAAAAAACTGAAATAAAAATGAAATAATGGGACTAAAGAGAGTGGTATGTATTCCAAGTGAGCCCTCTTGTTATTAAAAAACATAATTTTTTTTTTAAAATTCAACTTAAAATGTTGTGAGATAGTTATTTCAAGTTGCAGGTTATATACTTTTAATTACTCATTAAGTGGTTCTTAGAGCAGTGCCCATTTTTGAGATAGAGCACTGTTATAGGTTGGGATAATCCCTCCCAGCCCCTCAGTGGTGCTGCTCCAAGTATCAAAGCCTGAGAAATGGCAGGAGGAAATAAAGGGAGTTTTGTGTAAGAAAGAAAAGTGGATGGGCAGAATGAGATTTGACCTGAATTCCCACATATATGGTCTGCAGTTAATGTAGTTTTGAAAAAATTACAGCCATGCCTAACTCTGACAGTAGGTGAAATTCTGTTTTATTTTCCTTTGCAATGGATTCAGAGAAAAGCCAAAATTCTCTGTTTATGTATCTCTACTACAATAATAGGAACTTTTGCAAATTTCAAAAATCCAGTAGGGAAAAAAAAAAAAGCAGTAATAAAATGAACAATGATAAAATAATCAAGCAAGAAACATCATTATTTCTCAGTTACTTTCCTTGCCAGGTCTTTCAGGAATGTACAAAATGTTTGTTTTAACTGCAATAAACAAATTAGAGTGTATAAATCAATTAGTTATAGGTCTTCTTCATTCCAAGAGCCCATTTCCATTCTGAAATAAATTTAAATAACAGAACTGTGTATACTTTTGGTCACTAACTAACAATTTTACACTCCAGCTGTTTGCTTGTGATGATTAGAAGTGGCAATAACTTTCTGAATATTATCTCTGTGTGCAAATGAGAATTTATGAACTTTTTTTCACTCTGCAGCTTATCAGTTTGCAATTCTGTACTTGATTTAATTTTCTTGAAGTTACACTTGAGCAAGAACACCAGCAACTCATGAAATACTGTTAGAACCAAAATGAAACAACCTGAAGTATCTTGGAGTTCATTATGCAGTTCCTTCTAGAAGCTGGAAAGGATGAAACAAAGTCCTATGTTTTTTCAAACTTTAAATATTTTGTTTTTTCAAACTATAAATATCTTATTTGTGAGACTTAAATAGACATTGATATGATAGGAAATTTTGCTGCTTAGTTTAATAAGATTAGTTGAGAAGATGAAAACTATTTTTGCAGTTTAAATGCAATTCTACTTGTCTTGTGAACTGTAGGGAAAATGCTTGGTTGGAATTGTTAGCTTTACTGCAGCAGTAAAATTGAAATTAGTTCTTTAGGACACTTGAAAATTTTATTGTTTCAGTAGATAATTTGAAATTTTAAGAAAAACTTTATCAAACTCAGATTTTGAAGGAGCAAAAAGAAAATGCAGACATCTTTAGTTAATAGCTGTTGCACAGGCCAGACATTTAACTGGCAAAAGCCTGTTTTCAAAAGTTAGCAATTTTCTAAAATGCTATATCCACTGTGATGGATATAGGGTAGAATATGAAAGGCTTTCTGGATCCAGCATACCTCCAGCTGTAGACATTCTTCAAATTTGCAGGGAGCTCATTGCCCTTCAAAATTCCACAGAAAACTGAGCCTGTTGTAGCCCCTTCCAGAAAAATACTGTTTGAGGAGATGAAATTAGTGATAAACTTTATGATTTTAGCACATGCTGACTTTTTCTAAGGGGGTAGAGATAGAGAAAGCATTAAAAAGGAAAAAGAATTTTGGGTGTGCTGCTGAAGCTGCTTCTGCCTTAATCAGTTTCTGTGGCAGAAAAAAGTGTCTCCCCTTTCCACTGCTGAGGCTTCCCTTTTCTGTTCCCTAATAGTGGAATCATGAATGTGAGGTGGAAAGTGAGATCAAATCAAGGAATAAATTAGACTGGGAGAAGAAGTTGGCTCCTCCAAGCCAATCACAACAGAGCAACTTAGAAGTCAGTGGAGGTGACTTGGGACCACTGACTTAGAAGTCAGTGGAGGTGACTTGTTCAAGGATTGCTTGGGACCTTTCCCAAGCAATCCTTGAACAGCTCCAAGGATGGAGATCCCATAGCACAGCAGCTTGTTCCAGGGTGTGAGCACCCTTTCTGTAAGAGCAGCTTTCCCCCCCAATCCCTAATAGTAATTTTCCATTTATCTCTTGTGCTGATTGTGCTCTTGTCCTCAGAGAGGAGTTTATCCCTGTTTCCTCATGCCTGGTGCACTCCTTTGGCTGTCATGTAACTGTGCTTGTAGTGCATCCCCTTCTGCCTACCTGCCTTGGAAAGGGTGCTGAAGGTTTAGGGAGTTCTGTCTCCCTAAACTCCCTAAATTGTCTGCACACTGTTTCAAGCATCTGCAGTGCTTCACAAGGACAGATTTAGCTCCTGTGCTGGTTGCCTTGCTGTGGAAATTTGATATTGCTCTTGAAACAGTTATTCCTCAGAAAAGAATTGCTGGGCTAAGGTGAGATGGAAAGGAAGGTAACACACCTTCCTGTGTGCAATGGAATGCATGCAGCAGCAGCCACATGAATTGCATCAGCCTTGTGTACATTGCTGCTCTCCAAATTATTTTAAACCTCCACCCCAAATCTGCAGTACCTCCTGAGCTGCTGCTGATTTTGTTCCAGTTATCCAGAACCTTGTTACTTAATATGCCCAAGTTGTAAAAAAAGGCTGTAAAATGCAGGCTTAATAAAGAATTACATAAATAAGGAGTAGTGAAAGGTGCCTGAAACTTGATATTCAGGCTAGACACTGGAAAAGATGCTGGAATTCAGTTTGGTAATGAGTTTGTGGACTGAGATTAGCAAAATCATTTCCCAGACACTCTGGGAAAGCAAACCCATTTAGCCATTAGAGTGTTATGGCTGCTGAAATAAAAACATGAACACTGGTGACTGGAAAAACAACTTTTTTGTGGCTAATGAGTTGAATGTTAGAACTGTTCAACATGCTTGAGCTATGTGAAAAGGTAGAATGTTAGTTTCTCATTGCCTCTGCATTGTTAACAAGTTAATTAAGCTGCAATGCCCTTCTCCTGTGATGCTAGCAGATGTGAGAGCACTGAAAGCCTTTTGCCAGACCATAACAATTTAACCAATATAAAATTCCTGTATACAGGCCTTTTCCTGTGTTAGAACAGTATTTTGTGTGAATCAGAAGTGCAGTGAATTCAGTCTCTTTATGTTGTATTTGTATACAAATATCCAAAATGATGAAAGCACTGTGACTTGCTCAAAAGTCTTGAGCTGACTTTACTATTGATTTCTGAAAAATCAGAATTTTCAGTGTGTGAATAACTCTGATGTTTCAATATTGATTTATTTTCAGGAAATGAGAAGGCAGGAGTATATTCTGTTCTACTAACTTATTAATATGTTTATTTTTGTTTTGCTTGCATACTGACCAGAAGGAGTAAGACTGATGTTCTACCAATTCTAATAGGTGGAACTTCCAATCTCTGAGACAGGGAGAAAAAAAAAAAAAGAAAAAAATCCCCAATGAAACAGTTATTTTACTGGAGGAATCTTAACCTTCCTATTCTCCTCTGCTCAGAATCTGGGAGGCTCTTTGAGCATGGTTACATCCAGACCTTCTGCATTTCTGCCTCTGAAGTGTATGGAGGACTTAACCCAGGTGTTCAGCACCCCTGTGTCCTGGTGTAGGGCACTTTTTGAAATCCTTCTTAATAGAAAAGTAAAGCTGGCTGGTATGGTTTCTTTTATGTCAGCATGAAAGGATGTTGGACATGATTTCTGTATTAATCTGCAGTTAAGACAGTGGCTTTTTTTAATTAGCAGTTGGAGTCTGTGATCTGGCCATGCCTCCCATTGAAGAATTAAAGGTGTCTTATGAATCATCACCATTTCCCTTTTGTAGGAGTTTCTTGATAGATGATACTGTGTGTTCCTCTTTAGTTTCTTCATGTATTAGCTCCTTACATTCTTTGATTTATGAACAGGAGCAATCAAAATGCACATTCCCTAACTTTTCACAAGCATGGGCAGCACATATAATATGTCTTTCTGATAGGGCTGCATTCAACTTTTTGATTTTAATTATCAGGATTTTATTTTAAAATTAACATCTGGGTTTGAAAATGTGTGATGGGCAGCCAAAAAAATCTGTTTTGCTGTCTGGACAAAATAATTCAAACCTGAAATATCACAGTTGAAATAGTGAACTTGTGTCTTCTCACCCTCTGGAGAATCAAATCCTGGCTTTAGTCAGAAGGAAAATTTATTTGCACTTTTCACAAATTTGTCACACAATTTGATATGATTACCCAGTTTTTCTCAGTAGAAGCCTTGCAGTGGGGCTGTTCACCTTTAGGGCTAAAATCAGGGTGGATTAATATCTGTTGGCAGATTTTTAAGGTATGCCAGTTATCCCTTCCTTACCATTCCTGGCTTCAGAACAGATAGATTTTTTTTTTTTCCTGTTGAATGTAAAAGAAATTTAAATACAGTGCTGAATTCACTAGATCTGTGCCAGCCTGACAGCAGCTGAAGACCTGGCATAGATTTTACCTAGAAAAGCAAGAAGTACACAAGGCAGGACTTGTATTGCTAAATATATGCTGAGCTGAGAGCTCTAGGCCCAAATTTCTGTGAAGACCTTCTACCAAAAGTAACAGAATACAATATTTTTTTCAAACCAAAATTATCCACTGCAATCAGTGAAGTTTTTTAATGTTCAAGAAACACAGGAGCAAAGATGGAGGTTTTTTTCTGTTCTCTTAAGATAAATGTCTTGAAAGAGGAGCACAGCTCCTAGGAGCAAACCCTCTCTGTAGATATACATTAAATAAGTTGGCATGTGGAAAGAACTATGCCTCTGAGACATGCTGCAGACATTCACAAGTGTGTAAAACATTTTCAGCTTGTGCACAGATAGACATGATTTGTAAATGCTGAGGTACTGAAATAACAGAATTTTCATTATAGACAGTTTTATCGCATCCCTTTACATAAAATTGTAAAAACAAGTGCTAATGTTGAAACTGGCTATTAACCAAAATGTGTGCTGTCAAATTAAATGTTCCCATCTGAGATGATAAATGGAGGCTACATGGCTATAAGCTGTGGCTTATGAAAAATAATTCTTTGACATCTGTCTCGAACATCTGGTTTTATAATTGATGCTCTAAAGCAAATGGAATATGTATTTTAAGGGTTTGTTTTTAATTAGTGTTTAGCAGCCTGTATTTCTGCATTGTGTAACTATCACACACCTACAAAAGGCTGAAAAAAATCCCTTCAATTCATACCAATGCTTAAAGATATAAAGCTGTATCAATGCTAGTGCTTTACCATTTAACTCTGAACAGCACCAAACAGCATCTTGGGAGAAACAGGAGTGGGTGGTTTTAACACTTGTTTAGTGCCCACCCAAATAATACTTGAGGGAATGTTCTTTTTCTGCTCAGGATTAAAAAAAAAAAATGGGCTTAATGATTACCAATTGTTACTGTAACCATTTTATTTCTCTGTGCTTTAGTTAAAAATAATAAGGAAACTTGTGTCATAATGTTGTCCAGGTCCCTTGGCAGTAAAATATTCACAATTTTGTTTTTTTCTGCCTTTCTACTGCCAGTAACTTTAAAATTGTGAGCTGCTTTCAAGATTCAAAATGGTCTTGCATCTTGACAGTGCTTGCATGCAAGAATACCTTTTCTCTGGTTAGTTATTACTACATCTGAAGGTAATTGGAAGAATAAAAGTAGATGTAATTTATACATGATGTGCATCACTTCCAAGTGTGTTCTGTACAGGACACACCTAATTTACCTGTTTGTTTGTCATTTGATAGCAAATGAAGGCTTAGAAGAAGTTCAAGCTGTGTGACTGTGTTCAGACCTATGAGGTGGTGATGTTTATAACAGACATTGCTGGGTCAGTTTGGGATCAATGAAAAGTCTGCATTTCTTATCAATATTGACATCCTTTAAATAACCACTTTTCTCCTTTTAACCAGTGCTTTGCAAACTTTCAGTGACTGTGTTTCTATACAGCTCAGGCTCAGCCTGTGCTATAAATTTTACTAGTTTTGGGTCTATTAAGTGGAAACTAGGAAGTCCTCCCTCTCATTACTAAGATCTTGTTGCCAGCAAAACTCCTTGGGTAGCTGCACCTCAGCAGTGAAATAAGTCCTATTGCTACCTTTGTTTACATCTTTATGGCTGCTGTAGCTGCTCCACAAGGGAATCTCCTGGCATGGATTTGTTGGCTGACTCATTCTGTAACATTGATACACCTCAGCCCATCCTGTTTCCAGCCATAAAGTTGGCCACAAGTTAAAGCTGCCATGGTAACTCACACTGACAGACATGAGAATTAGAGAATAGAAAGCTTCTGTCTCTTCCTCTTTAAATTCCTCCTCTTTGAATGTTTATTTGATCATGTATTGAAAAGCTTAGTTTTTGGGTTCCCAGTTCTACTGAGATTTATCTCATAAAAGTCCACATGGCTGCTAGTTGTGGATTTATGGGGAGTAGCTTGATGTTGAGGAAGACCAGTAAGTAGAATTAAAAAAAAAAAAACCAAGATATGGACAGGACAGAGATGAGGATTTGGTTTCAGTGTGACTGTTCAGTATTTTTTTTCCTGATAAGTCCTTCCCCAGCTCCACACACCAACCCAACAAATCTGCAAGATTCTCATGATTTTCACCAAATGTTGTGTTTCTCCTAAGAATGATTTATATCCTTTGAGTTTTCCAATGATTATGCTTTCCACTTGTTGACTTTTATATTTTTGGCTTCTTCAGTGCACCTAAAAGCAGGGCTGGAAAAAAGGGGATGGTTTCAGAGAGTTTAACAAGGAAAGTGCTCTGTTGTGCTGCCAGCAGCTGTGAATAGTAGATATTGTTTCCCAGCTGTATGAAATATATACATTTTATTTTACAGTACACAAAGAGAAATTTTTCATAGCTTTGCAGACAGACCAATTAAATGCAGCTCAGACTTGCTGGGTCAAGGACTGAGGTTACATGTTACTGTCAAAGTCTTACTGGGATTGACAAAAGCACTTCCTGAAGTTTTCTTTCTACTCAGGAAAGAAAACTCTTCCCTGAACCAGTTGCAGTTGATTTTCTTTGCATTTATCACGGTGATTACTTTGGATGACCTTTTAAACATCCTCAAAACACAGAAGCTGTCTCAAGGCAGAACTGGGTATTGCAAGGTGAAGGGGAAGAAGCCCTTTAGTAGGTAATTCTATAACAACTTGACTGTAAGCAACTAGTTAGTAATCCTCTTTTCTTAGAAATGATTGGAGAATGGAGAATAGAAAGTTCCTCACCTTTTTTCCCCCCCCTGGGGAGTGTGTGCTTTGTTTTGTTTAAAATTCAATGAAAAGGTGTCTTTATTCTACAGATTGTTTCTGAAAGATCAGCATTGCTAGGATTATTGCAGAGCATCCACCTTTTAAATGATTCTGTTTTGTGGATGTATCACAGACTATCCTTGGTAAAAGGGTCTTTCCAGTAAATTTTAGCAGGAAACTTCTTAAAGAGGAATCAGACTGTCATGCAATGAACAGTGCAGCTTCTTTCAGTGGAGTGCTGCCTTCAGTTGCAGGAGTACAGTACAATGACCACTGAGTAGTGGTCTTCACTGCTGTGAAGAGACAGGCTAAGGAAAAAAGATCTCCTTTCCCTGATAAAGTGATTAAAATTTTCAAAATTTGAAACACCAACTTAAATAAATACAATAATAGGTGAAGTGTATGCTGCAGGAAGAGCTGCATTGCAGGTCTTGGTATAAGATATTTCTAATCACCATCTGCTCATCTCCAGTTTTTGGTCATGATTTCTGTTCTCTGCTCATTGTAAAATCTCTTTTTTCCCAGTCTGATTTTCAATCCAAATTGTAGCTGACTGTAAATTTTGGGGAGTCTCATTTGCTTACAGTTCATGTAATACACAGCCAATGCAAAAGGAAATATAAATTATTCTGGTAATAATTTGACCTTCCTACCTCCTTGTTTAATCCAGTAGACCATATGTGCAGCTCTCTTTTAAGTCCATCCAAGAATATTTCAGAGGAAGAGTAAAGGAGGTCATAAAGCATCACGAGACCTTGACTTCAAAATTATTTTCAAATAACCTAGTTCAGAAAACAATGATAACCATGATAGGTTTCATCTGCCTACAGCAGGCTCTAGAAAAGAGGGAAAAATATCTGAAGATTTTTTTGGTGTATTTTAAAACCAAAAACCCTGACTTAGCCTCTTAGCTCAGTTGAGTGTGTTTGGATAATAATTATTCTGCCTTTAAAATGGTTTTAGGTTGACAACTACAATCTATTATTTATTGCTTTCATTAAATATTGAAAGTTTATTTTATTATGGTAGTGAATAATTTGTTTAACATTCAATCTTATTTCCTCTTGGGGTAATATGCAGGAAAAGCCACTGCAGGAAAAGTTGTCTGCAACCAGGCAGTGATCCTACATCTCTTAAATCCAAATTTTTCACTTGGATTGCAGAAAGATAATTTTATCCTTCCTAAAATTTGGCTGTTTTTTTCTTTGATCTTGATCTTGCAGCTGCCTATTTTACCCAAAGTGAAGAACTGATGTCACCATACATGCACAAGTCCTTTTGGAGGTGTTTTATATACATACCCTGAATTTATAAGGATGAAGTATTTTTTTCTCTATGTTTGAATTTCAATATGTAATTTTTCTCTATCAAATACAATTTAAAATCATGTGCTGAATCTTTAATAGTATCTGATGGAATTAAAGGAATGGGCAAAAATAGCAAGCAGAGAATGATAGGAAGAGGTTGGCATGGTGTAGCTGATTTCTGAGTTTAGTTCTTCCATTTCTTTCTGTCATTTTTCCACTCTACCAGTGAAGAAAGGAAAAACAACCTAACAAGAATGAGATCTTGAAAAAAAAGAAAAAGAAAAAATTGAAATAACTTGTCTCTCTTAAAAATATTTGTTTCTGAAATAAGATGAAACATCTGAAAATGCTTCAACAACCTGTATGGGATGATGCTATCTGGGTAATATAATTACCTTGACTGCTGCTGATGCAGTCTTCATTCAGATAAAAATACAGTTTTTTTCTAGAGATCTGACTGGCTGGATTAGATTTGAACTAAATAATGGCACAAGGCCAGCTATTGCTGTGATAACTTTAGTTATGTTTTAAAAGTGACATGCTTCAGGAAATGTGGAAAAATAAGGAAAAAGGAACTTGTGGTGAAGGCACTATGGAGTCCTTACAAGAGCAGGACTCTGCAGGAAAGGAGGAACTGACTTGGAAGAATTAGAAGCAGAGAATGGAAAGGGAGCATCAAGAAAAAATAGATGTTAACTGGTGCTCAGCAAAAAAAAAAAAAAAAAGATTCTCTGAATTTGTAAAACTGTGGCTGTATCTATATTCAGATGATGCCCAGATAGAAACTTGTGTAATTCAATTTGTTTTAATTAAAAATCAAAATACAGCAGAAGCTTTAAACTCCCAAAGTTAGGAAAAAATATGAGACTTTTTACCTATGGATGTTTTGTAGGTTTATTTTTCCCTCTGTTAGTGTGTGCGTGGTTTTGGTGTGATTTTTGCCCTGGCAATTTTCTGCCACAGCACGAAGAGGAGAGTGTGGTCCCAGGAGCATTTGCTACTATGGCTGCTTGAGTCCCTATGGAGAAAAGAAACTGGAAGTAAGGCTCAGCACTTTGCCTGGCCTCTCCTGTATCTGTTTGCCACAGGGAGGCATCCTTCTCTTCAGGTTGTGCCTTCTCTGCTGCTCTCCAAACCATTTATCTTCATGCTCCCTTGGTGTTCTAAAATCCATCGAGTTTGTGTCTTTATCAGTCACAGGGAAATTCATTTTGCAGTGAGAGACTGAGTTAAAATGCTGATATCCTTATAGAAATACACTTTTCTTTTAGTATCCTTGAAATCAGCAATCCTTTTCCCTCCAAAAATAAACCCCAAAGCTCCAGCAGTGCCCCCAAGAAAAACCACCTGCCATCATGAAGTGAAAAGTCTGTGGACGCTGGATGAAAGCCACAGTTGATTATTCAGGCTAAAATTTAACATCTATGTGCAAATAAAAAATTACTCAAGTCTGTAAAATGGGTTTATTTCAGTTTTTGTGTTTATAGTCCAGGTTGTGAATCTACTCAGAAGTATTAAGACAATTTTTACAATTTATCTTTTTTTGAAGTGCATACTAAAATTGCCTATAGGGAACTTAATTTGTAGTTTGAAATATGGATAGTTGTTGGAGGCTAACCTAAATTTCCTTTTAATTCTTTCTTCTTCAAAGGTATTGTGAGAAAATATTCCAATGTCTCTCTCCTAATCCATGTATCCTAATGCATTAGAAATTATGCAGTTCAATTTGCAGCTGGTGTAATACTCATCTTGTGCAAGGAGGTTCTTCTAGAAGAAATTTCATCAGCTATTGTTCAATCTTTTGCATTGCTTTAATGAAAAAAAATAGGCTAAGATTCACTATTATGTTGAATTTTTATTGTTGCATTTTAAGTTCTATTCTTTTTCCTCTCCTGAAGAAATAACCCCGCAGTGTTGGTTGCAAAGCTCTGTGAGGAGATTGAAGTAGTGCTTTCTGATGGGAAACTGTAGGGCTCTTACTTTTTATTACATTTAAAAATGAAAATGATGTATTTTAAGTAGCATCACCACTATGCTTTCAAAATCCAGTACCCAAAACTATCAGAGAAGTCACTGCAGGGCTGAGTATGGAAGTAGGAGCATGGATGGCAAACACCCTTGTCAGTTTTAGGATTATTTTAGCACAAGCTAAATTGAGGATAACCTCATGATATTTAAGTGAGAAGAAAAATTCTTGTTTTGTACTAACATCACTGTGCTGCAGTGACAATTGAAGGAAATATTAATTCTGTGAGGGTGGGAAATATTTTGGAAAATAAGCTATAAAGTGTCATCACAGAATTAAGGTTGTTGTTGACTTTTTAAGACCAGCCCTGTGGGATCCATTGCTGATTTCTTTCTTTCATTGACATTTTAATTGGAAAAATAGATGGTTTCAAAGTCATGAAATACTTAAGATGTGTATAAAAGCAGTCATAATCATACCCAGCTGAAACTTCCCAGCAGAAAGCTCTTCCCTCATTTTCCTAGAATATAGTGGAATTTTCACTAACAAAATTCTTTAACTTAAATGGATGCTTCTGGAGCCCTGGCTCATTTTTAGAGGGTGTCATTAATAAGTTTTAATACATCCTTGTAATTTCTACCTTTCAGCAACAGGTCCTCAAAAACCACTAATTAAATCATATGTGGCTGGAGCAAAGATGAATATTTTCAAATTAGAAATGAAAAGTGAAATTTTCATGTTTGGAATCCCAGCACTCAGTCAACAGTGGGTTTTCAATGACAAGGATTCCCAGTCAGTGGGAGCTGTAGGTAAATCAGCTTTCAGAACCCACTGAGAGGATATTCAGGAGATGTCTGTATTCACAACTGGGACCAGATTTTCTCAACAACTCAGCTCTTGTTTAGGTGTCTATATAAATTTCTGGGTTTCCAAGAGTTTTGTGTGTTGAGGGTGGTAAGAGCTTCCAGCTGCAGATCATTTCTGGGAATCTGACCTTCTTTCAGTGTCCAAATATGTTCTGCTTGGTTTAAAACCTCTGGCTCCATGCATCTATACGTAGATTATATTAGAGATAACATTTTTTAAAAGTGGCCCTCACTTTTCCTGAGGAGTTATTAAAAATTACTTTTAGAAATAAAAGTAGAATTTGGATGGTCTAGTGCCATATCCTAGCAGTGATAACACCCTTTCTGCAAAGAGCCAAAATCATTCAGCATAAGGTCCAACACCTGGAAGGGGTTGCAAGGCCATGACTGAACCTCCAGAGGTTTTTCCAATTCTCCTGGAGAAATCTCACCTAGGGAAGCAGGTTTTCTGTTCTCACAGCAACACTGAATGGGAAAGAAGGGATCAAAAACCAGATTGTAATGCAAAACACCCACTGGAGACTACCCAGAAGTAGTTCCCAAAGATGTGACCTGCAGAGCAGAGCCCAGTGGGGTTACATGGTGGGGCAGATGCTGCTACTTACAGTGCAGGTCAAGTTTGACATCAGGTTGCAGCCCTGAAATACCCTAAATATCTATAGTTTAACTGAATACTCCAGACTGTTCTTTTGCAAGTAGAATATCTTGTGTTTGATTTGACACCCTCCCCTCCTTTTTTATTTTTGTAATTTTCATCATGCTTTCTTTTTTTCCCTGCATGGCTAATGCTTTATATCCCCCTTGCTTTATTTCAGTTATTTAATTGTATCATTTCCATCTTGCTCTAAAACAAAGTACAAAGCTAATTTTCTTTTCAGGAGTACCAAACACATTTAGTTAGAGAGAAAGTCTTAAAAATCAGTGCTCATTATTGTTCAGCCAGAAGAGACCTATTTTTAACAGAGCTTATGCTGTTGCTGCCTGAATTTACAAAGCTGCAGCTCCCAGGCAAGCCCCATGCTAAGTTGAGCATTGCCATAATTTAGAGTAGATTGCTGTTTTTCCTTTAAGAATATACAGTGACATCTAAGGATGGAAGAACATGTCAAGTATAAAGTGAAACAATCTTATTATGTGGTTGTAAGAAATGTCTGCAGCAGATCAAAATATTCAAGACTGGAGGAGGGAAAAATGGAGATCTGTGCTAAATTCTGCAAAGTCAATGAAATAGAAATGAGTGAAATAATTTGAAGTAGTGAAATAATGTGACAATGTTTAATCCCATGGTCTACTTCAGGCATCTCTCTAGCTTCCTTTCTAGGCTCCAGCTAGGAGAATTCCCCTAAGACCTTCTTCTCTGCACTGTATTCCCCAAAACTGCTTTTTGATTCTGGAGTAAGAGATGTTCTATAATGTCTGAAATTATACAATAATCACTTTTCCTTTACTGTTGAACTTGGAGGAGATGGAAATGAGTAAAAGGGTGAACCAAATGTTTCAGTACCTCCCTGCTGATGTGTTTGCATTTGTAGGTTGGTCCTTGTGCACCAGCCTCTTGGTCGAGTCAATTGTTTTGGTTGATTCTCTGTAACAATCTTGATTTTTCACTACTAAAGCATCCAGGAACAAATAAGAGCAATGAAGGGCTTAGAAAATAACCCCAACAGCTCCTACAACGTTGTTCTGTGACTTTTAGGTCAGCAGTCACAGATATCAGGAGTGACCATCTGGGACTTGTGTATAACATCTGTATCATGTATAGAGATGTCACTTGTCTCAGCTACAGTTCATTTTAAACACTGCTGCCTCTCTCTCTGCACATCTGCCTTTGGGAAAATGGTTCTGGGTTCTCTACTACTGTATTTACTCACTGTGCTCTAGATTAAGTATCATTTATTGTTTCCAGCTCTTATTTTAAAATTTTTCAGACTGACTCTGTCTTTGATTTCCTTCCAGAATACTTATTTGATTTCTTTCCCAGGTCACATGTGCAAATGAATCACATCAAGCTCAGATATCTATTTCTGTCATTTATTGTTGGATGGTGTTCTGGAAGCCCCTGTTCTTTGATCACATCTAAAAAATGTGAAAAAATATTTCATTGGTTGTAGTTGCAGGTCCTCAATTTTTTTTTTTTTTTTTTTTTTTTCACAAGTATGGCATGTATTATCTATTCCAGTGTGTGATATGAGTGCAGAGCTCTGATTGACACAGAGGTTAAAGGCTGGAATGTTCTGGAAGGTTGCTTAGTGTTCACTGCTACAATTGCAGTTTGTTTCATATTTTACAGATGAAGTTAAGAGAGTAATACTGAAGTGTTTTAACACTCACTCAGGAGACTTGTATCTCAGAACAGCTACAAGTTATAATATTAAACAAAAAGAATGCAGTGTTACTATGATGTGGGGAATACTTATAAAAAATAAATCTATGCTTGCTATAATATTTTTCTTCCTGTAATAAGTACCTGGAAAAATTAGCCTGTTCTGTAATGTCAATAAAAAGTGGCATTGGAATAAATACCCTTCCCTCCCCCTCAATGTTTCTACTGTGTTTTGGGTACAATAGGCAACAGGTATTGCAGCTAGTAAAATAGTTATAGTTTTTCAGGCATGGCTGGCTGTTTTGATTTGGTTATGTTACAGCATATCTGCTTCATCTTGTCATCAGAGTAAACTCTTACCAACCAACACTTAGAACCTCTTCTATTATTTGGGGGGCCTCCAAATAGGGTGTGGCCCTCACCCAGAAAGGGGTGCAAGAAAACCTTGCTGTCTGGGTTATTTTTTTTTCTTTATTTTTAATGGTAACAAATTATTCTTTCCCTACTCTCCCTACTATTTGCTTAGTTTTGCAAGCTGTGGGCATGTGCCAGAATCAATTCTGCTGTCATTCTTCAGTGGTGTTGATTGTGATCTCCACAATGGAAAAAACCATTTTTTCAGGAACTCTGACAAATTTTCCTCTTCTTGTGGTGCTTGTGTTTGTTTGTTTGGTTTTTTTGTTTGTTTGGTTTTTGGGTTTCTTTAAGGCTTTTTCTGCTACATCAGGTTTTAGAGCAGAAGTGGGTAGCTCATTCATGTATCAATTACATTTTACTCTGTGCAAGTGTATGGTTGGACAGTAGGCTGGAAATAACTCACCAAAAGTCATTTGCAGAAACTAATGTGAAAATTTGATTTTTCAGCCAACAGAGAGCATTCTTTGGAGATGAGGATTTTTAAAATAATTAAATTCTGGAAGAAACTGCTTTTATGAATTTCTTGTGAAATACAATGGGATTCTCTTTAGCTGTTGAATGAGCAGTAAGAGAATACCAGGAAAGCAGAGGCTCATCACCAGCACTCATACATGCTTTCTGCATGCCTTGTGCCTGGAGAAGGCTGACCTAGAGCAGAGACTAGACAGAGCTGAAGGATAAAATAGGGATTTATTAGGAGGCCTCACTGGATCCACCTTGGGCAGTACAAGAGCCCAGCCAGGGCTGCACCCAAGATGAACCCAAAATGGTCACAAAATGGATCATCGGTCATGGGGTCTCAATCTTTTATAAGTTCCGGTCCATTTGCATATTGGAGTTAATTGTCTAATTACAGCTTTAGATTATGAAGTCCCATCCTTCTTGTTTTTCTCTCTTTGTTCTACTGTTGTTTATGTTTGAGATCTGGATCAGTTGTCCTTGGTCCCCAGCCAGAGCAGGAATAGTTCTGTGTCCCTACTCTGTGAAGAGAGCTCACCATCCCCTCATACAAAACTCAGAGCTACACAGAATTTGAAAAATATAAAAGTTAAAACCTGAGGCATCATTTGATGTCTCTGCAAAAAGAAGAGTTTCAAATAAATGCTGGGAATGTATTTTGGTTTTACCCTGATGTACTTCAGGCACTCTAGTTTTATTTGCAATAGAAAGGCTGAACTAGGAAACGAGGGATTCAACAACCACGGACACCAACCTCACAACTGTCCCTGTTGTCACCTTAGCTGTCACTGTAGCCTGTTTTGGGTTTGGTAGGTTGAGAGAGGTGGGAAAAGCAATGAAATGGGAGCAGCATGGAGGATTGTCCCAGCCCTTTGCCTGGGAAGGTGCCCTGGCCAAAGGAGCGGCGTTGTGGTGGCCAGGGCTCCGTGCAGCCTTATCTGCTGTGGCTTTTGTCAGCACAAATCCTGACTTTGGATCTTCCCAAGGGACATGAGCAGCTTTGTACAGGGCTTGGTAAAGGAACCACAGAGAGCAGGGAAGGAATCAAATCAAGCAAAATGATCTTGGTGACTGCTGTGAACTCCTAATAGGGAAATAAACAAGGAACAGTTTGTATGAGCTGTCATGTGGAGGTGGAAATGTCTTATCTCTACATGCTAGCAATGGCTGGGGCATTTAGTGTTTAAGATGAAACAATTCCTGATGATTTACATGGTCAGAAAACTGAGCTCATTTTATTTCTTCCTCTTACTTTTGTTTTCCTTTGTATTTTGGCATTTGATTGTTGGTTTTGTTCTTTTTTTTAGCAGGGAACTGTTTAGTGATTCACATCTGACTTCACATAAAGATGTTTTAAACAGCCTCCAAAATTTGTAAGGTTATGACTTCATTCAGACAGAAATGAAGCTCTTGGTGAAAAGGCCTGGGGTATTTTTGTTGCCATAATGATGTGAGGAGTACAGGAAGAATATACTCAGGGCTTTCAAATAATTATCTGTATTTTTTTTCCAGCTTTCCTACTGTTCCTCATCTCCTCCCTCTACCTCCCCCAGTGATGCCACTGCAATTGTAGTGGGTTCTTTGTTTATAATAAAAATAGTGCAAAGAAACCCTTGATCTGTGCATTCCAAGAGTGTCAGTCCAACTTCCTGAGGTTATTTCTCAATCCTTGCACGTGTTTTTCTAGGAGGTTTTTGAGCAGTTCAGTCCACTCAGGAATCTGAGGACAGCGTGATAGTGCCGCACGCGTAAATCTAGGAAAACTTAAATTTGTTAAAAATGGGACAAATATCAAGAATGTTTTCTGAGTAAGGACATGGGTGATTATGTATGTGTGTACAAATATTATGTCTATTTGAACCTGTAAGATTCATTCATGGCTTCAAGGAGTTGTTATTTTTCATGTACTCTAACTTGTTAAATAAGAAATGGAGTTGGATAGCATTGGCAAACAGCATTTTTTTGTGCTTTGGTTTTTTAAGGCTTTTTATTATCATTTTTGCCCCAGGGTAATACCCTGCAGTTAGAGGTTTTTAAATGTGAGAACACAGTTTTGACAATTTTTCCGCTATCCTAAACATAGAATTTTGCCTTCTGACATTACCTGTCCAGAGTGAGTTCTCTGCAGGTCTTGGATGAACTGCCATGCAGAAAAGTGAAGTTGAACTTCAATGGATACTTCAGGAAGAAATCTGCCTGCCACTTCTATGTGTCTTGCCCACGTCCAGTTTTGCTCTTGCCTTGCTTCACTATTTAAATGCATTGAGTTATAATAATGCATTCCATTATTGCAGGAAGGATTTCCAGGACCAAGAGGTCCAGTTGGAAATTCAAAGGGCTAATACATGTCTGCGAGGAGACAGTGTATGCCTTTTATTAGGAGGTTTTTAGCAATGTAAGGATGTTTTATTTTGCCTCCCCCAATTTTATGAATAGATGAAAAAAACCCAGGAAAAATAATTTCATAATTTTTTTTTTCCCCTGGAAAGAGAAAAAAGATACATGGTTGTTTTAAAATGATTGTTTTGGCTTGGAGAGTTTCTTACATAAAATGTCTTCTTGGCCACAAATTTGAAGGAAGTATTGGATATAAAATAATATTTCATTTTAGAAATATGGAAATGGAAGAGTTTGGCCTTTTAATTCATAGTTTTTCAGCTCTGAGGCCATTATCTTGGTTCAGCTCATATTTGTGAAGTTGCCCTCAACTCCAAAGAGTATTGTGGCTGGGTCTGTGCTTATTTGGGCAGCCTGAGTGAATCCTGCATGTCACCCTTTATGTCAGGCAGCAGTCACTGGTCACAGCTGGGCTACCAGTGGTGGCAAGGCTGCAGTGGAAAGGGTCCTGAGTGGGTGGCCACGGCCTCTCTGTTCTGGGAGTGAGAGCTGCCAAAGCACAGAACAGGCTGTGTTTCTGTGAGATAGCATGAATTGGTTCTTATGGCTTCTGTGAATGTTTGGCTGTGCTGTTCCTTCCAGAATTGCTCCTCTGGCTCTTGGTTTCGGTCTCATCTTAACCTTTTCCTGCTCTTTTCTGCTGCAGGGATGAATTTCTGCTTCTCTGTGTGTGTCACTGCACTGATGCTTAGAGTGCCCTTTTCCTGAATCCAAATCCTGCTTCAGGCTGGCAGGATTTTCTTTCTCAGATATTTAGAACCTAGGTATTTCTAACTGAACACCTACGTTCTTAAAATTTTTATTTTTCTTCAGTACAGGGTGGCCTTCTGCCATTCAATCCTCGCTATTTAAATTTAGGAACAAATCCTCTCTTTTCCCACACAAGATTTATTTCTTTTAATTTCCACTGAAATAAAATTTTCCTTATTCCATGTTGCAGATTGTACTTTTCCTGGGAGGCAGCTAGCACCATTTCTCTTATGTACAACTCTCTTATAAGGTAAGCTTGTTCATTGCTGTCAGACTGCTCTGAATTTTACATGTAACACGTCAGCTGGGGATAGGTAAATGCTAATTATAGAAGAGTGAATAAAAAGCTGGGATAAATTTCAGCTTCCTCTTTCATCTGCATGAAATGATTGAGGATCACTTCACATTAAAGAGGAGAGATGTTATTTTAAAAATGTGAATTGCAGCCTTCATCTCGCATAGATCACTTCCCACTGAGAGGAAGTGGCAGCAGCCACTTTGTAATGAAGACAAGAGTTGGCCAAGGCCAATTATTCATTGTGTAATTTTCAAAGAGAAAAGAATGTTTTTACATTAGTGGTGGCATTGTGCAGCAACATTGAAAGGAGTTGCAAACTCTGTGGTGTCTGCAGAGGGATGTTGTATGATTGTTCTCATTTCTGGTTCTAATGGCACAAAAAGTCCATGAAATCAGCAAGATGCCTTGTCCATGATCCTTGCCTAAAAGATCTTATGGACTCCTTTTGGATTAAGGAGATTTTAGCACTAACTATTTATTCTAGGAGTCTTCTCCTTTTGGGCTGTTACTTGTTAATAGCCTTGTGTCAGAGAGTTGGATTTCCTGGAATTAACTGATAACCCAGAGAAAGCCCATTGCCATTATTTTGCATAGCACCATTGCCTGTCTCTTGATATTGACTGATTAAATGTCAAATGTTTAAAAGAAATAATTTGAAATCCTCTTTATTTTACTTCTGGACACTTTTTTCCTTTTTGCTTTGTCCTCCTGAGATCACAAATACTTCTGCAGTGCCTGCAACACTTTCAGAATGACAGCTACTGAATGCAGAAAGTTGGTGGCTGTGGTAAAAATCTGGTTTATTTTTGCAGTGGGCTCATTAGTACAGGATGTAAAGGGAAGTTGAGAGATTCAGTAATTTGATTAATAATATAAAGACCAAGCAACCCAAACATTTGGGTTGGGTGTATTTTTTATAGTAGTAGTTGAAGGATGTTCCAAGTTTATAAAGCTTGGTGAAGGAAGAGAATGCAGGTTATTTTAGCTTTCAACTGACGTTATTGACAGGGGAGAAAAAACTATTCTATGCTTTATAACAATAATTCAGATTTAGGAAAAATGTGTACTGAGATGAACAAAATCCATTTGGGATGAAAAAAGCTCAGGCCACTGGATGTATATGAACCTTCTGCTCTGTGTTAATGTGTCTTTCCTCTCTCACTATAGACATGGGGTTTCCAAATTGTTAAAAATGCTCCTTGTGACAGGAGAACTCCTGATACATAGGCATTCAAATTCTAGGATCCTTCTTCATATTCTCCTTTGGTTTTGATTGCTGTGACTTTCTTAGCAAACAAGCATGAGTGCTGGAACATTCACTGATAAGGCTGATTGAAAAGAAGCTGCACAAATTAGCAAGAAATGTGGGTTTCAAGTTTGTAATCAAGGGAATCAGAATGGGAAATGCAATTTTGAATATAATCTCTCTTCAAAGGAAAAAAAAGCAGAAGCAAAGCATACAAATTCATTATTCAAAAAGAGCTTGAGTTGTGTATGTTTAATGTTCACTAAGATTTGATTGTAAATTGCCAGTAAACTAAGTAACTTTTTAAAAACCTATTTTATGAATAAATTTAAATAATGAAGGCATTAGAGAAGATCCTGATCCTTTAGATTAGAGCTTCAAACAATAAAAAGGATCAGCCATGTGTTCTGAAAGAGCTGCTGTGGTTTGTTACTCTCTTGGTGATTAGCTTATGGAAATTTCAGTATTGAAAAACAAACATTGTTTTTCAAAGGACAGATGAGCATTGTACAACCCTAAAAACGTTGTTCACAAGCTTTCAGTCTTTGTTCCTTTGTTTTAGCATTTGATGAGATTGCAGCTTTATTTACAATGGTTACCACCATTTTTTTCTCGTTAGAATTTGCTTTCAAAATGTGATGGTTATCTTAGTTGTTAACTAAGCCAAGTTCTGATCTAAAATAGTTGCTTTTCACTCAGTATGTTTCTGTTGTTTGACTCTGATTTATTTATGAGTCTGCAATAAAAAAATAATCACTGTGTATATTTAGTTTTTTGCCTATACTGTTGATATTTACAAGAAATAAAGAAAAACTTGCAATGTGCCTCATGTTTCTACAACCCAAACCATTTGTTACCAGCATCTAGGAAGATGAAGTTCCAACAATTACAGTGCTTTTAAATTTCTAGAAGCAGTGTGCACATCAGATGCTTTCTCCTTCTACAATGATGCAAAGTAGCCATATGCCTAGTTAACCATCTAATTAGGCTTTGCATCACTGAAGCCATAGAAAAGGCCCAGAGTGTTTATTGTTCACATCTCCAGCATTAATTCACCAGATTCACTTGTCAGCCTAAGAATTAGAGAGGAGCCAAAATAAGAGGCCTGCTTTGAAGCAGTCTTGTTAACAATCTCTGATTTCCCTCTTTTTTTTTTTTTTATTATTTTATAAAACATCACAGGAAAAAAGCTTCTGGGGTTCTGGCTTGAATGGTGGAAGCAATGTTTACAACATGCCTTCAAAACCTGAGTTTTTCAGATTTCACTGCCATTTTGTTGGCAGGTAATAAGAGAAATGCAAGTAATGAGCTGGTTCTTTTGCTTATTGTTTAGAAACCCTTCCTGTGTGGAAATCCCACTGACAATTCTTCCATTATATTGGTTGGTTCTGTTACTACCCTACCACTATTGGTATTCTTCAATCCTAAAGGGACAGCCTGAATTTTCATAGGGTTGTATAAAACCTTGGCTGATAAACTGTGAAAAATAGCTCTTTATTTTTCATGTTACCTGACAAAGAACTTTTGCCTGTTTAGGAGGCAAAGAGCACTGCAAGTGAAAAGTACCCAGTTTAATTGGAAGGTGGCATTTTCTCCTTTAAATATGTCCCTAGTAGGCAAATAAATGAATACAGGAAAATCAATTATTTTTCTATTGGCCACTGCTTCCACTCTTTTTCCCAGTTCTTGAATTTGACCATCAAGTTCCAACCCCAGGCACAATCAGCTCTGAAGCAAAATGAATATTTATTTTTTTTAAAAAATGCATAAATTAAAGAATACTATCTATGTACAGGTGGTTCCATAAAGCTTGTTGGCTTAACTATCTCCATTTGTGTTCAATCTTAAACAGTAAGTAGTAAAATAAAAGCATTTGTGCTTGGGATATTTATGAAAAGAATTGAATAATGAAACTGGGAAAGGTCAGGGAGACTCTGAGGAAAAGTGTGATCCAATATGTTGGTTACAGATCTTTCTATGAGGATCATCCAAAGTTTTTCATAAACATAGATTTGAAACAACAGTATATTAGAGGTAACTGTGTTGGAAGGAATGATGTTCATGAGGAAACAAGTAGATTTCTTGTAAGGTCTTTTCTGTCTCTGACTTCTACAGTCTGTGCTGCCAAAGAGAGAGGTTTAAGACCAGTTTTTTAAAAGTGATTTTCACATTCAAACTGTCTTTTTTTTTTCAAAGACAAATATTATAAAACCCACAATACATTTTGCAGTGTGGAATTTCTCCTTGCATCCTTCACACCCTGAATCTGTTTGGTCAAAGGCTTTGGACAATGAGTGAGTGACCAGCATTTGTTTTGGCAGCCAAAACCACTTGCTACATCTATCATTCATCTCTTGGAAACCCCTGAAATATAAAAATGAAGACAATGTTTAAAAAGAAGTGGTGTGTGAAAAAGCTATTGTCTGTGCAGCATTTGCAGTAGCAATCTAGGCACATTTTTCTTGGCTTTCTGTCTGGTTCTAAGGTTGATGGAGGAATCAAAGCCACTGCTCAGGCTAGAAAGCCACTAGGAAAGAAAGCATGAAAGTCCACCCCATGGCTGAGTGGACTTTCACTTATTCACCTTATGTTGGAAATTTGTTCCTGAAGCATTTAAAATTGATGCTTTCATGGTCTGCAAGTTAATGATTGTTACAGCAACTGGCAAAATAAATGCAGGATGGCCCAGATAATAACATATTTATGTTATTAGGGATGTCTTTGGCTTATTTTGGCAAGGAACCAGAGCATTAAACATCTCAGTTTGTACATTTGTCAGCCAGCATTTAAAATCATGTGCATGGTGAGGAGTAAAACTCAAATAATTTTTCAGGTGTTAGTCTTACAGAAATAGGAAAGAGTAGAAAAGATTTCTTTGTTTAGGATCAAGACTTTGAAAGCTGTTGAAATGTGTGTCAGAATGTGTGACCATGGGATCAGACACTCTTCAACTGAGCTGATGGTGAGGTATATTTCAATTAATATCTGCTCCTGTATGCAACTCATTCTTTTTATATATTTTGTATCTCTCACTCGAATAACCTCCATTTTTGAGTGTGAATCTGTTGTTTGTTGAACACTGGAGCTCTCGATGGCAGAATGAGTTATCAGCCTCAAATGGAGGCAGGTCTCTGCCATCCCCTGGCCACAGAGCAGTCCCTTTGTGCTGCTCTGCAGTGTCACAGCTGCTGCAGCCTCAAGGGTGGAGGAGTAAATTTCTTCTGCTTTCAGAGCACATCAAAGTACAATGGCTGAATGGAAGATTAACTATGAAAACATGAAACGCCTTTGTGGGGACACATTGCTTTAGAGCCTGTGCCCGTGCTGGGGAGTGAGTGCTCTGCTTCTCAATGCTTTAAACAGATGGGTAGCTTGCTTACAACAAGAATATTTGTATTATTTGTGCAAATGTCTTACTGCTAATTTTTTCCTTAAGTTTTGGAAGCACTTTGAGAGTGATACTCAACAATTCTGCCTTTAATTCCTGCTTAAACAAGTATTTGTGATAGAGCACCTGAGCACAGCTTTGGCTGGGTCCTATTTCTCCTGTTATAAATTTGATTTCTCCCTCCTTTAAAATTATGCTTGTATATTCCTTTGGGATCCAGACTTTTCTTTAAAACAAAGTGAAGAGTAGCAAATGAATTTGGTCTGACCTGGCTCTGTCAGATTTGTGTTGTTTGCCTGCTCTGTGCTTGCTTGTCTATGGTATGCCTTTGCTTCTTGCTAATGGCAATGTGCAAGTTAAACTTCCATACTGGACCTAAAAAAATTCAGCTTCCCAAGTGTGCAGGACTGTTGGAAGGAGATTATTATCTACTTCCCACTGCACATTTTCCTGAAGCTTCCTTTTTTTTTTCTTTTTTTTTTTTCTTTTTTTTTTTTTTTTAATCTTCTGTTGCTGCCACACGTGCTAATGGATTTCTGTACAGGAAGTACAGAATCTCTCAAAAGGCTGAATTCAGCAATTTTGCAAGGCCTGTAGTCCATTAAGCTGAGGGACCAGTTGAATCAAAGAGGCTGCACAGCCCCTAGTTTCAGTTTTGAAAGCAGTGGCCCCCAGGAATGAAATGTTATAAAAGACGACAGACCTCAGCTTTTATTTTTCTACCTTGGACTGAGTTCTATTTAGCAGCAACACGAAATTTCTATCAGGTTCCCTCCATACGGTCCTTTCAAGGCTCCAATAAAGGAATGAATGCCAGAGCAGAGCCTTTACCCATTCAGATTTCAGCTCTGTTAGCTTTCAATACCAGAAATGTATTTAAAAGTGGGTAAGGTTTGTTAACTCTAATATACCACTGTCACTCATCCTGCTCCAAAAGAATCAAACTATATATGTGTTGGGATTTGCAATTCAAATGAAACCATTTTACTTCTTGAAAATGGGCTACTGTGGAGGGAAAAAAGGCTGTATAAAGGATCACATTAACCTACAGCAATAATATTATAACAGCACTGTTGGTGATACTATAGTTAGGATTGTGCCAACTGGTTAATTTATGAGCCTTCTCCTTCCCTTTCTGAAATGCCCAGCTGCTTTCCCCCCAGTTTTACAAATTTCTGATTAAAAGTCTCAAATAAAAGTGCTCTGCTTGTCAGAAAACAAAATTCTATAGACTCAGCTATCGTCAGGTTTATTTCAAAACGGCAGTGAGGTTCTATATCCTTTTAAAATTTATTTTTAAGAGAAATATAACACCATTTATTTTTCTGTATGTTGCCTGTGCATGATCACGCTTCCATACTTTTAAACTGCCTGAGGAATTTTACTTTTTAGCTTGTTGCCTTGTTGTAGGGACTGAAAAGGAGCACTCAGAGCATATTTCAAAGGTTAGTAAAAACAGACTTTGAGAAAACAGGGTGTTTTATCTTGTTTGCAGAAATCATCACCAGTGACTGAAGAGTTTTTTGATAAAGTGTCTGGGCTGCATTTTGCGGGAAAGTAGTTGTAGTAAAGGCTCTCTGCTGTTATCAGTCAGTGATAATTAAATAAGAGGACACTTGGAAAGGTATTGTCTTTTAAGCTAGTTATCAGTAGAGACAACTGAGAATTAGAAATCTTGCTCATAAAAAGCAGCATGGTGGGCTCTGAAAGAATGGAGCCAGAGGTTTTAATACTAATGGTTAATGCTATCACTGACATTAATGTTAAGGCTTTTAATACCAACACTGCTGTGAGTATGACAGTTTGAGTCCAGGGTGTGTAAAGAGAGGAGAAGAGACTTTATAGCAGTGGAAGTACAGAAAATTTTCAAATTTTCAAGCTAGACTTTTACCTGGAGGGAAGGGAATTGGTTTCAGTGTCCCTGTAGCAAGTGTGCTACAGGGTGCAAAACTGTGTGTGACCAAGGGAAAGGGAAGAATTTCCAATGCTCACCTGGTACCAGAGTAGATAAAATCAAGAGACAGAAGCTCCTAGAAAAGCAATATGCACCTGAATTCATCTCTTTAAAACATGAAGCATATTGGAATATCTGGAAGCATATTTCCAGCCTGCCTAGAAATAGAAGCCTAAAGAAAAGGTCAGCTTTAAAAAATAGATACTGTCAAACCAAGTCTTGAAATAAGGTGCCTTCTTTTCAAGTCTTTTCATTTCTGAATATGTGACTGAGGGCTGGAGAATGTGATTATTGACTCTATGTTCTACTTTTTAGTCTGGGAAAGTTTTTATTTACAAAAATCCAAGAATAATTAGAATAGAATTCTTCATGTTAGCTAGAGTGGTTATTCTGTCACTCACCAAAATGAACCAAAACTTGCTCTATTTCAGCTGAAATGCTTGTCAAGGGCTGCTTCTGCATCAAAGCTCATTTTGGCTTTGGTGGGAGTTTTTGTGTGTGTGCATACATGTGTGTGATACAGGCTAGCACAGGGAAACACGAGATCAGACCAGCACTTGGGGGCACTTTTCTAGCAGATCACTCTTCCAGTTCCATCCTTCAGAGCACCTTTGCCAAAATATTTCAGGATGTATGTCATGAGCTGCTCCCCAACCAGTATTTAATGTATCTTCTCTGTATTGTGTATGTGCATATGAGAAATATATAGAAATATGTATTTCTAACTTACAGAAATACTCATATGCAATTAGATATTTATACTCAGCATATGTTTAAGAAATTGATAGACACAAGTACAACTATTGTGTAAATGCAATAATAGATGTCTATATATGTGTATTGATATTTATGGAAATTTTTGTTTGCATGTGTGTTTCTGTATCTAAATTTTGCCAATAGTGCAAAAATGGGGAGAAAAACGTTCAAGTCCAGGGCTAAGGATCTCTGACTAATTCCTGTTACTACTCCTGTCTTCCAGTTGGTTACTGAGGTCACTGAGCACTGATTTAACCCCTATGGGCAGCAGCAAGTGCTGTTTATGGGAACTGTCAATGTTGTCTTCAGGTTTTTGAATCTCAGTTTTTCACAGAAGGATTGTAAAAAAAAAAGAGCATTTATGGAAAAACATGAGATCATTGTCTACAAGGGATACTTTGAACATTTTCCCATGAGAACATCAGCTCAGGATCTGGAAACACTGAGTTCCTGGAACTGGGAATGTCCTTGCAGCACTGCAGGCTCAGAGCTGCTGGTGTGGGAAGAGCCAAAGGGCTCCAGTGGTGGACAGACCTACACTCCCCCTACTTATCCATCCACCCTCCATGAACAATAAGCTGGGCCAACATTTACACATGATGTTGTCCCAGTTCCTCTGGCTACTTGTACAGGATTTGTTTTCTGCTCCTGAGGCCAACTGGCTCAGCCTAGCTTGCACCAGTACAGCAACATCACCAAAGAGAGGGACTGCATCCAAAGCACTCCTGGGAAAGTGTTCCTTGTCACACCTGTCCTCACAGCCTTGTCCTGCAGAGTGCTCAGCCCAGAGTGGGTCCTGCTGAGATTTGAGCATCCTGGAGGATGTGCCAGGCCTTGGACCCACTCCCTAGCCCTGTTTGCTCACACAGGCAGTGTCTGGCTGCTGAATTGGTGGTTTCTTGAGCATGTGCTCAAAAGGCTTGCAGTGGGTGAATCTCATCTTTAGAAATGTTCAACTATTGGCATAATTCCTATTCCTCTTTCTCTGCCCCAGCTTCATCTTCTCATTAAGCCTGATTGTCTAGAAGTCAAAATCTTTGTCTGTATGTACATTTATGTGCTATTGTCCAAAACCTTCCAAATCTGCTGGTGAACTCGGTTACATTTGGCAAGAGTTCCTGGTTTAGACATTTTAAATTTCTGGATGTGTGGTGAAAAAAGCAGTATTTAGTGAGGATGTGGACTCCCAAGGAATTCTTCCACCAGCAGGAGGCAGGAAATCCTGGCTTCTCATGATGGAAGCAGTCATAAGATAAATATATCCTGGCTCCTCAGCACAGCTACAGTGATGAGCACCTGCTGCTTGCCCATCTGATAAAATACTGGGAGGACAGACTGGAAGAGGAGGGAAGCTGCAGGCAACAAGGGACAGGAGAAAAAGATGGAAGATGAAAATCTTGCTTCCAGACCCTGGCTGCTAAAAATGTGCATATTTCCTTTATTTTTCTGGAGGGGGCAAAATGTAGCAGACATTTGCTACGGAGGTGGGGATTTTAACCTTTGAGCACCTGGTTGCAAATTGGAATGCTGAATCCAGATGTTGAGGTCCTTGGCATCCTAGAGGAGGTATGCAGTGAAGGTATCTCAGAAGGGGGATGTGCTGAGTGAGGAGATGCTTCAGGATAGTTAATAAGAGTTGCAGAAGACAAAAATACAGGAGGTTGTGTCCAGCTCTGATAATCTTCTGAGATTTAGGCACCTTGCTCAGGAGGAAAGTGACTTGTGTGGGTGCATATCCACTGAGCATTTCTGAAAATACCTTTTGTTTTAAATAACTGGACAGAAAAATTTGTTTTCTTTTGAAGGAGAAGGGATGGAAGGGCTGAGGTAGTGTTCCTATGTTTTAGGCCATGATGGGGATTACAGGCATAGTCTTGGGACTAGAACCAAGACTGTCTTTTTCTTACTAAGTGACATAACTGCTAGATTTTGGAAGCATGGTCTCTTGCATGCCTTTTTTTTTTTATTTTTTTATTTTCTGTATTACTGAGACTTATATTTTACAGGGAAACACAGCAGTGATTCAACCTAAAGGGTGAAGAATGCCCTTTGTGCAGTCTGGTGGTTGGATCATTCTCATGGGTGGAGGCAGATGTAAAAGAGAACAACTTGGGTCTCCCACACAGAGGGTAAGTGCCCTGACAATTGCATTCTTGCATGAAAGCACAGCTTAACCACCTAAAGCAAAGCAGTTGTTGCAGCTATGTTTTGCAAGAAGCTTGATCCTCTTCACTAGATAAATGGCTTTTTATATTTACAAATGAAGTATATCTGTTAGATCGACCCTTTGAGGAGTGACAGTTTCATTTCTATTTTGTAAATCCTGATTGATTTCATGTAAGCTAGTCTTTGACCTGCTTGACTTTGTATACAGCATGGCAGTTGTCAGACACTGATGGTCTGTAGCTGTGCAACAGTCAGCAGAGAAGTGGTGAAGATGCTGAATTTATGTTGGTGCAATTAAAGTGATGGAGAGCAACAGCCAAAGGTTCCCCTTTTTGCTGTGTCCTCTGTGCCTCTGAGCATGTTAGCAGAGGATTAGCTCAGTTCTTACACCTCTGCTTCCTGAGCTGAGATGCTCATGAGGCTTTGCTCTAGTTACCAAGGTATTTGCAAAGCAAAAGCAATTGCACCTGACAATGTTCATGTACAACCTGATAGCCAAACATGTGCATTTGAAAAGATGTTAATTTGGCTTGCTCTGCCTACCATTCCCAGGCTGTGGCTCTGCTTTCCTCCAGATGGTATTGAAGCTGTGCTTCCCACAGCAGATTAATCCCAGCACACCCCACAGAAGGGTACAGAGGGATGAGATGTGGATGATCTAATGGAGATCTATCATTGTTGAATTATTAATTTACATTATTAGGGATTGTACTCCCTAAGTACTGAGCAACTGGTCCTGCCTGGAGCTATGTTGTTACATGGTTTTTCACCCGATTTCAATTTACAAATCTTTTAAGTGTTCCTTAGTGGAGTTATGGATCCTGTGGAGCAAGTTCAAACCTATTGATGACATTTATCTTGTGACTGAGTGTTTTATAACCAGGGGGACAGCAAACCTTTGGTTCAGTTGCAGAGGTGAAGAAGAAAGAGAAGTCAACCAAGTCCTAATAGACCTGAGTGCTCCTGCCCTACTGTGCTGTGATTGGTTTTCTTATGCAGCCTCACCTCCCTGGGTTTATTGTTTTGCACAGACAAAAATGGTTTCCTTTGCTGAGTAAAGGAAAACTATTATGAGAAGCACAATTGAAAGTCTGTCCAAAACCCCTTCCTTATAGAAAATGGTTTGGTTGAGACATTAATTCAGAGGCTTGGTTTCTGCAACACATCTGAGGCTTTTCTATACTTTAGAATATGGATATTAAGTAGAGGTCACTATTTGGCAAATTAACAGTATAAAACAGGTTTTTAAGACTAGAAATTTGTTACTGGCAAAATAACAGGCTCTGTACCTGGCAGCTGTTTTGGATGATATAATGTCCATGTAAGTAAATACAACATTTCTCTGCATTTCTGCTGACTTTGGACCTGAATCATGTATGCAGCACTTTTGGGTTCTATCACAATGCTGAAAAGGGTTACCAGGGACCAAGGGTTATGTGATTGCCTTGAGGCTGGTTTACATCCAAGTGTTCTTTTAAACCTGATCATAAATCCTTTATTCTACTGTAAGTTGGAAATCATTAAGTTGAAGACAGCAAAGTTAGACTTGTTTCAGGAGAATGGGATGGGAATTTGGGCAGACTTACCCAGCAGCCTGGGTTGATCATGTGGGGCCCAGATTCTGCCATGGCTCTCAGGAACAGTTCCAGGTCAATGTCTGAAGTGTTACATGGACAACACAATCGTAGTCCTCCTCGCCTTGTATTTCTTTATTTCACCCTTATTTCTGTCCTGGTTACTTTGGCTCCTTTCCTTCACAGCATAAATACTCAGGTTCATGAATATAACACATATTAACTTAGATTCTGCAGTGAGAGCAGAACTGCTGCATGTTCTTCACGAGGAGATGGGAAATAAAAAGGAAAAAAAGACTTTTTTTTGATATCTTGAAATGGGAAAATAAGGTAAATTAATGTCTCTGCATAATTCCATGAGTCTTTTGTCTAAAATAATGTATGGATTAATATAAGTATAACAAAAAGTCAGACTTATGAGACTGATGCTTAACAGCTGTTGAGAAAAACCTGTCAAACAAAGGCTTTGGCTGCATTTGCACACAGCCAACAACGTGGTAGAGTTGTCTCATTGAACCAAACAGGACTTCTCAGATCTATAAAGTTGTTTAGATTCATATATTATGTTGTAATATCCATATTTTGTTGTTAATTTGTCAATGCTTTTTCTTTTGTTTCTTTTGTTTTAAGAAAAGAAGAGGTCAAACTGTTGCAATAATTATGGTTAACTTAAAGCAAAAATGCTCATCAAAATATTTTCTCATTTGAAATAAGATGAGGAGTCGTGTGGAAGGGTTTTGCTCAAGTATGCATTCAAATTCAGGACAGAAAATGAGCTTGTAAACAGGAAATTCTCTTTTGCAGACTGCAGTGCCAAACACATCTTGATACATACAGAAACAATCATAAAATGCTTTTTGTTTACAGAACTATTATTGCTCTAATAGAAAGATTAAATTTTGGAAGAGCTGACTGTAAGTTAATGGGGAGGACTTCAGGCAAGCAACCTCATGAGCATTTGAGTGTGTTGGGAGTCTTTAGTTTGGTGGGTGCATAACTGAAATAAAACTATACTTTGAGTGAAGTTGATGCTTTTTAAATCATACTTAAGATAATACTTGAATTAATGGCTGAAATGGAATCTGGTTCAGGTAATTCACAAGATGTCTAAAAAACAAAAGGTCTTGGAAGGAGCTTTCACCTTTTCCTTTCTTTAACTAGCATAATGTATTCAGCTGGGAGGTTTTCTTCTGTCATTGTTTATTCTTTCTTGACCTAAAATTTATGCCAAAGCAAGATTTTCATGCCAGATAGTGCTAATATTTACCCTGCCTTACAGCTCTTTCTTTCAAATAAGGTAATTTCCATGTGTGCTGCCCAGCAGGGTGTTTCAGATGAAGAATTGATATGATGCTGGGTATTTAATTTGGAGGTTCATATAACAGGTTTCCTATCCTTGCAGTTTTTTTATTATCTGGAAGAAAAGTTTTGACATCTGTAATTGTCCACCCACCACTGAAGCAGTCAGACATGCTTTATAATTACATGGAGAAACCTTATGGGCTCAGCTGCAAAATTCACTGTCCAAAGCAAATAATGGAGACTTGGCTGCAGAACACCTTCCCCTCCTCAAATAAGACATGATCAGAGGGAGAAAAGAGTAAGACTCCTGAATGAGAAAGTGCTGTGGTGTTTAATAGAATTTGATAATCTTTCTGTATGAATTATCTACCAGCCTATAAAAATGAAAAAGAAAAGATATTCTGCTTCTCCAGCTCTATATGGCAATTAAAAAGTTATTTAGAACAGATGCTCGCTTTCTAATTCTGTGAAATTTTACAGAAATTATTTTAGAATTCTAGTAAATCATCTATTCCTAAGGATTACTTCATAACAAATTTTAAAGGACTTTACCTTCTCTAATGAAATTCTGAATGGTTTTTCCATATGAATCTCAAGGTTGTGGCTGGAAGGCTTGCTTTTCTTGAAAATCAAAGGAAAACACTGATTTCAGGGAGGCCAGTGGTTTTGGTGGTCCCTGTATGTTAATTTCAATTTTCTCAATCAGTATAGCTGCTGTTTTATAGGGACCTCAGGGACAAATTAAGTGAGGGAGGCTTGAGTTTTCCCCTTGAGATGTGGGGCAGTGCTGTGTCAGGTTTTGTCAGTGTAGCTGCTACAAGCAGATTCAGAAATCAGTGACAGTGGGGTTTGGACTTGAAGTTGCAGCTTTGTGGATTCCTGTAATGTATAATGGGATTGGCAGGAATTTTTAGGTCAGTCATATGATATTATAGCAAATAACATGGTTATAATATGATATTATAAATGACATAAATGTTTGGTAATGTTCTTAATAGTGTGGGGTCTGAACATATATATATGTTTATTGCTGAATTCAATACTTGCTGGTAAAGGTACAGGAGAACAGAAAGCTTGTTTTCTCTTAGAAAGCAATATATTTTTATCTGCTTTTCTGGGGTCCAAATATACTTTTAATTAGATTTTTCCAGCAACTTGCACTGCTGCTTGCCTGTATCCCTCAGCTGAGCACCACTGTCCTGCATGACAGGTTTCTGGTTTTTTTTTGCCCAAATTTGTGAACTAATATCTTGTGAAGATGATTTTCCTTTCTGGCTTTGCAGATCTTGCATTTCTTGATTGTAAGAATTTAGTTTTACTCACTGTAGCCCACAGTAGCTGAACTCTGTGAAAAATTTGCCTGGGTTATTCCAACATGTGTTGTTACATTTGGTAATAGGAGCTTGTAGAAATTTATACAGGGGACTATGTGCAAGTCTGTGTCTGGAGCTGAGGGTACATTAGTCTGTGTAAAACCTCAGCTGAATAAAGACAAAGTTTCCAACTTTGTAAACCAAGTGAGCACTTCTCTGAGTCCCAGTTTCCCACAGTTTTTATTGTGTATCCATAGCAGGATGTCTCAGACAGCTTGTCATGTGGAGGGAGGTTTCATGTGATGGGTGAGTTCATCACATGATACTACACATTTACATGTTCTTTCCCCCTTTTTTTTTTAGCCTGAGATCGAGCCCCTGTTGCAAATTGAACTTTTGGAAGAGAGCAGCAGTGACAATATTCAAACAAATGAACTCCATTAAAAAAAGACAACTTTTTGTGGTGCTTCACTGATTGTTGCCAAAGTCATACAGCTGGCTCTCTGCATCCTTCTAGAAAAGCCTTAGCAAGAGCTAAGCATCCATTTCTGACAGACCAGAGAGGTTAGGGACTCCTTGGAAGCTCCCAGGGATTTGTTTGATGGAGGGATTTTCCACAGCAGACTCCCAGGAGTATCTGTGCTTTCAGAGATAAGGCTTTCACTTCACAGCCTGCCAGGCAGGGACGTGCACTGTGCTTCTCTCCTCTGAGGAAGGAGCACAACTTGCTCCCTGATTTTAGTGAAACCTGCCAGAACCCATCTCCTCCCTGAACTGCTCAGGCAGCATCTCTGCTGGGCTCAGTGTCCTCTGGTGTCTCTGCAATGCTTTTCCATGCAGGAGACAGTGTGGGTTTTAATTAGAGGAAACATTTTCCTTGCAGCCCCTTAAATCCACAGCTGACCTGCCTCAGGCTGCCACTGTGAGCTGTTGCCTCCAAACCTATAAGCATTTCCATGAAAACTTGGTTGAATTTTGTGCAGCAACCCAAAGCCAAAATAGATGGAGCACACAAAGCCAGTTTGCCTGCAGCAAAAAGAAATTCTGCTCTCCTCCATTCCCTCTTGTTGAGGCAGGGTGTGGGAAAGGAGGCTGGTAATTCTGAAAGACTTCTGACAGAAGTTTGCTTGGTGAAAAGTCACCATAAAGAGCTTTTATTACAATCAGAGGTGAGGATTTATGTCAGAGTGTGTCCTCACAGGATAAATCCCTCTACCCTAACATAACTGCTTGGAAATAAGGCATCATTGTCTCTATCAGATGCTAGGCACTGAGAGCAGAGAATGGTGCTCTGGCCAAGAGGTGCCTGAACAGGGTTTGGTATTTACATCCTAAACTTTGTGTTATACTGATGGCATTAATGGAGAGCCTGGCTGATGATGTCTAAAATGAGGGTCCCTGGAATGCCTCACTTCCTGGAGGACAGCAACTCCTTTTTCCCAGTGGTCTCTATCCCCTGGTTTCCAGTACAAAGGAGCCTTGGATGAAGGGTTAGGGAGTGAGGTTTTCTGTTTTCCAGCATTCTTGCAGCCTTGGGACACCAAAACCTCTGGCCTGTGCTGTGCACCATGAGGAAGAGCAGAGATGCTGCTTGCAGACAGCCACTGCTGCTGGTCACACCTGGAATCTCGACTGTTTGGAATTTCATCCCAGCTCTATGCTTGGATTTCTGCAGGAACTTGAGGAATTATTGTAAGAAATGTAGTATAGTGTAAAAATAATGCATAAACCTGGGTAATGTTCCAGTGATCAGTAGCACAGAGGCAGATCTGTGAGTCAGAGGAGGTTGGAGGCTGAGCCATAGTCACCACTGTTGTGTTTTGGCAGAGGAGGAACCTTGTCCTCAGAAGTATTTGAAAAAATAAAAGTAACTTGTGGGCAGGCATTGCCGTGGTCATCTGCAGTAGTGCTGCCCCAGGGCAACGTGTGCTCATGGGTTAATGACCTGATTTTGGGAGGGGAAGGAAAAGAGGTAAAGGGGAGGATAACAACAGGAATAAGAGGTTTGGAAAGCATGATCTACATGGAAAAACTAAGGAAAACATTAGCAAAGTACTTCAGGAGTAACCTGGAGGCTGTGGGCAGGGCACAGCTTTTCTGTCAGCACTTGTGTACCCACTTTCTGAACCATTCACTTATGGACAAGACCCAGGCTGTGGTGTCCATTTTGCCATTCTATTGCAGAGTGATATTTAGTCCTCCTTTGGAGCAAGGGAAATGTGCCATGTAATATTCCTGAGACTGATGGCATTTTCATATAGTCTGTTTCATGTTTCAGGAAATACCGTGTGAAATGGGGAAAAAAAGCCATGGAGAGTGAAAGTGGGAAGGATATAAAGGGTATGGTCAGACTCCAGAAGTGTGAAATATTATTGATAAGTTTTTGATAACTGATCAGCAAATTCTGCACTGGAGTGGCCCCACCTTGAATCTTGTGTGCAGTTTTGGGCACCACAGTACAACAAAGACATTAAACAACTAGAGAGCATCAAAGGAGAGCCATGGGGATGGTGGAGACTCTGGAAGAGAATCTATAAGAGGAGGGGCTGAGGGCACTTGGTCTGTTCATCCTGAAGAAGAGGAGACTGAGGGGAGACCTCATTGCAGTTACAACACCCTTGTGAGGGGAAGCAGAGGGACAGGCACTGACCTCTTCCCTCTCATGGCCAGGGACAGGACTCAAGGAAATGGCAGGAAGTGAACCAGGGAGGTTTAGGTTGGACATCAGGAGAAGGTTCTTCACCCAGAGGAGTTTGGGCACTGGAACAGCTCCCCAGGGCAGTGGTCACAGCACCAACCTGAGAGAGCTCACTAAGCATTTGAACAATGCTCTCAGGCTCATGGTGTGACTCCTGGGAATGTCCTGTGCAGGACTAAGGGTTTGACACAATGATCCCGTGCGTACCTTCCAACTCTGGAGATTCTGTGATTCTATGATTCTTCCAAAGGCACAGGCTTGTCAATGCAAGCTAAATACCAACACAACTGTGCTGCCACCCCCAGAAAATGTCACACATCTTGGCTGGGAGATGCATAGCCAAATGGAGTGGGAGTGAAGCCTTCTGGAAATGGAGGAATAGTTGTTTCTCCTTGCCCAGACTTTTTTCTCTTCAGTGCACAGTTCTTTGCCTTTCCTGTTCTTTTTCCCCTCCAGGGCTATTTCTAAATCCCGATGAGACAACACAGCAAGGCCCAGCAAGGATTCACTTAAAGCATTTTAAAACTCTCTAAATTAAAATATTTTGGTGGAAGTCATAGGTCAGATTGTTCTTATTGTAGTGAGAGGTCTTGCTAGTACCTCTGTGCAACTGTGCAGTTTGGAGAAGTCTGTGTTGGTTCTTTTCTAATTAAATGGTGAGCTGCTGCCTGCTTTTTAGCCTTCGAGCCTTTTACTACCTGAATCTGGAGAACAGGCTGTAAAACATTAAATATGGGAAAGCTGGGAAATGTAACACGCTATAAATGTATGAAGGTAGGAGCTCAAATATGTGTGGACATAAAGATTTTATTTCTTTACATAAGGTTTAAATGAAGAGTCTGCAGTATAAATCTCTGCTTTGAAAGTGAACTATCACTTTTCAGCAAGAAAGAAAGTAAGAATGACTATTAAGAAATAAAATATTAAACATCTAGGAAGCACCAAGGGAAGCCTTATAATACCATCTACATATGCAAGTAAATGAAAACCCCCAAATATATCATAAGACTTTTATTTTTTTTTTTTTAATCTGCATCTTGGAACTGTATAGTTTTGTCTTTTTTTTATTTGGTGAATAAGACATGCAAAGGTCACCATTATGCAATGAAACTGTCAGGAGACAGCTGGGAGGTCTTCATTTAATGCCCATTATGCCCCATATTTGATATCTCTATCAGGCTCCTAATGGGTGGTAGGCGGGGGTGTGGAGGATGATGGTAGTTTGGAGGAAACAAGCTGCAGCAGCTCCCTGGAAATCACTGGGGAGGGACAAGGGAGGAGGTGATGTTTTTATAAGCAGAATAGCTGAAAAGTATTCCTGAAAACTGAACATATTTATATAAGAAGAATTTCTGAATGCACCGAGAAAACGGTTTTAACACTTAAAATGAAAACAGAGAAATCCTAAATGTTCTAGATTTTCAGGCCAAATCTTGTTTGATCTTCTCAGGCTTTTTGTCCACCTGGATCAATCACATTATGGACTTTTTAAGCAGAACTTTCCAGTATGTGCTGTGTGATTTCTGAAAGTAATTTTTCTCAGCTGGTTATAGAAGCGGTGGGATCAGCAGCATTCCCCAATATGACTTCTCTGAATATTTGTTCTGTAGGTGGACCTTAGAGGAAATATTCCTAAACCTGGAACAGTGGAGCACTTATCAGCTATATGAGGCCTTTAGAGTTTCATGCTCTGCATAGATATATTTTAACAAGTGAACTTGACTCGTCTGTTGTGCTGCAATATTTTCATCTTGTGTACTCAAACAACATTGTCTTAAGTCCATTGAAAAGCCACCTCAGTTGAAATTGTAGTAAAATCCATGCTAGGGGAAGGGGATATAGTCAATTAGCCAATTATGTGTTTTGTTAAACTAATTTTTGATCTGCTTGCATCCTGTGTAGCGGAGCACCAGAAATGTCTCTTTGGTCCAGGGTATGCAGAACAAAAACCATCACTGTGTTACTGAATTGATGAACCCCAGGCAAGGAAGAAACAAGCATTAAGCTGAAGTAAGTTATTATTCAGAGGAAACATGATGCTATCATACTTCATATGCAAACCTCTCATGGCTGGGGCACGGCAGCCTTTTCCTTCTCCCAGCAAGTCTGAAGTTAGTTTTGGCTTGAGGTGGAGGCAGAGGGTTGAGTATCTCCCAAAGACATTTTCTAGCTTCATATTGCTCAGTCAGCAGTCTGAAATGGATGATTGCACTGAGGTGGGCTTCTGGACAGCATTGATGGTCTGGGTTGTTGGCATGGGGTGGATCTTGAAGAAGGAGCCTGCATCTCATAAAGATCCTATTGATAAAATGTGAATAAATGACCTCTGCATCTAGCTGTTATTGGTGTTCTGGGGCATATTAACTCCATCTAAATTATTGCATAGGAAAGACCTATGAAATTTATTCGACTTCAATGACCTCCTTAGAGAATGGGCTGTGTAATTTGCTGAATAGCTTTTTTTTTTTTTTCTTTCCAATATACCTTTATGAGTTTCCCTGTTAGGAACACTCTGATATAGGTTTACTTGATTTTGGCCCTTGCCATGGGCTTGTAAATTACTTTCAGCCACATACAGGACTGTGTGATACCTCCCAGAAGTCTAGAGCATAAAAGAAATGAAGATCCAGTCTGGGCTGTGCTATTAGGCTATGGCTATTACATTTATTGCTTTTATATGCTAACAGCCTGCTTCTTGGGTTCTGCCCCTTCTCCCCCATCTACCTTTTACTTGCAGAGCTGACTGTGAAATATCAAGGTCTCTCAAATCCTTGTTCTTTCAGACCTGCACCCTCAATTCTGGGACAGGGAGGGCTGGCTCAGCTGAGTTAGCCCAGTGTCACTGTGATGTTTCATGGGATCTCTCCCAAGCAGCTCAGACAGAGCTGCTCTCAATCATATTGTGCCACAACTTGCCCTTGCATTTCCTAAGTCACTGTCATTGCCAGAAGCTGTTCCAAATTGAGTTTTCATGGAGAGCTTATCACAAGCAGCTGAAAGAAGCACATGACCATAATGTCTGCTTTTATGTGTGCCATTGAAGCTCATTTCAGGCCATGTCATAGGCAAATAATGAAGTCTGTGGATATTAATTATGTTTTACTAATACAATTGATTTTCTCATGGATTAACTTTGCCTTCACAGAGAAAAAAGACCAACAAACCCCTCTCTCTTTCTCTAAAAGGACCATTCTCCTAGGGCTGATTTATAGATATAGCAATTATGCAAAGTGAATAAATGTGCCATTACTGTGATATGATCACACATATACCACCACCATTAACTGGAATTTATTCTTTGCTTTGAATGCCTGTGCGGTGCAATAGGAGCTGTGAACTGAAACAATGGTTTAACATCCTGCTAAAGCTGAAATAAAGAGCATAACCGGGACAGTGCTGGCACGGTGGCGCTGCTGTTGGGGTCCCCTTCTCAGAGACAGGTCACTAGATGGCAGCGGTACACAGCAAAGCTGCCTTCCAGCCTTGGCTCCTTCCTTTGCTCCGCAGAAAACTTGCAACGATCTGAAAGGAAAAAAAAACCTCAACAAAACCAAACCAAAAAACCCATCTCTGCATCCACTTGAAATGATACATTTTAAATTCAAACTGTTGTGTTTTTTTTTTTTTCCTTAGTAGCTTTGACTACAGAGTGAGGACACATCCTGACATAGAGCAGCCACAAGTTAACTTTGTGAAAGGTTTGTGTTTGGAAATAATGCAAAAAAAACCCCTTGAATTTTTTCCATTTGCACCCTAATTAGCTGAACTGCTCGCTGCTGAAGCAGCCACGGGTCTTGTGATGGGTAGGATGTAATTACATGGCAGAGCAATGGACCTTAAATACTCTGGGTAAATTTGGATTTGCAGGGGTACTGTCTGACAAATGCTGTGGTCAAGTCTCAGAAATGCTCAAAGCATCTCTCTCTCTGAGTACACTGACTTTTGCCTGTTTCTCCATTTTTTCTGCAGAGTGTTTGAGCTTTCACTTGATTTGGACAAACCCTTCTTTTTTAGATTATTTACATAGTGATAAAATAAGTGCAAATGTTTTCTTCCTCCTCCTGCATTCCTCTGAACCTTTTGGGTTCCAACACATTTCCCTTGCAAATGGAGCAGCTCTGTACATCCTTAATATAAAATAAGTTGCTTTCTCCCAGAAAACAGTAGGAAGAAAGCAGAAATGGTAAGTTTCCAAGAGAAATCAAAGGGGGCTTGTCTTATAAATAAAGTTATTCATGGTGAAAGTGCAGACTAAGCTGTCTGCAGAAGTTTAAGAAATTACCCCCAGAGCTCTGCTTCACCCTTCTGCTGGAGACAGCCATCCCTGGAGCAGGGATAAACCTATGAACAGGGCTCAGCTGTCTCACTGCTCCTTATTAATGTGAATGGCTCCATATTAATGGGAGTGGAAGATCCAGTTCCAGTCCTACTAATGGTAACTGAGAGGCAGTTTCCATTTCAGTGTTTCAGTTCTGGACCTCACTCACACTGAGGCACTAACTGACCTTCTCATTTCATTGTTTTTTTTATCCCAGGTTTGCAATTATATATCTGGAAGTCTCTTTTTCTTTTCATGTAATCTTTATATGTGAGAAGTAGGCAAAAAGTTCAATTTGATCAAATATACATTGTACCTGAGCAGTGACTCAGCTTTCCTAGAGGTTCTCCTTTCCAGATTTTTATGAAGATCCTCTTCCAGTTTGGTTTTTTGTTTGTTTTGGTTTTTTTGGGGGGGTTTGATGGTCTTTTCCTAGTTTGTTTCCTTTTTTTCACGTAGGCTTTCCAGGATACTCTGAGGAAGATTTTAAACTGCATAGTCATTAAACTAATATTTTGATTTTTGTCTTCTTTTCATAACAGAAATTCTTCACTCTTAGCTTTTTTCCTGAGTAAAATTATGGTCTCACAGTTAGACTAAATTGAGTTTATGTGCCCAGGGTTAAATTTGGCCATTTCTTTGTTACCAGGTAAGGATCCAGCTGAGATTGAACTGTCCCTGATTGAACATTGATAAACCATCAGCAAAGCTTTGCTTGCTTGGAGAGACATTTGCAAAATATGCAGAGCTGGGGTGTGATTCATCCCTGCTGGGAATGGAAGTGGATGCAGCACCTTGGAGGGCACAGGGCTGGATGCAGCCTAGCATGCTCTGAGTTAAAGAGCAGATAGTTTGTGCATTTGGAGTTTAGATTTGGTTTTATGCCTAAATCTCTTACTACGGTATTCCGTGGGTTTTAAAAATGCAGACTGTGAAATCACTTGATCATCCTATAGTAACAAAGCAACCTCTAGGTGTGGGGAACACTGGCAGAAGCAGCTGAGGCCAGGGGATGCTTTCTGGTGCTCTCCTGCCTGCCATTCATAGAGGGGCATTCTGTCTCCTTTATGGTCTTTGCCCCCGAGGCTCCCTTGAAACCAGGCCATGGAAGACAGCTCTGGTGCATGGATGAACCTGCCCTTGATGTATCTAGGCTGCAATTAGGATGCAGAAGTGCAAACTTTGTATTGCTGAGGGTTTTTGTAGTATAGACATAACCCAAGTGTCCATAAGATGTGGCTCTTGCATTGCTGTAGTCTTTAGATTGCACGATAAAATCCCGTGAGCATAAATGAGGAAAGAGTTGAAATGCCTGTGGTGCTTTGCCAGAGAGGAATTAGGGTAGGCCAGCTCAGGCTGATTGGAGGAATTCTCATCCTTCTTATTTCATAATCATTCTTCTCACCATGATGAAGTTCTGTAGCCTTGCCTTTCGAGTCTGTCACTGGCTTTGCAATCTGGAGTAGCAGCAGCCAGCAGTGGTGCCTTTCATCATCTCCAGCCAGGCAGGAGCCTGGGATCACTCCTGCTGGGTGGGTGATGGCTCTCCATCCCTCTCCTGGCAAGGTTAGGCTCTAATTAAAGCCAATCTTTGAGGAATTTACAGCTATTACAGAGCACTCCCATCTGTGAGGTGAGCTTCTGAGAGAGGATAATGCTTGTGCTCACGTTTCTGCACTAGTTTCCTGTCCTCATCCAGGTGCAACTCAAGCTGTTGGTGATTATCTCTAAATCCCACCATGTCTGGGACCTGTTATCTAAGACATGGCCTCTCACCCCAGACTAAGATGTGGGGCACACAACTGGCTGTTTGTTCCTCAGGTAAAGATTTCCATGGGAAGTTGTGGGGTTTTCCTATTAGAAAGGTTCTCATCCTCAGGAATTTGGCCCTGACCCTTCCTCCCTTCTCTCCCCTGGACAGCCTGCCAACACTCAGCTCTTAACAATTTCCAACAGACTGTATGGATTAGCTGTTGTCCTTTTTTCCTCTCTTTTGGTACATTTCTTTTTCTAGTTAAGATTTGTGTGGCAGTTGCTTTCTCGAGGTACTTTAGGGTTTAATAAATTATCAATAATTGGTTAATCAATGGCTTTAAATAGTTACATAATTCATCAGCTAGGTTGTTTATAGCTATCCTACCTTCCAATTTCTAGATTTTAAGCTGTTTGCAACACATGTATCATTCATGTCTACAATGTGTGTTGCTCCTTTCTTACGATCTCTTTCCAAAGTATCCATAAAAGAGCATTAATAAGAAGTGTCACTACACAGGGAATTGAACTATGTATTTGTGAGGGAGGAAAAAAATTAATTTTCCTGTAGAGAAAATCAGCATTTGCTCTTAGTTTAAGAAAAAGGAAGATGTTTGGAATGTGATGGAAATACTCCTGAAACTTCTCCTTTTCTCTTGCCCTCACTTTTTTTTTTCCCCCTATTTTTCCCTTCTTGTGACAGAGCACTATTTCAGTGTCCTCATAAGGATTCTACAGAAAAAAAATATTTCTTCTCTTGTCATCTTGAGGTTGATGGCTGCCTTCCCATTTCCTCTTCTGGAAGCTGTCTGTTCCAATACCACAACAGTAAAGATTTGGATTCATTAATACACCACTGATTCTGTTCCAGCAGGTTTTAATTGCAGTGAAATGGAAAGATGTTTCACTTGATTTGTCCTGGTCTATTCCAACTGCAAGTAATGGCTGGTATCATATTTGTTCAGTCAGTCCTACTGGGCCATTTTGGAGCGTGGACAAATCATGAAAAATGGGTGTGGGCACCCATCCATTTATTTCTTTTTCTACAGCTGAATCCAGAACTGCTTAATTGTGCATATATTGCTGTAAAGGGAAGAATCTTTCTGTCATCATGTATAAAAATGGATGAGGCATCCAATCACATGAACTGTTACACCTCTAGAAGCTGTGAAAGGCAGTGAAGGAGATGGGAGGAGCTCTCTTTGCTTGCAGAGGATTCCCTTACAAGAGGAAAACTGAACATTACCACTGCAGTTCCACCAGCTCAGTGTGTGTGGTAGCTTCTTTTACACGTGGCTGGTAGGAGGAAGCTCAGAGGATGATGCATGGAGCTAATAAGGATTGGAGAGCGTGCAAGGATGCAGCTGATGGGTCCATAAATGGGTAACCAAACTCTTCTGAGACACTGGAGGAGATGACCAAAAGTTCTGGTTCTCTACAACTCAAGAGATCAGTAGGTTGGGTATCTCCCTTCAGCCAGGACAGATGTCCAGGTTTTCCAAACCTGTTTATTCCCTGTATGCAGGTTAAGGAGGAAAACTTGAAGCTGTCTCACTCAGTGAGATTGTCAGCTCACTTGGTTGGATTGCTGTGAAAGGTTGGATAAAGTGCCATTCAAAGCTTCACCCAGAACTGCTTCTGTTTGCCCCTGGCTCATCCCAAACCAGCCGGTCTTGCCTCAGTCAGGCAGGGCTTAATGAAAAAGGGAATTAACCATGATTCTTCAACAGCATCATCTCCCTCCTTGTTGTGCTTGTAAAAAGAAAGTAAAACAGCAGTGTTAGCCACAGCTTTTTGAGAGCTGTGAGCCCTGAACTCTCTGGCTGTTGGTAAGGGAGACAGCTGCCTGTTGGGAGGCTACACTGACTCCTCTATCTGGATTTTTCTTCAAGAGTTTGAACACGAGAACAGGTCCTTTGTGCTGTTGTAAGCTGCTTTACAGCAGTGCTGGGCAAATAGTAATGAAGATAGCTTTTGTTTGAAAAAGGAATTACTGTCAAAAGGCATATCCCCACCTTCCAAGTGCCAGGAAAAAAAGAATCCTTACAGCTTTCAGTAGCTCTTCCTGAATCTCAAATATACTTGAAGGTTTTACTCGGATCTTTCAGGACTGGGACTATGACTGGGGCTATTGCTGTATGAGCATTAATGGATTTGATTAGTCAAGAATGCCTTCACTCTACATGCTCCAGAGCACGTGACTTGTGGCTTCATTCCCAGGGTCACAGTGAAAATTCCTTTTGCATTCTTTGCCCCACACAGCATATAGAGTGGCAACGAGCATTTTTGGTATTTGTCATGCCCAAGGGGATAAACCAAAACCATCAGAATTTTCTTATGGTTGTTGTTATCTCTAGAATAATTTCTACTTCATGAAGATAAACTCACCAAAGATGAATATGTGATATATTTCTTCCATCACTAACATATAATTAAGTACATAAATGAATGAAAACTACAGAGGGCCAAAATGTAATCACCAAATGATTGCAGAAAAATCCCTCAAAAATGGACTCAAGACTTTGAATAACTGTGAAGAAGGCATCTTGTGGTTTTGATCTATTCCTGATATTCTTACCTGATCTCTCCCTCTTCTGTGTTGTCATCACCAAATGGAGACTCCTACAGAGGTGCTCTCCATTTCAAATCCAGGATGGCTTCAAATTCAGGGAGTGCAAGTGGGAGAAGAATTTAGCTGCCCACAGGCATCGTTCAAAGTTTAAGAAACAAATGCTGTGGTATAACCCTGATTACTAAAGAAACAAGAAAGAGCATGGCATAACTGGAAGGTTGGAAGAATTAGGGAAGGTGGCCAGGAGACTTAAGAGGTGACTGACAGTCTCCATAAGCCCCCCCCAGTGAGCCGAGGTCCCCAGGGGCTGGGGAGGAGCAGATGTGCTCCTGCACTTCTCACAGCACAGAGTCTTGATGCAGTGCTCAGGCCTCAGCACATAAAACTGGATTTCAGGGTTTACCCTTTTCACTTAGGCTATTAACAGCTGTAGGAAGAGCAAGTAAATAATGTCAGGTAGGGGTTTCTTATAATCTGAGCTGTTAGTAACAGAGAATCTACAAATTCTGCTGTATGCAGCTGCAATGAGCCATCCTCTAACTGGGAAACTGCTAATATCTCAAAACCAGCAATAAATATCTACAAGTTTCTATAACCACAACAGTGCTCAAAAACCACTGCAAGAAAGTACTTATTAAGGCCTAGGTGTGTACAAAATAGAGAGTAAAAAAAGGCTTAAGTAACCTTTATTTGTTGTGGCTGAACTTGCCAGAGCTGATTCAGTCCTCTTGTAACTTGAAGTAGCTCAGCCAGAGGATTCCCATTCTTATGGTATGAAAGGACTGCCTTACAAATATGTGTTTAAAATGTAACAGCCTGTAATTGTAAAAGCCCAGGGCTCCAGAACTTGGATTTACAAACCTTTTCAGAAAGTTAATTTACTAGGCCAGAGGTTTCTTACACACTCTGGGAGAGGAGGCAGTGATCCCATCTCACTTTATGCTTCTTATTTACAGTCTGAATTAATTCAAGGAGTGCAGCTATTGACAGCACTCAGAGAACAGCAAACAGTGGCACGAGGCTGAGCCTGTGGGATGAGCTTCTAATTCTACCTCTGCAAACACTCTGGGTGAGCACAGCTATAAATGTCTGAGGTTGAACATGGAGATTATTGCCTTTCCATATTTCTTCTTCATCCTAAATGTTGTTAGGTATAATATTTGGGGTGTAGATTATTACAAGGAGATAGTGGAAGAGTGGGACACTGGTTGAAGGTGGTGATCCATAAAAGGTTTAGAGGAGGACTTCTGCTAGTGTTAAGGGCTCCTCAGATCCTTCAGGGACAAGGAATTTCAACTCTCTTTTAAACTGGGATGGGCATTAAGTATTCACTTGGTTTTTAATCTCAAAATGTGTGTTTCATTCCAAGACTTGCATTAACAAAATCATGATAGAGTAATGAATCAGACTAATGAGGCCACAAAGCTTTATTTCTTTTTCAGGAAGTAGAGGAGGTTCTGTGTAGCTTCTGAGGTTTTGTTTTATCACTGTGTATCTTGCTAATTAGAAGAGGATAAAGAGAATAATTTCCATTTTAAAGCTGAAGGACTGAGGCACAAAGAAGGCCAGACTTATTTAAATTCACCCTAAAAGAGCTGGTATCCCAAATGCCAACTTGGCAGAAGATGACATCTCTAAATACTTAATAAATAATCATGTGGATTGTGCTGTGGATGCAGTGTGTGCTGTCTGAGAGATGAGTAAGCTGAGAAATGCAGTCTTTAGAATGCTTGTCTCAAAGGAAGTATCAGGATATGAATCCTCGATGTTTTGTCCTTGGCCACTTGGATGTCCTTTTAATGCTGGATTGATGAAACTGTGAAGTGAAAAAGCCAGTGGTGTAAGAGCACACTTCCAAAAGGGAGTAGGCTGGTACACATGGCTCAGTCAGGTGTGCTGGTGTGGAGAGTGAGAGGTGCTAGAAAAATATAATGTGTCAATTTAATGTCTGGTGAGGAAACATTTCCTTCTGCCTTGGATCCTTACTGGATGTGGTTTTCATGTCTGTGTTCTGAACTTTCAGAGATAGACAAGAGTAAAAGGAAAGTAGAAGAGATTTCAAATCTCAGTGAATATCAGTGCTTTAAAGCTAAAGATGAAATGAACCTGTACATATTTTCAAAAAAAAGAAGAAATACATCTATACATACATATGCATAGCTAGTGAAGGGCAGAAAGTGGGAGTTTTCTGCAAGAGGTTATATTAGCATCTGCAAGTATATGGCTTGCGTGTTGAGAACCTCAAATTATTAGTAAAGGTGCAATTTAATTGCATGTCATAAAACCTTTTCTGTTATTAATTGGCCTTTTAATGCTGTTTGTGCTCAGGGGAAGCTGTAATCACTTTGTGGGTGGGGACATTAGGCAGACATTTAAGTGATTCCTTAAAAATTACACAGAGTGGAATTTTCACAAAACTGTAGAGTTTTCTTTGTGTCTTAAAGTTTTTAAACCAGAAGTGGAGTGCTTTCTGAAGAATGTAGCTCAGAGGGAATCTATAACCTTGAGCCAGAACTTGGGGTCATGTTCAGCTGTCTGTCTTTTGGAGAAGGTCCTGTTGGGAAGACAAACTGGTTCCTTCAGCTGTAGGCATGGAAGAAGCTCTTGACTTTTTGTCTTGTAACTTAGTGTTAAAATTTGTCTGCAAGCAAAAGTGTGTGTGGATGTGTGTCAGGAAATAGAGAAGATCTGGGATGACAAGAAAGGGTTGCTATGATGGACAGTAAAAGACAGATCTCTTCTGTATTTTCTCCAAATTTTCAGACTGGTGCAACCTAGAAGGAATCTGCTGGGAAAGTTATGGATGTTTTCAATAAGTCACTGAAGTTAGGTACAAAATCTCTGCCAGTGGAAGTACTGTGTCTGGACCAAATATGATGAACAGAGTGAGAGGGCTCATCTCTACACTTGGAGACTTTTTGCAGGAGCTTGATTGAATACTTGTCTGGAGGCAAAACAAAACAAAAACCTCCCCCATTAATAGCCAAATAAAACTAGTGCCTTGACAAGTAGCTTTTCTCAGGTAGATTTAAAAAAAGACATAGGAGGAAATGGGACACATTAAATAGTGGCCTGAAGTGTGAAATAACAGGCAGGTGACCTGCCCTTAGTGTTCAGGAGAAAATGGGTTAATCCAAAAGGAGAGCAACCACAGCATTCCACCTGTGATAGAGAATGCAAATCAGTGGTGAAAATGGTATGCAGGGCTCCTGGGCTTGCCTAAATTCTTCTTTCTCTAAGGAAAAAATGAAAAAGGAAGGATTACAGGGTATATTTTGTTCCTGCAGTGTATTTCAAAGGATGTTTCATGAACAGCTCATCCAGGAAGTAGAGTCAAGTAGAATCTGGCCAAATAGTGCCTGTTTTGATTGTGATATTGTCAAATAGTCTCTTTCTGCAATTCTGCATGCATCCAGTTCAATAGGTCGCAGAAATAATACAGAAATATAGTGATACTGTCGAAATACCTTAGTTAAATTAGCATATGAGACAGGAACACAGTGCATAATCTAAAGATTCTATCCCAAGTTATATGGGTTAACTTGAACATTGCCTTTGAGAGAGGGCTGTGAAGACCCTTGCCATCCATCCAAAGATCCAGTGTGTCAGGTGTGAGTAGAAAATGATTATCCAGAGGCTGTGCCTGAAGCCATCATAGCAGAATATTTGATATTCTGGCCTGCAGGACTGTGATGGGCATTTAAACACACAGATCACCTTAGGCAAGATGAGATTTACCTACCCCAAATTAGATGGCTCAGTCTAAGTTAGTCAGCCTAAGCTTCTAATCTTTGTTGAACCAACCTTTGCCAGAAGAAAGCAACATTTTAAGGGAAAGAGTCAGCAGCACAATGGAAACTGCTCACTGCTGATAAGATTTTGGTATCAGTAGCTCCAAAATGGAGTTACTGATGGGTGAATCACCATCAGAGCATTTCCTTCTGAGTTGAAAGATGAAAAAATAATAAGAGAATGCATTGGTTTCAAATATGTTGGAATAAAACCACTAAGTTTTTTAGCCCTGAGAATGCTGTTGCTCTCCTGGAGTACTTTTATTTTTTTTATGATTGCATCCTGGTGTCAGTCTAAATTTTATGTTTGCCACTGTACCACAGCAATGGGGAAATGCCTTGTTTTATCATTGCACTCTTTGATTTTCTTTACATTCCTTTTGGATTTTTTTATCTCTAAAAAATGACACACACAAAAGACCAGCTTTGTGGAGCAAACACATTTGATCACTCTCTGCTGTTTGTGACCCCCATCTCTACCTTTGCTCCTGTCTTTCTTCCCTCAGTCCTTTCTGCAGACCCTGTAAAGTGACTGCAGTGATGCTCCTGAGTGCTAGTGATGAAAGGAAGGTTTCATAGCCTTGCAGCCAGGAGATCTCTTGGCTGAACTGCAGGCCAGGTGAGGTTATGACAGAGGAGTTTGTGATACACTTTTCCACACTGTCCTGCCAGGACAGTGCATGCTTTTTCCATGCTCATTTTCCCATATGGGCTCTGGATTTTTTCTCATTGAACCCCCGGTAGAAAAGTGGTTTAGATGAGACATTTTCATTTTTTTTTTTCACAAAAGCGAAGAATATTTATAATGCACTTCTTCTAGTAGTTTTCTGGAACCATCTGTTTAGCAAAAAAAAAAAAAGGCAGAATGTCTTTTCTCATTATTTAATATTATATTTTATATAAAACTCCAGAGGATTTATTAAACTGAATAATTTCATTGCCTTTTTATAATGAGAAAAGTTTATTAGAGAACACAGGGTCATAAAGCCTTTTCCTCTAAACACCTTAATTGATCCATTTGAGCTTCAGTCTGCTCTTTCCAACCCTTCAAACACAATCACCTTGTGCACTCCTGAGGGTGAGTGAGGATACAACATGGCCCTCCTGGGCTGCTTTGAGCTAAACAACCCAAACATGACCTTCAAAATCAATCTCTGGTTAAGAACTGGAGTATTTTGCTTCTTCTGTTTGCTCATGTGTTCTTTGGAGTTCAGCTGAATTCCAGAATTTTTATCTTGACAATTAGTGAAAACCTGGCCATGGAACAGACACCATGAATTTTGAACACAATGATTTTGCTGGAATGGTTAAGAAATTTTGTAATTTTCGAAGGAAAGGGTCTGGAGTAAAGTATTGTTTAGGTCTGTTGCCCAGGGAATCCACACATTTGTTATGTACACAGAATCCTGTCACTTGTGCTCCCCACAGGCTTGAAAGATGCACTCACACAATGTTTTTCTCTGTTTTATTACTGCTACAGCTGCATCCATCACAAGAACATTGGAGTACACGTGCCCTTTTGCTGCATGATTAAAAGAGAATTATATTGTTTCATGTCTCAAAACGTCCTTTGGCAACTCTATCTTCTTATGAAGTTATTGAAATTGGCAAGCTGACTTTGTGGGAAGAGGTTCAAGAGTTGCATCAGTTCAATCTGGATTAGTTCCTGACTGGATGTGAGATATTTCTGTTGTAGGCAGCTCACACTCAACTTGAAATGCTACCTGCCCATGTTTGGAGCTGCCTGCCATCTGAAACTCTCAGAAGAACAGCTGCAACTGGATCTCAATTTATGGCACAGAATTGCTGTAGAGATGCAGTGTTGAATAAATCACGTGTTCTTTTTAGGGAAGATACTTGTTAATGTAATTTCCAAAAGCTCTGGTCAGGCCTTAAGGGTAAAAAAAAAAAAAAAAAAAAAAAAAAAAGAAATCAAGAGCCAGGGGAGAGAAGTTAAAACAGAGAAGTGATGAAGAAAATTTGATTTTGGTTTAATGTCTAGTTAAAATGCTTTTTAACTGACTATCAAGAAAGATAAAGTGTAAATAATGATGAATTATAGAAGATGGTTGCAGCAAATCTGAAAGTTTATATGAATTGGTTTTGTGAATGTTCAGGAGACTTTCTAATGATACATTATGTATATAAACCTAAATTATGCAGGTAATAAGGGGAAATCAGGTTATTTTTCTGAACAACTTTTTAACACAAGGAAACAAAAAGAGTCCTGAAAAGGACTTCTGGACTTCATAGATCTTTCTTTCCCTTGTTGACTGTAATACTAATGACAGTGTCTACTCTTTGAAATTATGACAGTGAATAATTTGAATAGGCTTGTGTTATGGAATGGTTTGTAAATGCTCTGAAGCAAAAATGTTCGTTTATTACTCTGACTTTTGCAAATACAGAATTAAGTAGACTTGTGGGAGTTTTTTGGGGGGGTTGGCTTTTGTTTTTTCTTAAGCCTGTGCTTTAAATAGAACAATTTCATACCTGTTTGCTAACTGGATAAGGCAGCACCTGAAAAAAAATCAGTGGGAAGTAAATTATCCTGGAACTAGGAGTGTGTGACACACCAAGGACAAAGAGAGAGGAGACTACCAAGCTTCTGACATCTTTAGAATGTATAGAAACCTTTTCCTGTCTTCTCCAGCAGAAGTAGCATTTGGTTTTGGCTATGTACCTGGACATCAGACTTAGAAATATCTGGGCTCCTTCCTGCTTGAGGAAGAGAGAAAGACACAAGCCAGATTTTTTGGCTGACCTAAAGGCTTTTCATTTCATTTCTTTCTGGTCACATTTCTTGAAGACAGGCCCTGCTTTACAGACAGGGTGGTCAAAGCAGCAGTTCCACTGCTGATTCACATTAATTTAGATATTTACAGACATATATGCAAAAGTATTTGTTCAGGTGCTGCATTCAGAGGAACACTCCCTCCCTGACAAAAATTGATGTACACGAAAATACTTTGCAGAAAAGCAAGCCAAAATGAATGCATGTTTAATAATTCAGGAGAGAATTCCCAAAGTGCTTAACATTGCTTGGATTATGCTCCCGGATGTTTGTGAGATCTTTCATTGCAGATATGATAAAAAAAGGGTCAGAGTTGGTTGATCCATTAGAAAAAAACTTGAATTCTTTCATGTTTTCTTCAGAGTCAGTTGGCAGTGTGTGAGAGGTAGGCATTCTTCTGATGTTGGATGGAAATACCATCATATGGATTTCTTGGAATTTCATTGTGAACTTGGACTCTGAGGCAGCCTCTGGGTGACTGGGGGAGATGGTAAGTGGAAGCACAGATACACACTAATCTCTGGCCCTGTATATTTTTAGTGCATAAGAAGATGGTTCATTCCAGAAGAGCTGTACTGAAGCATCTTCAGAGATGTGGCCACAACGGGCTCATTTTTTGGAGGCAGTTGAGGAAGGGTGGAAATCAGTCTCATTGTACTCAGAGAAATTTAGAAAACATGTACCATTAAGTAATGATGGTACTTGTTCTCTCTGCCCAAGAGGATTGGGAAAAGCCATTTATCCCACAAAAACAAAACAAATAAAAAAAGAAAATAGTAAAAAAAATTGACTTTCAAATGAAAAAGATACACATGACCTCAACACTGATCTATGACAATTTAACCATGATGATATAGATTAATGTAAGTTTTGCAACATGATTTACTCATTAACAAAGGTGGCAGCCAGTCATGTGACTAACATATATGTCTTAGATTTATATGATGACTGATTATGTATGTCTATGCAGTTGCAGACAGACATTCTCTCTATAAATATCTATAAATATGCAAGGGGTTTTGTGTATCATACCTGTCATTTCAATACACAAAGATAGATGAACTTTACAGAACTTTCCCATTTTTGGAGGTGTTTCCAAGAAACCTCATACCCACTGGGATGCATTGGCTCCCAGCACCACAGTCAGGGTGTGGCATGTAATTATAAGAGTAAATCCATGTATAAAACCAGAGGCATTTGGCATGTGCTTGTATCCCTGCCTTAACTTATCCTGCTTAGCATGATAAAATAACAGTGGAGCAGAGGTGGCACAGGTTTTCATATGCATCAAAACAGAGTGCAGACCTTTCCCCAGCTGTGGTTATGTGCAGGAATCACAGACCCAAAATGCTTTGTATTCCATGCTGCTGTTACCTAAATTAGTTAAAGCTGGGATGTTTACCATCGTGTCCATTGCAGTCACCATCTAAATATCTTTATTTTTTCTTTGATTGCATCTAAAGTCACTGTAGAACTTCCAGAAATCCTTTACCACACCGCTGCAATAAGAGGAAGAAAGAGAGAATACCAGCTTTCATAATTTCTCTTAGGAGGCAGAATTTCTTGAGAGCTGGAGGGAAAGTGCTGTGGCTTAGAGCTGCTGATTGCTGTGTAACTCATGAATTATTAAGTAATGAAGTATTTTGCCATGTAAGCAATTAAAGTTCCTGTCATCTATTGAGCTGGTGATTCCAGAACCACGTTTGTGTCTTCGTGACTGTTTATGAAGCCACACAATTTTTGTGTCTGTTCAGGCTTCTTCATTTGCAGTTGATACACATACACAGGGTGCAAAATGGCCCCAAAGAGCCTGAAGCCTCAGAGAGGATTTCTCAGTAAGTCTGAGGTGTCATCTACTGGCTGTGGTCAGGATGGGGTTTGATGGGGTAAACTGAGTATTGTTCTTTCCCCAGCAGTGGGGAAGATACTGTTTAATGGCTCAAGGCAGGAGCCTCCTAAAGTAAGCTTGTGTCTGGATATGATTTAAACAATTTCTTGTGTGGAGAGTAAAATTTATTATCTGAAAAAGCCATAAAACGACTGCATGTTCTGCACACCCTGGTATTTCGGATCTGTCAGAAGAGGACAGATCTAGTCTGCAATGATGTAGCAACTGAAGTACTAAAATAGCTGGCTGTTGAAATAAAATAGAAATAACAGGATGAGATGACAATCAAAAAGTCTTTTAAAGTTCCAGAAATAGATTTGCCCCTGGACAGAATTGCTTTTTGTACCAGTAGGATCAAAAGTTTGCACGATTGGAGAACAGATCTGTCTTACTTGTGATTCCTAATTTCTTATTGTTTGGGCACCTGAGAAGTGCCATAGAACTCTGCATCCCAGGCATACCAGCTGTTTGGTTTTACTCTAGCACATGAATAATTATTTTTTTTTTCAGCTGGGAATTCATTCTTAACAAACAAAAGCTGTTTCACAGCCAAGAAAGATCCACGATCCCAAGTGCTAAACCCAGAGCTCCGGCTCTTTCAGTGCTCGAAACACTCGAAAATTTGGAAGCGACAACAAATTGGTTGTGAAATGAAATCACTGCACCAACATTAGGGGGATTTTGCAAGTAATCCTTGGCTTACTCACCAGGTTATTTAAACTGTGGCCCTCTGCTTCTGATGCAGATATTTCCAGTTCTGAGAGGAAACTGTGAGTGGAAGCTTTCAGATGCGGCGTGATTAAGTCAAGGATATAAAGATATGGATCTCTGAGGAAAGAGGACATGAACCCAAGCAGGACTGATTTGCTTTCCAGCTTTTTAAGAGCTCATGTTGAAGCACACAGCTCTGTCAGTGGAGCTCCAGAGGTAGCTTTGACACTGCAGCTACATGGTGTCTGTAATAGGGTTCAGTTATCCTGCTAACGGTAAGTGAGGGATCTGCAAAAATTTTCCAGATTTCTAGGAGAAAAAAAAATAAAATGAATGCAGTCTGCTTCACATAACTGTCTGCAGTGAGCAATAAAATGGCTGTAACAGGGATCATTGCCTTGCACATGGAAAAAAATATAAGTTTTCTATATACTTGCAATGCATTTGCTTAAAATTTATTGCACGTGTATTTAAAATATATATCCCCTGTATAAAATAGTCTGTTTAAAATGGGACAACTTTGCCAATTTTCATAATATTTCAAATATGTGGTATAACAAAATGCATTCAAAGTATCATTAAAAATTGGTACTTTTGGAACATTTAAATGGGGTTATTTGTTGTCTTGAGTATCTTTAAAGAAGCATGTATGTGGAGCATTTTTCAGATACATAGCTGAGAAGAACAAAATTGAGATTTCCCCTTCCCTTCTGGGCAACCTGGGACAAGATTTAGTCTAAAATAATAGTGTACAGCAGGCTGAGGGTACCTTGGTGAATGAACTCCTTGTGCTTTGTGTAGTAGCAGTGTAGTATTTTCTACTGGCCAGCTTCAGGATAAAGTCCTGACTTTTCCATACTCCAGTGATGCAAAATATCCGTGGGCCTGGCTAAACACAGATAAACCAGCTTTACAGCTGTTTTCTGCTGCCAAAGGAGTGCAAAGCAGCTGGAACTTATTGGTGCATCTGGTCTTATATCTTTTCAGTGAGCTCAGAAACCCATGTGTTTGGAGCAGGTTGCTGTGGGAAAGGCTGGGTTGTCTCCTGGAATGAGAAGCCAGCAAGGTTCAGAACTCAGAGCTGCTGGATCTGCAGTACTTGGGCCAGGCTCTGCTTTCACATGTTGAATATAACTGACAGGGAGCACTGCACTTGCTGTGACAGACACATTTCATCCCTGGAAGTCGCTTGAAAATGAACCTGGAGCACTAATTCCCAGATGGCAGCTTTAGGAAAAAACAACAAAAAAAATTATTTAGGGAAAATAACTGAAGCTACAGAAAGTCCTATAATGGACAAATGGTGCAGAGGAGAGTAAGTTGTGCCTAAAGCTGAACAGGGAATAGATTTCCCAGCCCACAGGGAAAAAAAAATGGGGATGTAGAACTTTTTGTACTTTGTATCTGGATAACAATAGCAACTAAGAAAAAATAATTATGAACGAGATCATTCTATCCTTTGGTTAAGGTTATAGATGACTTCTGCTTTGTGTGACACAGATTCAAGACCTCTTCTCTCTGAGTCCAACCAGGACTTAAATCTGCCCTCCTGAGATGAATGTCTGACCTTTAAGATACAGGAGAGATGGGTAGTAGTAAAAAGTCTTGGGGTTGCAACGTAATTTGTGTTTTGGACATGGAGCACTTTAAGTTGAAATTGATACATTCATACAAATGGTTTGGTTTTGACAAATCTGTGCTATTTGAAGAGAAACACTTCTCAATAATAATAATGATCATGAATTAAAAAATCTGAGCAGTTGGGAAGGTGCCTGAGGATTTCAAACACTTTTTTTTTTTTTTTCCTGATGGGTATTTAATTACTACATGTGAATATAGGCTCAGTTCTTTATTTATCAGAAAGGACTGAGCCTATTTCTCAACAAGCTGCAGAATAATTTTGAATGTAAAAACATCCTGTGGCTAATAGGGCACAGCAGAGGTAATTACCTTCTTTAAAGTGTCACCAAGGGGTCATGGAAGCTGGAACAGGCCCTTTTTGATGCTTCTTCCTGCATTTCCTGCATGAACTGTTCTCTGGGTCCTTGATAGTCCTGTAGGTATTTTGAACTGTGATATTTTCCCAAGAAGCTGAGCATTTTCTCTACTCCTTTCCTCCAGATGTGACACCTGGCACAAGGTGTGTGACTGTGATCATCAACCAAGTCCTGCATTTTGTAGGAAGGAAGGATAGAAGATGTGGAGTCTTTTATTACTTGTTACCTATTGGGCACAGCCATTCTTGTGATTTTTAGATCCTCGTGCCTCCCCAGCTTGTCAAGGTAACTCATTCTTGCACACCCCAGAAATTCTCATTTTGTACTTCCCTTTCATGCTGAAGTGCTTTTTCCTTTGGAGAAGGTGATGGACAGTAGTTTCCCTTTAGAGATGCTTGGCTGCTGTTGGTACCCTCTGGTCAAATAGATGTGGTTCTCATCTTTTTTTCCTAAAATCACCCAGAATCTGCCTGAAAAATACTGAGCCTGAGAGACTGAGTTTTTCTGAGGACTGAGTTTTTTTGAGGAGGTTGTGCTGAATGGATATGGGGAGCTGTTGGAGCTGCCTCAGGTTATTTTCCATTCATGATATGAGTAGTGCCTGTGGCTTCACAGCTGTTGAATTTTGGTGGGCTTCACACTCTAGAGCTCAAGTGGCAAGGGACAAACATGGCTTTGTTCTTATTTTCCTACAAATGTAATTATTTCTAGGGGTGTACAAATCGATTGTGAACATACTTTGACATCTATTCTTGGTTGATTTTTACATTTCCAGTCTTTTCAATGGTTGGACAGTTGAAAAGCTAGCCAGGGAAATCATAATCTACTGTAACTAAATACATAACAATCCAATAATAAAATTATTGGGAGAAACCCTGAAGGCATTTATAAAGTAATGTAGAAAAATGTAAATCATTTAAAGAAACACCAAAGCATGGTGTAATTCATGATTATGTTAGTCACATAACCATGAGTTGTTTTCAAGAGAAAAAAAGTGCCAGATTTTATCCTGTAGACTAAGAAAGGACTAGAAAGCACTGTCTGCAGAGATCTCCATCATGTTCAGAAGCACTGAGAGCAGAACCCTTCATGAAGGGAATTTCCTTCTTTACCTTTCTCACAAGAGAAAGGAGCAAGTTGTAGGTACAGCTTTTTCTCAGGGGATAAATTCTAGTTATGGGGTTGCTATGAGGGAAAGGGGTTAGATGCAGGCATTTGGATTTGGTTGACTGGAATTTCATGCTCTTAGGGAAAGTTTATAAAAGACAACAAAAGGCCTAAATAATGTGTGACACTACAGTATCAAATAGTTTTAAATGGTTTCTGAAAATGGATTTTTACTCAGAGCCTTACTAATATCTTTTATTATTTTCTTACTGTTATGTACAGTGTTTTTAAAGTTCACATTTTAGTTTTTCTCCCTGCAATGCTGAATAGGTCATGTAGATGTTCCCTAATACTAAATGCTATCTAATGAAGATGCAACTTTGAGGGTTGCCTGCTATTGTTTAAGCTTATCACTAACTACAGATCCAATTAATTGGAAATTCAAGTTGGAGTAATTTTTCTAACTGTTGAATGGTATTCAACAATACATGCTCCTTGAAAACCTTGCTTGAGTAACATAATGAGCAGAGTATTTGAACAGAATAATAAACAATCCAATCAGTTCAAATCCTTTTCAGAAAAGAAGGATTCAAATACTTTTTGGCAAAATTCCAATGAAATGATTAACTTTCTAAGAGGAAAAAAAAATGTCCACCTTTACTCTATGATTATGATTAAACATAAAATTCCAGAATTATTAAGAGAGTAATCTGACAGGTATTTCTAGCCATCAAAATCTTGGACTGCCATAAATCAGCAGAAGTCCTTTTCTCACAAGAATTATATGAAGAATTGTAAATCAGCTGTTGGCCAAAATGAGCCACTAAAGTTTTAGAAGTTTATACAATGATAAGTACATCTTTCTTTAGGCAGTTCCCAGTTCTGGAGGACAGTTTAATCTGTCCTTTTGTCAACATTGTTTTTTGCTCCTCAAGGGAATATTCTACAATTTTTTTTTTGACATGTAATATGACTGCAGTCCACCATAACCTCTTGGCAGATGGTAGTGTGAATTGTATAGAAGAATTGCTTTGCTGCAAAATGTTGTTTATTTTAGAAAAGTTCACCGTTAGGCCTGGAGACTAAAACCAATAAAATTCCTGAAGGTTGGCTGGACCAGTGAGTGCAGGGTGCATTTGTGCTCTTTGAGTTTTAGAAAGCAAAAGCAGAAACCTGAATGGAATGCTGAAATGATTATTTGAGCTCATCTAGATGAAGAGCTGCTACAAGACCCATCTAAGTTTTAACTCTATTTTGTAAAACTATATATAGATTAGGCACAGTCATGTCCATTAGTAATTTCTGCCTTCCTCTCATGTAAGCATAAAACTAGTTTAACAGAGTTTCCTGGGAAGAGCATGATGAATCCAAAACACACAAGACCTCATCCAGCTTCCTGTCTGTAGGTAATGCTGCAGTCATTTTGGATTAGCGATAAACGGTCGTGAAATTGGAAACAGGTTCTCCCAGCTTTACACAAGAATCTGCAAAAACATGAAGACTTGTACCCAGAAAGTAGGATTCCAATCCAAACATCATAAAATAATATACAGTGCATGCTTAACTGCATGCAGGTCCATAAGAATGTATTAAATGACATTGCCAGATGCCAAAGACAAATATGGTTTCAGCATTCAGATGAATTGGAACCTGGAGGAGAGGATGGCTTTTCTTGCACTGTTGTCAGGGCTGTATTTCTGTAAAATGAATTCTGTCCTTAGTTTCTGGGATCATTTCCCTCATTCCTTTGCACGTAGGCTGTGACATTCTGCTGGACACCTGAAAAAGCTCTGGCACAACCTCAGCCCTGTTCAGATTTGCTTGGCTGGGTGACCTCAACATTCCTTAAAACCCTTTAAGGGTACAAGGCCCCTTCTGGAGTACACAGTGATAAAGATGCTGGGGAGGTCCTCACTAAATGTGGTGTAAAATGTATGGGTTTTATCCCAGGCCATGAAAGGGAATTGTCATCCATGCATTTCACCTGAACAGGTTTGATGTTTTGCAGCCAAGGTATTTATCCAAGATCAGAGATCTGAGAGAGGAGAAGGCAGATACAACCATCTTCAGTCCCTCATACAACCACTGTAGCTTCTTCAGAGTACTAGTGGGATCACAAAACCATGAATAGAAATGCTGATCTGAACACCAGTCCCGTGCAATTTGAGAGAAAAATGCAGCTACAGTGAGTAATTCATACTAGTCAGTATTCTAAGGACTTGGAGGGTGAAACTTCCAAGTTTAGAATTCAAATATAGAATCCAAACTAAAGACATAAATCATGATTAAGTCATGCAAGTTGGGAGGCAATAATCTGAGAAAACACTTACTCTGGGTATCTCATTAAAAACAAAAAAAATTGGAGTGGAATGGGGTATATGCCAGCAACTAGCTCTAAATTTGGAGCTCAGCTGAAGCCATCCAATATGAAAAATCAATGTCTTTTTGCTCATGCTTCCTGAAATGTTTAGGCTACAGAAGATGAAAAGCAAGCTCAACTTTTTCAACCATAAGATAAAGTAATAATAAAAGAAGGCTAGAAGGAAGATGTGTAAAAATGACAAAACTAGCCAGGCTCCACTTTCCAGAATGCTTTCTCATATGTGTGAATCAGGGATATCCCTAAGCTTTCAAACTAACCCTGAATTATAGCATCAGTGCTAGGTGATAGCATCTCTCCCAGTAGGAGCTGCATCAGAGCAAGGATGTTCAGTGACAACCATTACAAACATGGGTTAAAATCTTACAACTTTGAAATTAATTTACTTTTTTAATCACTGTCACTGATGCTGTTGCGTCTCTATAAGAATTGTGGAAACATTTGAGACTGTGTATTTGAAGTTTCTTGCTCTTTTAAATGATCCACAGTGACCATTCATCACACTTCCTGCAATATCCCAAAATCACAGAATGGTTTGGCTTGGAAGGGACCTCAAAGACCATTTTGTTCCAACCTTCCTGCTATGAGCAGGGACACATTCCCTTAGACCAGGGTGCTCAGAGCCCCATCCAGCCTGACCTTGAACACTTCCAGGGATGGGGAACCCACCATAACATGCTTTTCCTACAAGGCTAGGGCAAATATTCCAGCTGTGTAAATGTTTCTAGCTGAAAATGCAGGGTTTTACAGAAAGAGTGCTTTCTAGGGATGTGGATAAGCAGCTCTTGGATCCTTGCTCCAGCCTCATGCCCCTCAGAATTGCAGATACCTGCCAAGCACTCTTACTGGAAGAGTGTTACTCCTGCAGCCTGGTCATTCATCAGCCTTTTGCTTTTCCCTCAGAATCTGCAGCCAGAGCTCTTTCAGTTTTAGGCAAAACTTTGCAATTTCTCGCCAAAATCTTTCAATATGAATGGAACTTTCAGTTCCCTGGGAATAGACTCATGTTTTGTCTTGGACCCTCCTCCTTTATAAAGGCAATTTGTCTCCTAAAGTTACAGCTACCACAAAAATCTCAAGAAGTTTGCATTGCAAAGCATGCCCCTGGTGGTTTTCTTACAGAGCATGAAAAATGATAACAAACCAAAGCCTCACCACCATGCACTTGAAGGCTGTGAGATGGATTTTCTGTACTGTTTGAATAATCCAGTTTCTTCAATACTATATCAAATTTCACAGATAGAGTTGATAAGGGAGGAACATGGAAGATTTATAGATTTACTGGCAAAATTTCATCTCTCAAGTGATGTTACTTGGGAGAACCATTCTGCTACTGTGATGTTTTCTTTCACATGCAGCAGTTGGGGCAGAAGTCCATCATGTTATTTCACAGTTGTATTTCAAATTTACTTTAAGAATCTCAAAATACCTGTGACTTTCTGGACAATCCTTCCCACAGATAACACCTTCATGTCTGCCTCGTCTCAGATATTTATCTTTAAAATGTTTTCTTTTTCTCAAACAGGCACGTTAAACCTTTGTGGAGTCAACAAAAATGTCATTTTATCACGTTTCTATTTCAGGTATCTTTGTGGTTTTGCCATTTTTACTATTTCAGACCAGCTTTTTTTAGCTAACTTACCCCTTATCTGCAAGCAAAGCAGTTCAGTGTTGCAAGAATAACAGAGATCTTTCTCCAGGATTTCATTCCTCAGATTTTAAGGTTTCATTCTCAGAGAAATTAGTTGGAATGAGATAACTGTTAATATAATCATAATTTCTGGTTGCAACAGCATATAACTATCATCTGTACACTGAATTACAGCAGTATTACTGTGGGAATAATTTTATCTAAGGTTTTGTTGGTTTTTTTTTTAAACCAGAAAAGTAAAATAGAAATCCAGCACAACCAAAACCAAGAAAAATCCTAGCCTCCAGTTGCAGGTAAGCTCTGAGGGGGTTAGTTTGCATGAGCAAAGTTAAATAAATAAACAGAGGAACTTCTGGCTTGATTCAATGAGCCATGCTCAGACTCTCACAAAGCCACTGTTGAAGACCTGTTTTTGCAGAACTGCCACACTCTGCAGGTCACAAGGACAAACTAGGTCCAGAAGGGAAAGTATTTTAGGTTTAAAAAACAGGAGAGGGAAAAAAAAAAGTGCTGATTTGGGCATTCATAACCTCCATGGCACTGCAAAGTCAAAATGCAGTAGCTCAGGAGAATGTTTTTTGTCAGACTGCTGGCCTGCTTTTCTTTTAGGGGATCTGGAGACATGGGGCTGTGTGAAAGGAATTCCTCATATCCAAAGCCTTCTGTCCCTGCAGCTCTGCTGATGTGGCTTGTTCTGCACTGGTGTCACCTGGAGGCTGAATGAATGGACTGACAAATCCAAAGGGTGAGCTGGGAGCTGCCCTGCAGTACCAGGTGCTGTCTCTCAGCAGAAATTGCCCAAATTTCTTATCTATTGTAAATTCTGTGCCCATAATTAGTGACAGCCAAACCATCAGGAGATGGCTCAGCCCAGACCTTGGTCTCAGCTGTGGCAGTGGCTTGGGAGAGACCAAGAGAGCGAGGTCAGTGAATCTCCTGTGAGATTTTGGGGCCCCCTCTCACTTATTCCTACATCTTCAGCCATAGAACACTTTTCTTAAAAATCAGAGTGATGGCAAGAAGATGATCAAAACTGGGTCAGGGGTACCATAGCAAAAAGAGGGTAATATTTCAGCTGGCCAGTTTAAAAAGGAGAGAAAAATATTTTTTTCATTTTGCAAATTTTGTTCCTCCTTCCTGAGGGACTGGTGTAATTAATTTCTTAATTAATTAATTAATTAATTGATTTCTTTTGCTTTCCATCTGTAATTGCTGGAGAAGCTCTGGTGGTGGAATTTTAACCCTTCCATCTTTCTACAGCCTTAACACTGACCTTAAATTTTCCCATGAGAAATAAGGGAATTTGGTTAATCTCTTTCTATGGGGCTAGCCATGGGTTATTGAAAATGACCTATAGTTATTGTGCCAATGCATAAAATGTCACAAGTCATTTGGGCAAACCTAAAGAGTAAACTAATTGAAGGACTTGTCATTGAAAGTCAGAAAAAAATCATCTGTTTTTAATATCTACCAGGGCTCAAACTCAGCTTTTATTTCACATAGAAAGATGTTAACTCTGAAGCATACAGACCCTTTCAAGAACTGCTTGTGGTACAATTTTTCAGAAAATTGCATTAAACAATCTGATCAATAATCAAAGTGATCCAGACTAAAATTTAAAAGCAAATTGCTTTGCTAGTTCCTGCTTCAAAAGAAATTTTGAACTTTTGAAAGGAACAGGCTTTTCTTAAAAAGATTATTTTAAGGGGATATCGAGGAAAGTAAGATTAGCAAAACCATTGTACAGCTGGTGATGTAGGATTTATTAATCCCTGGGTCACATGTGCCATGGAGCTGCAGAAGTTCTTTTTCCTTAAAGATGGGCTGGTCAGAAATTAGGGAAGTGTAAATACAGAACATGCCCTGATTAAATACTGCTGCAAGGAGCCAAGGGATCTCTGTGTCTACAACATGGTTGTTGCTGGTTTTGTTTGTGGTACCTTTTAATGGCCTTGAAGAACCAAAAAGCAGCAGCTCTACACAGAAATGAACTTCTTGCAATGAGAAAAATTTGCAGAATGCATCTCTTAGCTGATAAATGTTATCATTCTACTACCTACACACTCCACAGCACCTTTTGCTTTTTAAAATGACTTCAAACCAGGGCCTGGCAGATGCAGAATTGCAGATTTTCATTTGATGTGAGGTTTTCTGACAGTTTTTATTGTTTATTCTTTTAATGTGTGTCATGAAAATCAAGCTGTTAGCCCCACCAAGATTTCCTGAAGAACAAAGTGGGAGAACAAATTCTTTCCAGCCTTACACCAAGGCAATGGGACTGACTTCTCAAGGCCTGTATGATGTAAGTGGGAGCAGTTTGGCTTTTGTTGTACAGCACATGCATATAAATATATGTGTGCATATAATAGAGATGAATGTAAAAATGTCAGCAAGGGAATATTTTAGGCTAAGTGTCAGGAACTGTTTCTTTGCACTGAAATCTTTTATGATAGAGAATAATTTCTCCCTTGGGAGAAATGGTGGGAGCTTCTTTTCTCCATTAAAAACTGGACAAACCTTGCAGAACACAGCATGGAGCAGTTTGGTGTTGGCAGTGTTATGAGCTAAGCACCTAGGAGCTCCTTTCCACCCCCACTTTCCATGGAAGATAGATGGATAGCTTGATAACCCTTGAGGCAGTTTTAGCAGCACAGTGCTAACGTAGCTCTTGGACTTGCCAGACCAAGTTTTCAAAAGACATTTGGACAAACTGTGTCTGAAGTGGTTCATAAATTACACTGCATTATATCAGCAAAACTCTCTTCACTTCAGGGAGGTGACTTCAGCAGCAAGGAGTCAGTGCATCCATTGGGATTATTGTTTATACTCTTGGGAATTAAACCCAGGTGAGGCTTTCCTGTGTACCAGTGGAAGAGAGGTGACCAGGAATGTGTCAAACATCACCCAGACCAAGCCTGTCACCTTGTCTTGCATCTTCTCTAGAAGTGCCTGGCTCAGAGAATCCCTTGGGTGAGTGTTAGAGCTGTCAGTGTGCTTTGGCCCCACCATCACCTCCACAGGAGTGAGGATTTATTTGCTTGGAGGGGAAATGGAAAACAGTGGAATTTACAGAATGAATTGGAAAGGAGTTTACACCTGATCACAAGAGGTAAGGAAACTTCGAAATTAAATAAGGGCAAACAGATGGAAACATTTCCTTTTGCTGGTATGGACACTTTTATAGAGAATTTAAGCCCCATAATACTTACTTTCTTGTTAGGTTTGCCTTTCACAAACCCTCTAAAAGCAGTTCAGAGGTAATGATGAGAGCCAGTGGATGGTGTTCCCAAATGGCCATGAAGGGAAACAGGGTAGAGCAGTTTTTTTGTACATGGATTTCTCTTTATCAGAGGATGTCTACACTTTCTATCTTTTCAATTCAGGTTTTTGCAAGTGACAACTGTCAGTTGTATTTAAACAGTATTTATCTGTCTCACAGATAAATTCTGGGCAGCTGAAAGATATTTTCAGTCAGAGAGATATTGTACCAGCTTGGAAACTCCTGCAACAGGCAAGGAGAGAGTGGAGAGTCTGCATCCCTTTCAGCAGAGATTTCCCATTGCTAAAAGTCAATAATTAATGGTTTATACTGTGTTAGTTTTTTTTAATATTCTTATTTAGATTTTGGATAGATTCTTTCAAATGACTTGGATTTGAGGATTCCTTTTGGAATCCCTGAGCACACTGCAGAGCTGCTGTCAAACTCTGTCCTTGCCACTAATTCTGAGTCCATGGGCACGTCTGTGTTTGTGTGTGTAGAGCATTTGGCAGGGTTCTGCTTGAAAGTGGAGAGGGAAATAAAAAGTTAGCATTGCCAGGAGTTCTGTGGAATGCTCAAAGTGGATCCTGAGGGCTGTGTGATGCACCTGGACAGTGATGAGCCACCAGAGCCCCAACAGGAGCTGCTTGAGCACAGGTGCTTCTCATGGTGACTTTTGTTCTCTCTTTCAGGTGGGGAATGTCTTGGCTGGTGATGCTGTTCTCTTTCTCTCCTGTTCCACAGGAGGTCAGGATTTCCACCCCTGCTGAAAGTGGTAAAAACACCAGGTAAAGATGAAATATGTTTTATTATTTAAACTGTGTTCAGCCCTGGCTATCAAGGAACTTAAATTAGGTTATTTAGTGAAATGCTGTGGTGGGATTGTAATGGGGTAGAATTACACTTAGCCAGAAAGGCTCATGTGAAGAGTGTGGGGTGCAGGAAAAAACAAAATATTTTCTGTCAGATAATTTGATGGATTAATTTTAGACTAAGATTATTTATTTATTTATTTATTTATTTGAGCAGTATAGTTAATGACAACTAATTTTAAATGAAATCAAGAGGAGTAGAAAAAGTTGCATTGGGTCCAAGTGAAAAAGAGATGTGACTCTTTGCAAACTTTATTAGAAATGCTCACAAAGCCTCTAATTAATCAGATGTAATGTTTAGAGCCATAATTCAGTTGTAGCAAGGTTTCCAAGAGGCCCATTGCTGCTCAGTGCTGTGACTCAGGTGTTTTCAGAGGAGCTGAGACACATCTGTCCATGTTTAACTCCTAGCAGTACTTTTTAGGTAAAAAGAGAAGGAAATTTGAAAGATAAAGCAAAGGTCTTAATGAATAAAGAGTATGACATAAATACTCAATAGTTATCATGCATAAGATCTGACAGGACATAAACTCTGCTGAAAAATCTTGTTAGGTGACCTGCCAAAAGCAGAATATATCCTAATATGTCATTTGTCTTCTTACAGTCATTTAAATCCCATCAACAAATACAGAGGAAGGGGTGGGGCGGGGGGAAATCTTAATTCAAACTATTTTTAGCCACCAGTGTGTGGCAAGGAGCTTTTTCCAGTGCAGTGGGGTAAGGAAATGGACAGGGAGAAGGGAAACTTGGAGCTTGAAACTCCAAAAATTCTTTTTATTTATTTATTTTTAAATGTGGAAGTAGTTGGGAGCAGGAATTACCCTGCCTGCAGAAAGGCCTGGAAGGAGTAGCACATGTGAGGAAGGAGGAATCCTTGGAAGGATTGGCATAGCCAGTCACAATTCTTCATGAGGTTATACTGGGAAAATAATCAATATACACATTAAAAGGGCTGCTCTGTGTAAGGCCTTCCAGCCTCTTTCTTGGAGCAGAAATACTTTACATTAAAGGAATTGTCTGAGGCAGCAAGATGAAGTACTTTGAGCCTGTTTTATGAGCCATCTCTCTCTCCCTCTGGCTCTCTCCATGCCTATCTGTGTGTAACCTATTTTAAGTGCACAGAGTTTGAGCTCTAGCACCATTTCAAAGTGTTACACTTGGCATGTCAGGATTTCCAGCACATTTCCAGATTAAAGCCCCTTTGGAAAGGGGGGATGCCACTCAGTCTAGTTTGCAGCAGGGGTTATGTGTCATTTGTAAGGTTTTAATCCTATTTCAGAGCTGTGAAATGATGCTTTGGTGCTCAGTGCCTGGCTGTGTTTGAGCTCTGGGAAGCTGATAATTTGGGGATCATGGCTCACTCCTTCCCTGAAGATGCTGGGAATTATGAGGATATGAGCAGAGTTGGATGGGTTGCAAAGGACTGCAGATTTCAGATGGGCTGAGAGGCTGGAGGAGGATCACAGCAAGCAGGCAGCAGGGCTGGTGGGCCTGATTTCACTCACAGGAGGCCTCCAGTGCAAATGGTGAGGTTTCCATGCAGTGGGGTAAGAGGTGTTAATTAATCAGCTGGGGAGATTGAGCATCATCTAAATTAGCAGCTTGAAAATAATCTAAAGTAAAATAAATTGAGAACACTTGGAGAGTCTTTAGGCTGTTGGGCAGGGAAAGAAGGCTTGCAAACAGGTTTTATTGCTGGGTTAAAATGGCTGATTGTAGCTTTCAGTGATTCTAATATTTATATCCTTTTATCTGAATATGTTTTGCATTCTTTTGGAGAGGATTTGCAGAGTGATGAATGAGTCAATTTTCATAATCTGGTGTTTTAATAATAGCTGTCTGCACAGCTGGGGACTGTTTGCCCCTGCATGAGGAGGGAAATGATACTGCTGCAAGGAGGACAGAAATCCTGCACTGAAGAGAAGTGTTCTCAGCTGGAGGGGCAGCCTGATACCTGCAGCCTTCCTCCAGACTGAGGGCACCACTGCAGGGATGGCACTGATGCCACCATGGCACTGACTGCTCTGTTAAATTATTAACAAAACATAAATATCAAACAGATGGAGTTGTTTTTTTGTTTTTTTTCCTTAAAATCAGCTGCTTCAAAGTGGAAGTGCATAGTTTAGAGTAGAGGGGTTCCTGGAATGTTTTCATTGATATCTTCTGACAGCTTTTTTCCCTGCTGCTGATCCAGTATTCCTTCCTCTTTACTGCTGTTGAAAAGATTATTCTTAGGAAATAGAGACATACTTTGGGATTTCTGCTGGCAAAAATAAATACACAGTGTCCTCATGAAGTAAGAAGTGAATAGGATCCTATTGTAAATATTTTGCAAGAGGGAGATGGGGTAGGGACTGAGGCATAAGGAGCAAAACTCTCTTCCAGAGGTCAGCCTGATTTAGTACCAAAAACAGCTACCAAATTCATAATGATAGATTTCTTCCACACCATAATGTATTTATAAAGATACTCCTGGTACTTACAAATTTAATGTAAAATAAGAAAAATTTCTTTTTTTCCCTATTTTTTCCTGCCTTAGAAGATTGTGTTTTTAAGTCAGCTTTAAACTCTCTTGATCTAATTCTTAACTGCATCACTCTGCAGTAATGCTTATCACCACAACTAAAGCTTTTAGTGTTTTATAAAGTGGTTGTTCTGTAAAAAAAGCTATTTTTCCAAAATAACAGTTCAGCTTCTTCCAATGTAGCTGTCTGAATTTTGGGGAGGGACTTTGATTTACATGGGAAGTATTTTATGAAAACTAGCTTTAGGTGCCCACAAAAACTCACGAATTCAGACCCATTTCTGAACACAAAAAATGTGATATTTTTGGCTTTGAAGGAAAAAAAGAGAGAGTTATGCTTAGAAAGATAAAGAGCTGCTGAGCAAAGGAAGGATATTAGGTGGGCAAGAACAGGGGGATGCTTTGGAAGGTTTTCTTTAGAGCTATTAATGGAGCTTTAATTGCAGCAGAGGCTGGAAAAAAGAAGGACAAGATGGGGTGAGGATCTCAGGCAGACACTCTTTAACTGCCATGTTGAGTTCAACATGTTAAATAGTTCAATAGTTCAAGTTTCAACGTGTCTGTAAAGATAATATCAATATTAATTTGTTGGTGTTCATGTTCAGTAAATATTTTCTGTCTCATCAAGTGCCCTGAAAAATTATGTTGTCACTTCAATGATGACATAATGGTAGGTTTTATACCCCTGAATTTTCTCATTGACTAAAATGTGCTAGCTTTGACTTAGACCTGACAGTAAGAAGGAGATAATTCTGATTTTTACAAGAAAAAGGCAACTTGACTGGATTTACCCTAAAATGACATTTGGTTTGCTCAGCTGTTTCTCATGTGAAGTATGAGTATGGGGCCTGGTTTTTAATAGTATTTGGCCAAGTTTTTTTTAATACTAAATAGCCAAGTTTGCCCAAGGCTGGCATTCAGCTTCTGGAGATCAAGAGATGTCAGATCACAGGAGAGAGATGGTATTCTCCCCCCTGCAGGGGCTGGTGAGAGGGGAAGAGACAAGGTTGCTCAGTGGGTTGCAAATCAAACTGGAGGTGCTGGATGAGAGACCATAAAATTTAGTCAGACTAAAGGATCATAATTGCACCTCTCAACATAAAATCTTTTCAGCAATGAACCTAAAAAAAATAAAATTCCTAGAAAATCCTTCCTAGGCTGACTCTGTTCTGTTTCTTTCTGCTTTGGATTTACTGGGCTTTCTTTTGTTCTTTTTCCTCTAAGGAAATGCAGCCCTACTGAATTGCCCTCAGTAAATCCTAAATCTGCTGTGGGAGCTGGGAGAGGCAGCAGAGCCCTGGATGAGGTGCACTGATAATGGTTCCTGCAGAGTAGAAAGGACAAGGATGACACAACTTAGCACAGAACAAAGCAGCAGCAAGGCTTTAAGCATGGCTCTTGCAAACCTCTTTGGGATTCTAGCTAATTTATTTCTTTTTTTTTTTTTTTTGTACAATGAATCTGTGTCAGTGTTTGATGTTTTTGGTGAGTAGATTTTAATTCTCCTTCTGTGTCAGCAAAGGGATTTATGCCAGAAATGTCAAGAAGGCTTATTCCACTACCTGGAGTGGAGAGGGAAATTTGTAAAAGAGTAAAGTAGAGAATTCTTCACATCTACCTATGTTTATCTCATTCCCAAGGCTCTCTTTTCCTTCTCTTGGGGATGATAATAATTTTTCTTTATACTGTCTTCTTGAGTAGCTCTCATCTAATGTATTTTATCTTGCAATAATATAATATATTATTATAATATTTCAGGTAGTTTTAATTTTAAGTGTGTTTGTGACATTACCTGGGTCTTACAATTGGTAATAAATGACCACAGTTCATAAAACTTAATCTTAAAAAAAGAGAAATTGTTCTCACCTTGTTTAAGTGCTCAGATACCATGGTGTGTAAAATAGATAATAATTGTGTGTGATTCTTAGTCCTGTGTTTTTACCTGCCCAGGGACATGCTCTTTAATTTTTTAATGAGGAAAACTAGAAAGCTTCAGTTTGGATCCACCTACAGTTGTGAGAATCAGGTAAGACTTCTTTTGCAAGAACTCCACAGAGTTGTGGGATTTCGGTGGTAGCTGGAAACAGCTTTGGGATGGTGGCTTTGAAACCTCTCCAGTGAGTGAAGCATAAATAGAAAATATTGCCTCTTCTCACTGGGAAGGACTACATAAATTTTTTCACTTTTATTTGTAGAATTTTTTCACTTTTATTCTGGAGAGCTTTGTAAGAACAGTCAAGTATTTCCATTCCTGATCAATCTAGAATGAGTTTCAGGTTTTTGCAAGCATGTTTCTGAAATAAATGTTGAGGTGAATGAGGTTGCATTACTTTTTTCTGGATCTCCTGTACCATGCTGGCTTAGTGAGGCTGTTCCTTGGAATTTTGTTTTGTTTTGGTGAGGTTTTTTTAAGCTCCTGAGCTCATTTTGATGACAATGTGTGGGATGGCTTCAAGATTTCAGTCCTGACTGGTAATCACTACTTCAGACTTAGTTTTTTTGTGAACAATTGACATTTTAATGTTATTTTAATATGTATAAATGTAGAATATAACACACAGAAAAAACTGTCACCATCTTCCCTACTCATTTAGGCTCACAAGTTGGCCCTACATAGTTGGAGCTCATCTTTATTATCTTGGATAGGAGTCTCATATCATCATATCATTTTTCATGATAAGCTAAAAATGCATTTGGGAACAGAAAGACCTGTTTGTTCTGGAATAGGAATTTGAGTCTGTCTTCACTCAGCTGCAACTTACCCTCATGGTAAAAATAGAATATGGGAAACAGTGGTGTCCCTGAATCTAACACCTCTGTTTGATTTTACTGGGGTCTGGTGTTATTCCCCCAGTATCAAAGTGCCAGGATTCAAAATAAATACTGGTGAGTGGAAGAAAGTGAAAAAAAATAATCCAGAGATTCTAAATTTGTTCAACACCCACACTGGAAAATCACAGCAACAAGTGAAGTTAAACAATGGAGATCTCAACCCTGATGTGGAGGGCAGGAGGGGAGTTGGGTTCAATTTAGGAGCTGCAGCTCAGTTAAGCTCTATTTTGTTAGGAGACACAAGCAAGCCTGTTCTTTTGTGCTGAAACATGGGATGAGAACTTGTAAAAAATGTGCATTTTTCTTGTTTAGCTAAACACTTCCAAGAGTAATGAACAAAAATGAACAACTATTAGAGGACTTCATGTGTTTTAATGTTACAAGTGGGAACTGCAGGATTCAAACAAAGACATCAAAATGCCATGTGCTGATTTTTATCTGTTACAGAATCAATTCAGCTGCTTGTAACTTTAGGTTCTTGTTACTGCAGAGGTGAAAAATGCAGTCTTTGTGGGCCTTGTAGTCAGTTCCAAAACCTTGGATCCTAAGCCACAAGGCATTCAAATGCCCTGGGACCTTGCTCTTTATCTTCCTGGAGGTAAAAGTAAATCCATGAAGAAAGTGCAGTAATTCTTCCACGTCTTTGGCCATGCTCATTCCCCTCCTCTCCACGAATGCTCCTTAATGTTTTCCCTGCTTGTGGGCTTCCTTTAGCCCTGTGCTTGTACCTGATGGATGATCAATGTCCTGGATCCTCTGTTCCCTTGGGCTCCCAGCCTAACCTTGAAGCCTTCAGGTGTCACATATATTCAGTGCTTTGGAATTCTTTTTTTCCATCCATTTTAATCCTCTATCATCAATCTGTTAGCAATGGCTGCATGTTTTGTTTCATCTCAGGAAACATCTGGAATAGCCATACATATTTAGTGGTCTTTTGTTGAAAGGATCTTTTTTTTTATTTGGTTTCATATATCATTTTTCTTCTTTCATATACCTTGCTTAGCTACCTATTTTCACTTCTATATATGTTGGGTCTTGAATTTGTAAAGTGGATCCTTGTCCTGCCATCAAAAAATGTGTATGAGCAATTGGTTATTTATTCAGCTTTTTAAGAGTAAGTCTTCTGTAATATTTAAGAGTTGTTTGACATAACTTTTCAAAACAAGTAAATAAGCAAAAAAATTCATAATGTTTTAGAAATGACCAAATAATGTGACTAGGTACACTCTTAAAAGTGCAAATGATAAAAAATGAAACAACAACAACAACAAAACACCCAGCTAGATAAAAAGCTGACAGAAGGTAGGAGAGCAGAGCTTATCTAAATGCATCGTAGTCAGACTAATTTTAATAAAAAATAATTATAGTGAAAATCTTTTGCTCAACATCCTGTTGCATAGAGCCCTTGGATGGGGACAAATAAAATTAAAAAACAAGAAATAGATTCAGGGTTCATCACTGTTCTCAAGTCTTCAAACCCTCTTCCGAAGGACTTTGCTTTGAGAGCTAAGCTGAAATACAGTAACAAAATGGGGGTAAATGGGCTGAGAAGGGGCAAGGTGTTAATCCTTTCCTTGAAGTCATGCCACACACAAGCAGGAGTAATGCAAGAATCTGAAGAAGGGCTAAAAAGAGACAAAAATTAAATGAGCTCTGGACTAGGGCATCCTTCTGAAACAGGGAGCCCCATTTGTGCCACGGTTTGCCCCGAGGGAAGGAGAGGGCTGTGTGAGCAGCATCTGCTCTCTGCTGCCATGGGCTTGAGAGGCAGAAACACCCCTGAGCACCACAATTAGATGGAGTCCCTGTCAGTTGAAGGTTCATCATCTTAACTCTGTCACTGCCTGTGCTGCTGACATCATGGATGTACATCTACACAAGTGCTGGCCTTGTGTTTAAAACTCTTTGCTGTGTACCTTCCATTTGGTGGGCGATACAGTTGTTTATTCACCATGGCTCCTTTGAGGAGAGATGATTTTGTAATTTGAACCACAGGCCAATTCACTATCACTCTTGGCCAGTGCATTTATGGACTTTGCTTTCAACCTGGTTTTAAAACTTGCTCATCTGTCTCGCTGGCTCCTACATCGTGGGGGGATCTAATGTCCCTACAACCATTAAGATTTGGCCACGTTCTGTTCCAATGTAACAGCCCCTCAGAGCTGCAGGAAGTTTTATTCCTGTTGCACATCTGCAGTGAGAGCCAGGCATTTGAAATCTGAGCCCCTTCAGGGCCCATGTCTCAGAGATATTGATCATCTCCTGCAACTTCTTGTCTGCTTTCAATTCCCACTGCGGCCGGCGGGAGTGGAGGGGCTCTGCACCTTGCAGGATGGGGCTCACAGAGGTTGCTCTTGGAGGAGGTGTCTGCCTTCAGCTGGCTGGCTCATCTCTCATCAGATGGCTCCATGTGTTGGTGAACATCCCAGATATTCCTGCTGTCAGCTGAAGGTAGAACAATATCTGCATTGTCTGGGCTCGAGCTGAAAAGTTGCTAAGTGAGAGCAAGCTGGATTTCAGCTGTCTTGAAAATTTGCATGTGAGGCTTCATTTTAGAATATTGTTTTGATTGAGAGGGGGCATTTCCAGGAACTTTGGTGCTCTGGTAACATTTTCTGTTTAATAGTGTCACAGTTAAAGCAGGTTAATAATTAAAGGTGGGATGAGTTTCCAGGTAGGGCTTCTAGCAGTGAAACAGGGAGGTGACTTGGGAACTCCAGCTCTCTGAGATGGTGGAGACAGCTCATGTGTGATCAGGTCCCAAAAGAATCTTGTAAAATTGGTGTGAACATTTAGTATGACTGGAAATGAGAACTGCATCTGAACCCGTGGGAGGTGAGGAGGCAAAAAACCTCGCCTGAGCACAGCCTTTTTTTAGTGGAGGGCTAAAGAAATGATTTCTTGAACAAGGGCCCCAAATTCTAACACTTTTGAGGATATGAACAGTCCCTTTTTGCTGCTTCTTATAGAATTTATGAATAAAGAAAATTATTGACATTAGCACAGGAGCATTTTTACAGGAGGTGACAGTGGATGACTGTGGATAACTTCATGGAACCTTTTTCCTTACATTCTGTAAGTAAAAGATTTTCTGAAAGGACTATACTATACTAAAGTATAAGCCAAATACTGCTTTCTTCAGGATTCCAACATTTAAATAGTGAAGAAAAAAAAATTAAGGCACAGGAAGAGCTTATTTTTAGGAATCTGAAGCACCTGTCAAACGGAAATTGCACAGACCCTCAAAAAAGCAAACCCAAACTACCCTAAAGTAGCCAACAAAAATCAAAGGAATTATTAAAATATTGAGCTTAACACTTAGTGAGTAAACCCCTTGTTCACCCCTACTTGCACACAGCTATTTTGAGAACACTCAACACACACTTTATTCTCCAGGCCTCCGTTCCCAAAAGGGACAGGACACTCTTAGTTGCCTTCCCAAGTCAGAGCTTTGGTCTTGAGTTTTTCTGTTTTCACTGGAGTCAGCTTAGGCTGTGTTAAGCCAAAGTGCACAGTGTATTGGACAGGTGAAAACTGGCAATTTGCAAGCATGATGCCTTTTCCAGAGACTGGATCTATCCTCATCCTAAGCAATTATTTTGGCAGTGCAATTTCCGTTTTCCAAGCAGAGATGCTGCCAAAGGTTTTGATCCGTCAGGGGCAAAAAAATTCTGCAAAAAAAAGTTAAAGCTAAATCAGCAGCATGTTGAAATCAATAGATGGATGTGAAATGCTGAACACAGAGACACAGAAATGTTTCTGCTGCATCTTCCTTAGATTTTGTTCTTTAGGTGCAAATATCTGCTGTGCCTGTGCAGATTCAGTATTGATAGTTGAAAAGGACAAGAACTTTGAGCAGTAGTTACCTGCAGCCTGATGCACATATTGTCCTTTAGTAGCCCTTGTAAAGACCTTTGCAGCTGAGCAACATTTTTCTGAATGAGTTAAAGAACTGTTGCATATTTACTGAATCTTCTGATAGTGAAACTTTTCTGTCAGAGCAAAAATTACTCATTTAGGAAACATCCTAAACCCAATCTGAGTTTCCTTGATGTGGAAACCAGGATGTGGGAAGAGTCAGAAGAGGAAATGGTTCATGTCAGGCTCCCTGTTTTGAAGTTAGGGCACTGCCAGGATGTGCCAAGGATGCTCCTGGATGCCATGATATGGTTTTATATCACCATCATTAGTTACAAATGAACCTGGTGTGGGGCTCATGGCCTAGCTATCAGTGCTCTTTCTTCAGGATTAATTTTCACAGTGATTTTATGGTTGGTTCACTCTCCAAAGCAGTTATTCTAAACTCTCTGAGGAAAAAGGTATTTGTGCTTTGATATAAAGAAAGTGTTTAAAAACCTAGGTACAGCTCGGTCTTTCTTTTCCCCAGCTGGAAGAAATATTCCTGCTTTTAAACAATTTTAACAGCTGCAAGAAAGCCATGGTTGTATTTGATCTGTCAGTGAAATTAGTTCTTGTTGTTAATAAAACAAGAACTCTTGTTGGGTCATCTTGATCACTCAACTCTTGATCTCTTGGACTGGGTGTTTAAGGAATTATTGTGCAGCAAATGTAACCATGAGTGTGGGAACAGGAGATGGCATTAAATGTCTGTGTTTATCAGAACAGATAGAGAACCTTAACATGCAGAGAAAAGGATGGAATGTGGTCACTTCAAGGATTTGATATGAGCTTTCTGGATATTTCTGTGATCTATTTAGGTTCCTGTCTTGTTTTAGGCTGTATTTAACTCATATTAAATTCATGTGTCTCTCTGATGTCCCTTGGGACATTTACTTGGGTTATTCATGCCTTTAAATGTATTAAGAAGTCATCTTCAGGGAGTTGTTTCAATAGCAAAATAAAATAGATTTGAAATAAACCAAATTAATTAAGAATACTGATTTTCATTACATTGTATTGATGTAAATCAGATGCTGGGCAGAAGTAGAAACAAAATGATAGAGGTGGTGGCATTTCCTGTAAGATTTCTGATATGGTGCTTGTCATCAGATAAGGAAGAGCAGAATTTTAGCATGAGAATTTTGACTTGTATTAATTTGTTTTCCATGTCACTGTCCAGTTGGTCTGGCTGGAAAGAGAGGATGCTGGACATGGGGACAACGAGGTGTTTTTTTTGTGTCTGTGTCACCTCCAATAAAATAAAGAGGGGAAATATGCAGAAAATGCCTGCTCTTGGACTGATAAATGTAAGAAACTGAGTGTGCAGAACTGGAATTACTGTGTGGTTTTTTTGGAGTTCTTACTTTAAAGATCATCTTTGCATTCTGTAATAAATATATGAGTGTTAGAAAGTAGGAGCCTCTACAATGATAATGCCATGAAAACATTCATCCTCTGATAATACTGAAATAGAGATTTTTCCTCTATGCCTTTGGAGTTTAGGCTTGCATTATATTCTTGGGTTGTTCATGCTTGTGTTTTAAAGAAACCCTGACTGTGGTTGCTCATCACACTCACATTTTAAGCTGTTTGCAGTGTGAACTGAAGATGCTTTTATTTCTTGGAAATGCTTTATTTGTCTATTTTTCAACTTTTTTTTTAGACTCATTTACTTTGACTCCATTATTTAAAGACAAAACCAGATAAAAACCCAAGCCAGCCCACAAACTGTGAAAGGTTGATCAAAAGCTGATTCACTCTGCTTGTATGTGTGATCTTACCAGCCTGGCCTTTTCCTTTCCAGATGTCACAGCTTTATGTGGTGTAAATGATACATCTCATTACCCAGATGGGCTAAGAAGGCAACAGCTTCTGGGAGGTAAATGCTATTTAATTCTCTACATCCAGGGTCTATAAAAAGAGAAATTGGCCACTAAAGTGTCTGAATGTTGCAATATTCATTTGGGAACTGAGGCATTGAACCTACTGACTGTGCACTTGACCAGATGTGGCCTCACCTTTACAGACAGCAACCAGACTGCCAATAAAATTATTCAAAATAAGACTCAAGAGTGGCAATCACAGGACTGCTGTTCCCATCACAATGAGTTCAACTGTGCACAGTGAGGGTTTAATTGTCATTCACACTGAAATATAATGGGTTTGAAGGGACTAGGGCTTTTCTGTCTTCTTTTTTTTTTGTAGGTTTTGATTGGCTTTTTGTTTTTGGGGGGGTGTTGGTATTTCTTTTTTTTTTTTTTTTTTGGTGGTGTTCATTTGTTTTGTTCATGTGTTTGTTTGGTTTTTTTTTTCCCAGAGAAATATCTGCCAGTGAATTTGCTCCTAATTTTCTGTACAGATATTTTTGGGAAGAAGATATGTAATTCAGCACAGCTTAAGAGAATCAATAATTGGGCACAAAGGGCTTAATTAATTTTGTACTTGGATGGTGCTGTATAGCATAGGAACCTCACTGAAATTAAAATCACATATCTCAGGGCAGAGCTGACCCATATAAAGTAAGTGTGGCCTCCCTCCTAAATGCCAGAAGCTATTGGACAGCTTTCAGAATGTCTTTTTGGAAATTACTTTAAGTCAGCAAATAACCAGACAGAGAAGCATTTCCAATTACACTGTTTTTTTTTAATAGCATGTTAGTTTTTCTGGAGACAGATCTGCATGCAGCAAAGTTTGCTATCCAGCTGAATTGAGTTAAAAATAGACTAAGCTAAGGTAAGCAGGTGCCATCCCAGTGGTACTCTTGAAATAGCACCAAAGTACTCTAATTCTGGGTTTGACTGCCCCTAGTCCAGGTCCCCAGATCTTTTGACATAAATTTCTGCCAGATTTTGCTGCCTCAAAGACTTACAGGTGATGGAAAAGTGCTTGTCTGCCCAGGGGAGTCCCCAGTCCCAGAAGATTCCCCAGGGTTGGGGATCTGCAGAGAAGACCCTGTACAGCTGACTGGCTTTTTCCAGTTCTTATTTGGGAAAAAATAAAAAAAAAATATTTTTAAGGTGAAGTATCAAAGAAAAGCAAAACTAAAAACAGAAAAGAAAAAAAAAAACTTTTGGGATTTTGGGGTGAGGGTTTTGAATACCAAAAATCATTAAAGTTCACATTGAGGCCTTACTGATATTCAATTCTAATGCTTCTTCTGTCTTTGATTTTTCTAGTAATCTGCTCTCCAGCTGACCTTCCTATAGCCTCTGCAATGTTTTCCTGCTCACCATCTCTATTCTTTTAAGTGTAAAAGTCTGAGGAAAATTGTCAAGAACTGAACAGCAGCAACATGAAACTGAAATTTTATTTGGGTTGCTAATCAGAACAAGAGCCTTTAATGCTTTTAACAGAAACACCAGCAAAGTGTGACTTGAGACAGCCACATTTGAAGGAAATAGTTACTACACAGCTGAACAAAAATTTCTTTAAAAGCTGTGGAAGAGGCTGTTGATGCTAACATAGGCTGATAGTCATGGCCTGAAATTAATAAGGGAGTCTAGCAAGGAAAGGCTTCTAAATCACTGAGGAGAGAAAAAAGTACTTTTAAAATCAGCTGATCTGCTTTAAAGCCAACCAGACAAGAGATGGTAGGAGCTGAAAGCAGGAAGGAGAGAGTTTGTTAAAGTGTTCTGAAAAGTGCAGAGGTTGGTTGGCTTGGGTTGGGTTGGCTTGGCTTGGGTTGGCTTGGGTTGGGTTGGCTTGGGTTGGGTTGGCTTGGGTTGGGTTGGCTTGGGTTGTGTCACAACTGGTAGGGAAAGAAGCTGAGTGTCTGATGAAAGGTCAGGCCACTGGCAGCCAGCCCAAACTGGGTTTTGTGCTTATCCTGGGCAGAGCCAGGACTTGCAGTCAGTGATTCTTATATCCTTATATTCCAACTCAGGATATCCTCTGTTTTAGTTGAGTAAAATGCCCGTGGGTGGCGAAGGAACTGCATCAGAAAGTTTTGTAAATTCAGATTCACTCTCACAGTGCCCATCACTGGGTGTAGTTTGTTTGTTTTCTCCTGGTTTCTAGTGGTAAGCAGTGGTGTTGCCATTGCCAGCTAGGAAGATCTCCGAAAGAAATCTCAGCTGCTGCCTTCCCTCTGGCTGTTATCTGTGTTCCCTGTGCAGCTCATATTCTAACCAAAGTGCTCTCTCTCCCCTTGTAACAGTGACAGAAGTGTAGTCTTCAAGAATCTAGATTCCCAAGTTTCACTCTGGGAAACCAAAGCATCTGTCTCAAGACCATGTTTAGCTTATTGATGGAGATATTTATGCATTATTTTATGGGGTTTTTTTGGATCTTATTTAAGTAAATATTTTATAATATTTAAGTATATTAAAGTATTTAAGTATATTTCATAATTATTCAGTATTATTTAGCCACTGAAAATAAAGCACAATGCTTTTACTAACACTTTCAGTAATTGCATAAGCTTTGGAATTGGGAAGACATAATATAGGTTAAGAATTCTAAAATGAAGATTTTTACGTATTACTCTTACTTTTGACTGAATCTTATTGTTAGGATGTTAGGGCCTGGAGATCTCATTGGAACTGATAAGCATGAGAGGTCAGTCAGCAAAATGTCAGAAGCACTTTATCCTTCTATTACTTAGGGAGGCTCTGCCTAGCCTGCAAGTGCCCAGAGCACCAGGCTGGATTCTGGAGTTTTCCCTGGGCTCTGAGTACATACAGGGAATATTTTTAGTGGAGGGGGATGTGTGTGTACAAGGAAGAGTCAGGAAGTGAGTACAAAAAGGGAACTGCAGGGCAGGGCATGGAGGAGCCCAGGCTGCAGCTGAAACCAAGTGATTCCAAAGGAATTCTTGGAATTGATCCTAATGCAAAGCTCTAAGGGGTACTTGGTGCTCACCATCTCATTTCAGATCTGGTACTCACAGAAGGTTCCTTTTCTACATGTGAGGACTTTAAATATAAGTCAATATTAAATGAAATAAACACAGCTCTTTTATAAACCATGTGGTTTAGCTAAATCAGAAAATAAAGGCTTGATGAAGAAATTCCTAGGTGAGGGTCTGTACAGGAAGCTATGTGTTAATTGGTATGCAGGAAATCAGACCAGATAATCAGAAGTGCACTTCTGGCCTCAAAATGTACAAATCTCTCCAAAGAACATTTTTTGGCTGTGTTTGAGGTAGCTGGTGGCTCCTTTGAACTCCCTCAGACTGAGAGCAGGTCTCAGTTGTGTTTAAATCAAATTGGAATCACTCTTTATATATGTGATTTAAACAAATTTCTGTGTTTAAGAGCAAATAAACACATTTATTTTGAAGACAGGGTTCTTTAAATTTTTCAAGGGAATATTTGCAATCATTTCTTTAACCTCAGTGCAATATATTATTATAAGAACATATAACATTTATAGAACATAAACCCTGTTTGATCTATATCACTGTACATGCACACAAAGGGGGAAAAAAGAGAGAAGTTTTAAGGATAAAAAGTGACTATATTTTTTAAAAAAGATGATGGCATTTCCAGATAAATGCTGAAGTGAGTAACTATGTCCACTTATGTAATTTTTGTTCAGCACCAGCAGGCCACTTGTCCAAGATCATTGTCATCATAAACAAGATCATAAGACTTCAGATATGATTTGACTTATTCATTTTCCTTCTGGGACTGTAGCCAGTTATCCTTAAATAAAGGAACTCAGGAACTGGCCTGCTTTATGTATACACATGAATCAAATGGAAGCTGGAGTGCTGTGATCTTGAAATGGTAACTTATTGTGGGTCAGCAAAAGCAGGAAAAAGAAAATAATCAGAAGACAGCAAAGGTGGTGCATTTCTGAAATATTTTATATTAAATAGTAAACAAGATTCTCAGGACATGAAACATGTTTGATCTTAGTTATTTTAGTGCTGCAGATACTAGCTGAAGGAAAATAATTGTCCTCCTTTAAAAAGTAAAGTTCCTTTTTATTTTTTTTGATGTGTACTTTTGCATTTGATTTAAAAATATGCATATTGGCTTTGCTCAAGGCTTTGAACAGAAGAATAACAATGAAATAGGTAATTGAGTCTTTGCAACTTGTCCTAAAAAAATATAAATTTATAGATTTTTGCAAACTAAGCCAAGAGCTGAACCACCTGAGAAATGCTGCTACTTTAGAATTGAGGAGCTCACTGCCCACCTTAATCCTTTTTTTTTTTGGGTGAATATAAACTATCTATACAAAAAGAGAATGGCTGACACAAAAATTATTAAATCCACATTCTTTTTATCTAGCTCTTTACATTTGGGATTAGAGCTCAAAGGGCTGTGGAAATGCTTTCTAATGAGATTTTGAAATTCTTATAGCAGGGAAATCCTCATAGCTCCACAGGGAGCTCTTCTCTGGGAATTTGCTGGGGTATAACCCTTGATTTCAAATAATCCTTTAGAAACATCAAGGATCCTAATATCAGTTGAAGAAATAGCATTCTCAAATCTGACAGTAAAATTGAACAGGCATTTGATCTGACTGTGGTAGCATGTGGTTCCAGAGTAAAATTTTTTTTTGCAGCTATCAGAATTCCTTATGATGTCATTAGGAATTCCATCAGACTGAATTGTGTTATCAGCTTTCAGTTTTCTGCCCAGAGATTTAAGATGCTGATAAGAAATTAAACAGTATTGTTGCCACTGAAATTAGTACTGACAGTTGTGTGTCAAATCCAATATTTGTAATGGCTTGGGAAATTTTTGAACACATAACCACCTGAAATACCAGCAGGTCAAGGAATTGCAAATTTGTGTGCAATTATTTGCTAAGTTTGACACCTGTGGATATTAGGTCTAAAGGATTGCTGTGATTTCTTAAAGTTTGGTGCCTCTGACATAAATTCAAGGAGGGGAGGAGGATGAGGAGGAGTTGCCTCAGGTTCCTGAGCAGAGCCCCCTCCAGCCCCAGGCTACAGGAAACTTTTACTCCTAGAAATTCAGTTAGGAAATCAATTATAAAGGTCACTACACAGAGGAGAATTATAATCATGTTCATACAGTGGAAGCTTATGGAAGTTTATATTTGTAACTTTGAAATGGCCACACTATGGAAGTCCTTCACATTTTGGTAAGTGGGTGTCCTCAAAGGGGAAAGGAAGAGTTTTGCATTGGTCATTAGTGGTGAGGATTTTTCAGGCTGATCAATAATGGCTACGTGGACTATTTTGTTTGCTGCTTGCACAGAAGTTGCCTTGAGTGTAATGTCATAGCCTAGCAGATTTCACAAGTCCCTCCCTGTTTTCACCCATCCCCTTTCTCTTGCTGGCTAATGACAGGGTGTATGGATATAACCAAAAGAAATCTTTCTCCCATCAGACAGACAAGGTAGGGAAGAAAAGCACTCCTCTGTGACTGTGCTGTCTGCTTTAATGGTTCTGTTGAGTCTGTTCGACCCTTTTGGGTGGTGATAGTTTCACAAGTCCTCACACCTGATGGTGGTCTGTCCCAGAGCTGGCTTTTTAAGTATCACCTGCATTTAGGAATAAGGAAACAGAGCTTCAGGATTTCCTACATGGATTTGTTCTTGTCACAAACTGTTTGCCATAGGCACACAGGTACTATCAGCTTCTCTTTGGCTCACATCTAGAAATCTCCTAAGCAGTGCAATCAAGGGCAATTACTGCATCATTTTCTTGTGTTCATAACATATTAGAGCTTTCTGGGCTCAAACACTGCAATCCATCCTGATTGCTACCAAGTCATCCTTTGCAGACTTATAAATCAAAACTGTGGCTGATTTTCAGCAGTACCATTGCCATGTTTTGAAATGCTGCTAATTAAAACTTTATGAGCATGCAATTAAAGAGCAGAGAGCATTTTCCCTGCCTTACAACTGCAAGTAAGCCATAGTAGTCTCAGCAAAAATGAACTTCCTTTCTGTTTACTTCTCTTAAAAGCCTGACATTTGGTGGTTTGAGGCTTTCCAAGCCATTTATCACATTTGTCTTTGAAGCTCTCTCTTCTGGTTGACTTAGCAACCTGAACTTGGCAAATCAGACTGCTAAGCCAGACCTTCTGACTGTGCTGCAACTTCAGGTGCAGCCTTTGTCAGTGATTTTGTGTGCTTAGTGAAAATCAGGGTTTCAAGTAGAAAACTTAGTGTTCTGAAGTGTATAAAGTACTGCTTCAAAAAGATTTCTGGGATCAAAACACAACTACTCAGATTTGTGAAGGCAAGGGTTCTAGAAGTCTGTAATGAAACTCAGGATAAGAACAATGACAGTGAATGGAATTAATGTGGTTTGTTAACTCTTAGAATATGTCCCCCTGGTGAGTTTCTTTAAACAATAAGAGAAGGAAAAAAAGTAGAGATTCCTACAGAAGCTATTAGGCTGAGCTTGTATTTTGGGTCACTGGATAAGCCCTACAAATAATGCCTGCTCTTGATTAACTTTCAAATCAGGTCATTTGTAAAACAGTTACTAATTTTCAGTGATTACAAATAATTACTTTCACTTTAATTCCACACAAAACTCCAAGGCAAAAATTGACTCACTTGGAAGTGCTCCATTCAATATCAGCAAAGGTATCAACATAATGCATAGGAAGAGTAAACAGCATAGCTCCTCTCCTACTGCAATCTTCATTTAAGCAATTTTATTTCTGAAAATAGGATCTGGAATGAGAAGAAAACAAAAGGACTTCTTGAAGAGTGGTTCTCTGGAATGGGCAGGATATATGAAAATCTTGTATTTGATGTGGTCAGTGTTTAATTCCTACATAATGTGAATCCATGTGTACTGGAATACCTATTCCTCTAAAAAAAACCCCAAATTGAGTAAAATGAACTAATTTTTTATGACTTTTCCAGATGAATACTTTGGTTGGTGTCATGCAGGAAATACTTATGTGGAAAAATATGGATTTGATCACAAAAAAAAAAAAGTGGAAATCAAATCAGAGCAGAAGGCATGCCTTGACATTTATTAACATGCAAATTCAAGATATCATTGCACAGAAGGGATAGTGCCAGGATGCCAAGTGGCAATTTCCCAATATATGTTATGGAGTAGCAGTAATAATTATCTGCTCTTTCAGTGGGAACCAACCAGTCTGCAACCAGAAATTTGTCACTCTTTGGCAAATGTCTGAGCATTACTAAAAAGTGCAATACCATAAGTCACTGGCAGGTTTTAAAGATGAGGTGTCTGTGTCACCTTGAACCCCACAGGAGTAAGATGCTAACTGATGGGTGTTTTTTTAAAGTGTACCTGCCACTAGAGGGGAATGGAAGCACATGTTTTGCCCCTAGAAAAGTGATGTCCTGATTACAGCCTTGGGTCTTGGAAGTGCCTGTTCTCTCACAGTTCTGTCTGCTCCTTCTCTTTCCAGCCCATTTAGTCTCCCCAACGTTGGTGTCCATTTCTGTCCCAAAGTCTCTCCCATTGCTCTTGCTCCTTCCCATAAATTGTCCTCTTCCATCATCTGGGATGCCCTTCCTATTGTATCTTTTTTTTTCCCCCTTCCATTTCTGCCCTTCTGTCCTCAAAGCTTGGTTATGCACTCTTCTCTGCCTTGTGCTCCCAAAGTCATTCTGTTCTGCATGATCCCTTCCCCTTCCCCTTCCCCTTTCATTCCCTTCTTTTTCCAGAAAAATAGATATTAATAAAATTAAATATATTTACATTTTATTTTTTTAAATTAATGAACTGTGTTGGATATTTCACCATGCTGCAGACAGATATCCAAAACTTTCAGCCCAGTGACTCATGTTTGCTAAAATGATAAGCAAGACCTGACTTCCTGCAGTTGTGTGAATTAGAGGTAGAATTTTCACAGCCTAATAAATACTGTTCAGTGTTTGTGGGAAAGAAGTTGCTGGATAATTAATGAAGACAAGTGAGTTAAGGTCCAAAAGGTATTTGTTAAAGTTTCCTTTGAGTTATGAAGTTCAACATTTGTTAACAGAAATGATGTTAAAGAGAGTGACAGGATCAGCAGTTATTAATCACCTCAAGCAGGAATGGTGCCACTATTTACAAATATTTAAATGAGTTTTCAGGACACACCTGTCAGGCTGAGATTGCCATCTGGTCAAATCTCACAAATTTAGGAACAGAAACAAGCTTTGTGTTGTATGTGTTTGTTTGATGATTAACAAGTGGGTGGTGCTGAGCTGTGTGCTGCCCTGAGCATATGCCAGAAAACCCAGGGAAATCAATATTACAACCCAGACATTCATCTCCTCTGCAGAATCTCTGCCAGTGATGCAGTGAGGGATGAGGAATGAAAGGCTTTCATTATGATGACTGTCTGTAAAAAGCATTAGTTGCCTCTATCAAGTATAAATAACCTGTATTTTTCATAAATTTTCTTGACCAAAGTGATTGATCTAAAACCACTTGATCCCAATTAAGAGTGATGAGAAGGAAGTGAGTCACATTTTTCTATGGCTGACATGGTCTACTGTGCTTTATCCTGAAAAAAATGCAATATTCCAAACAGACATTCTCACACCACAGCTATAAAATAGCTGGTTAAGAGTGATTAATCCCACTGATACCCTGAAATTATAAAAGAACAGGTTTTATAGCTGCTGAGACCTTACTGAAGTCATTTCTCCAAAGAATGAAATGATGGACTGTATAGAAAGAAGACTGTTGCCAAAGTCTTAAGTGAGATGAAAGAAAAGGGAATCCAAATGCTTTTGTGCATTTCAAATGTTATGAAGCATTTATCAGTGATTAAAATGAAAAAAATCTAAATTTCTAAGCTGTGTAAATATCTTGAAAAATAAAAATGTGACAAGGACTAAGCTAATCAGAGCCATCTTTAAAAGTGGTCTGCAAATTCTGACAGGCATATTTATTTTTATATGATTGTTTTCTCTTTAACAAGTTAAAATATAAAGGATGAATTCTGCCTACTAATGTGTCCATAAAAGGTAACTTCTAACACTCATTAGACACTGTCATCTGTTCTGTCCAAAATCTGCATTTGCAGGGCTGACATGAGCAGGATTTTGTAACTTAACCCTAATGAGAAATGCATCAGGTACGAAATGAGGTTTCAGATGTTTTATACATGCCTTAATAGATGGGCAATCATTAAAGCAAATTGCACAGGGCAGCAGGTTCAACACTTCCATGTACTTTTGTCTGCAGAACACTCAATTCTACCTGCCCTCTGAAGTGTGCAATGCTTTCAGGTGCCAAAGCTTTCTAGGAAAGTCCCAGCAGTGCCTCTCTCTCTGTTCCTAGACGTGCTCTCAGCCACCTGAGTGGAATGCAGCTGCCTCTAATTGCTGCCTAAGTCTCAGTGTGCAGCTTTGGTACTTCACACAGCTCACCTTCAGGAGTTCATCTGGCAGGCACCACAGAGCATGACTGAATTGCACACCAAGTTTGTGTTCTGGCATTTTGGAAGGGTTGCATGGGAGGAGGAGACCCCTGTTCCAGCTCACAGCTGAAATCTGATCTCTCCCCTTCCAGGAGGGTGCCATAATCATTACAATATGTGTGTTCTAAGATTGCACTCCATTAGAGTCCTCCACCTAAAAAATGAATGTGCAGTGAGCAGCAGTGTGAATTTGCAGTATCCTTGCTGCTCTGAGCCAGCTTCCAACATGGGAATTAATCTACATATTTTATTTTCAGTAAGGTGCCTTTTACAGAAGTTCTTGCATTGCACACTCCTGTTACACAGAGCCTCTGCTGGCATCTGATCTTGAGCTGTAATTTAGTGACCAACATATTGAACTCTGCCTCCCCTTACATCAGCCCTGGAGAGGGAGGAAAGCCAGCTAGCATTGATGACCCTGGGATTCCTCTGTCCTTTAGGTCATGAAAAAGTTATAAACCTACAGAAACATGGGTGTGGAAGTTGCTAATTAAAAAGAAGAGAGGTAGAAGTTTGTAAAGCTGCCTTTTGGTTTGAGGTGGTCACCTGTGGTTTAAGCAGAGCATTCTGACTCTGCACAGAAAAAGACTGGGAGTTTGCTGAGAGGCATTTTCCAAAGGCAGAACTGCACAGTGGGGATGAAGTGTGTGAGCTCTTCTACCCTCTTTCATTGCAAGGTCAAGTAGGATCATCTGAACTCATTAAAAATATAATATTTGAATCTTGTGGAATGGTTTTGTTTTCCCAATCAACATTTTACCATATAGTAAATACAGCAATTTCAATAGGGAAGAAAATATATTTAACTAATCATGTTGTGCAAAAATCTAAGGCTTGGTTATTTTGCAAGCCATTAATTTATGAATGCAGCTATAAAAGCCATCTGTTAAGCATTCAGCCTTCTAATATATTTTAACTTTAAAGACTTATATGCTACTGTGAGAAATTAAAAGGTTTTAATTATGCCTAACCATTGTGCCTTTAGTGAAGCTAGTAAGAATTTTAGTATATTTTAAACAGGTAGGCACCAGTCTACCTCTCTCACTAAGGTGCAATCAATAATTTTAATATCTTAAAACTATAATGAAGATATAGAATACAGTTGTATCCTGGTGTGCAATTTTGGGACAATTACCATGTAGTAGTTTTTAATTTTGCTCTGGTAGTTTGCCCACCTGTTATTCAGCCACTCACGGTTTTACAACCTCTTGACAGCCTTCCCTCCCTTCCTTTTCTCACACACTCATATTTTTCTTATCAATGCATCTGAAGAATGAATGTGTAGTGTCCTGCCTGCCTCAGAGGGGGCCCAAGATAACTCAAGGAATTAGCAATTAAGGCTGCCTCACTCCTGCAGGAACTATGAGCAGCTTGTTGTTTTACTCAGGTCTGAGCACATGAACCCCTCTATGCCATGGCAGAAAACCCTGCTGATCTCTGCTGTGTCTTCAACAAGGTTGAGTGGTCTAGTGTCTGTTTCCATCTCATGTTTTATGGTAGAGAGTCTATGTGCTCCTTTTCTCATCCAATTTTCAAGTGCTTGCCCTTGGAGGGGAGGGGGAACAGTGGAGAAGTCAGAAATCTCTTCCTTAGAGCCAATATTGCAGTCACAGAGAGGGCACCTCGAGTGCTGTGGTCTGTTTTGAGCCCCTGGCTTCAAAAAGGACACTGAGTGCTGGAGCCTGTCCCAGGAAGGGCAGTGAAGGATCTGGAAAACATGTCTGATGAGTGGCTGAGGGAGCTGGGGGGGTTAATTTGGGGAGAAGGAACTTTGGGGAGACATCATGGCTTTCTACTTCAAAGGTAGGGGTAGTCCATTGAGGCATGGTCTTGTTTGCCATGTCTCAAGTGAAAGGACAAGTGAAGGCTCCACACAAGTGAGGGAATCCAGAAAGGATCCTGTGGGGTTTAGCAGAAGGTACAGAGACCAGGGAGTGTTTGTTTGTAAAGGGACCCTCCTGAGAAGTTGCCCTGGGTTATAGAAGAGGAAAAATTATTTATTTGTGTTATCTCATAGTCCATGCAAATACATGGTTATATAGGAACTCTGTCCTTCTGTTCCCATTCAACTATTTCAGTGCCCTTGTCATCCTTTCTTCTATTGTCAGAATCAATGTGGGATGTGATGATTTAGGAAATGGCAGCAAATACTGTGGTTAAAATGCTTCTAGACTTCAGTACAGGCTCTGCAACAGATCATAAATGTCATGATCACATATCAAGTATTCTAAAATAGAAGATTATTTTAGGAAATAATATCAGATCATGCATTTGGAGATCAGTGCTTGCCCAGAAAAAAAAAAAAAAACCCACAGATATGGCTGACCCTCCAAATTCTCATATGTAAATGTCATATGAATAATGTTCTTCACGTGGATAATCTCAAGAATGACTCCTCCGTTGTAATTGGCTGCCACACAGTAATGCCAAAATTTATTGTTTGAACTGGGACTCTTTGTGCAGTTCAGCTGAGTTATTCCCTAGCTCTGCATTGCCCCATCTGGCTCCTGAGAGGATTTGTGCCTTGACATCCCCCAGAACTGGAGATCTCCAGGGACCCTGGGGAGGAGGCTGGACCCAACACGGTCATGCTGCCCCACACAGGCTCCTGAAACTCTGATGAATGTGGCCAAGAAAGGCAAATTAAGGGAGAGGAGAATTTTGCCCACAGAGTTAGGTCTTGTTGATTTAGCTCTGTGGGAAGCCACATTGGTACATACAACATGTTAGGGTGTTTTATTGTATCAATCTCTCATGCTGTGTTCATTTGTAGGGACAACATGACTTCCATAACATTTATTTTAGGGTCATTTTATTGCTTTAATAATGCAGATTTAGATTGTAATTAAAGCCTGTATGGTTTGTTTTAATAGCTTGCAGCTTTGTTCAGCATATGTTTGGATATTATAAAACTGCTTCGATAGACAATGAATTCATTTGTCTCTTTCACTTATTAAGATGCACGTGCACTTCATCAGGTTTATTCTTTGTGAGTTTTGAGTGTGGAATTTAATCATAAAGCCAGATAGATACACATGCCAAATTTGAGACTTGATGGATTATGACTGTTCTTGTGAAAGAAAGAACTAGGAAAACAAGAAATCATGGTTGTATTTAAATATTAAAATTATAAAATGTTACCCATTTAGCCACATCTTAGCAATTGCCCCGCTACTCACTTACATGGCATTGTTAAATGTGTTTCTGACTAGAATAAATTTATCTGTTATTATGGATTTCATGCTTTTTTCTTACTAGTTTAACAGATGAAATTCTTTCCTTTAAAACTGCACCTTTCAATTAAATTTGATTATTCCTTTTTTCTTTTCATTATTTGGCATTCTTTGTCTTCTGACATAATCCTTAGCTCGCTTTATACAAAGGTGCAGTTTTGGTTCCCTTTTGTTAATTTCCGATATTTTCTAACAATGAGCTTATGTTGTCCACATCATCTGCTACAAAGATTATTTTCACTTCCAGTTCCTTTAGACTGTTTCTCTTGTAACAGGACCCAGGCCCAAGAGGTGTTGAACATTGCTGATGAGGAATCAGGTACCTTCAACATTATGTGACTGCAGAGTGTGCGCTGAGGCAGCTGAAACAATATTTGGTGAGGATTTAATAGACTTTTTTGTGACACCTAAATGTCATACACCAGCCCAAAGCCCCCTGCATTAGTTTTGTTTTCCATCTATATATTACAGGGAAGAGAACTGAATAAACATTTGAACCAGTGGGGTTTTTTTCTTTTCCTCTTCTTCTCTATTCCTATTTCCCATCTTTTGGGTTGTTTTTAATTGGTTGGTTGGGATTTTTTTTTTTTTTTTGGTTGTTGGTTTGGATTGATTTTCATTTTTATTGCATCAGAAAAAGAATAAGGGAAGTCTATCACATTCCTATTTTGTTTTAGTAAGAATCATTCTAGCACAGTCTTTTTCATTCCAATGTGAGCAGCATGAAAACTTGAACAGCCACCAACTACTCTTCTTGCTCTGGAACATCTCACATATCAAAATGTCTCATGAGAGAAACAGGTAATTACCAGGATCTTAAAAACTGAGAGTGTATTTGGAAGGGATATCTGCTTACTGGTTGAAAATCCTAGATCAAATGATCTGGAATTTTGGGATTGGTAAAATCAGAATCCTAATTTGAATCTTATACAGTCAGTATTTTTATCTCTTCCTTATGCTCCCTAAATTTCTTTTTATAGTAAGAAACTCAGAAACTAAGAGGCTTTCTATGGCATCTTGTTTTTGTGTCATGGTAGAGAAATTGAGACATTTTTAAATGTGTTTGCACTGAGTATTAAAAAAAAAAAAAAAAAAAAGGCATAATTAACATAACAGTTTAACCTCCAAATATTTCCCTGCAGTCTTCTGAAAATTATCATCCACAAACATATTCATTCTTCAAGTTATTCTCAAAATGGTATTAAATCTTAAATATTTACTCCTTGTTTACCAGTCCCTGCATGTGCTGTTCTAAAAACAGGTACTAGGTTTGAAGAACCTTAAAGGAAAAGGTTTATGCCTAAGACAATCTTTTCCAAAATTCTAAATAATAACCTGGGCTTCTGGGTTGGACACATTTCAGCTCTACCTGCATCACTTGTAGATGTTTCACTACCTAGAGATGGCATGTTGATATAGAATTAACCTGTCTGGTTGGTTTTAAGTTACTTTTTTTCCCCTCTTATTTTTTTCTTTATTTTTAGAAGGAAGAATGTGAAAACAGTTTGAGCCACTGGGTATCAGGCAGCATGGTTGCTGTGCTAATGAAAATTTGGAACACTGTTGTAAACTGGAGTGTTTGGCAGAAGCAGGAATTTCTCTGTGCTGTTTATGAGGTATATAAAAAGGTCAGTGTTATTTTATAGATTTTTAGGCTTAGCAATATTTTTTTTTAATGATTTACTTTTTCTTGTTTTGTAACAGCCACAATTTTTTGTTCTGGATATGGAATGTAACTTTTTTGATTGCCTGGCGTGTTGTGAGAAAAGAAATCATGTTTCAAAATTCCAGACACACTTTGACTGTATTATTAAGAAAACATTGCTCCTGGAATAATAAATGGTGGGGTTATTTTAAGAAGTTTTGTTACATTTTCTAAGTCTGCAAAAGAATCAGAACAATAAAAGAATGATCAAGGCTGGGTTTCTTTTGTTTTAACAGGCAGGTCATCAGTTGGGCTATTGGCAAAACTCCATTCATTGTAATGGACCTACATGAATTTCCAGAAGTTGTAGATTTGGGCAATAGCTTCCTAATTGTTTCAGAATCATTGTCTCTCATCTGGCTCTGCCAACAGTACCAATTTCAAGATCATTTTTGTGATGCTAATTTTCCCCTCCGTAGATAAAGGGCAGTAAGTGCTCTCTTGGGCCACTGGACAAATGGCATTGGCCAATATGAGCCAACATCCGACAGTGAGGTGAGACTCTGAATGTGCTAAAAATACACTGAGCCCTATGTCAGATACAGGTAGTTTCTTTTTCAGATGAAATTCAGATCAAATTCAGGTAGTTTGTTTCCCAACTGAAATTCAGACGTTTTAAGTGCAATACTCAGTTGTGAAGGGGATGACGTCTTCGTTTGGAAAAGAATGAAGTCTCAGAGTTTGGACTCATCTCTTCCTTCATATTCTTAGAGATACTTCAGAAGAGACAAAAAATAATTCCTGAAGTTCTATTTTGCCCTACCAGGTGCTTAGATTTTTGAGAAGCATTGGTACATTCTGAAATGCAGAGCCACGTATGCACTGTCAAGTACAGACAAAGAGCTGCAAAGCGTTGGTGGTTTCATAAGACTGCAGTCTTTCCTGCTCTGACTCCCCCAAAGAAATCTGACTACTCTCCTTTTGCTAACAACATTTTTTTTTTGGTCTAGGTAGAGAACTGAGTGCAAAGCAACACAATTAAAACCTTTTGATTTAAGCAACATCTTATTATTTCAATAGTGGAGCGACTGTGCTCCCCCTGTGTGGCCTGCAGCCCATAGGTGTAACACGGTGCTCACAGCTGTGAAAACACTCTGCCTTCCCCATGTTTAGATACCTATCTGTGGCTGGGGAGCAACAGAGGAAGTCAAAACTCCAAGAATATAATGAGGGTAGAGAATGTAGAGTCGGCGCATTTCTCCCGAATCTTGCTAAGTAAAGCAAGTTTGAAGACTTGTCCTTTTGTCCTGCCAAGTTTACCAATCTGAACTTTCTCAAAAGTTGTGTGTGCTTAATTTCATCCTTCTAAAGACAGGCCCCTCCAGTCCTGTGACTTAAATCTTCTCCCCACTGAGGCTGGTGTAATTTAGCCCATACAGAGGCACAGGTCACAGGGTTAAATACAAAGAACACTGGTGCTTCCCCAGGAAATATATTGAGTTTTAATATCTGGTTTTGAAATGCACAGTGGGTACAAGAAAGAGTTTTCAGACCTAAATTAGGAGTGAGGCTAAAAGTACCCACCTGATTCAGTAGATGTTAGGTAGTTTTGTAGCAAATAATCAAGATTATCAAGATTTGAGAAATATAAAATGTAAATTCCCTTTACCATGATAACATGTCCTTTACAGAAAAACTGTTTCTGGAAAAATGCTTTCCTTTTGTTTTTCCATCAAAGGCCTAGTTTTGGTGTTTTAATATAAGTGATCAGACTGGAAACATACAAAGCTGAGCATGACTTTAGTAACTGAATTTAAAGATGTTTTTGAAAGGGCATCCCCTCTTTCTTCTCCATTTTTGCTGCCTTTTATAAATCAGGTATTGAAGAAATGCCTTCAAATCATTCTCTGATCTTCAGGCACAGAATTCCTCGTGGGATTTCAGTCATCTGATGTGGATGTCAGCACAATATTCAGCCTCCCCTTTGGAGAGGAGCTGTTGTCAGTACCTGCCTGGATATGAATGAACAGATCATCCAGGCATTTTGGCATCTCTCAGCCCCTGGGGCTGTTACAGCATGTGTGCACTTACCATTCTAGCCTTCGAAAGCAGCTACTGCTGCTCTGTAATTCACAGCCTATTTATTGCTGAGGGATGTTTTTCTTTTCATTTCTTTTGATTTGTTTTCTTTATGTCATTAAAAGCAGTAGCGAGGTCTATAAAATGAGCAAAAGCTTAGATAAACACCACAGCAGGCTGGTGAACTCTTTTAGGGACCCAGTTGTCATCCATAAATAAGAAGTAGTTACTCAAACTACAGGATTTTGGCATGACCTATATTATATTCTCTCTCCAGTTGCAGATGGCTTCAAATCACTATCACCTTTTTGCAGCTGGACCTATCACATCTGCAGTTGATCGTTGTGGGTCCTTTTCATACTGAACTATTCTACTGTATCTTCTGTCCCCATGGAGCTGGAATTCCTTCTCTTTACTCTGACTTTTCTACTCTCATGGATTTGATTGTCAATCATTTTAGTCCCTTTTAGTATTCGTTTACCAAATACCTTTCAACATAATTCCAAATTCTCATTGCAACTTTGTATTTTATTATTATTATTTCACAGATTTTACAAGCTCTGCAGGCTTTGTTTAAAAACAAACACAGAAAAACATACAAAAAACAACCCAAGCCCTCTTTCAGCAACAAATAGACCTGTTGAGGGAAGTATTTTATGCCTATGTCAGCCTAAGCCTATTTTATGCCTATGTCAGTATTTTATGCCTATGTCATTCATTCAGAGAATAAGTAGTCAGAAACTTTTCTGTGTTATGTTACTGATGAATTATCAAATTATTTTCAGGGAGGGAATCTTACTATGCCAGTCTCACTTGAATTTTTTAGTGCTTGTTCACTGACCTTTAGAGTTTAGCTACTACTTTTAAATATCTATATTTTTCTCATGTATCTCATCTATCATCATCAGGGGAAATGGATGAACTTTAAAGGTGGCTATCTTGAGAACACAGTGGGATGGATAATCTGATGATATTTGCTTCATGCAGTAAAAATGCAATACAGTGCCTGGGAGAACACAAGCTAAGGAACTGCAGGATGGCCTCAACGTTTAATGAGTAACCTGAGCTGGTATTGGAGGGGTAGCACAACCCAGCAAGAATCATCTTAGCCAAAAATGGCAGAGTGCCTGCATCATTCTGGAAAAGATGCCAGGGGCTGAACCAGTTATTTTGTCACTGGGTCTTAAAATCATTCTGTTTAGGGGTATGGAACGGCCTGGCTTGTTATAAATGGTGAAATTGTTTATCTGTAGAGCAGAAGAAGCTGCCTCAGTTGTGTTGAACACTGAGATCTGCAGAGGTTTGGGAGTTTCCCATCCTTTTTTCTTCCTCTTGTTGTCCACCTTGTCCTCGTCCTTGTGTGCCACCACGAGCGCTGCTCTGTTGGCACAGAGCGCAGCCAACGTGTGGCACGTAACGCACACTCTGGGCAGACCAAGCAATCAGCAACATCCCTGCTCCCTGCAGCTCTGCTAGCCAAGGCTCCACTTGTGTCCAAGGCAGAATTCCCTCATCCACTTGGAATTCTTGTTTTAAAAACACAGGAGCTGATTTTAGCAACACTAAAGCCAATGGGAACGGCGAGAGCGCTGCACCTCTGGGAATCCAGCCCACATCCCTTTTGTTTTGAGTGTAGGATCGATCCTAAAGGAGAAACCTTTTGTATTTTGGAAACTAAGAAGGAGCTGAAGCAAACTTCTTCATACTTGGCAAAAACAGAATTGCTCTTGATGGAGACCAAGCGTGGAAAATTCTGGTCTGAGAGGATTATGTTTGTCAAAGTTATGACAAGTCTGAACAGAAAGTTTTACATAGACATCCCTCTCATTTTACTGTCTACAGTGACAGAAGAATATATTTATGCAAAAAAATAAAATATGAGAAGTTAGATTTATACTCACCAAACAATTACTAGTAAGCAAAAACCAAAACCAGATCAGCATAATGATGTTTTTGTCAAGCATAACAATTTTGGTTTGGCCCAAATACACAGATACAGATTTGGACTTTCTGTCACAAGCTGCCAAACATTTGTTTTCATTTATATCTCTGTATTTGTGCGTGTGCATATTGACAAAGGGGATTTGACTCCAAGAAGAACAGAGCTATTATCCAAATCCCAACACAAATCCCTCTATTGACTTCACTGGGAGTTGGATCAGCACCTTGGTGAGTAGGTTCAAAAGAGAGTGTCCAGAGTTAAACTATCAGTTCTTCATCCAACTCTCATTGAAAACAATTAAGTCTTTCCATTAACTTCAATTACTCTTGGATCTAGGTTTAAAACACAAATTTTGTCTAGTAGGACATATGGAGGCTATCCTAATAAGCATGTTTCAGTCACATGAGGGCACAAGAATTTAAGGACAGAGGGCTGAAAGCCAATATTAACTGAATATTGGAGGTTAAAAAATTCAAAATTAGTAACTTTTAAAAGGGCATGGATGCTGCAGTAAATCAGAAGACTTCATTCTCTTTAAACCATTTTTAGTGTTTAAAGATGACTGAACTGTGGCTGCCTCTTTACTGGTTCTGGTTCAGAAAAGCATTCAGACAGCAGTTAAGCAATGCAACTTAAGTGTGAGCATAACTCCTCTCTTAAGGAGAAGAGGAATTAAACACATGCTTTAGTGATTTCCTGACCTGAGGCTTTTATTTTCCTTCTGTGAATATTAGTGAAAGTACCTTTTTGTTCATAAGAACACTCATGAAAAGCACATTTTGAGCCCCTGGCTCAGATTTGCTTAATCTAATCAAGGAAGAGAAAGTCAGATGCTATATGTTAGGTAACCAGTTGCACAATTTGTGGGTGACCATTAAATCATTTCAGATTGTAAAAAATTGTAATAACTTGCAGAGTGCTCTCAGATAATTCATAAACATAATACAGAGCTGTTCTCTAGTTCTGGATGCTCTCTCAGGGAGGGATATTGGAAGACAAACACAAACTCCTGAAAGAAGCTCTAGATAGACTGTTTTCTTATAAGGTAAAAACCTCCATAATTCCCTCCAAATGTGGAAGGAGCTCCTATTATCTGCATTGCTCTGAAGCTTTTCTGACTGAATACAATTACATCCAGGCTAAACAGACTTGCAAACAGTTGTGCTTAAACTACACCTGTAGAAACTACAAAAGTACCAACAACACTCATGGACACCTTCAGGTATCTTTCAAACAATATTATCAATTTTATTTGTGTGAGCTCACATGAATATTTATGCATTTGTGTGAAAAAAGTGCTTATTTGAGAAACACCTTTGGGAACACACGGGAAAGAGGGTTTTTTATGTTTTATATGTTTATGTGCATATTCCATATGTTCTACTTAGCCAAACATTTAAGCAAAGATTTCTGGGTCAAATGACCTCATTTATTGTTTGTAAACTAAGCTATCTAATCTGGCTCAGTGTCTTTTCATCATATGGTGTAAGTCAAATAAACTCATCTGTTGCTCAGGCTCACAATTATAGGGCGTTTTCAGCTCCACAGTTAAACACAAGCTCTGGTCAGGCTGGGGCCAAAATGGAGCAGAGACCCTGCAGAAGAGTGCTCTGGGCCCCCCAGCTCAGTGCCATGAAATTACTCATTTTTCAGTCTTCTAGAGGAAATGCTTAGCTCAGTTTACTTCAACTGGCTCTAGCTGATGCCAACCTGCCATCCAGAATCCATAAACACCCTGAAAATGGGGTAACTCCAGGAGTTGCTAACCAGCCCAGGCATCTGTGTGTGTGTGAGTGTGTATCACAGAAAGGTTCTCTTCATCAGGGCAGAAAAGCACTCTGTAGGGTGCCTGTGTTATTAGGGCAGCTGGTAGAATAGGCTGAGGACAGAGAGGAGCATAAAGATATTGATTTCCTTTTTCCTTTTGCTTCTGCCTAGAAATACCCAAACTGCTTCAGCCTTCTGCTCACATGTGAACAGCGAAAAATACTTCCTTATTGTTTGCTGTTCAGTACAACCCAGTACATCCAGTGTTTTGGAAAAACCATTTAGTAGGTTACTGGAATCAACAGGTAGGGTACATCCTTTTGTGGTGAAGCAGTCTCGAGTGTATGTGACAAATTTTACTTTCTTCACCAGTGGGATGGCAGCTCTGGGAACTGGATCAGCTGGGGTTCCAGAAACAATCAAGTGGGTTTGTTGAAGAGCCTGGCTGGATATAAACCCTATCCTACACAGGATCTCCTAAAGAACATTCTGTAGTTTTTCTTCTACTCAGCTGAGATTTTTTTTTTCCAGGGTCTGCAGTTTCAAGTTAGTCTGTTACAGCTACAGGGGATATTAGTCAGTATTTCTCTGAAGTTCTGTTTCAGGTCAGAAAGACTAATCTCCAATTAATCCCTGTCAAGTGTGAGGTGTTTTTTGAAGACTTACAGCCAGCTAGTGGAAAATAGGCATTGGGACGTAGTGGACTTCAGATTTCTGATCCCAGGCTTTTCCTTTCAGCTGCTGAGAAACCAGAGATTTACATCCTTGCCTGTTTGGGGAACAGAGCTGCATATGGAGACCATGTTTTACTTTACATTTCTCTTTGGACCTTTTAAGGTGTACCCTCTTGAACAGTGTCAATGGGTTTGATACCATAATCTATATGGAGCCTGGAAGGAGACACAGCTATGTCTGGCCCTTTGCCACAAAAGTCTGGTACTGCATAAATGCACAAAAATTACTTGCATGCAAGTCTGGCCTTGGGGTAGACTCCTTCAGGAGTGAAGGAGATGGCAAATCCCAACACATTGTGGGTACTGTGAGCATTCCTTCATCCCTCTGCAGCATGCTTCTCCCTCTGGATGGAATGTGAAGGAGAGGGCCTGCACTGGAACAGCGTGGTCACATTCTAGAAGGTGCAGGGAGAGACCACGAGGGACAAAATAGCTGGAAAATTGTAGTGAAATGAGCCCAGTGGAGGGAAATTTCATCTACATCAATACTTGAAGGTTTAAGATAGGAGCCTGTTGCTCCTATCTATAGTAGGTAGAATAAGGACCAGGTTGAACTCACTCCTTCTGGACTTGGAAGCTGAAACAGATTCCATCCAAAAATACTCATCTGGGGCAGAAACAAGAGTTATTCCTGGGAAGGACAGTTTTATGGCAAAGATTACATGCTTTTTGAGCTAAAGACCCAATGTTTCACAATGGTAGTGACTTAGTGAAGGTCATCTACAGTAGACTGCATCATCATCCTCCTAATTGCAGAGGATGACTGATCGTGGATCCTCCCTTTTCAATTTGAAAGTTGGCTTTTGAGCCAGCATGGGTTTGATGCCAGATTTTCCTCATATCTCAGAGGTCAGTGAACCAACATTTAGCTAATTTCTTTGTACATCTCACAGCATAACTTCAGTATAATTTAGCAGCAATATCATGATACAGTTGTCTGAAAGAAACTAAAATAAAGGGCACCTTGAGTGTTTGGTGTAGCAGGCCATGATAGATTGGACAGTCTCTCTCTTTATTTTATATTATATGTAATGATATGTAATTGTCTTTATTGAGATCATGAGCTTTTCTACATTCAGTATGCTAAGTGTGCAGGACTATGTGCAGAGAAAAAATTCTTTTCCTTGAAGCATGAAGTGAGCCAGACATTAACTCTGCTCATTTACATGCTTATGAAATAATGCAAAGGAAGAGCAAGTTTTCCCTTCATTTAGGAGAGGGAGCTGCAGTTTTGACTCCATCTTCAGCCTTCTGAAGAATTTGTCTTTTGGGGAATGCACCATTATTTGTGATTTATATTTCTAATTAGTATGCAGGAGTGTTGTCTTTTCTTTAGTAAAATATGGAGGGATTTGTATAAGTCTTTTATTTCAATCACATATTTGGCCTTTGATTTCAGGAAAACTGAAGAAAAAGGGGAAAACTTTGAAAAATTCTTCAGTTCCAGCTCTATTTCTATTGTTCTGTCTATCAACATATTGCAAGGAGGAAAAATTGAAACAAGAGGAGCTGAAAATATGCAAAGAAGAGAGGCTGAGGGCCTTGTAGGTATGGGACAGGTAAATCTCATGGATTTTGTTAAGAGCCTGGCTTATCCTCATTTAAACAAGAAAGCTGGAGACATGGATGGAAATTATGCAATTCATTTGACATTCTTGTGTTGCCTTTTTTCTGTTTTTGCATTCCATGGAGTCTAACCAGGGCTGGTATTTTTACTGGGAAATATGGCAATTATGTCCATGCATATTTAAAATTAAATTCTTTTGAATGTAGCTCCTGTAAACACACAGATTTTCTTCCCCTACTGATTGCATGTGACGACACTAATTTGAAATCTCAGATTCCACCAACTCCCTAAGATCTGAATGCTGTTAAGGGAGATCACTTCCTTACAGGAGGTCAACAGTTATGAGAGTTTTGATGAAAGGGTTAATATTCAACAAAAGAAAAAAAAAAAAAAGAAAAATCTTTGCTTTAAGAAGCAAGCAATGCAAAACAGAGGCAGAATAAATCGAGCAAGATTCACAAGTTTTCTTGAGAGCCTTCATGTAGCCATGCAGATAGGCATACATGTGACCAGTTATTGAGATTGACATAAACAGCTGATGTGAATGTGGTGATGAAAGCAATGGAGATCAATAGCAAGTCACAATCCCATTATGGAAGCAATGCATTCTGCATAATGTTCAAGCACATCTGTCACCCCAAGGAATGAAAGCTGCTTCAAATTTTTAGGCAGAAGCTAGCATCTTGATAATGGCAGCCCTACTTTGCTTCCCAGGGTAATTATTAAACTGACCAAAGTGTTTTGTGGATTTGATGGTCTGCTGAAGATATAAACATACAGGGGTTTCTGCAAATCATCAGTGAAGTGATATCCAGCTTCTGAAGTACTCAGGCACCAGCACTGCCAGGAATGCTCATAGCAAATTAATTACAAGGACTGTGAAAACACCACCAGCAGGGACCACACCAAGGGCTCTCCCTGCAACGTGGGACTCCAGCTTTGTGGTGCTTCCACAAAGCTGAACTCAGTGCAGCCCTATGAACAGCACTATGAATTCTTGTGGGCTTCTCTTCTTGTTTCCTATAAAAATGTGTGTACTGGTCAGTGTCAGCTCTCCATACATTTTCCATGAAGAACTTTTGTCCTTAAAGTTATAGTCAGCTTTGAACTTCTTAAGATGTGCTTGATGTCCTTCTCTTTGAGGCCTTTCAGAGGCAGCTTTTCATTCCTGCAGGTGCTGCACATGATTTCTGTGTTATCAGTCAAACAGGGCAGGGAAAACACGGATTGCAATGAGGGCTGTGTGCATTTTCCTTGAGCAGAGTAACTCAAAAGTGTGTGGAGGACAGTGAGGCAAACAGCAAAGCTACTCTGTGATCAAGAAGTGCTCTGTGAAAGTCCATCTTGTTGCCTTAGATTGCCCTGCACTTTTGAAGAAATCACTGCCTGAGGTGTTGACAGATGAGGTTTTGCCTGCCCAAAGCAGATGCATGTTTTCTGAGGAAGGAGAACAAAGGAGAGGGGGAAAGGTGCACTTTTAGAACTGTCTCACCTATTCTTCAACCGTATGATAAAGGTCTGTTCAATACATCCCCACTTGCAGAAAGAGGCATGGCATGTGCTGGAGATGGAGCTGAAGGACTGAGAATGCTGGCAAGCCAGGTGCTGATCCTTGAGCAATGTTGTCTGCAGCAACAGGTAAAAAAAAAGCAGCTCTCTTTTATTGTGCAATTCCACAATATAGACAGAAAGTTTGAGAAAAACTACTCTCCCTGGCAATGAGGACATGGATCTTGACCCTCTTTTCCTCCCAGTGCTCTCTGACCCTCATTTAGTGTTGTGAGTATTTTTCTCCAAAAGTGATAACTCTGTGAGGAAGAAATAACACAAGCAGGACTTCTCCTAGCAGGGGGAGAAACAGGCATAATGGCATGTCCTGCACTGTGGTCTCTCACTGATGGTGTCATTGGAAGTTTTTATTGGAAAAGCTGTGTAGGGGAAATAAAAACTCCAGCAAACAGCTTACCTGATTCTTTAAAGCATGCAATAAAGAAATCTCTGACTGGTAAAAATGTTTCTGAGCTCTCACAAAGTGAGAGTTTTGTTTGTAATCTTAGGGTCTAGTAATACCAAGTCATCAAGTGTGATACTTAACATTCTCCACGCCAAGAAAATAGACTTTTAGTCTGAGATGGATTTTTTTAAGAATTTTATAATCCATATCAAAATAAGGATTTGTAAAGGAAGTGCTGACACAAGTTTAGAACAGGATCCAATAAAAACCTATGACTTCTGGTGTGCAGAAAAGTGCAGAAGGTCACAGCCCTTGTCTAAAGCCCTTCACCCCCCAAAAAAACCCTAAAAAATTTGTCTCACTGGAATGTACATAGATTTTTTTTGGTGCCAAAGCCAAGCAAAAGAGGGAATAATTGAATTTGGCCCCTAATAGCAGCAATGCAAATGTGCTCCTCTGTGTGTTTTACAACCTTTTCTGGTATAATGAGTGACATGGTATTACATTCTGGAGTGTAAGAAACAGTTTTTGGATACACAATATTAAGGAGAGAAATAAGATTTTATGAGTTCATTTAGAGTGAATGACAGAAGGGGGAGAAAAAACAATTTATTAAACATTATCTGCACTCGAAAAAACCCAGAAATTGGGACCTTGCTGGTTTTTCAACCAGACCTAATCTGTAGCAATGGTGCAGTGTGGCAGGAAATTATCTGAAATAATGAACTGGTCAAGTACACTAAAACTGATACCCTTCTCATCAACATCCAAAATATGAAACCTGCCAAAAAACTCTAATTGCACTTTACTCTGTCCAAATTATTTTATTACTTGCCAAGAAGGGCTTTGAAATATTTGGCAGAGTCTTCTACCAGGAGAAAAACGAAACAAAAGGGAATGAAGTAGAACACAATAACTAAATATCCCTGCCCCTTTGAAAAATAGCAGGTTTGGGGGCTTAGCCCTTTAATGAAGAGCTGATAACTCTATAACCCAAACTAAATGAGAAACCAGAAATGATTTATCAGGGATAAACAAATTGGAGTCAGCTAAAAAGCCTTCCAAACTTCAAGGTGTTCCTTGTTAGAGCAGCTGCTCTGACACTGTGACAGTCGCAAGGTGTGTTGATATTAAACATCAAATAAAAAGAATCTTGCCTTGGTACATAGCTATGATCCATGAAGTAACGTGCAGAAATGTCACTGACTAAGCCAAATCTGAATTAAGCAATTGTGACATAGCTAAAGAAGAGCTTCAAGAGGGTTCCACTAACTTGCTTTGCAGCCCCAGGCAACAAAGACCACAGCCCTTGTCTCTTGGTAAGGACAGTGAGTTAAATTGTTTTTCATCTGGGACTAGCCCACAAATAAATGACATCCAATTTTTAATTTTTTTTAAAGTTTTTATTCAAGGATTCAAGGCTCTATGTGCTGTAATTTTTCTTTTTGATGTCTGAAAATAACATTCAGGCTTTCATACCTGTTAAGCCCCTGGTGCTGTATTTAGGGGACACCTTTGACCACAGCATGACAGCTCGAAGGTGTGGTTTCAGTAAGGTGATTTTGACATCATTGCTGCCTGTGCTTCTCACTTACCAGGGCTGACAGTGGGAAGCACAAAGTGTTTCTGGATCTGGCACCCATGTGCCAGTGAGGGCACTCCTGCAGGAGGAGGGAAAAATCCTGGCCACAGCCAGCTCCCTTCCCCTTTGCAGCTCCCAAGGGAGGCCAGAGGGGCCAGGAGCTGATTAGAGGAGCCAGGTCAGAGATTTGTGAACTCTGAATTTGGCAGGCAAATGGAGGAGGAATGGGTTTTGCAGTATTGTGTTTTAAGATGCACTTATTCATAACCATGAAAGCTGCAGACATATTGTGTTACTGCATCAGGATCTTGAGCAGATGTTTAGATTTTACAGGGAAGGGTGTATGGAGACATTTTCAGTTTTCCTTTCATTTTAAAAAAGTTCACTGTTACCTTTGGTTTGACATACTAACACCTACAGAGAGATAATCTGCTTCATTATGTCAGATTGCTTGAATATGAAGATTTTTTTTTATTAGACTTTTTCCTGAACAGGCTAAGTGAATCAAAGGAAATGAATTTTCTCCTGCCATGACACCAGAGCCAATATGTTTTGTTTGCGAGGAAGATTGAAAGGAAACAGTAGAAGAAACACTTAGAGTAAGATTTCTCAGACTTTTCCATCATGTGATCATATTTTAACAGAAGGATTATGTAACTGATCAGTTTATTTGTTTCATAGTTGCTTGACTATCTCTAGTTTCCATGCATATTTACATAGCAGACTTGACGAAGGCAGTCAAATTAGTATTTGGAAAAAATATGTGAAAAAAAGTGTGCTATAGGGAAGGAATGATCTCTTACTTTTTTAGTAGGATGATTTATTAAGTTTTTGGGGTTTTTTTAATTTTTTTTTTTGTCATTGTTGTTTTGGTTTGGGTTTTTTTTTTTTTTTTTCAAATAAGATGGCCACATCAGTGATGGCATTGTCCCTGTGGAACACTGTGGGTCAGTGATCTCTGCCAGCCTCCACACTGCAAAGCACATGCACAGGGAACATCTCCCTGCATGTTTTAGTCCAGCTCAGGACTTGTGAAGAGAATCTACCAGTTGTCCACACCTACCTTGTTTTGATGTGCATTGGCAAAAGGTCTTGGAGAAGGTGAGCAGGATTCCTTTCCAGTGAAACTATGCTGGAAGATACACTCCAGCACTGCAGCTAATGCACTCCAGCTGCTAAAGGGCTTTCGGGCCATGGAACCTGACTGGTCCAAAGTTGAACAAAAAACCAAAGCCAAACAAAAATATCTGCAAGACTCAGAGTCCTGCCCCTCAGGAGCTTAGTGTGTGGACTTTGGGTCTTCAACAGCAAATTTTTACCTTGAAAAGTCTTTCTGTTGGTTGTATGTGCTGATCATTGGGAAAAGTTGCTTTTAGAGAGCTCTAGTTTCCACTATGAGAATTTTTTTGAGAATATTTCTATTCATAGTTTGGGATCTCTGCTGCCTTTTTTCCTAATGTCATTTTGGATGATTAAGAAGCTTGAAGTTGTCTTGAAGAAGAAAATCAATCTTAAAGAAAATCCTTCAATTTTATCTATCTCCATTTTGCCAGTGGCCTGCAAGAAAGAAGAAAGAAATCTGGAGAAAAATATAAAACCAAAGTTACTCTGTTCTCCAGTAAATATTTAGGTGATCATTTTTGGTGGAATATGATCTGAGACATCTATGTACACCTTGGTGAAATATTGTTCAGAGATGAAAACTCTAGACACTGGAATAGAGTCTCCAAGTACTGGAACAATGCACACTCCCACTGAACTTCATGAGATGCCACTCAGGAACAGGAGCCTGCACAGGCAGATCCTCCTGTAAGGTCTGGTCCTAAAATACTGAAGGGGGTGTGGGTGAGCACCCAGGCAAAAATATATGTCCTGCCCTCTTGGCCTGTGTCACAGACTGTGATCTCTGCTGCTCATGTCACAAAGCAAAGGCATCCCTTTTCTGTGGTTGTGGTACTGGTTATTCTTTCTAAAATAAAACATGGTACCTATTTCCAAGCCTCCATGCACCACATTGGCCCTCTTTTGCTGGAGTCAAGCAATGAGAACATATTCAGGATTGTAAATTAAATGGCTTAAATATTTTCTAATTTCTCCCCATTCTAGCACAAGGCAGATATGTTGGTAAGCCCAAAAAAACCCATGGAATATACAAATATTATTTAACATAAATCATGTGGGTCCCAAATTCCCAACAAGATGCATCAGACATAATAGTTAGCACTTTATATCCTTCCAGTGGAAAATAGCAAGAGCTCTAAAGCTGAGATTATCCTAAATGATGGTTACTCAAGCTCTTTAGATCTCTGTCTTCAGAGGAACTTGAAGAGTCTTGATGCTTCTGAAAGTAAGTACATTGTATTTTAGTAGTACAAATATGGAATTTGGAGTCTCAGAGCAGGTATCTGAGACTAATGTGGGTTTTTTTTGTTCTAGAATTTGCCAGTTACAATTTTGGAATAGTGCTATGACTTCTTTTGTTGAAATTCTGTTCAACTACATTTAAAGAATCTGCACTTGTAGTCATGGGAATAATTTGGTTTTAGCGAGCAGTTGGCTTGAGTTGTTACTGATGGAGTATTTTATAAGAAAATATAAAGCATCTCGTTTATTATAAATGTAAAGTCCAAATGATTTATAGCCAGTGTCTAAAACATGATTTAAGACTTTTTTGATTCCCTACCAATTCTGGGATGGTTTGGCAGGTAGTCAAGTCTCTGATTAAAATTTGAGCAATCCATGTTTTAGCCTATACCCCTCTGTCTATATCCTGGTGAGAATGAAAAGACCACTAAAGGTAAGAAACTGTCAGTAGAGGCCTTGTCCTCAGCCCTCCTGAAGGAAGCAAATGGAAAAAGAGAAGGTAATCCTGGCTGCTTTTTGCAAGCTGTAAAGTAAAGAACATGGTCTTGGACCCAGCTGCTTCTACTGGGGTAGCTCCTGGAATTCCCTGCAACACCTCCTCTGCCCATTTGTCCGGGTTGCATAAAGGCACTTCATCCTGGGTGCTCACCCTGTGTGGGAGATCAGCTCTCCCAGACAAGAGAGTTGGGGTTTGTGTCTCAGCAAGAACGTGTGGTTCACTGAACAGGACAAAGGCAGTGGGTGTGGTGCTGAATAATGGGCACTGAGAACCAAATATCTGGGCCATTGTAGCTGTATGCATGTTCCCGATGCATGTCTTTTAGTATGCATTTATGTATATGCAGCTGTAGCACTGTGTACATCTACCTATCTATCTATATATCTATTTCTAATCTATATCATCTATATCTGTAACTATGCATATGATGTATTACAGGCCCTTATCCTGTTCTTTGCTGTCTTTTCAAATTGACTTTTCTCAGCAGTAAATTTTTTTAACACTGGTTTGGTTTTTGTTTTTTTTTTTTGCAGTTAATACTGGATATTGTGAGAGACAGCACCTGAACCTGGGATTTGGTCCATCACAAAATTTGGGTTAGATGCAAGAAACTAAGAAACATCTTACGGAAACAGGTGCCACGAATGTTACGGATATATTTGGGCTGATAGGGAACTGCCAAGTTTCTTATTTTGTCCAGCTCTCTGTACCTGAAAGAGTTTTAAATGGCAGAATTTTAGGACTCACTTTGTGTATGTGAAACCATATATTGAGGAGGAATTTGTTGGAATTGCAAATCAATGAAAATATGTATTTTGGGTCTAGATTGACAGAAGAGCTTGAATCTAACTTCAGGCAAAACAAAGTAATGTTTCAAGAAAGACAAAGGAAAGAGGAAGGATTCAATGGACATGCCAGTTTCTTGTGAAACCAATAAAAATTATTCATTCTTAGGTAGCATTTGAAATACTTCTATTAAGTAAATGGGCCCTTGCCTTTATACTAGCTGAGACCAGTCTGGATAGATGTACTTTATACCCTCTGAAGCTAATCACCTCATCTTGAAAAGCCAGTGCTTATCTTCTTTTTACATTTCTGTTTGCATAACACCTCGGAAGAGATGTTGATGTAACATTGGTTGCATCGTATGCCAGAGCTATGGAATCATTCCCAGTCCTTCCCTTTCCATCTTTTTCTCGTGCCTAGATTCCTATTTGGAAGAAGAATGTCCCCCCATTTATATATATATATATATAAAATATATAGCCCTGAAAAAGTTTGGCAACTCTACATAGTGTCCATTTTTATCCTGCATGGATAATAAGTGGAAATCCCTTGGGTGTGTGTTGTGTATGTGAGTTCTTTGGACTATGGCTTACCACTTCAGAATAGTTCCTTGCTCGTTTTCTCTAGCCAACTACTTGTAGATCTTTGCAGATTTTAGAGCTAAAAAAAGCCTGCAAAACTGTAAACATGTTCAGTCATGTGGGAATCTATCAATCTAGTACATCTTGGAAATGCAAACCATATTTTGAAGGAAAATGATAAATGAGAAGACAGTATGAAGCTAAACCTAAGATTGCACTTGAGGTTTGCTTAGTCCTTTCTTGGCAAGCACTTAGATCTTCTGCTGTTCCATATCCATAGTGCCAGCTGTATGACTCCTTCTTTCCCATGGTGTATATTCCTCCTGGAGGCTGGCATTCTTTGTTGAGAAAATCAGGAGAACCAAAAGGGATGAGGGGGAGTTATTGACTTCTCTGCTGATGGCAAGATAGAATTTTTATGGGTGTCTGCCCAGTTTGAGAAATGCCTGCTTGGAATTAGAAGGGTGGATAAGAAGTGCTAAAGAAAAATTCACACTTCATGGGGAACATTTTAGGCCATTTCCTCTGGAAAACCCAAGTTACACAATCAATCATGCAGTGTCTCCTTCTCATTCTTTCTTTCTTCCTGAATCTCTGTACTTCACTTTAGTTTCTTTGCTCGGATCATTATTAGGCACTTTTACGGGAAACAGGATTTATGGTCTCCTTTTGCTAATAAATGTTAAGGAATATGACTTAAACTGGAGAATACACAGCAGGAGATGATGAGCTCTTAATAAACAAATATCCTGTTTTCATGCAAATATTCTTAGTAACGCAAACAAAACAAAGCAGAGGAGGAAAGGCAGCCAAAGTGTTATACAAGCTGTGTTGTAATTAAATAGGAGGGATTTCAGAATTTTCCAGAGGGCAAGAAGAGTTTCAAGTTATCCATCAGGCTTTTCCAACTCATTCCTTTAGATGGTTTCAACCCATAATGTTGGATGGAGGGTCGGAAAAGGAGAATTGGAATATTGACAAGTAACCTGAGAACTTCACAAAATTCTCAGTGCCTTGTCTTGTTCCATATCTTCTCCTCAGCGAGAAACTCTGACCTTAGAACTTGGCAGGCTACATTACTTGAGGATTTTGGAGTTTTTAAGAAGTTTCTAAGGTCATGTTATTGTCCTCATTCTGGTGAAAATACCATCTTCCTCCACAGACATAAACAGGATAATAATATCTGCAGAAGGTATTGACCTAGGTAATTTGCCTTAACATTGTGTTCAACATTGATCCATATTAACCTGCTGGAATGAAACCCAAAAGCTTTACTGATGGTGTAATGGTGGCATGAAGTCTGGGGGGTGATTAATGAGAAAGGAAAATCTAGATCATCTGGTCATCTGGTTGCAGCAAATAGTGAGTCTGAATATGGCCAAATACCTCTTACATCCACTAGCCAAGAGGACAGCTCTAATTACAGGAGAAGGGCCTCCAACTTGGAAAGAGTAAATAAGGAATTGGGAATCCAAATGGATAATACCTGATTGCTACCTTCTGGACTACTGCTGTGGCCAAAAAAGCTGATATGATCCATACACAAATAAGCAAAGAAGTCCAGGGTCTTGATGCAGTGTCTGTTGGGTTTTAGTGTGCCCCAACACCATGAATTCAAGTTGGATGATCAGAAAACAAATGTCAGGAGCAAGGAGGGGTTAGGAAATGTGTGTTTTATATTTGTGTTTATACTGTTTTTCCTGACTATGAGAAGCTTAATGTGTATTTCAGTCCTTGCTAATGCATACTTCTACGGTGAACAAAACTTGAAAATCTGGGTTACCAGTGTAGCAAAGAAAGCTGTCAAAAGATCCAATGACTGCATGTTGATACCTGGATAATTTAGATTAGAAAGGAAAGGGACAGTTTTAGTCACCATTGGAGATATTTTCTAAAGGCTGTTGTGGAGCATGCCACAGTGCTAATTTTTTTACATCGGGATCGTGCCCTTTTACAAAAGAAAACTGGAATATTCACATTCATCCAAAGTGTAGTTTTTCTTTGCATTAGCTGCACCAAAGATAAAAATTAGTGCTAGTTTTTGCACACTTTGAATCCAGAAAGCTTTGACACAGACTGTGGGCCCAAATTAATTTCTGAACTTTTGTGGATGGTCCATGTCTTGCTCATGGCTCAAACCAAAGCTTAACTCATGAACATGCTTCAGTTTCAGAAACAGTCATTTATATGGCCAAAAATTTTGCAGCTGGCTACAAACTTTCTATTGTGTTGAAACAATATCTGGCTTCAGCTATCTTTAAATATGGGCAAAGACTGGATTTAAACTTCACAGCTTCAAAGCTTCTGTTTTTTCTGTGTTACCCTCCCAGGATTGCAGGCATTTACCATGAGTATACCATGAGCATTTATAAATGCCACATAGTTACTGACTTTGGCAAGGTATAAGGTGTTCTATTTGCTGAATGATGCAATTTAAACATTTTAAACATTTATCAGTTTATTATTTCCAAAACATCTGTACCATCTTTGGAAAGAGCCTAGGACAGATATTACTCACTGATGTTTTTATAGCATCACAACATCATCATCTTTCTTTTACTAGCTTCCATTTATACTCAGAGAAGGAACTATCTCTAAAAATAATAATTTCTTGGAAGTTTATGCTTGCAACTAAACTAAATTTGTTTCAGTCAATAGTGTGATGGGAACAACACCAAGAAGAGCTTAGTGGTTTGGTCAAGGTAGTTGTTAGTGGAGAGGAACATCAGAGGTTTGAAGCTGAGGTGCAAACTCAGCTAGTCTGGAGCATGGAAAATGGATGAACAGCCACCCTGACAGACACATGCACAGATTCTCCTCCCTTGTTTGGGCACTCCTTTCCCTAACATTTGGCATGTTTCTAACATTAAGAAAAAAATCATTGCTTGACTATTCTTCATCTCAAGAAAAAGCTGAGAATAATAGAGGCTGGGCCAAAAAGTCCAGGTCCCTAAAACTGAGGGCCAAGTATATATGGAGATATCTCAAATTCCATCTGCTGTGTAGGTCTCCTGGCTGCAGGTGCCACAGCCTCAAACAGCTTTAGACCTCATGGTAGAAGACAGAATGTCACCACTGCACTCTCTCTTCTCTGGTGTCCTCTTGCCATTTTAGTGACCGTCAATGTTTGCCTCATTAACCCCCTGATAAGAAATAACCCCCTGAGTTCTTGAAGTGAAGGTTGATACTTGAAAAAAGATTTTTATACCATTAGGTGCTAATGGCTATTAAAAAACTGATTGGAAACATTATTTTGGAAGTTTTGAATTTATCAAAGTACATTAAACTCTAAAGTTTCAAGACATAGTAACTTGGGAAAAGGTTCCTTTTTGCAATCTAGGCCATAATAATTTGATACATACCTGTCCTAGGGTGACTGTTATCCCCATTCGTGTGTATGTAATTTATGCTGGATATTATGTTCTGTGCCTTTAAGACTGGCAGAGTGAGAGTTTTGTTTTGGGCCTCCTATCAGCTACTCGGCGGGACATACAGATAGCACCAGTGCATGTTGCAGCTTCTCTGCTTTTTGCCCTGCTTTTTGCTCTCGCTCTTGCTTCTGCTTCGCTTCTGCTTTGCTTGCTCTTGCTTCTTTCCCCCCTTCTCATTAGTTACCTTAGCTAAACAGTCCAAATTCCTTTCTGGACTGTTCTCCCCCCCACCCCCCGTTGGACCTGCTGACTGTTCCGGACTGGGATTCAGAACACCGAGAGAGAGAGGTTACACCTTGTGGCTGCAGCAGCTGCCTCAGCACCGGAGGGACTGACAACAGCAAACCCCCAGGAGAGACTTTTCTGAATTTGTCATCTTTCTCAGAGCAGTGGAAGAGTGGTGTCATCCGGTATTGTTCATTGTGTGTGCTGGGGGGTGCTGTGCTTGTCAAATAAACAGGTTCTTTCCACCTCTCTCCGAGGAATTCTTCCTGAACCAATTGGGGAAGGGGCCTGTGGGTTTGCTTTTGGAGAAGCCCTTTTTGGGGATTCTCTCCAAATTTGCCCTAAACCAGGACAAATCTTGGCGCCCAACGTGGGGCTCGAGAGAGAGTGGAGAGACCCTGTTTTGAGTGCATTTTGGTTACCATTATTCTGTTTCAGTGTAAAGCAGTTAATAGACATGCTTTTTGAATTCATAATGTCTATTGGGGGGAAGGCTTGCATGCATTTCTGGTCCCTAAGGTTTTTTGAGATCTTAATACCTCTATGGTCCCTTGGTTTGTTTTCTTATCCAGAAATAGCTCTTGTATTGTCTCTAATACGTAGCTTTTACAGCAGAGGGGCAGTGACCAGAGTAGCTATCCTGCTGGGCTTGGTGGTAATAGCTTGCAAGAAGTTTGTAAACATGCTGGGGTCTGCTCCAGGTGTGAATGGTTCATGGCTATGGTTATGCATCCAGATTGTTAGAGGAAGAGCAGGGGGTGAGGCTTTTCAGCCTTTGCTTTCCTTCTTCTCCTCTGAATCTGTTGCATCGCTTTTGGAGAATGTTCAGTTTCCCCTGAATGTTAAAGAGACCATCTTTCTAGTACTCAATCTGGTAAGCTTGCTCTATATAGTCTGCTGCATCTCTAGAATGAGGGCTGAGATTTCTAGCCGGGCTGATGAGATCCCTGACTCAGGAATAGACCCAGGTGTGGAAAATCCTAAGTGGTGTGGGAAATGGGAGAATATGGGCCAAATCCTGAAGGAATTCTCTGACCCTATAGTCTGGGACTTTCCCCATGATCAAATTCAGAACCCAGTTGAGGTGGGGAAATATCTGAAAGAGAAGTACCAGGATGACCCTAAAGAGAAAAAGATCATTGCACTGAGCTGGGCCTTGGCATACGCTTATCGCACATTGCTAGATACGGTTGGCCAGCAGACAGAGGCAGCGGGGCAGGGAGACAAAACAGCCAAGCTAGATAGTGAGCCTAAGCCAGCAGCTAAACCAATGGCTGTAGCTACCAGCACTAGAAGTGGGAAATGCACGGGCAAGACCAATCGACCAGTGGATGATGATGAGGATGATGCAGGAGAAGGACCCTCAGCGCCTCCTGATGTAAAATCAGAAGTCAAAGCAGCAGGTGCCAGACCAGAAGCCCATATGGAGTCCTTTTCCCTGAAGGACCTCCGTGGCCTAAGGAAGGATTACACCCGGCGACCCGATGAATCCATAATTAGTTGGTTAGTCCGTCTCTGGGATGCTGCAGGTGAGGCCACAATCCTGGATGGCACTGAAGCCAGGCATTTGGGATCCCTGTCACATGATCCTGTCATCGACCAAGGAATGATGAGGGGGGTTAATCCTCACAGCCTCTGGGCACGGGTCTTGGACAGTGTTGCACAAAGATACCTGTGTGCAGATGATCTTTATATGCAGCAGACTCAGTGGAAGACCATAGAGCAAGGGATCCAACGCTTGAGAGAAATGGCAGTGGCAGAGATTATCTTCTCAGATGACGTAACAACTAGGAACCCAGACTTGGTACCATGCACGTCTGTGATGTGGCGGAAACTTGTACGACTCGGGCCACACGAATATGCTTCTGCCTTAGCCATAATGAAGCGGGATGAGAGGGATGAGACCGTGCTGGATATGGCGAAGAAGCTCCGAGCATATGCAGACGCTGTGCATGGCCCAACACATGCCAGGATCGCAGCAGTGGAAACACGTCTGCAGAAGTTAGAGGATAAGATAGAGGAGAATCACAAGAAGCTCAGGGAGGAAATTAAGGAAGACCTTCTCCAAATCTCAGCAGTACAGATCAGACGTCCTAGTGCCCAATACAGACGTTCCCCAGATGGAGAGAGAAGGTACACCCCACGAGCTGAGCTGTGGTTCTTCCTGCGTGATAGTGGAGAGAACATGAGGAGATGGGATGGGAAATCTACTGCTGCTCTGGCACGACGGGTACGTGAATTGAAGGAAGGCAGGACTCAGAGAGGGAGTTCCACCAAGAGGGAAGCAGCTCCAGTTGCCCATAGCCGAACTGCCAGATATGATGATGATATGTCTGATCCCCTTGAAGGAACATCCAAGACATATGCCCAGGGAAAGAAGGATGACCAGGCTTAGAGGGGCCCTGCCTCTAGCCAGGTAGAGGCTAGGGAAAACCGTGTTTTTTGGACTGTGTGGATTCGTTGGCCTGGCACATCTGAACCACAAGAATACAAAGCTTTGGTTGACACTGGTGCGCAGTGCACATTAATCCCATCGAGACATGTGGGGACGGAGTCTGTGTCTATTGCCGGTGTGACAGGGGGATCCCAGGATTTCACCTTGGTGGAAGCGGATGTGAGCCTGACGGGAAATGAGTGGAAGAAACACCCCATTGTGACTGGCCCGGAGGCCCCATGTATTTTGGGCATAGATTACCTTCGAAGTGGGTATTTCAAGGACCCAAAAGGACTCAGGTGGGCATTTGGGATAGCAGCTGTAGTGACTGAGGGCATCCAGCAATTGAACACTTTGCCTGGGCTGTCCGAAAACCCATCTGCAGTAGGACTTCTGAAGGGAGAAGAGCAACAGGTGCCAATTGCCACTTCCACAGTGCATCGCCGGCAGTATAGAACCACTCGAGATGCTGTGATCCCCATCCATAAGATGATCCGAGAGCTGGAGAGCCAAGGGGTGGTCAGCAAGACCCACTCACCCTTCAACAGCCCCATTTGGCCTGTGCGTAAATCGGAGGGGGAATGGAGATTGACGGTGGACTACCGTGCATTGAACGAAGTGACTCCGCCGCTGAGCGCTGCTGTGCCGGACATATTAGAGCTCCAGTACGAGCTAGAGTCCAAGGCAGCAAAGTGGTATGCCACTATTGACATTGCCAATGCATTTTTCTCCATTCCTCTGGCAGCAGAATGCAGGCCTCAGTTTGCTTTCACCTGGAGGGGAGTGCAGTACACCTGGAACCGACTGCCCCAGGGGTGGAAGCACAGTCCCACCATCTGCCATGGACTGATCCAGACTGCACTGGAAAAGGGTGAGGCTCCAGAACACCTCCAGTATATTGATGACATCATTGTGTGGGGGAACACAGCTGCGGAAGTGTTTGAGAAAGGGAAGAAAATCATCCAAATCCTCCTGGGAGCTGGTTTCGCCATTAAAAAGAGCAAAGTAAAGGGACCAGCTCGTGAGATTCAATTCCTAGGAGTGAAGTGGCAGGATGGACGGCGTCAGATCCCTACAGATGTCATTAACAAGATCACAGCTATGTCCCCACCAACCAATAAGAAGGAAACACAAGCTTTCCTAGGTGCCATAGGCTTTTGGAGAATGCACATTCCTGAGTACAGTCAGATCGTGAGCCCTCTTTACCTGGTCACCCGCAAGAAGAACAATTTCTACTGGGGCCCTGAGCAACAACAAGCTTTTGCCCAGATCAAGCAGGAGATTGCTCATGCAGTAGCCCTTGGTCCGGTCAGGACAGGACCAGATGTGAAGAACATGCTCTACTCTGCAGCCGGGAACCATGGCTTGTCCTGGAGCCTTTGGCAGAAGGTGCCTGGGGAGACTCGGGGTCGGCCACTAGGATTTTGGAGTCGAAGCTACAGAGGCTCTGAAGCCAACTATACTCCAACGGAGAAAGAAATCTTGGCTGCCTATGAAGGAGTCCAAGCTGCCTCAGAGGTGATTGGCACAGAAGCACAACTCCTCCTGGCACCCCGACTGCCGGTGCTGGGGTGGATGTTCAAAGGCAAGGTTCCTTCCACTCATCATGCCACTGACACTACATGGAGCAAGTGGATTGCCCTTATCACTCAGCGCGCCCGTATAGGTAAACTGAATCGCCCTGGGATTTTGGAGGTGATTACAACTTGGCCCGAAGGTGAAAATTTTGGTGTCACAGATGAAGAACCAGACCCAGTGACACGGGCTGAAGAGGCCCCTCCATATAACCAGCTGCCACCAGAGGAAACACGCTACGCTCTTTTCACAGACGGTTCCTGTCGCATTGTAGGGATGAACCGGAAGTGGAAAGCAGCCGTATGGAGCCCCACACGACAGGTCGCTCAAGCTACCGAAGGAGAAGGTGGATCAAGTCAACTTGCTGAACTCAAAGCTGTTCAGCTGGCCCTGGACATTGCTGAGAGAGAGAAATGGCCAAGGCTCTACCTTTACACTGATTCATGGATGGTAGCTAATGCTCTGTGGGGATGGCTGGAGAGGTGGAGAGAGGCCAATTGGCAGCGTAGGGGAAAACCAATTTGGGCTGCTGATGAGTGGAAAGACATCGCTGCTAGGGTAGGGAAGCTACCTGTCAAGGTCCGCCATGTAGATGCCCATGTCCCCAAGAGTAGAGCCAATGAGGAGCATCAACACAATGAGCAAGTAGACCGAGCTGCAAAGATAGGGGTGTCAAAGATAGACCTAGATTGGGAACACAAGGGAGAGTTATTCCTAGCTCGGTGGGCCCATGATGCCTCAGGTCACCAGGGTAGAGATGCCACCTATAAGTGGGCACGAGACCGAGGGGTGGATCTAACCATGGACAGTATTTCTCAGGTTATCCATGACTGTGAGACGTGTGCTGCCATCAAACAGGCCAAGCGAGTGAAGCCCCTGTGGTACGGTGGGCGGTGGTCCAAGTACAAGTATGGGGAGGCCTGGCAGATCGACTACATCACACTGCCCCAGACACGCCAAGGCAAGCGCTACGTGCTGACCATGGTAGAAGCCACCACGGGATGGTTGGAAACCTACCCTGTGTCTCATGCCACTGCCCGTAACACCATCCTAGGCCTTGAAAAGCAGGTCCTTTGGAGGCATGGTACCCCTGAGAGGATTGAGTCAGACAATGGGACTCATTTCAAGAACAGCCTCATCAACACCTGGGCTAGGGAACATGGTATTGAGTGGGTGTACCATATCCCCTACCATGCACCTGCTGCAGGGAAGGTAGAGAGGTACAATGGGCTACTAAAAACCCAACTGAAAGCCTTGGGTGGGGGATCCTTCAAAAATTGGGAGCAGCACTTAGCAAAGGCTACCTGGTTAGTTAACACTCGAGGTTCCACTAACCGAGCAGGTCCTGCCCAGTCTGAGTCCCTGAATATAATAGATGGAGATAAAGTCCCAGTGGTACATGTCAAAGGTTTGTTAGGGAGGACAGTGTGGATCAATTCTGCCTCAAGTACGGACAAACCCATCCGTGGGGTTGTTTTTGCTCAGGGACCAGGATGCACATGGTGGGTGATGCAGAGAGATGGAACAACACGATGTGTACCTCAGGGAGACCTGATTGTGGGGTGAGAATGAAATTGTTTGACGATATGGGGATAAGGGGTGGAATGTCCTAGGGTGACTGTTATCCCCATTCGTGTGTATGTAATTTATGCTGGATATTATGTTCTGTGCCTTTAAGACTGGCAGAGTGAGAGTTTTGTTTTGGGCCTCCTATCAGCTACTCGGCGGGACATACAGATAGCACCAGTGCATGTTGCGGCTTCTCTGCTTTTTGCCCTGCTTTTTGCTCTCGCTCTTGCTTCTGCTTCGCTTCTGCTTTGCTTGCTCTTGCTTCTTTCCCCCCTTCTCATTAGTTACCTTAGCTAAACAGTCCAAATTCCTTTCTGGACTGTTCTCCCCCCCCCCCCCCCCGTTGGACCTGCTGACTGCTCCGGACTGGGATTCAGAACACCGAGAGAGAGGTTACACCTTGGGGCTGCAGCAGCTGCCTCAGCACCGGAGGGACTGACAACAGCAAACCCCCAGGAGAGACTTTTCTGAATTTGTCATCTTTCTCAGAGCAGTGGAAGAGTGGTGTCATCCGGTATTGTTCATTGTGTGTGCTGGGGGGTGCTGTGCTTGTCAAATAAACAGGTTCTTTCCACCTCTCTCCGAGGAATTCTTCCTGAACCAATTGGGGAAGGGGCCTGTGGGTTTGCTTTTGGAGAAGCCCTTTTTGGGGATTCTCTCCAAATTTGCCCTAAACCAGGACAATACCCTTTAAATTGGGATTAAGAATCCTCATGCTAACATCTTTGCTTTCTCTTTTTAAAGCCATAAGATCTATTTAACTCCTCTTATCCTGTTTATTTTTTTCTTGCAGAAAAGAAATACAAATGCATGATGTATTTCATTATATAGTCCTGATGATTTCATTTTCTTATGATCTGTTATTGATGCATATTGATTTGTATTTTATAACCCCACTTAAAGGATCTCTGTGGTACGAGAAAACACTGAATTTTGATTGCCAGATACCACAGCATGTCCAGTAGAAAAATGTTGCCATACAGCACATTCAACTTTGCTCCCTTCCCTGTTGGACTGGAAAATATTTTAATGACTTCAGTTTTTAAATACTGCCAGGACAACTATGGGCATTGCATGCCTTCAAAAATTCAAATAAAACACAGAATTTCAAGTTAACCCAAATTTTAGTCACATAAACATTTGATTAGGAATGAATAAAACCTTAAACAAGAGTGAAAAAATGAATATGAAGCATCTGTTGCACAGTTTATGTAACTTGATCTGTGGTAGATTTAAGTTCTAAGCTGAGGTTTGTATAAAATTGCATGTCTGATTTAAAGGGACATTAAAGTTTCTGTATTAATAGAGCTTGTAAGTGCCAGGTGCCAGGGATGGTTAATTTTTCACTTGAGTTTGTTCCCTCAGTTCTCCTCCATATTAGTATTCGATTTGCTCATGTGGAAAATGACCTCTGCCCATGGCTTGTGTGTCTTTGCACTTGAGTAACTCATTCCCCAAAAGCTGGCCTTTGCAGTCAAAGCATCAGCTGAAATGCTTCTTCTGCTTTCTTTCATCCACTTTTCTTTATAAAAGATTTAAAATAAGTTTTTTTGTTGGTTTTTTTTGTGTTTTGGGTTTGTTTTTCTTTTAATTTCAGATCAACAGCTTAAGGGGACTGAAATTTCCTTCAGCTGAACTTCATGAACTGTTGGAAATTTTTTTCTGCAAATGCTTATACCAGAAAAGATGCATTTGGTATTTGTTCTCTGTCCTTTCAAAAATGGATTTCCCTTCCGGTAACTTGGAAATTCGCTCCAGAATGCTTTGTCCAAGTGTACGATGTGAAATTTGGCCCTCAGAATGTGCATTCCAGTGTAATTTTTTTGTGTGGCAGTTTTTGTCATTTGGTATAATGGCTTCTGGACCCACACTTGGAACCCAAGACTGATCTCTGTGTCAGCAGTGGAAAATGTTGGTAACTCTCTTGAAAAGAGATAAAGATCTAAACTGGCCCTTTGGTGAAAAGCTGCCTGGTTTGGAGATCATTATTTTTTCAGGGTTGCAAGGTATTCTGCAAACATTTAATTTCTGCTTTGGGAATCTGTAATACCCTTGATGTTTTGTTTGATCTGCTTTCTCTAAGAATTGTTGTACTGACTCCCTGGAGTCCATTCAAATTCTTTTAAGCACTACTTCTTCAAGCTCTTTCTTGTTAAGACGATGATGGTCCTGCATGATTACAAGGCTGATGTGAGGGCTGATGTTCAGGAACACAGAACATTTTGAGTGTGTTTTGATTCAATGTGTCTAATACCCCCCTCTCTTCATCTTTTGAATATGTCAAAAACTCCCCTATGATTTGAAATCTCATTCTATGATGTTGCTGTTTGCTGAATGGTTTGTTACTCTCAAGGTCGCCCCAGTGTGCTCTTACCCCATGTCTTGATTGAAGCTAAATATGTTTGGAGAAAGAGAAGGAAACACACCTTCAGCAACAAATTCCTTACATTTTTGCAGTTTTTATTCTATTTTTAACATTAGTTTTTGTGCCCTCAAACAGACCAAAGTTTTTCTACAATTCGCTCTTTATTTATTATCCTGTTAGCTCCCCTGGTATCCCTGACTCCATTTTGCCTCCAGAATGAGCACACTTGTTCATCTTTGAGTAACTGTCCTTCCTTCCTCATTGATACTCTCAGTGAGTTTTCTGGCACTAAATTAAAATTTCTTATTCTCCCCTTTGGAGGTTCCATCTGCTTGTTTGTTTCTTTTTCAAAGCAGCCTCTTCCTTTGCTCCCTCACTGTGTGGACGTGGGCAATACATTTAAAATCTTCTCTTACTAGAGCATTTCCAGAAGGATGCTGGTATTCCCTTCCCTTAGAAATATTTGGTTTTGAAAGCTCATCTCTAATACCTGTATGAGGCCACTGAATATTGGGCACAGATGACAGCAGCCAAGGTTTCCTTACTTACTGAGTGTTATTCATAAAATAAAAAATCTTGATGTCATATTTGTGCATTGTATCTGCAGTTGGAGAATTGGTTTTTATTATTGATGGGTGTTCTGATCTTCAGTGTCTGCTAAAGAGAATGTGGAGTAGAAAGAGGGAAAGGCAAAAATGAGTAATTTTTTTGTATAAGAATGATCAAATCTATACAGCCCTGCAGACGATTCAGGAAACAGAAGGGTAAAGGCCTCTAAACTGATATAGGTGATGGAGAAGGGAGCAAAAGAGGCAAAGATTTCTCTCTGGTATAAGAAAGAAAGCTCACAATGCAACTGGCCAGCAGCAGGCTCGAAACCATCCACAAGGAGCAGCTTCACACAAAGGAGTACTCTGGCCTGGGATACTGTGGATGCTTAAAATTGACTTGGCTTTGAAGGGTAGTCAAGTCAGCCTATTGAAGGGAAAGAAAGACTGCTCTGGTTGGGTATGGTCAGGAAGATCCTGTTTCTCACCACTGGAGATTGTGAGTGATTGGGGAAAATGCCACTTCATGCTCCCCAGATATCTGCTCATGGCTACAGCAGGACACAAGATGCTGGTTGGAAAAGAGAATTAGTTTCACCAATTCATGTATTGCCTAGAGAAATTTACTTCTCTTGCTACCTCAGTTGCTGAATTTTAAAACATTCAGGTAGCCTAAGCAAGTGTTGCCAGAAGGCTCTAACCTAACATAAGTAATTCCCATTTTCTGCAAGGTCTTGTACCATCTTGTGGTTTATGCTGCTTATATTGCTTGTTCCTGAAAGGATGTACAACATTTTTTTGCCTTCCCTTCTCTGCTCCCACATGTTTCCACTGGGCAATTTCTCCTGCCTGTTGTATCTGGTTGCATCTTTGGTATCTGGCCAAGCAGGCCCAGTTGCACTCCTGATTTCTCCTAAAAAATGTCTTCACTCCCCAGTCTCTAACTGGTCTCCATCCTCCCACTTCCAAACTGTGCATCCAGTCACATCTTTGCTCCTTCAGACTCAAGCCAAAGTGTCACAGAGGATAAAAAGTGTCATTACAAGTTCTCCTCTTTAATTGCAGGAAATGTTTTGCTCAGCTGCATGTTCCAATGAGCTGAGGAGTCTTCAGGGAAATTAGCAGTTCAATTCCAATTTCCAGTTCATGTTGGACCTGCTTAAATAGACTTTTATTTTTTCAAGGATTCTGGGTGGGCCAAGTATAGGCAAATTTTCACAGGTGTAGTTGAAAGGCTATCCTTGACACAGAACAACTTTCCTGTCTAAATGCAAAGCTTTGTTTCACAACCAATTTAATAAGCAAAGCTTATTAATTTTTGCTTCCCAGCAGGAGAAAAAAATCCCATGTTTTCCCCTCTCTGTTCCTTAGAAACAGGTGAATGGTTTTGGCTGAATCTTCCAAAAGTTTTGTGAAGCAGGCCCTCTGCTTTGGGAATAATCAGTGCCTAAAAGTCACATTTGGCAGAGCCAAGTGAGAAACCTTGTTGCAGGAAGTACTGAGCTTCTTTAACATTCAGCAGGGCTTCAAGTCTCAGTAGTAGTGTGTTTCCCAGAGCAATGTAATGTCTGGAGCATTTCTGAAATTCTGGGTGTAGCTTTGAAATTAGAGCTGTGGTAAACTGATTCTCTAGAAGTCTTTTTTGTTGGTAGAGTCTTCCTTGAAAATGTTAATGGCATGAGGGTGTCAGACACTTGTATTTCTGGACAGTTTGCCAGCAGAGTGCTTGAAACCCCAAGACCCAACATTGGGATTGCACAGGATTACACAGATTGCACAGGAGGGTTAATCAGTAACCAAAATAGTTGCTAGATTTTTCCTTATACTTATCTATGAATCATGTCCTTATGTCAATTAAAACCATCTGTGCTTGTCCATTTTCAAATGATTTATAGACTTGCATCCTCTTTTCAAACATTCCAAGGAATGTTAACCTGGTATGTAGATGTTCTTCATTTCTCCATAACTGGAAAAAAAATATACTGAATTAACTAAGTATGGCACATTCATCCCAAGGATTTTATGTGGTAGGAAATAATGAGAGCCAGTTGTGAAATCATGTGATACTGTGGTTTAGACTTCAGGATGGAACAGTGGCAAGGCCTTTAGCTGAGGTTGCCTGAGCGCTATACAAGAGTGATGTGAGCTAATCAGGCATCCTACAGAAATCCCATTTTTTTGCTGAAGAGCTGAAAATGGGAAAAAAGAGAAAGAAAACAAAGCCGTTTTCTTGAACCCCAGCATTTGTGAAACAAAAAATTTCTTGGGGAAAAAGAAGGGTGCAATCCATCAATTCTTCCAGTTTGTCTTGTGCTGTGTAGAAGGGAACAGATATCCTCAACACGGGGCTGGCAAGGGCTTTGAGAACGTGTCTGTTTTGAGCAGGAGAATGTATTAGGTTGGCAGGGCAGGGCTTTGGGGTGGCTTCTGTGGGGAACTGCTGGAGGCTTTCCCTGTATCTGATGAAGACAATGCCAGCTGGCTCCAAGAAACACCATCTGCAGGCCAAGGTTGAGCCCACCAGCATTGGTGGTAGCGCCTCTGGGATAACAGATTCAAAAAGGGGGAATAGACCTCTCAACAACAACTTCACTCAGGGAGTGGGAATACGAGAGAGGAGCAGTTCTGCAGACACCAAGGCTGGTGCAGGAGGAAGGGCAGGGGGGTTCCAGGTGTCAGAGCTGAGATTCCCCCTGTGGTGCAGGCCATGGAGATAGAGCTGTGCCCCTGCAGCCCATGGAAGAGCAAGGAGCCACCTGCAGCCTGTGGAGGACTCCATGTGGGAGCAGGTGGATGCCTGAAAGATCCCATGAGCAGCCTTCCAACTGTTTTGTTTGGTGGGATTTCTCTGTGATATTTCTTTTTATACATCCTCTGTAGCCTACAGAGACAATAATCCACGGCTGACTCAGGAATCAGCAGCTGATATTTCAGTCACTGTCATTGATGAGGTCACAACTTGTGTCAAGTATGACAAATTCTTCAGTAAGTGATACATAAATAGTAATCAGAGCAGCCATAAAACAGGAGCTGTTTCCTTCCCTTCGCTGTGTTGAAGAGGAAAATTCTGTGTGTCTTTCAACTTCTGATCTTTCAGTGTGTTTCTGAAGACAGGTTCTGTTGGAATCTGATAATGTAAGAATCCCTCATTTCAATTTAAAAGAGGGAAGAGAATGTGACACTAAGCAGTCTCTCTTTTTCTGCTGCAAGGTTTTTACGTGCTTTAGTACTTTTTTGGTCACCAGAACAGGACAATCATATGAATCATTATGTCAAGAAATAACATAAAAATTTAGGCCCTGGAGTTTGGTCATTATAGTAATTAATAAGGTTTTCCAGCTGAACTGTGTACCTAAACTTATCCACTGATTTAAGTGAAAACTTACGTGCCTCTGGAAAACTTCCTAATTATTGTTACAACCTTTTTTTTTTTTTAATATATGTTCATGAATTTTTACTTTATTAATATTTCACTTATCTTCGTTAAGCATCCCCTTGTGTGTCTTTAGTCAATATATGCATTCTGCAACAAGAATTTATTCCTAGGAGTTTGTCCAGATTCACAATCACACTTAAGTCAGCGCTTTTATCCTTAATTTCTTGAGTCATGTGGTAGGGAACCTTATGTTTGACATCATGGGGCTTAGTGAAACTTGGCCACTGAAACACTGGTTCCATTGAAAAACATCTGGAGGGAAACCAATAGCCCAGTATATCCTGTTAGACTACACTCAGCATTATCCAGCCTCCTGGTCTTTCTCTTTGAGTTCTGCCTTGCAAAAACTTGGCTGTGCTCACAGAAATGCACAAACATGAGAACAAAATGGATGCACTCCATGTTCCTAAAAATGTCATAGCTTGGCCGTGCTGGAAGTGTGTGTGTGTGTGTATTTGCTTGGCTGTAGCAGTGACAGGTTTTTATGTTGCTCTTTATCATCCTGATGCTGAAGTTGAAGACTGAAAAGCCCTACAGAAACATCTGGTTCTTTTGCCATTACCTCTGCACACTTTTTTCCATACAGTGTATTTCTCATGTTTTACTTAAATAGTTCAAATGGTCAAGTTTTTTTTGTAATTTTGGATCTCTCCAATAATGTATGAAATGGCTTGCTTGAAACTAACAAATATTACCAAATTAGAGTTTCCTTTTCTGTTCACCATATTCCAAGTTAATGATCTGGTAACGTTTACATCTTTTATTTTAAAACAAATCAAGGAGTTGATTGTGGTTGTAAGGTTGAGTTTTTTAATTACTTTTTAAGAACAAGAAGAAAATGGGAAATGAAATTGTTCAACAGAGTTTCTGTGTTTAGATTTGTAGCTAGTTAAAACATTTTTTTGTCACTGGTTCTGAGAAACATATTACAAATGCTTGGTACAGCTTTTGAGCCATACAATATGAAAACAGGGCAGGACACAAGACTGAACAGCAGTCCATCACTTTTGTATCCCTGTGTGGCACATGTTAACTGGAATCTCTTTGGAGAGAAATTTCTCTGCCGATTCACAAAAGTTGACAATTACTTGAAGTTCTTTTGGGATGGAGAAAACCCCACTGGTTTCATGATTTTCTTTTTCATGTTAACATTTATGTTTACATGGCTGTTATTTATTTGATTACCCAACCAGGATTAAAGAGGTTTCCTTATACCGTGCATGATATTTAGCCTATCTCTGTCTGACAAATGTGGATTTGAGCTTTTCCATTCTCTGCTAACAGCTCCCAGCATATTGATATTTTCCTTAAGAAAGAAAAAAGTGAGACTTTAACAAAAGTTTTAAAACCACTAATATCGACTTTAGACATTTCCTTTCTACAGCAAAGTTAGCTAAATGCTCCTGATCTATTCCTGTGGGATTCAGTCCAGATCCATCAGGTGTCTCTGACAGAAAAAAGGCTAAAACCAGACATCTTGACTTTGAAGCCAAAAGCAGCTGATGTCTTTTCACATGAGCGAGACAAACATTTCTATTCATCAGTGGCACTACAATCATGCATATGCATGCACACGTATTTGGGATTACTAGTTCTCATGTAGTGAGTGTTGGTGGGGAGCTGGCAGCAGCAAGATTTCACTTTCCTGCCTTTTTGTGGTCCTGCTTCATCTGCTGCTCCTCTGGCCTCTCTCCTTTCCACTGGGTACAAGGGACGTAGGAATAAATAGAGGAAAAGCACCAGCATGTGTTTAGTTTTATTAACCAAGCAGCAAAGTCAAAAACTGTTGCAAAAAACTTCATGAAGCTCTCTTGAGCAGATGGAAACATCAGGAAAAAATTAAGTGAGATTGAAATACCAAAACTGAAAAATTACAGTAATTAATAGAAATTTGGAGGGAGAATTGTCGCTCTTCCTACTAGAGCAATGACAGTTGTGTGGGTGCACTGTGGGCCAGAATTTGTCCTCTGAACTTTATCAGTTTATCAGTCATGTGTGCTCACAATCCAGGTATTCAGGCTATTTACTGCTGACTGAGGAGTTCAATCAGCAGTAAATTTTGCATGCAGTGATGTGTTAGTATTAAATCTAACTCCATGTTTTTCAGCTTTATCCAGCATATTCTGTAATTAGTTGTTAATAAGCTTGAGACATGATGACAACAATGCACACAGAATTACATCCATTCTGTTATAAAAGTGATGTAACTCAGGGAGCAAGGGGCTCCTACTTCTAGCTGTGGTCTGTCATGTAAAGTCAGGAAAGACAGGGCACAGAATAAAGAAATATCAATATAAAGAAACAGAATAAAGAAAAATCTACTGGGGTGGAATTCTCTTACTTCAATTAATTGATAATGGGTAAGAATGGGAAACTGAGAGAGGCAACGTGATGAATGCAGCTTGCTCCACGCAAAGTGAGGCTTTAATCAAAGATAGTTAAACTATTGTCTGCCCTTCACATTCCTCATCAGTATTCTGCCTTATGCAGTGGGAACATCCATTAATTACAATGGAATCATTACAAGGTAAAAATTGTAACCATGGCTCTGGGTGATGCAGGACAGCTTGCAATGCTGCCGGCGCGGAGGGCGCACAAAGAGGACCTACCGCCACTTGTGCATGTCATCGCCGCATTCAGAGCCTGATTCCTGAACCCTGTGATTAAATGCTGCAGAATGTCTTCCCCCCACTATTCTCTCTCTCTCTCTTTTATTTCCTGTGAAGATTTGGACCTCTGTTCTTTGCATCTCCTGCCATGGCTCAAAATCCTGCTTCTTGGTTCTTTCAACCTGCCACGTCCAATAATCACGCGCAGAAAATGCTTGTGCAAGCCAGTTGGCTTAGATTTCTGTCTTAAGGGAAGAGTGCATCTGTTTTTTGGATTAAATCATGCTTATAAAGTCGTGCTTACTCAGTTGACAGAAAAAAAAAAAAAAGCATAATTTAAAGCTTTCATTTGCTCTTGTGCTAAAAGATTTTAGAGCCTCAATTCACCCTCATTTTATCCTTCTAGAGCAATACAAAATTAGAGTTCATTACGGTGATCCAATCTCTCCTTTTGTCTTGATTGCAGACACATTAAGCTCTTTGCCAGAGATGTCTACTTTCCTGAACAAGCCTTTCAAGTCTTGCAAACTATCTGTTGTTTTCCCAGTAGGCTAATTAGGGTGGATTAGCACCCATCAGATATGCCCTAGGGATGAGCCAGAAGCTGGAAGGGGAAGGTAAATTGAAATGCCAAAAACTTCCACCTTTGTAAGGCCCGAGAGAAAAGGTAGGATGCTGAAGGAGGGCAGGATATAGTTGCAAAAGAGATTGTGCTCCCTGGCAGGACAACAATCTAAGTGTGGAATGTGATCTTATGACTAGAGCTGCTGGTTTTTTTTTTTTTTTGCTTGGCTCACTCCAATATAATTTGTTTTGCGATTAAAACGCAGGCAAATTTCAAAATAAAGTGTGGCTTTGAATACAAAAGGTTTAGTTAGAAAAACATCTAACTGGAAGTGTCCTCTTTGGACAATAACAGAAAAAGATTTCATTTTCCTAACCAAAAGAATTAATAGAAATCATAACTGTTTTGTGATTGATTGATTATTTGTCAACAAGAGCCTGTGATTTCTTTCAGGACAAGTTTGGCTAAAATAGGTTTCACTCAGGTCTCTTTTTCTCAGTGACACTGAAAGGAAGATTTAATGGAGAGACCCTTAAACAGCTCTTAGAAGATGTCTGTAGGGATCCTGTTCTTTTTACTGATAGGTTAACCATGATTTCTCTGCCATTTTAACAGTCTTCATGGTCTGGAAAAAAGGAAAAAAGGAGCACAGGAAAAAAAAAAGAGCATCTAGCACATAACTAATCTCTACTTATATAAAAATAGGAAAGATCTGGAAGTGTTTACTCCCCTGTTGGCTAAAGGGCTAATTCTGATGACTGGCTCATAACAGACCAGTATACAGTGACATTTGAAATGGTATAAGAAGAATCCTGCTTTTAAATCCTTTTGAGGCTTTCTCAGTTTCAGAAACAAGCAAATTTGTCAAAGGAAAGGAGTTAGTTTAGGTTGGTCCCACACTCAGGAAAAGCCAGTGCTGTTTTGCATCAAGGGTGGGAGAAATCCTGATGTTCTGTGGGGAAGTAGAGACTGACAAAATCTGTGCTGCCTCTCTGTGCTTTAGCTCCAGCAATAAGTTTGGTACCCAGGTTCTCAGAAATAGGAGTGAAGACTGCATTGTGCATAACTGGGGAAAGCATTCAGGGTCCTAGGCTATATTTCAAATAGAATTAATATTATTATTCACTAATTACTAAGAATTGGTCAGCATTACTACAGAATTATTGCTACAGGATTATTATGTTTAGTAAATGGCAAGTAGAAAAAGAGTCGAAGAAAGTTTTCTCCACATTTCCCTCAAATGCCTGTAATGGATTGAACTACCCAAGACAGTAAAAAATGTTTTGAAAGGACAAAAGGAAAAATTTCCAAGCTCTGATAGGTATATTTATCTTCAGCAAGTAGCATCAAGATTGACAGCATCTTGGTTTGTGTATGTTTGTCTTGAAACATGGTGACAGGGAGGTGTGCTCTGGGACTTACAAAATAGTTGGTACAGCATTCATGGAGGTAAATCTTCCAGACTGTAGCTGAGCCTTTGCCACTTCAGATTCCCTGAACTTTTCCTCTGACAGCCTGGCTCCCACCCCAGTCCCGAGGTCTGTACCTGTCATGGGAAAAGGTTCATTAGCCCGTGATGTGCAGGAGCTGTGGGATCCCTTTGTGGGACCTCAGCATCCTGCCTGGACGTGGGAGCACTGCAGCAGTCAGTAGCTGTAAGCTGGGCCTCTGCTATTGTGAGTGCTTGATGAAGAGAAGAGTGTCTGTTATGTTTTTTGGGTTTGTTTTGCAATCTCAAGGACCTCTTAATTTGGAAATTCTCTCGGTGGCCGTACACTTTTTTTTCCCCCCCCTCTCTCCTAGCGATTTTAAATGGTGGTAGTTAAAAGGAAATAAGAAAAGTGCTCATTGTTTACAAGGTGTATAGAGCCAATCATCATGTTAATTACATGTCACAGGGTAATGAAAAACCCCTCACTTTTATCATGTGGGGAACAACCTGGGGTTGGTCAGATGGGGCTTTGTGCTTTAAATGAACACCCCCCCAAACAGAATTTTGCACCACTCCAATTATGTGAGGACAGACTCTGGTTCAATGCCTTCTTAAGTCTTAAAGCTTTACAGCTGTGGGAACAGCAGTTAGACACACACTGTTCTGCAAACACCAGAAGTCTAAGCTAAAATGCAAAGCATACAATTGTAGTGCTGGTTGGCTTTGTAGTGCTCACACATATGCGCCAAGAGCCCAGCAATGGTGAGAAAATAAGTTAAAAAAAATCTTCAGAGCTGAAAAGCTGTTATGATTATAACATATTATTGTATAATTGCCTAATTTTGCAACTTTGGAGAGTGTTTATGTTCTCAAAATTAATTAGTGTGGAGTGTAACTGCTTTTAAAAATGCTATTCCTCTCAAAACTATGTGGTTAGAAATGTATGCCTCAGTGAATGTACACATCATTATTATTTAATATAAATTTTATAGGTCATTACACGGAAAATTGCAGTTGAGGCATTTCACAGCTTCAAGAACAATTATTATCCCTGACTGAATTATGGAATGATTTTTTGGTGGGTCAATAAATTGAAATAATTTTTATTTGAAATGCATTCAGACAAATATTTATGCAAAAGATAACTGAATTCAGCGATTTAGAGGGAAAAAAAAGTTAGATGAAAAATTACGGAAAAGCAGCATAAAAAAGAGCTTAAAATTACATTTCTGGAAAATACTTCTTACTGCAGTGGGGAAAAATGTTTCCCCCATACTCTGGACCTGATAAGTTTTGTATCCTTTTGAGGGTGCTAATAGTAGTGGAGCTTGGTGTTTACCCTTTTCCTTTATGCCAGCCTGTGCAATGAGGTTGTGACTTCGGAGGGAGGTGGCAGTGCTCTTGCATCATCTTGTGTGCAACGATGTTTAGGATTATGTGGAGGCCTGTGAGTGCTTTTTCCTCTCTCCAAATCCTGCAGGGAGTCCTTAGTGGCTGGGCTGTCCACAGAGCAGCCCTGAGCCAGCCTGTCTGCATGTCCCAGGAGATGGGGACAGGCTCGGACAAGGTGCTCCACCTGCAGCTGCTGTGTGTGATGTCTGCTTCCAGCTGTCTTCATGCTGCACAAGAGAGATCCCTCCATTCTGGCCTTGGTGATCTCTGAGCTGCTTCTTGCTGTGATAGCTGCTGGCAGCCACTGGGGCTGCTGGCAGGAGCAGGACATTTGTTCCTTCTGGTGATGGACGATTTGTGAGTGCCTCTGTCTCGAGCTGCTCTGTTTTTCCTCTTGGAGAGCTCCTGGACCAGAGGAAGATTTTCACACTGCTGCCTGCCTCACTTCTGAGAGTTGTGAGATGTACTGCCAGCTCCTCACTTGAGGTGAAATGGCAACTTCAGCAAAGCACACAAGCTTTGGCACTGCAGCTCCAGATTGTCCCCTCTGTAGACAGAGAATCACAGAATCAGGTTGGAAAACAGAGCATCAATCCAACTGTTCTGTCTCATTTTGAAGTAATGGTAACTGCTGAGGCCTCAGGTCAGGTTGTTGTTTCTTCTTTCTTGGCCCATCTAGTGTTTCTCTACATCTGCAAATCCCTGGTTCCTCTAATGTCAGCTCCTGACACTGAAACCATCCATTTTCCTGCTTTTCAGTTCAATAAAAATGCCAGTAGGTGATGACCTATTACACCAGATAATGCTAAATGTATGGATTATGACCTATAGCATTGTCAATGGATTTATCATTTTGACATAGTTTTGGTGATGTGGAGTACGAATTGCTAGTCTAAACCCATTTTTTTGCTTCAAGCATTGCAAAATGCTTGAAATTATGATCAGTCATTTGAAGCCCATGCCATCAAATTTTAAATCCTTAGGAAGAACTGGTTTTACACAGAAGTACACAGGGTGGGGAAAGTATTTTATAACAACCCAAATAAATTAGAAATACAGTCTAGAACTTCTACACAAGCAACTTCTGCCCAAGGTAAGCTAGTTGGCCAGCTTTGCTGCACTGACTTAAATTTTCCTGGTCCATTAATAGGATCTGGTTTGTGTTTCTGGCATAGGAAAGAAGCCTTGGCAGTTTCCCTGCTATTGCTGCTCATTGGAGACCAAAATGAATGCTGCTAGCCCTCTCTGTCAATTTTCTTCCATCCCTAAATGACCCATAGAACTTGTCTCTAATATTTCTCAAGCAGACCAGTTTTCCTGAAAAAAATTAATAATTTAGTAACTTACTCTGGTACAGTTTTGTCAGTCTTTTCCCTGTTTAGTTGCTCACTGTAAAAAACAACAAAGAATCAATGGAAATGTGTTTAATTATGATTTTGAATATACAGATATGGTTTTGGTTTGCCTCAGTTATTCATGGTTGTTGTATCCAGTCTCAGTTAAATATTGTGTGAACCAGAAATATGTAAATGGGTGAAGTCTGTTTTATATTTGCCACTTAACACAAAGATGGTGTTCACCACATAAATACACTTGTGGATACAAATTACAGAAGCAAACCATATAACCAAGGCCCCTTTTTTTTTTTTTTTTTTGTTTTGTTTTGTTTTGTTTTGTGTTGTTTTTTTATTTAATGTGGGTGAAATTTGAAGGTGAGGTGGCACATAAAGAGATATCATTAGCTTTTAATTTTAGGGGACCAAATTACATTTCCAGTCTGACTCACAGCAGGTTTTTTTTTAACAAACCTATGCTATACAGAAAGCTAGATGCCTGGGTCAAGAGGTGTGAATTTATTTTTTTTCCTTCATTTTCCTTCATATATGTCTGTATAAAAGATGTCTTAAGATTCAAAAAACAAACAAAAAAAAAACAAACAAAAAAAAATTGTAAGAACCAACCATCTCAATAATCTTCTTCATCCACAGAAGTCACCACCAGGACTCTTCTGGTCATTTCTGAGCAGTCTGTGGTAAAAGTCTGAGACAATTCACTAATGTAATCATCCTGACTCCATCCCTCTGGAAAGATGTCATGTAGTTGAGTCATATTTTAGCATTGTCCCATAGGATGTGGCTCTCGTGGGAGCCCAGTGGTAAATTCAGCCTTTTTGAGGCCTCTCAGCAGTTTCTTTTCCCCTTACAAACATCTCAGTGCATTTGCTGGTACCCCACATTTGGGCTGGCACCCTCACTCTTAGTGATGCACAATTCCTTCCTGCTGCGCTTCTTGGATAACCACTGGCTCTGAAACATCTAAATGGTCAAAAACTTTCCAGAACAACAGCACAGGGAAATAGAATTATAATTATTTTCCTATTTATGCTGGCAAATTGGCAACTTGTCATGGTCTGTATCACAGAGGTTTGAGTGGAGATGAGCCTCATAAAGTGCATTCTATATTCCTTTTTCCAAAACCCCTTCAAACTTGATTTTATGATACACTTGTATGTTAAGCCTCATGACCTTTTGCTTGAGTATGGCAGCTTTCCAAAACACATTAGCATGTTCTAGAAATGTCTTTTAAAATTTGCTAGGGCAAAGTTAGGGTTTTGGGGGGCCAAAAGGAAAGATTAGATTTTACTGGCAGTGATGCTTCCAGAGTGGAGAGGCTTTTACAATCCAAACAGAAAAAGATATTTCTGCTTAATTCTTTCCATGACAGATACTGCCATTAAATTAATGTTTTAAAATCTGCTTTGATGTTAACTTCTAACATGCAGGTATTTAAAACATGGGATGATTTTCTAGAAAAAGAAAAAGAAATCATCTTTGCTGGTGAGAGATGCTTGTGACACAGCCTGAAACATTTGGAAACATCTGACAGTTAACTCTCAAGAATTAGGGGCTTCCATATGGGAGTGCACTGTGGTTTTTTTGGGATGGGAAGAACTGAAATTTTATATCAAGGCACTGAGGAAGCCCAATTTCCCAGCTTGTAGAGAAGGGATAATGCAAATAAAATGTACATTGGGTTGGATGTTGGGTGAGATCTTATAAATCAATTACATCAAATTATTTCTGGTTTTTTGCTTCTTTTTGTAATAAGCAAAACAAGAAGTTATTGTGAATTTCATGGAATACTTTGAGGTCAGGCTTAGGTACTAAGCACACAGTAATCCTGTGTGTTAGCTCAGGGGGAGTACATAAATGTCACTGTCCCTTTTGCTGATTTTTGATGCTTGTATGTTTTACTTTTCAGCTATCTTGGAAAAGCAGGACCCCATACTAAGCAAAATGCTCTGTCAAAATCTTCAAAAGTGTTGTCTTTTTTCCTCACAAAAATTTGCACTGTGTTCCTCCCTTCTGTGACCTTCAGTGTCCAAGAGAAATCTATGAGAAATACAGAAGAAAAAAGGGTTGACAGCAACTCTTTCTAAATCTCATTCTCTAAATTGCAGAGGTTATTTATGCCATTTTATGGGTTTCTCAAGGCTTCACTAAAATGAGCATTTCAGTGGAAAGACACTGGAAAAAAAGGTGAATCCCATCTGAGACTGGATTAATGCTGACCTAGATGAATGCACTTTGGAAATCCCTTTGGAATATCTCTTTTCTAATTGCAGCCTTTTGTCTGAAAAAATTGTTTTTGCAGATATGGCCAAGGCTCAAAAGCGTTTCCTGATTCCAGCTAGTCACAAAATGACTGTTTTACTGTTTCTGGCCATGCACATTCCTACCTCAGGATAATGCACTGGTCCTGTCCTGAGTGTGACCATACTGCAATCTTGTGTGTGCAGAGACAAAGCCAGGCACCTCCAGTGAGCATCTTGGCACAAGACAAAATGCAAGTTTTCCTGGTAAGTTACTGAAAAAGTCACTTTTTTATACCTACCATTATAAAATCACTCATAAAGTCAGTGTTGTCTGTTGGGGAGACTGCCTTCCAGTGGTCTCTTTTTCCATTTATTCTTTTATAGAAGTAGAGCAGGGCAAATTTTATCCCTGTGCCAGAAGTGTTGATAAAAACATTGTGAAATTTGGACTAAAGCAAATGCTGGCAGGTTTAGCATAACATTTGCATGTGAAACACAGGCCATGGACCTCTAATATTTTTAATTGCACAACTGGGCAGAGGAAAATTCTTCCTCTTTTGAATGTACTAGCCCAAGGTGTTTTTTTAAATAGTTATACTCAGTATTTATTTAGTCTGATGTTTTGGCCTAGATGAAACCAAAGATTTCACCTTCATATGGAAAACTGAATATGAAGATTTTTTTTCACATTTTTTACCCACATGGTCTTTATTTTCTTTAAAAAGTCTTCCTGTACAACCTGAATGCTGGAATAGGGGTTTCTCTATCTTGTCCTGAATCCTTCCTGTCCTGAGCACAGCAAGGGATGAAGGAGGGACAGTGCACACTTGTGAACTAAATTTTGCCTTTAGGAGCCCCAGACCCACCCAACAAGAGCCTACTCAGGTTGAGGCTGTCCTGAAACTGGAATTCTGTTCTTGCTAAAGATGTGGTCTCAAAGGACATTGCTTTGACTCAGAAGAAAACAAGTTCACTCATTTCCAGAGGATTAGTGTGGATGTTCTTTCTTTCTCTGGAGGCAGAAACATTTGTCTGTTTATTCAGAATAGAAATAGAGTTTCCATTTGTTTCATGTAATGCAAAATGATAAGAGAGTTGTCAATGTGAATATGGAAAGTGAAGTCTCCACCCATTTCATGGTCAGCTTGGGGCTTGGAAGAGCTTTCTAGCTTCAGAGATGCATTATCATGTTCTTTACTATACAGAGCTAGCAGAGAGAAACAAGCAGTTTTTATCTGAGTGAGTTGGTTTTAGATCAATGGCTCACAGCTGGATGCAGGAAAGCTTTGTTATTTGGGTCACATACTGTACTGCATGATGTATTAACTCTGTATTTTGATTTTTCAAAAAGTTAAGGGTTCTGAAATGTTACTGATTTCAAATCCACTTGTGCCATTATGTCTTCTTTCTTTTTTTTTTTTTTCCTTTTGCCAACACTTTAGCCTGCTTTACAATGTCTATATGGTAAAGCTGTTTCATTCTGAGCATGGCTACATTAGTTGTAGTGTGGACAGAATGCAGAATGCAGGTCTTTGTTAGATGATGCAATGTCAAAACACCCAAACACTCAAATATTGCTTGAATCCAGGTAGCACTTTTGGGGCTCTCTTGAAGATGAAATTTATTTTGCTTGCAATTTCACTGCCTTTTACAAATCAAGATGACTGCTTGCTGTGGGTTTGTAGCTGCCTGTCTGTGTATCTGTCCTTCCATTTTTGAGTAGCACCTTTCACATTTGTAATTTGTGTTCATAAATTGAGTCAGAATTTAGAAACGAGGGGTACATTTTGTAAAGTAGTGTATTTGGGGCTTTTCTATGTCAGCTTTATTTATTTAGCCTTCAGACTCCTAAAAGTAACAAGGTCTTGGAATCTTCCTACTTACAAAATGCTTTTTTGATATTAGATTACTGCCTCAAATGAGTGGATAGTAGATAGCAGTTCAGTATCTCAGAAACATTCTGCAAAACTGAGTTAGTTTATAGGTAAACTCAAGATGTGTAGCTGATTAAGCTTGGGAACCAAGGCACAGTGACAACATTTCCCTTTTTTACTATTTTCTATCAGCTCTCTACTCTCCTTTGTGATCACCATTCCAACACTGGTGGCCTAGGGGATGCAAATTCAAGGAGTGAAGCAAATTTGAACAACAAAATACTCCCCCAACCTGGCATGATTAATCACTGCTCTACTTCAGGGACCATATCTATTGTCATTTTCTGCATGGTAAAGCAGTTACTGCAATTGATGGCATGCTGTCTTTATAGCAGAATCCAAAGGAATTTTAAGCCATTAATCTATTTGCATATGTTTTAAATTATCCCATGAAGTTTAGCAGAGGGTTGGCAATGTCTTGTTTGAGATTGTGAAGGGCTCTTTTACAGCAGTTGCACACGTTGTTCTGCTGTCCTGGGGCTGAGGCACAACTGATTTACCTGGTGAGAGGCACACAAAACTGAATTTGGAGACTCCATTTGCAGTAGGATCCCACCAGGTGTTTGGTCAGAATGTTTCAATCAGTCAGTAGTTGAACCAAGGACTTCTTTATCAAGTGGGAACCAAGTCATTCCCTATCAATGGGTGCAGCCTGTAACTTTCCAAACATTCTCCTTCCACACACAAAGGAGTGTGAGCAAACCCCTACTCACCTATTTGCCTGTTCATACTTGTGATAACTATGCTGCCCTTCTCTTTCACATCTGAAACAATTAATTTTCACCACAGGGGGTCAGGAAAGGGTAAAACCAAATGGATACCCTGGGTCCTTCTGCTGTGCCATCTTGTAGGTGCCAGAGTTGCTGTTTTATTGTTGAGGGGTTTGGGTTTAACCTGGCACGATGTAGCAATCCTATAATATTTAAAAGTTTCATATGGCAAGCAAATTACTTTTTTGCCCAAGAATTTGGGCAAGAACTTTTCATTTCTAAGTCCTCTCAGGCATAATGGTGACTTCCCACTGCAAATCAGCTGATGTGTATCTGTTTCTGCATGTGCTGCAGCAAATAGCTGCATGTTTTCAGATTTGCTGCCCTTATCCCTCTGCTATAAATCACGTCATCTAAAGATAAGTCTGGCAATTATCTGCATGAAAAATATTTGTCTACTCTATCTGTAGTGTGTGTGTGTTTATTAATACGTACCTGTAGGTATTTTACAAAATGTAAATTCTAAATACAAATTTATGTTTCTATTCCAATGTGCCATCTAGGTAATTTTTGGGGTTTTTTTTAAGCAGAAAAACATCTTCTACTCTAGATTCCTTTTTAAGTCTGCTCAGAAGGCTCTGTGCTTTTGATCCACTTGTCCTTTTTATTTCCTACTACACTTTGTTAAAATAAAAATTTAGATTTTTAGTTTTAGATTTACATAATATGGAGAAACAACAGTTTTCTCTTTACTCTTCCAAAGTCAGAAAAGTTATTCTCCCTAATGTTATCCATGCTGTTGCCAAGGGGGTGGGAAACTGTTCCTCACATTTCTGGGCAGAGTATAAGACATGACCTTACCCACCACTTCTTTGGACAGCAATCCACGTAGGAGACATGGTACTTGGAAAATTTCCAGGTTTTGACTTAGTTCCCAAAGTTCAAGAGGCTCATTTGAGTCAAGTGTAGCATTTGAGTTTGTCAAGATCTACGTAGATTTTAAGCTCTTTTTTATTAGAAAATAGGGACTGTGGTTCCCTTTAACAAACAATCATTCAATAGTATAAGATGTTAGTTGCAAACATAACTTGGATAAAATTTCAAACCTATTGTTTTTTGTAGTTACAGAACATCAGAGCAGCAGTGGTGAGAGGACTGAGAACAGTCTCACACTGTGGGAGCTCCCAACAGAGCAGAATTGCTCACAAAGGTTTTTAAATATGATCCATTTGGATGGAGATTATAATCTTAATTTTAATGTCAGCTTTCTCAAATGTTCAAACACTGAGACAGTCTTTCCTCAGCAAGCCCCAAGATGTTTTCTTTCTTTTCAGATGCTCTCAGCACCTCTCCAACCCCCCACAGGGCATTCATGCCTCATATTTTGTGATGGAGGAGCAAGAAGTCCAGTGAAGTTCCTAAGCCTTGCTGACTTTGAAATTCTCATATTTGGGGGTTTTGCTTTTGTAAAATACCCATTTTGAATAGCATTTCATGGGAGCAATGAGCTTCATTTGGCAGCAGGTGCTCAAGGGGGACACAGTAACAGGTTCTATCACAACAGAAGAAGATGTAGAAAAAGGAACTGTGGCAAGAGGAGAAAATAAATAGAAGTATGTTTTAGAGGAGCAATGTATGTTCTCTACATGAGTAAAAAGTAACTTTTTACTTTTTTTTAGGGTTCAGACAGAGGTTGCAGTGTAGGTAGATTCCTAAATCCTTGTAAGAACTGATTTGCCTTGCTCTGGAGATGCTTACTGCAGGGCTTCAACTCCAAAGCTTTTCTAGCCAGGTTCCATTTATTATCAGCACATTTTGACATTTAAAGTAATGCTGTGCAGGTTCTATTTCTCACTTTCTATTAGTGATTTCTGTAGAGTTATGAGCTTTTTCATTTTTGGTTTTCCAGCACTTCCAACAGATGTCTTGCCAGCAGTTAAGATGATTAAAGGTTTTTGAAGAAGTAGACTGCTGCAGGAAATCTGAAATGGATCCCAGTGCCAAAAATCTTTGGAAAATGTATGTATATCCCCTTCTTGAAGAAATCTTCCACACTATTGCTATTTCACTGCACTTCTGTGTGGCTTTTTCCTGAGCTAGACAGAATAGGTAAGTGAAATTCCTACAGGTAGGATGAAAATTAGGTGAAGAAGAGTGAATTTGTGGCTTAATCTCAGCAAAGTGTTGGATAGCATCTACAGATATCTGAAAATATGCATCTAAACCACTAAATGGGTTTCCACAGATCTCTTTCTCTGGTGTTAGTTGGTCCCCAGCTATTTTTTAGAATACTGCTTTTGAGTATTTCCATCTGGCTATGAGTTTTTCAACATTATTTTTTTAATGCAGGCTTGATCATTATAATTCATTCCCTTGTCACCTTGAAACTACATTAATGGAATGCCCACTGGTATATGGAGCACTGTTTGATTCATATTTGTCATCAAAGTGTCCACTGAGCTGCCAGTGAGAAGTTCAAACATTTCACCTGTATGAATGAGCAAAATGGTCAGTGCATTTTCAAACAGCATGTTTTGATGACAAAATATCTGTGCTTCAGTTTATTGAAGGGAATTAGTGCAGTTTGAAAGGGTTCTGTGATGTAGTGGTTGGCATGGTGAGGAGCTGGATTTAACCCAGGAGATGGCTTCCTGTGTTGGGTTTCTCTCTCAAGACTTGGGCAGTGTACAGACAAAACCCCGTTTATCCGGCTTGAAATATTCAGAGATGTTCCCTTTGCCTTCTTGCTTAAGGAAACAGAACTGCCTTCAGCAGTACACAAAAATTTAAAACCTTTTGTGACTTTTTCCTCTTGCTTTCTACAAGCTGCTTTATAGTTGTGCATTTTTAAATCTTTTTCATATCAGTGACAGGGCAAGGTAGCCACAAGGCCATGATTCTCATCCAGGCATTGGGAATGTGGAGCTAGTAAAGCTGAAAAGCCAGATGATAGTTTGCTGGTTTTTTTTTTCCTTAATATTTTTGCCTTGAAGAGCCAATTTTAATTATTATGTAACTCTACTGGAGCTTAGAAGACGACAGGAAAAATAAAACAAAACATTGTAAAGGGTGCTACCTGAGCATAGGATAAAAAATGACATTCTGTGTTCTTTTTTCCTTCAGGTCTGATCCTCCTCACATTGAAAACTGAAGACATTACTTGTAAATCTGAGGTATCTGTACTTTTTATTGATCTTGAAATATTATTCTTTTTAATTTTTTACTATACTTGAGAATGACCTTCAGGACTATAAAAAATTACCTGCCTTCCCTCCTATGTCTGTCTAACTAAATACCTCTTAAAGTGTCTTGAGAAGATAAGGAGAGATGGTTCTTCTCTTATCAAGATTTTACTGACCATCAGTCACTACCCATTAAGGGCATATTTTATCCAAATTTTCCATTCAATTGGCTTACAGAACTATGCTGAAATAGTTACAAGATGATGAAGAGCAGCTTAAAAATCCTGCAGTGCAAGCCAGGTAAGCAGCTAAATGCTTCTTTTTCTTTCTTTTCCAGATAAGCCTGAGTTAAAGGCAGCTTTACTTTACCCCTTGGGAATGTAGTGTTTAAAGCAACCCCTGCTAATCCATGAGTCATTATGGAACAATTCACAATTTATCCTGGTCCAGGCTGCACTCATCCATAACCCAGTATGGGAATTAGATATTAGGAAGAAATTCTTTGTTGTGAGGGTGGTGAGGCATTGGAACAGGCTGCCCAGAGAAATCATGGATGTCCCATGCCTGGAAATGTTCCAGGCCAGGCTGGGCAGAGCTCTGGGCCCACCTGAGTGGAAGGTTGTGGTCACCAATTGTTGCAGTGTTGTGAGGGTCCCCAGGATGAGGTGAGAGATGAGAATTGACTCCAAGTTCTCAGAAGGCTGGTTTATTCTTTTATTATATATATTATATTAAAAGAGATGATATACTGAAAATATACTAAAGAAAGAGAAAGTGACATCAGAAGGCCAGAAAAGAATGATCATAAAAGCCCATGGCAGACTGAGAGAGTCCAACACAGCTGGACTGGGACTGGTCATTAATTAAAAAACACTTCACATGGAACCAGTCAAAGATGCCCCTGTTGGTAACCAACCTCCAGAGCACATTCCAAGCAATCAGATAATTATTGTTTACATTTCTTTTCTGAGGCCTCTCAGCTTCTCAGGAGAAAAATCCTGGCGAAGGGATTTTTCATAAAATATCATGGTGACAGAAGGTGTCCTGCCCATGGCAGGGGGTTTGGAATTAGATGATCATTAAGGACTCTTCCAGCCCAAACCATTCTATGACTGTAAGAGTCTGTGATTGTTTCTTTCAAATCATTATTGAGCAGTTCTAATGACACAGATGCCAATTAAATCTTCATCTGAATCACTCATGTAGCGAACAATCTTTTTTAGGCTCTCTAGGGGAAAAAAATTGTAGTCATGAATAGCTTTCATCCCATGGCTGCAAGAAACGTAGGATAGAACATCCAAACCCTGCAACTTTTGCTATAATGCTATTTAAATTGAGCCAATGGCTGTGGAACTTCCCAACTGCTGTTGGGAACTTCTGCAACAAGAACTATAAGTTTTTGATTGCATACTGATTCTAGTCTGCCCTAGATATTTTCAAAGCTTTGCTTTTTCCAAAATGCAGACATGTACATTACAGTACTTAGTGATGTTTCTGTTGGAATTGAATTTGAAGATCTCTGACTGCCACACATTAATTTTATTTAATTGGAAACAAGTTTACTCTTCCTTAGACTGGGCTGGGACTAAAACGTTTTGGCCCTTGGTATTTGCTACCAAAATCTCTTGCAGGTAGGTTAATGGCAGCATTGTGATAGAGCCAAGCTTGTCTTTAACACTCCTTCCTGCAATTTTATAAAGTTTGGGCCAGACTTCCAATTGCAGAATTCTAGCAATTGAAGGAAATAGCAGCAGCTGAAGATCTGCTGGATCAAAAATCCTAGGATTTTGCTGCAGTTTTAGATATAACTTAGCCTATGCTGGAGAAGATCCTCAGTATTATTGTTGTTGACTTGTTACTGTTATATGAGTGGCATACTAAGGAAAAAATGTACTTTTGTTTTCAAGCTTTTATTTTTGGGACTGTCCTTTTGTCTTTATTGGTTTTAAACAGTGTTACTTCCATTTATGATGCTGTGCATTGTTCATCTGTCAGCATAAGATGTAGCAGCAGATGAAAGGCAAGGAGCCATATATGTACATGAAGAGTAGCCTGGGCATATGAGTAAATTCTTTGTCATTGTGCTTGGGAACAGAAAAGGAGAGTGAAGCTGCTGAGGAAGCAGTTGTGCTGAACGTGCATGGCCCACGTGCATCACACCCTGTCCTGGAACAGGGCTTGTGCTTGGTGGATGTGAATGTTCACAGCAGCGCATACAAGACAGAATGCATGCAGTTAACAGAATGTATGAACTGCAGTTTGTGTAGAACTTGTCTGGCTATTCTCCCAGTTCTGTGATTGGAAATCCTGGTCCAAGTCTCGCTGAAATAATTAAAACTTCCTTTCATTTACTTCTTCAGGGCGGGGCCTCACCTATGCATTAATTCAGCTGCAGAAAATTACTACTGAACTAAGTGACAGACACTCCCTGCCTTTAGCAAAATATCCCTTGGCACGGTGTATATTATGAGATGTTAAATATTTTAACAACTGAAGCATCTGTCTTGTGTTGAGCTCTGAGGTAGCATCCAAAGGGATCACAAGATACCAATCTGATTACATTCCTCACATTGGTATGACAATGGACTTCCCACATATTGTTTCCATACTACTGCAGTCATACCACCAGAGTGCCTTAATGCTCTGCCAGTTTATATTCTTCAGAAATTTTTGTCACAAGAATAGATTTTTCCACACTCTTCAGTATTTTTCCTAAGTTAATTACCCACTTTGGGCCAAATTTGGAAAGTTTAGCCCAAGGCCTCTGGTTTGTTTACTGATTTCTGTTTATTTATTTTCTAATTCATAGAAATGAAAAATGCCAAGGGAATTGCTGAACAGGATAGTCTAAAACAGCTAATGTACAAAGTGCTTTTATTCCCTTTTACCTTCGGGAAAATCATCTTTTCTGCTCCAGTATTCTCTTGCTTTGTAAGATGAGAACAGTAATGCTTTTGTATTCCCCTAACCAAAGTGTTTTTGGGATCACATTGAACTGGACATTCCCACTGAAGAGCTCAAATGCCTTTGTTGCAGTAAGTGAAATTGCTGGTTTGAGTTGGGGTTCAAAATCTCTTGCTTGGTCATCTTCAGTTTCTGATGAGCAGCGGGGTGAGCATTTTAGAGAGGAAGTAAGAGAATTTGGGCCATGTAAATCTTCCTGATATCAGTGGGAACAAATACCTAAACCCTCACACTTCAGTATTTGGAGTGCTTTACATTTTGACAGCTTGACAACTTTCTAACATGATCACATTACAGTCCAAATCCCCTGGACCTCTGCTCACTCTTTACACAGGCAAATCTCTTTGGTGCTTTAATAATGGCTTCTTCAGTAAGGTCTGAAAAATGAAAAGAAGGAATTAATTAGCAATTTATTTAATGAAAAGTAAAATCAAGTACACAGCTGAGTTTTATCACAGGCAATTCAATGGTTGTTTTTCACTATGAGCATTTTAACCATAAACAATAAAACTTTGCTCCGTTACTGTGAAAATCCAGAAGCTGCTGTGTGATTGTTGTTTCCCTGTTTTTGGCAGGTATTCAAATTAAAGGACAGGATTATATGGGGTAGGAGGTGGGTGATGTTCTATAACTGCCAGATGACAGGCAGTCTACAGGCATATTTTCTGTTTTTTGTTTATAGGTGGATCATTTGCTATGGAATTTACTTAAGAGACCAATTTAAGCATCAGGTTGCATTCTACATTCCAGCAATTTCACATAGTAAGTATCAGAAGAGCTTTCAAAGTAATGCTATCTGGATCTGCAATTTTCTACTGTTCATTTATTTTTTTTTTCCCTAGACCTTCTCTTGCTGTCTCCTCTGTCTGTGATAATTCTGGAGATATCCTCAGAGTGGGGATCCCTGGTCCGTGTAGTTTTCCCAAGCCCTAGCACACGCCTGCCCTTCATGCGTGACAGCTGAAAATCATCCAAAGTGAAAACTGCTCTCTGCTCCTCTTGCTGCAGCACGGGAGATGATATGTTGACAGTCCAGAGCACTGAGCACGATAGATGTGGAGGAGTGTTGTTAAAGGGCTTGAAGGGTGTTTATTGCCTCTCCCAAAATGTTTTAGTGCTTGCAGGCTGTAGCCGTCACTCTGGCATGGCAGCACTGAGAGCTGCGGTTCCTGCAGCGCAACCCTGGCTGCGGTGCCAGGTGCTCTGAAGGGATACTGCCCTGTCAGCACCATGGATGAGTAATTACACAGAAAAACCATTGTTTCTGTGTGTTTAAAATAATTTATTGATCACCTTATGTTCATAATTTAACATGCAGCAAACAGCATTTAATCAGTTCTTTCCATTCTATGTTTAGTTGCCGTGATAGTACATTACAAGCTGGAGAATTTCCACTTTATTTGATGCTACTCATTCTTTACTAGTATTACTTCATTTATTTATTAAGTGCTGGAAGTGAACTCAATAGGACTGGATTGTCAAATTTTTCTTCTAGTGTCTTCTGAAAATAATGAATGATTTTGTAGATGTGTAGTCTGTCGTTGGGGTAGCTGCTATCTGACAAGTTTTTTGAGTTAGATCTTCTAACTCTAGAACTGCATAGTTAATAATGGATAAGTTAACAGGCACTTGGTGCAAGGAGTTGGGAGGGGAATCAGAAATCTAAAGGAATTGTTATATTTGAATGCAGCTTAATTCTTACACTGAGTTTTCTCTGTGTGTGTCATGGATCTGAAGGAAGCTGTAAGGCGAAGGTTCTGTGTTCCATCAGCCCTTTGGTGCTGGCTGTTTCAGCTTCTCTCTCAGATGTGTGCTGTCTTTGTCAAAGCTGTGGAAGTGCTGAGCTTACAGCAACCTTCCTCTGGAAAGCAGAACGGCAGGACATCCATTTTTGTGTGTATTCCACGCTTCTTTGGAGCAAATTGTGCGGGAGAATTCCACCGTATGTAATGGTGTGTAACATCATTAATGGCTTAGGCCAGAAACATCTGAAATTGTGCTGGCCCTAGGCAGGATAATTTAAAGCACTCCTGCAAGTTGCTGCTATTTGAATGTGCCCCTAAAATGTCTGATAAATGCATTGGCAGATTTTGGACCTGAAAACTTCACATGAAAGGAGGATGGAGAGGGATCAGGGGGCGAAAAAAACAACTTCTAAACCATGAAGTGATAATGAAAAGTAGGCTGGCCAACATACTGATATTTCTTTTAGGAGACTCAGGAAGCTGCTTTTTGGCTCTTGTATTTTATAAAGCTCTACCTCTAATCTCCTAGCTGGTTTTTATTACTGAAATGTAATATTGCAGTTCTATTTCTCCCCACTGCTCTGGGGATCATTATTCCTACTCGTACATGTTGTCTGAAGGAAACATTGTTCTCTTGTTCTACAGATGAAGTCTGAACTGGCAAAAAAAATGTGTTGGTTCTTTCTTCCACGGAAGGAGACAACATCTGGAAGACAATTTTTAAATAGCATTAATTAGATCCCTTGATTTTCCTTTTCATAGGGGGAACGTGAAAGGTATGTGAAGCTATATTTATTGTCACCAGAACTAACTAGTGATGAGGTGAGCTTCTAGTTTGCATCAGTTCCTTTCTAGCATTTATATCCCAAATTCTTGTTCATAATTTCCAAACATTTCTTTCCTGAAAAAAGCATAAATGTCTTTTTCTTTCATATAATTCATATTTGAACTACATGTTTTGAGACAGAACAAGCAGCAGAGGAGTAACAGAATCATTCTGCCGCTGATCTTGTCTTTGAATTACATTGATTAGGATAGATTATAGAATAAATCCCAAATTATGGACTAGTGAAAAATGCAAGTGAATTCTGGATGACCCTAGTGATATGATGCCAATATAACAGAGAGGAACAGGATCTTTAGGAAGGGCTTGAAAGCAATTTGGTTCTAGCCCCTGAAACCCAGCCTAGAAGAAAAATCTGATTTGACTTGAACTTTTCACATTTCTAGTAAAAAAACGAGTAGATTATTAAGGCCTGAATGTCTCTTTAGCCTGACACATCACTGTGAAATTTCTTTCATTGAAAATGCATTTTTTTCTTAGAAAAGGTGTCAAAAATGTTTTGAAAGCTCACAAGACCCCCTTTCTTTCAGAAACAAAGCTTCAAGGCTCCAAAACATTTGAGCACTTCCATTTCTTTAGGAGCAGGGGAGTTCTACCCTATATATAAAAATACATAAGCACATGCTTAACTTTTAGCAGGTATTAAGTCCCATTCATTACATTAGGACTTAAGCATATACTCACACTCTGGGAAGCAGGTCCTGCCTCGTGTTAGCTTCCAAGCTGAAAGTTTCATAAGGTGTTGAAGGTGGTCCAGAACTCGCTGACCAACAGATCCAAAGGCTGCCAGTGCAGCAAGCCAGAGAGAGGCTTGGTTTAATCGGATTCTGAGTTACAATAAATAAATTATAACAAACTCGACAGAAGCCTCTGGGCTGGGTCCAGCCCTGAGGCCAGACTGAAATTTCTCATGTAGCAGGTAATCAGTAAGATGAGAAACCAGCTGCAGGAGAAGGGCCTCTCAATGAAACAAGAAGGTACTCTGAGAGCCAAGTCTTGTCCCAGTAATCTTTCCAGTAACACTGCAGTGATCCACGCTCTTCGTTATCTGGTCTTCAAAGGAGTTTAATTAATTAGAAAGGAAACTGATGGTGTTATTAGGGCAGGCCACCCAAGCTGGTTGGTTGGATGAATGAAGAATGGTTCATTAGATTTGTCCCTTACTTTTCTAAACATTTCGGTATAAGCAAAGCTCATAGGTAATTTCAAATTGGTTAGAGGAAAAGGATTGCCAGACTGGCATTATCCCCTTCAGAGCATTTAAACTGAGCAATGTGATGACATTTCAAAGCCATCTGGGACTATTTTTTTTTCATTATAGTCTCCAAAATGACCCATTTTACTTAAAAAACAATGAGGCTGGTGTTTCCTTGTCCTTTGTGATAATGTTTTCCAAGCAGTTGTCTCTAGGGTTTGGTGCAGGCTTTGACTCATAGCTCAAAATACCCAGTCACTGGATTGATTGATGCATGTAGCTGATTGTATCTGTCAGCCTGCCATTTTCCCTTTATTTTACAGACTTTCCAAAAATCATATTGGAAGTGCCTGAGTGCTGTAGAGGGGTTTAGAATACTTTGAGTGCAACTTGAGTAGGTTCTGTGAAATACATGGTGACTTGTACCCTACCTGTGGATTGATGTTTCCAATTAGTTTTCCCAGTGACAGGTCTGGTGGGATCCATTGTATCTCTGAGAGCAGCCAGCCTCAGTCAGTAGGTAAGAGAGAGATACTCCACTGGAGAGCAATTCTTCTACCCTGCCTGCATCCCTAGTGTTCTCTATCTACTGAACCAAATTACAAGGGTAGATGACTTTATGCCTACTTTTTCAGCCTCTAGAGTTTGCTGAGGTAGGTTTTATTTTTGCAGAATCTTTCCCAGTGGATGTATGGGAAGGTTATTTGTAGATTTTTTTTTTTTTTAAGCTTTGAAGTTTGGAGTTTGCAAGTGAAACACTTATCTTAATGAATACTTTTTAGAACTGAGTTCCTAGCTTTTAGGAATAACCAAATAATAACATTTAGTAATGCGTGCTTAATAAGCAAAAAAAAAAACAGCTCTCTTAAAATTAGCTGAATTCCCTTCTGTTTTGTAGATTTGTTTTGGTTTTGGTCTTTGTAGTAAATGTGATGTTTTATAAAGTACTGAAGAGGAGAGGTTACAATCCAAAAATGTGGAACCTTCTGGTCAGCAAATAACGGTTAGGGACCAAAAATGCTGGTTTGCTTTCTGGAACTAAATGAGCACAGTGATCTCTATAGAATCACAGAGCCTATAGAGATCTATATGGAATCATAAAGGCTGGAAAAGACCTCCAAGGTCATTGAGTCCAACCTCTGACCCAACACCACCATGTCAACCAAACCACAGCACTGAGTTTTCTCTTGAGTGCTTCCAGGGATGGTGACTCCACCACCTCCCTGGGTGGCCTGTTCCAATGGCTAACAACCCTTTCCATGAAGAAATTCTTCCTGATATCCAGCCTGAACCTGTCCTGGCAGTAGCTTGAGATCCTTTCTGTCCTGTGACTTGTTTCCTGGGAGAAGGATATGGACATGATGGAATTTCCAGCTCACCAGGGGAAGAGATGCTTAAAAGCAGTGTGGCAGTCACAAACCATATTAGAAAGATGGGATCAGCTTACACTCCTGCAATTTTCTCCCGTGCAGCCTCTCAGCTTCCTCTTTAATAAAATTGAGCAGTTGCTCTTTATCTATTTCTAGCAAAAGGGGAATAAGTAGAGTTGATTGAAATTGCTTCCTTTATGGTTGGCTGTGTGAGAGAAAATGGATTTTCTTGACCAAATGGAATTTCCACTGAAAGTCTACCTTCTGTGAAAATGTTTGATCTTTTTGCTTTAGTTGAGTGCCCCATCTCACACTCTTTCCCTTGGGTTTCTAAGTGGAAAGTCATCATTTTCTGGGCTTGCAGAACTATAGGCAAGTAATAGTAATAATAAAAATATGGGTTCAATCTTTTCATGAGAGCTTTTTTCATAGTACTCAAAGTATAATTACTAGAAAGAGATGGATTATAGCTTGAGGTAATTTGATGCCCTATTCTGAGATGAAAATGAGTAGTAGGACCTTCTGCTGTTTTTTTAGTAGAAAGTTGTGCAGTACAGCCCAGGTCCACTCCCATATTTTTAGCATACTGGTGGCTGCTGGCAGCTGCAGCTTGCTCTTTGCAAATTGTCTGTGAAAAATGGCTCACAGCTAGTCCCTGAGAAGCTCTGCTGAATGTGTCCAAGCTGATGTACTTAATTCAGGTGGATTGTCAGGCAGAAACCTGAGAGTGCACTATGCAGCTTGGTCTATAAATTAAATTTCTTCTTCACAGCCTAATAGCACTACGGCTTTTCAAAAAGGAGTTGGGACAGAGAATAAAGATAACTCTGGACAAGATATGTCTCAAGAATTTCACCAGTCTATCCTGAACATCTGAGTCTAAGCAAAATAACTGGCATGGAACATATCAGGCTAAAATATCCATTTTGGAAAAAACCCCACGAGCAACTGAAAGCAGATAAAAAGAATTCTTTGGCAGCTACAGCAGCAGATACAGCTACCACTTAAAGCACAAACATTTCCAAAGTGTAAGTGCTTCTATCACAGAGATTACCGTATCATCACAGGCTGCCATTTGTCCTCTTATCAATGCAATATGAAATCCCAGGGAGCGTAAATAGAGATTAATCTTGTAGATCCTTGGCACACCAGCCCCGTGGTGTCCGTCTGTCAGGAAACGCGCTCGGCACAGCCACCCCACGGTCTCCCTGAGGCTTTTCATGCCTGTGGGGTCAGCTCCAAGGCCTGGCCCTCTCCAGTCACACACATTTCAGCACTCGCCCAGCACTGGATTTGTCTCCATTACGCTTTGAGTAACGCTCCCTTGCACAGGAAGCAATAATCCAAAAGCAGTTTTCTACTGCTGTTACCAACCTTCTAATAGGAGCTCATGCGTGATAATTAGGCCTCTCAAATGTATTCTGGAGAGTCTGGGGGTTTTTTTCCTAGCCAATTTTCTTTTTTTCCTGTTGTATTTGGTAACTTCTGAAAATATCTTGCTGCTTAAAAGAACAGTTTTTAAACCGAATCCTTTGTGATTAGTAATGCATAGCTAAAGACATTTTGAGCATTTAACACCCCTGCATGTAAAATCCCTGGAGTTTTGCAAAAGTATGGCTGAAAATTACAACAAAATTGCAGAGCTGGAAGAAGAACCATAGCTGCATAGATGAAAGCTATTACAATTCTTTACATGTCTGCTTAATAAAGAATCTTTCATTTCTCAGCTTAAAAAATAAGAGTACAGGTTTATTAAATTTGGTGCTATAATATGTGCTACATTTACTGAGAAAAAACATGAAGTCAATACCCAAGGCTGCAGCAGGTTCAGCAAACAAAATAAATAAATTGATATTGTTTCCTTTTTGACAGGGTCTCTCCCATGGGAAGGGATATTACTTGGCTGTAGCAGTAATGGCTCTCTATCTAGGCAAAGAACTATTATGTTAAATTAAAACCTCTCTCTATTTATCAAACAGCCAAAACTAATAAACACAGCTATGGCATTAAGACTAAAGTGCTACTAGACTATTACTTCCTTCACCAGAGTATCATTTGTAATTCAATTTAGACAAAGAGGCTGCTCCTCAGGGATGTGGAGATGTGGTATTGACACAAGAGGCCTTTCCTATTTGGGCACAGGAATCTTATTGTTTTGTAGTTACTGTGGTTGGAAACAGTTTTGACTGGAAAAACAACCCCACAAAATCAGTTCAGGAATTTTTAAGAAATAGATTATGTAAAGAACTTATTGTAAAGTATTGCTTATAACAATTAATGCTAACTGGAAGGCATATCTACAAAAAGAAGGAGTTTAAAAAAAAAAAAAAGCAAAACATGAACCAGAGAAACTCTTGCTCTTGGGGTATTTTTTTTGCTCTTGGGGTATTTTTTTTTTTTATTTAATTACTAATAAAAATTTTTTTTTTTTTTTTTTTTTTTTTTTTGTAGCTAGGGTTTTTAGCACTAGAAACTTGGTGTCCTTCAGTGTAGTATTTTGCTTAGTGCAGACCAGGTTCTCCAGCTTTGAATTTATAAGGATTTACAAAGTGATTTACTTGTACTCTATGGAGCAGATACCCATCTCCCTACTTATAGCAGGCTTACAGAAGTACAAGGTACCATTCAAAACTCATGCAACAGGTTGCATGATAGAAAGCCTTAAAAAAGCAGATCAAAATTCGTTTGCAGCCATTTTGAAACATCAAGCAGTGTATTTTTAAAAAATCCTGCCATGAAGTTCAGGCAGTTTCTCTGGGAGACTGCCAGACACCCCAGTAATGTCTATATATAATACACCCATGCATAAGAAAAACAAGAAATAGAAAATCTGATCCATCAACCACTGCCAGCCAGTAATGACCAGTGGAATTCAGCTAACGTAGACAATTTAATTTCAATGCCTAGTGGGAATTTGATTAAAGCAATTAGAGAAAATTCTGAACCTAGTCCAAATCATGCGTGTCTCTATTTCATTTTATTTTCTTTAGGAGCCGTCAGCATTCTTGGCCTCTGAAAATATAGGTGGTAAGTCTCCTGAAAACCTTCAAGCAGGGTTATAACTTTGTTCACATAATGGGGACATTGAAGTGAGTGAGGCTACTTGCAAAAGGGAAATTATAGATGTGTTTAAGTGTTTGCAGGGTCTCATGCTAAGTGCTTGGAACAGAAAGTTCTTCCATAGCCTGCCCAAACCCTAACCTTAAATATTTCCAGCAAAGTGTGGAGGCAAAGGCTGAGGAGCAGAGAAATTCAGGGGCACAGTTGCAGACCCTGGGTTCAGGGTGAAGTAGATGGGGCTGGGAGACTCCAGTATGCAGGGAAATTAAGTGTTTTCTTGGGAACAGTCTGCTTTTGAGTGTCTGATTGTTATTATGAGATAGGTGGAAATTAAGGGGGATAAACCTCTTGTAAACAGAAATGGGGCTGAAGCCACAGCTATGACATCACAGGCAGCCAATGGAGTAACTCACTCCATCCTGGTCCATCAACTTCCACAGCCATTTAAACATTTTTTATGATTCTACCACATGAATCTGGACTGCAGCCACTCACCATAAGACAGACTGGACTAATAAATCTTTGGCACATATAACCACCATGTTTAATATAAAACAAGCCCTACACTTTTTTTAATATGATTTATAAAACAGAACACGAAGCTACCTACACGGTCTTTTCTAGCTGGAGCAGATACTGTTATTTATTGCACATTTAATTACTAACAGCAATTCAGTCATGCTACCTGACCTTAAGGCCTTTTGATTACCTGATCCAACATATTTCACATGATAAAAATGTCAGGCTCAGGGAAACCCACCAGTCTGGTTTTCTGTGAAATCTAATTATGAGCAGCAATGTTAGAAAAAGGTTACCAGTTTAAATAGTCAAGGCAGTTATTCATGTTTGGTAGGAGCTAGTTTTGATTGAAATGATAGCTGAGAGGGCATGGTGCAGCCTGGTAGGATGCTGTGAACTGTGCAGCCTCATCTCACCCACACTCCTTTTGGCTGCTCAGCTGGAACTCGGGAAGCTCAGCTGGGACCCTGGGAACAGAGTGCCACAGGTAAGAACATCCCTCTCCCCCCTCCATCTCCAGCCTCTGCAGAGCCAGGAGCTGGGCTTGATGATCCTCATGGGTCCATTCCAACTCAGGATATTCTCTGAGTACGGGAAAGAGGAGCCAATGGATCCATTCGTGGGAATGGGCTCAGCCCTTCCCTTAACTCCACCGTGCCTTAAATGCTCTGTTAAACTGTAGGTATTGAGATGGGAATTGGGACACAACAGACCCTGTGGATGGCTGGGGAAACTGACAGGGTTAAATCTCATTTATTTAAACCAGGAGTTTAGGGATTTGTCCCAGTCTAAGAATTTTGGAATGCTTTCCTTTGCCTCGCACCTTTGTCTTGCCCCATTTCTGTATTTCAGTCGAAGTGGAAAGGGACAGGAGCACAGCAGAAGGAAGGGAGGAGCGTTTGCTTGTGGGAAACTCTCCTACACTGCCAGTGACAATAATAATAACAAGAGTAATGACAATTTCTCCAATTTTTATGGTGAGTAAGAGCTTTAGCAGGAAGCCTGGATGATACTGTGTCTGTACAAGGCAGGTCTTGCATAAACAAAATTAAAAGATAAAGAATCTTGGAAAAAGATAAATAATTTCCTGAGAGTGTTGTTTTAAGCTATGTGACACCATGCCTTAGAATAAAGATGAGAGATGCATTTTAGCATATTCACTGTATGACTTTTCATCTGAACAGAACTTGATTTTGCTGCCTGTTATGTTGTATAGAACTGGAAAGAATAATCACATAATATGCTGGGTGTTAATTCTGTAGTTATAAAACAATGCATTATATTTTTTCTCCTGGGAAATGAATAAACACTTTTTTTATATATTATAATAATATGCCCCACATTATGAGTTTAAGTATGCTCTAAGGTCCACCAATACTTTCTGTACTACTGTAGCTCTTCCCAGTCTTTCTTTTTTTGTGGGATAGCAGATGAACCAAGATGACCTCATGCTACAGCTTTGCTTCTCTGAAAAAAATGAAGCTGTCAACAACATGGGAAAAGTCTCATAACCACAGGAAACAAAATGTTCACAGGAGCTGGGCTGAGGCTGTGGAGCTTGCTGCCAGAAAAAATAAGAGTGACCAGCACATGTGCCACTCTAAACACTCAGTGCAAGAACCCAATTATTCAGAGTAGCTTTCCCTTGATAGTCCTTTCAAGCATCCTTAGACTAAGTGCTCTTTTGGTTGTATGACAATGAAAAGCTCAAAAATGTTCAGAGGTTAAAAAAAAAAATGGCAAGCTCACGCATAATTTGCCTGGAAAATGGCTAGACATTACAGCAACAGTCTGATAGAAGCCTGGATAAATAGATGGTTACTAAAAAAATAAATAAGGCAGATAATTTCTTCCTGTCTGTAGGAGTGGCAGGCAGCACTTTGAAACATTACTAAAGCCACACATGATCTCTCAAGCCCATTATAATCCATTTATATGTATTATTATTGCTTATTACCTCTCCAGAAAATCTGACTCAAATGTGCATTGGCCAGTAAACAGTGTGTCTGTAGTAACTTCATGTCATGTGTTTCTCCTAAAAAATGCTGCAAAATGGCATGCACACCTGCAGCTGATGGACTCCTATACCTTTAGTTTTTCATACCTCTTGTAGGGTTGTGTGCAAAACCCCACAGATCCAATTAAGTTTAAACTGCAACAACTTAATTGAATTTAATGACCAACAGGAATATTTCCATGTATTTATATTTTATGCTTCATGCCAATCTTCAGTAAAGTTCACTGAAGCACTGACTTGTAATGAAGATGGTCCCTGAAACAAAGTGTTGAAATAAACATTCAGTTTACAAGATGCTTTTCCATTTCCCAAACTGGCTTGTCCAAACAGCTGCTAAAAGTATTCAGATAAAGATTGCTGTCATGATCACTGTGTGGTTGATATTAGAGAGTGGAAGAGGGCTGAATCTTCCCAAGAGATGCTTTTGCTTGAAATAATCTAAACACAGGAATATCTAATTTCACTCATTCCATCGAGTGTGGAAGACATATGCTGCAAGATGTGCACAATATTTGGATGTTAGTTTGGGGTTAGCCTAACTCTCCTTCTTCCTGAGTCACATACCAAAACCTTTGTGTGCTCAAAAGCCACAGAAGATGCAGACTCTCTGTGGAGGGGAATGGGAGCTCCTGGAGCCACTCATGGACAGTAGCTGACAAAGCTCACAGCAGACCCATTCATTTCTGGTGGAGCAGGTCGAGCTCATGCCAGCCCTGTTGTGTTTGTTGCTGCATCCCTGAGCAGCCCATTGATTTTGGCTTCAGCAGCTGCTGCTGGCTCTTTTCCTTCCATGGCCAGACATTGGAATTCCTCTTCCTTTTCTTGCCAGCACAGTCTTCTGACTGGCCATGTGATTCAGCTGTTGACTTGGGCCAGTGCTTAACCATTTGTGCAGGGCCATTCTTGGTGTGCCTGCAGTTCCAGGAGGGCGTAGGCTACTCCTGTGCAACTGATGACCCTGTTAGGTTTATAACTATTTAAATCTATTTTTATTATTATCTATTCCATATTCTATATTATATAATTGTTATAAGCTATCTATTATAGATAACCATCTTTTTCTATTCCAAAACAGATAGGGATCCAGCCAACAGAATGGTCACTTACTGCATCCTGTCAGGAAAAAGTGAGTATATTCCTTTCCTGAAACAAAGTAATTGTGCTTTTTGTTGTTACCAACAAGGATATAACTGGAGCTGCACAAACCAATTTTCTTAAGACCAAAGAAAGCTGGCAGGGAATCCTGGAAAGCCACTTCTGATCTGTGCAGAGCTGACCAAACCCCAGCACTGAAGAACTTGAAGGCAAATAGCTCATAATTCTGTGGTAGTCTAGACCTGGAAAGAGTGAAAGAAGTGAAGCTTAAAAAAATCAACTCTGACACAAACAGTGTAAAAACATAACTTTTAAATAAGTAATGTCTCAGTTTATTTGGTTATATATGTTTTCATTTGTCTATTTATATTTTTCCATATACACACACACGTTTATATACATATATATGTGTATATATACACATACATATATATATATATATATATACACATACATATATATATATATATATATATATATATATATATATATATATATGGAGAGAAAGAGAGACTAATCTAAAATACCTTTGAGGACTGAAAGCTTGCTCAGTGGTGGTAGAACCAGACAGGCAGTCTCCAACTGCTGGCTCTACTTAAAATAAGAAACCTTCAAAAGATGCGGTGGTGTGAGGCAGTACAAAATATCAAGGGGAAAACATAAGTGGATGTGATATGTTTTCCAATTTGCTGGCCAGCAGACTACCTGAGGAGAGATCCCTGCTGAAAGGATCCTCAAATATTTTGTGTGCCTCCTCCTTTCAGGAGCCAGAGTGAAGCTTTTAAAAGACTCACCTTCATCCTGACCTGCTTTTTCCCTGGTTTCAGGCAATAAAACAAGAGTTCAAGTGAGCCAGAGCTTGAAATCTGAAGACCCCCTAGGCACAGGATAAGCTTGGGATAGACGATTGCTAATGGCACAATTATCACTCGCAGTCACAGGAGATAATCCTTGTTTAACTTTTAAAAGCCGATGCTTTGTGTTGCTGCCCTCAAAAAGGAAAAAAAAGTTAATAATTCATCCATTCAGGCCTGTATTGTAAAAACTCCAGTGTGGTTAAGCAATGCTTACAGAGTAAAAATGGTGAGCTAAAGAAAGAAGAGATATTTAATAGCTGGGGACAAGGTTTCAGCTCCCAAGGCTCCCTGTGGTAGCACCAAGCCTAGAGGAGAGAAAGTGATTTTTGACAACAGCAGTTCCTGAAACAACTTGTGCAAACCAGAAGCACAAAAAAAGAATTTAAGATAAAGAGAACAAAAACATCACACACACATACACACAAAACATTTCCAGCTACTTCAGACCTGGAAATGAGGTGTTCTGTCTCTAAAGGTGTTAAAGTGCTGCGTGAAACAAAAAGGAAATGTGAGGCAAAATTTAATGAAAGGGAGAGGCTTTTCTGGGCAATGGCTATAAAGTCTGAACACTAAAAATACCCTGTTATCTTTCCCCAATCTTTCATAATTATAAGATTTCCAGCTAATTTTAATGTTAACTTAATACAGTTAATTTGAATAACCACATTTAAGGACTCGAATCTCAGCATTACCTGTCAATGTTTCAAGCACGGAGTTTTTATTTCAATGGTGGTTTAGATTAATTTGTTTCTGAGGAACTGAAATTGTAACAATGGCAGATCTGTAGAACTAGGGTAGAGATAAGGGATTATCTGTAAGAACAAGGTGATAAAGATTTCCAGTCAGGTTCATGCAGACTAAACTGGTGTGACAATTTAACGTGAAAACTTTTCACTTTTCGTGTTCCAGATCTTATTTATCCTCTGTACTTTGAAAGGTGTAATAGCAGGATAGAGACATAAAGCACTGGGTTTGCTATGGGCACTGTGGGGTACTAGCAAAGCTCATGCAGCTAATACTGGAACCTAAAGGCACATTTACCAAAGGATGGCTTTTAAATGGGCAAATTTGTCCTGGTTTTGCTGTTGCTGGCAGCCAGGCTGGCTGGGTTAAAACTCAGTTGTGTTGCTTCTGTCCACAGGTGTTAGAACTGAGGCCTTTGGTGGCTGCACAGTGACATGTTTGAGATGAGGAGAAGCCCTCTCTCTCTGCTGTGCATGCACATAGAGGCAGGAATTAACATCTGTTCCTGTAGTGCACAGCAGGTATGTTTGTGGCACTGTTTCTTTATCAGATATCTCTTTGTAAATAGGATTCCCTTGCATTATAGCAATTTAAAATGTATTAAAAAATCCCAAACACACAAACAAAGAAACCACCCAAAAAGTCACAGCCCAAACCCAAACAAACTACCAAAAAACAGGGCAGTTATAGAAGCTGATAGAAGTGATGAACTGTGATAAACAGTGATGATAGAAGTGATAAACTCAGTGTTTATCTGCTTACTGTATAACCATTGATTTTTTTGGTGAGGACAATTATCCACTACAGTGGAGCTTTATTTAAAGAGTTTTAACTCAGATTTCTGCAAACTGAGTGATATATAAAGCTTGGAATCCTTCTCAATGATTTATTGTAATGTAACATTTGCTGCAACAAACTACGCCCTCAATTAGACCTGAGCAGCTCCATTAACTTTAATTATATCATGCTTGTAACTGAGAGTATAATTTAGCCCTCTGGGAACAGAATATACAATTAAAGCTCCACAGTGCAGAACAGGCAGAAGAAATTTGCCCTTCAGCTGGAGCTGTCAGGGAAATTATGGGTTGTTTTGGTTATTCTCTCCAACCTTAACAAATCCTATTAATGACACAGTTGCAGTGCATGGGTTGCAGTGTATGGTTGTTGGTAGAACAAGCAGTGTTTGTCCTTTTTCTCTTGGTATCTTGCAGGTGAGCAGAGAGCAGGAATTTAAGCTCTTGGGCACTTTTTGCTCAGGAAATAGAAGAACAGGAGCTGAGTGAACAAGATGAGCACCTTAGCAGCTCTGTAGAAATTGTCAGGTGTGGTTCAGGACCAAGCCCAGCCAGAGCACGTGGAGGACTTGGAATGGAGGGACTAAGAAATAACATGTGGTTATTTGACATAATCCCATAGTAACAAACTGGGGTGTTGCAGAGGGGAAAGCAAACAAGATCCTGTGATAAGAATGAACCAGTTTTTCATCCCAACTGCTTCAGCAGAAAGCAAAGAGTTGACAGTGGTATTTAGCTATATTGATAGCCTGTTCTACTCCTTTTCATGTGACTGACAAAAATTAGCTTAGCTTGTAAGAATAAGAAAGGAGAATTTCTGTCTTGCATTTCTTATTGCCAAAGAGAGATGCCAGAGGGAACTTTCAGCCAACGTGCAGGGTTATTTTCATGTTTGCTTTTGGTTCGTCTTCCCAAGATAAATGGGTTTGTTTGTCAGTATTCACATCTGGTGGATTTCGAGGGCTTGAATTCAGTGCAAGATAAACCATGGGGGCATTGGAAGTTGAAGTTCCCATGGAAAGGCTATGGAACAGTTGGGGAGCATCATGAAAAGCAAGCCAACAGAACACAGGCTGTGCTAAACCCTAAATGGCAGTGCCCAGGAGACATCAAAGCCCGTAGTGTTCCTGCAGGCTTGGCACTTGGGTTTCATAATGCTTTCCATGGCAATCTCAGCTCAGTCTCAGTCCATGTGCCCCCAAGATCTTGTAGTTTTCATGCCAGAAAATTCCTCAGGGAAGGCTCTTTGGAAGGGTCTGATTTTTGACCACTGGCACTTGTAGCTCAGGCAGGTCCACACAGTTCCCCCCCATTGCCTGATCCACTCTCTACACCCAGATCCCACTGACATGCATTTACAGAGGAGTGTGATAAAGGATTTCCCTCTGTGCCCAAACAGAGCAGCCTGGCTACTTCAGGAGTGAAATGTTTTCAGTCTTGGTACCCAACTCCTGTACTGAAACTGTTTTCTACTTTCTTTGCCAAGTAAGGAACAACTTTCCACACCAGGGCAATTTGTGTGTACCTACCACCCTTAAGTTTAAGATTTCCTCAAGTAAGTTCCAAGTTTGGCTGAAAATGCTAAAATTATTAACAAAACCCAGCTCCTTGTGCTGTCCTGTTTCAGTCTCCCACTTCAGTAGCTTCACTACTTGTATCTGAAAGTCCTGAAGAGTCAGATTGGCTCATGGTGAGATCTAAGACTAGAGAGGAAGCCTAAAATGATGAGAAGGCTGAAAAAAGTAATATCCAAGTTAAAGACAAACATCACAAACCCATCTAAAATGCAAATATCTCCACTATACAGGAAACTTTTGTGGTAATGACATCAACAGGGAAAAAAAAATTTATTTAGGAGTAGAACTTCTACCCATTGGTTTAAATTATGTAGTGGGAAGGAAACAAGGGGAAAAGAGAAACTTTTGATGAGGCAAAGAAAAACTTCTTAAAATTTGTGAGTCTATGGGAACTTTTCAGTTATTATATTTAACAGAATTGGCCTGAAAATTTGTAATGAAAACGACCATTTGTAAAATTTGAAATGAGCTGTGAAAATTGAAAATAGCACTGTGCTAAATAAACACTTAAGAAATCCAGGCTGCATTTTTTTTTTTTTTTTTTTTTTTTCTGGAATAATATCCAACTTATTTCTCTTTTCATACCATTCATCTTCCAATTTTTAAATTTTTTTAATAAATGCAAAAAGAAAAAGTACAACAGGCATATTCAGAACTCTTGCCTAATAAACTTCTTGCAACATATGCATTTTTTAAATATTCTTAATTGAATAGTTAAATGAGGAACTTGTCATTACTAACTTCTCTTTCTCCCTTTCATGGCAGTGCATCTCTTGGTGAGGACCAGCACAGAATAACCATACACTGGTACAGAGAAGTGGAGAATGGTGTGAGTGTTCCTTTTAATTGCAATTTGTACCCTCTAGTTCATGTATTGAAAGGGCCAGCAGCTTCTTTATGCTTTGTAACACTGTGAGGCTGGCTGACCACTCCAAACTGAAGTGGAAACTGAAAGAAACCCCACAAACATTGTAATTAGGGCAAGAATGCTTAATAGCATTTTGTGGATTGGGTTCCTCGCTGCCTTGTCCTGGCTGACTGTGTGAAATGCTGTAAAAGTGGCAGGGGCTGTGTCCCCTCTGTGTCAATGATTGTCCAAGCTGAAAGCCCTGGCTGTTTGCATGCTGTAACCTCACTTGCATCACGAGGTGACCTGGAGCTGGGACTGCTTGCCTACACAGGAGACTTGAAAATGCCTTAGAGGAGACAGGCAAACCATGGCTAAAATGGGCAAATGCTGCTTGCTGCTTGCACAGCACTCTTTGAGAAAGAGCAGTGTTTAAAGACAAGGCTGGGCACTGCCTTGCAGAGCCAGGTCAAGGGGTGTTTGACAGAAAAAATGTCCCTAGCAGTGTTGGGTGGCTTTATTGTGGCTGATTAGAAAGTCCTATGCAGATGTTCCATAACCACTGCTAGACTGATTATCATAGAATCAAGGAATGTTTTGGGTTGGAAGGGACCTTAAAGATCATCTAATTCCAGCCCCCTGCCATGGACACCCTTTACAAAACTAGGTTGCTCAGAGCTCCACTCAACCTGGCTTTAACACTTCCAGGAATGGGGCAACTTCCCTGGGCAGCCTGTTCCAGTGCCTCTCCATCCTCACAGTAAACAACTTCTGTATATCTAACCCAAATTTCCCCTCTCTCAGTTTGAAGCCATTCTCCCTTGTCCCATCACTAAAGGTCCTGATAAAGGGTCCCTCTCCCATTTCCCTGCAGATACTGGAATGTTCTCTGAGGTCTCCACTCAGTCTTGTCCAGGCTGAGCAGCCCCAGCTTTCTCAGCCTGTCCTCACAGGGCAGATGCTCCTGTCCTCATCAACCTTGTGGCCCTCCTCTGGAGTTGCCCCAACACTTCTGTGTCCTTCTGATGTTGGGGACACCAGAATTGTACTCAGTGCTCCAGGTGGGACCTCCCCAGGACAGGATGAAAGACTTTTAGGAAAGAGGCTCATTGCTGTAGATATACTCTAGATATGTTTATAAAACCAAACAAAATCCAGAAAACAAAACCCAAACCCTTCCCACAACAAAGTGTTGAAAGTGATCCTTTCAAACAGTGTTAAAAGCATTTTCTCCTTCTAAATGTTCAAAACTTTACCTGTTTTAAAATATATGCTGGAAGATAAGCTCCTGTGAAAGTGAATGCTGTTTTTTGTCCTTGGGAATTGATCTTATTTCTTTTTTCATGACATTTTGTCCAGGTCAATGGCATCTTTGCAAGAGAGCAACGTGCATGTTCCTCAACATGGGTGGGGAGTCAGATTGCCAATTATTTAAATGGAACAAGGGTTGAATTAGCAGGTTAGATGAAAACCAGATTATCATAATACATAAATTACATGGCCACTTCAGAGTGCATGATGCTGAATTGCTGTTTGGATCTGCTATCAGGTTCTGAGACATTTTGTGTAAAATGCTGATTTGTGCTTGGCTGCTTGCACACGGGACAGGGAGAGGAACACAGAGTACTCCCATGCTCAGAGCACTGTGCTTCTAATTCTGTGGTCTTTTCTTGGATGTGACACCTAGAGTGGGGCAGATTATGTTTCCACTTAATGATCTGCAGGATGATATGCTGTGCCTTTTTGGCTGGTCTCCTTTCTGATGCTTAACAACTCTGTACACCCAGAACTGGGACGAGAATTTAACCTACTCTTTGCCATCCATCAAAAGAACATGAATTGCATCTATTGATGGTAGGAAGATTTGACAGGGGAAAAAAGGAAATGGTAGAAATTGAAGACCAGCCAGGTGTGAGCTGGCTGCCTAAATGAGTGCAGCTCATGCCTAAGTGGGCATAAGAGTTTGTCTGCAGACGTATTGGGTGGTCAGGCCCTCACCTGAATTATATGGCTTGGAATCAGAAAAATCTCCCTTTTCCTCCCTGAATTTCCTCCCAGACTCATGCAAGTGTAACTGAGATAAAATGTTAATTGTAGACTCCCAGGATCTTTCTTATTTCAGGGCATCCAGGAGCCGGGACATGGGTTTGCTCCTGTTGGAAAATGAGACAGTGCTGGCAGTCTGGGCTGGTTAACAGCAGTGCAAGGGCTCTGTGCTGATTTAATTTACTGCCTCATTACTAAGAGAACTTAAAGGCTCTGTCTAGGTGGAGCAGTAAATCAGATCTCTATGAAGTCTGGAGGCAAGGTTTGTTAATTGTTTTTCCCTTGGAAATCATGTTGTCTGGCAGGTGCCATGTGCTCAACCCTCATCCTGACGTGGATCCTGGGCAGAGTGGAGTCAGGATACATCTGGGACTGGTGAGTGATTCCAGTGCTTCAGACACAGACCTTCAGGACCTTCATATTCTAATATCAGAAATTGCTTTTGGCCTCTAAAAGTCTATTTTGAGCTTTGTCAGGTTTAGCAGTTCTCCTCTGCCCTCTTCATATGCTGCAATTCTTTTGACTTGCTAATTCAGACCAGCTGATAAAGAGGAATTTTTTGAGCATAGCCTTGTCATTAGGGATGGAAGATACTATTCATGTATTCAACTTCATCTCCAAGGATGCTAGTTTGATTTTAATTTTCTTAAGACATGTAAAACCGTAAGTAGGGCCTTGTTGGATCAGATAAGTGGAGAAAGAAATTCTGTTTAGGATGGTGGTGTGAGCCTCTGAAGACCATCCCTCTCCTGTCAACATTCACAGTTCTGGAACTAGGAATTCTGGAGGATACATCCATGAAATCTGTGCAAGTTGTAGTGATTTTCCTTCTTGTATTTGGTAACACAAAATATTTCAATTATAGTTTGAAATTTGACTAGATGTATCAGTCAGTGTAGGTGGTGTTTGGGATATGCCCTTTCATTCTCAAATTCTGTGCAAATGTCCTAATTTTGTGCTATAACTGTGTTATAACTGTTATAAAGTGTTATTTCAACACTTCATTTGGACTCTGAGCACTTGCCAAATATGTCACACTCAATTATAGTCCTCTGTTAGCAAAATGCAATTGAGCTGCACTGTTGGCATTGTTGGGCAACTGTGCCTTCCTCATCTCATCCTTTTTCTCCTGTGTAACAGTGCAATGGCTTTCCTTTAGGTTTATCAGCTGTTTCCCATGGCTCTCTCTCTCCCCAGAGTCAAATGCTGCCTCCACTGAAAGATTTGGGAAGAGGGATTTATGTAGAGTCCCTGAAATCATGGTGAGATGCCAGAGCCTGCATAAACTTACTTGCTGTGGTGTTTTCCTTGTCTATTGATGACAATTCTGTCTCTTCCCATAAGTACCCCCAAATGGGTGCCTGCAGAGTGTTTTGTACATCAGGTTTTGTTGCTCTGTAGCACTGACTTGTTGCTTCTCTTTTAAACAGGGAAACTTCAAGAAGACTTATTGCCATATGTACACAGGCTGATTTTTGCAAACCTTCTGATTCTCCAACCCTGCAGCTTTCTACTCTTCTCTCTAAGCAGTGATGTGCTTGATTATTCAGTTGGTTGAGGCATTTGCTTTGTTATGATTTCATCCTTTGGGCCAGAGGCAGCCTGAAGCAGCAAGGCAAAACAGCTTATTATAATTTGACCTTTTTATCTCCCAGAGGAAGAAAGTGTTGTCCATCATCAAAAATAACAGTACTGGACTTGTTCCAATCCAAAATACAGCTTTACTCCTGAATTAATGTTGAAAAAGAATAACAGAAACATTTTTTTGCAGGAACACTTCTAGTGACACAAGGAAAACTTGGAAGCATGGACATGAGGTAGATCAAAACCTGAAGTGTTTCCAAACAGTTTGCAGAGGCAATTAATGCATCACCTGCTTAAGCTTATTTAATGACTAGTTCACAGGGCAGACAGCATTGTAAGAAAAGAGAAGCACTAATGCATTAAACTGTCTCAGGAGATAGGTCTTGATAAAGAACCTCCAGCTCTGGCACAGAAATAAATGTTGAGGGGTAAAAACAAAGCATAAAGAAAGGAAAGGGAAGGAATCTGTCCCAGAAAAACTGGGATTCATCACTGAAACTGGCTGTCTGTGTCCAAAGGAGGAAAATAGAAAGGAAAAATTATCAAGAAAGAATACTTGTGAGACAGGAGTAAGAGCTAGTTTTGTTGTGGAGGGTGAAGAGGATTGATAAGTATTTGAAAGCATCTGGATGATTGCAAGATGCATGACAAAAGAAACAGAGATTAGGAACACACAAAAAAGCATTGGCATCATGGATGTAACTGGAACTGAGAGGGGAAGCAAAAAGATGTGCTAGGGATGATTGTTTAATATAACATATAGATCCTGCAGGAGGGAAGAGATGGGAGAGGAGGTTTGGAAAGAAATAAAACTGAGGATTATGGAAAAACATGGAGGCCTTTAAGAGGATAAGAAGGACATGAAGGTTTCTGTCATGGTGCTTCCATGGTGTTTTTTCAGTATCCTAGTAGCATACTTCTGTGAGAGTATTTCAGAATGAAAGTGGTTTTATTCCCATGCAGTGAGTTCTTAGAAAACACTGAACCAAGTATTCAAAAAAAAAAAAAGACAATTTCTTGGAACAAAATACAGATGAGTCTAAGAGCATCCAGTCACATCAAATTGTAAAGAGCTGCTTCTTTTAGAAAGGATGTTTAAAGTTGATTAAGCTTAAATGACTGCTGAACTGTGTTGCATCTTCCCCACTGAAAGCTGAAGAAGCAACGCAGTTTAAAAGCTTTTTATTGAATTTGATTTTAAAGCAGAAATGGGTGAAAGTTCCAGATAATTTTTAAAGAGCTAGACCTGAATTGTCACTGAAGGATTTTTTAGTGTGGGTGGAGCACCATGCAAATGCACTTGACATAGTTTTAAGTCTAAGCTCTCCATCTAGTCCTTAGCTTCCCATTCCAGCTGAAACCCCTCTAAATCTGACCTTTAGCCATGTCTTCAGACTTGGAGGAGTTGCCCTATGCTGTGGGCTGAGTATTTACCTTCTGGCTCACCTGTGGGGCACAGACTTTCCCACTCCTTATTCCCCAGCTCTGCTCCCAGCCCCTGATGTGGCCTTGTCCCATCTTCTTCACACTCAGTTTTGTAATGTTTGCAGTTCTGATGGAATAACTGAAATTTGGCTTTGTGGGTTTTTTTTTTTTTTTTTTTTTGGTTTTTTTCTTTAAGTTTATGCTCATCTTTCATGCTTGTGGCTTTGCACACTCAGCTAGACAGTGCAGTTTACTTTGTCTGCAATTGCAAAGGCTTCCACCAGGTCAGAGGTTAATGAAATACTTGCCATTTATGTGGTAATTTTCCTAATGTGCTGAGGAATATGTAACATGAGTCTTAAAAAGATCCAGCATTCTCTGACTGCTAAGGCTGCAACAATCATTGCAATATTTGCCACTTTTTATTTTTGACAGTGAAATAGGCATAATTGTGGCAGATGCTACATCCTTGTGCCAAGAGAAATGACAAACAATGTCCTCATCTTTTTTGTCTCCAACTCCTTTTATTTCCCTTCCGAGGAGCCATATTTAGCAAATTGTTTGAGCATTACAGCTCAAATAAGGTTTTTACCTTTTATAGGTTTTAGCTTTTCTAGTTAGACAGACTATTTTCTGGGGGATTTCAGCTGCTAGAGAATGTTTCAGGTTTTAAGCATAACAAAACAAAGACATATTTTTTATATCTTGAGAATTCTGTAACTCTCCAACAATCTTAAAATAATTGTTGCACCTCATATTTTCAAGTAACTGGCAGGAACAATAATCTTCTACAGCTTAGTACACTCTATTAAAAATGAGTAATATACATATTGATCATAATGCTTCTCTTAGCTGATGAGGCATCTCTTGGGGATGAAACCACAGAACCATATGGCTTTAATGTGCTCAATATAGTTCTCCAAATAACCACCATAAATTATATTTCAGAATTATGCTGGGCAGCAATAGATTTAGTCTTCCAAGCTGTCAATAATACATCATGACTGTAGGTAAGAAATTCATTATGCACAGGATGCAGTGTTTAAGTAATTAACAGCTAACCAATCTGTTTTGTAGCTGTGGTTTGTGACACTTGGAGTTGCACTAACTTTAACATTCCATGATAAAAATGGGTGAGTAATGTACCCAGATATTGAAACTGATACAGGAAGCAGAATGCATTTCTCTAGAAATGTAGCTCATGTCATGCAATACAATTCCCTCCAAAAGAATGAGATCCAGCATCTTATTGCAATTTCAAATGTAAATTTTAAATGGAAACATTCTGCTGAATATGAAAGTGGTTTACTGCCCAATTCTGGCAAAGGGTGATGTAATAAATAGCTGAATTCAAATTTAAAGCAAAGCTAAAGTCGTGGTGTAGTTTGCCAGGATTATATTATACATTTTTTGTCAAATGTTTATTTGTCAACAAGTTGAGTCATTAAAACAAATAAATTTAAATCCCTATCTGGAACAAAACTCACTCCATGAAATAAGCAGTATTACCTGTTAAACACTAACAGCAGTGCTCTTGTTTCTGACATTACCAGCTGGCAGAGACCACAGTGGCCTTTTAAAATCTAAACCCAGAGGGAATAATTCTGAGATTGAGTCATCACATTTGGAATACATGCCATATCTGGACTCCAATACCAGTTTCTGGCTCTGGCTCTGCTCTCCCTTGTTGAGAAGGTAGGGAAATTGGGTAAGGAGGCAGGCAAACATCTGCCTCATGGTGAAAGATCCTGTGGCATTTTCCTAGGGTAGAAGTTCAGCATTTTGAGGAACATACTGCTGGCCAAAATCTCTCCTCCCACCTTATTATGCACAGGCACACATTGTCACAAGTTGTCCCAGTCCTTTTTGTGCACATTTTCAGTATGGATGGAGCCAACACTGAAGATGCTGCATGCCAAGTCTGGCCTGACCACAACAATTCAGGATGGGAGGTTGTCCTGGATTAGGGTGGGATAGAGTCAACTTTATTCCTGGTGCTGTGTTTTGGATTTAGCCTGAGAATGGCATTGCTGGTTTAGTTGTTGCTAAGTCAAGGATTTGTCCAGTGCTCTGCCAGCCAGCAGGTACACAAGGACTTGGGAGGGAGCATAGCCAGGACAGACCTGAGCTGCTCAAGGGGTATTCCATAGACTATCCCACACCATGGATCATCACACTCACTATGTAAACTGGGAAAGTTTGGTGGAAGTTGCTAATCAGTGCTTGGGGATGGGCTGGGCATCACTCTTCATTGTGTTGTGATTCACTTGTCTGCCTTGATTGCCCTCTTTCTTTTTGTTATCTCCCTTTTCATGGCTGTTATTATGATTGTTGAATTATGTTGAATTTATTGCAATTAATAAACTTTTCTTTTCTCAGCCTGTGGGTTTTTCTTTTTTCTGATTCTCCTCCCCTTTGCACCAGGGGAGGGGTGAGAATGAGCAGGAGACTGCATGGACTGCATGGTCCTTGGTTGCTGGCTGGGCTTAAGCCACAGCAGAGATAAAAATAAAGGAGGAAAAGAAGTGAAAGTCATACAGATTTTTTTTTTTTTTTTCCTTTCCAGGAATGTCATGGAGGCCTTTGCAGTTTTTCACAGGAAATGCAAGAGTCACTGTTTCAGCATAATCACTAGCCCAAATAACAAATATCATGATGCATTTGGAGCTTGATTTGGAGCTACTTACTACAAGGTAGGTAGCTTCTGCACTAGGCACTCTGCTGTACTCAGATTTTCTCTTCAGACTCTTTGAAAAAATCCTGAATAACTATTTGGGGAGGTCAGAGAGAGAAAGTGCAACCAGTAGAGTTATGTTTTAGTCATTACATAGGTTGTCAATCATCATTTTCTCATAGGTGTAAGAGTCAAGTGTGGCTGCTGTCAGGAGTGTGAGCCTCAGAGATTTGCTGAACTCATCCAAATAACAAGGTCTCCAAGGTCTGAGTAACTTGAATAGAAAATCTAATTGCATATAGATTTAAGAAGCAGAACAAGACACAGTCAATTTGGATTAAAGCATGCTCTGGTTGTCTTGACAGGGATTTTTGTTGGAGCTGTACATGATGGATGAGAAGCACTGTGAGTCTCTGTCAGAAAGGCTTGAGCAGAAGATGATTGTGAGGTTTCCTCTCCTGGTAGGCCCCTCCTCTTAGTGGAATTACAAAAGGTGCAAGCAAATACCAAATGCAGGAATTTAAAGGTGCATGTCCCACTTTTGCCTTTCAAGTATTTCACAAAGGCAGTACACAACCCTTGCACAAGGCCTTTGTATCAGTGAAGAACTGTAAAATAACCTGTGACTAAACTCAGGTGTAAGGGGAAAGTTGTCTTTTCCCTCCTCATTGCCATCCTTGCTGTAACTTCCTTCTCCTCAGACTATTCAGGGCCATGGCAGCAAAGAGTGGAAGCCCTCTGATGGTGCTGGCAGTGATTTAATTGCTTTTCTCCAAAGGCTGCCAATTTCTGCAATATTGAAACAGAGGTATTGACAGCCTGGTATTATAGTGGAATAAATTTTGGAATTGCACCCTGGGGTGGAGAGGAAAGCATGAATTCATGAGAATCCATGAAGGGAATATAAGTTTTCCCTACCCTCAGTGAATTATGCACCTCTAACATGACGTAAACCAAACATGCACCTATTCATTTTCTGGTTCTTGCTTATGGCAGCTTTTTAAAATAAAAGATAATGTTTTAGACATCCTTATGCATGTGTGTTGGGTGGTGGCATTGCATTGGAACAGAACTACAAAGCTAAGAATAAATTATCCTTGTTCTACACATGGTCACAATCAGTGTTCTCCAACTTTGCCCTCTCTGATGTTACAGCACTTGTGGTAGGAGGGTATTTAAAGTGAGTTTATGGTGTATCAATGTCATGCATTTGATGCTCTGATCTGTGCTAGCTACCCTCATGGATAGTTTTCTGTCTCTCCCTCCTGATATATCAGACTGTGGAAGATTTGAGGCATTCAGGACTTGCTTGGCAAAGCCCTGGAAAATCACGAGTTTTACTCATCTAATGGTGCACAGACCTCTGTCTCCTCACCAGCAAAACAGTATTTTACAACATCCAGCATTCATGAGATCACACATATTTTCCCCAAAGCTGATGAATTACAGGTTACTTCTTGGAGTTGGAGACCAGAAGTGAAGAGGAGAACCAGATCCAAATGGCACAAAAGGTAAGGAGTAGTAAGCATTGGCAGGCGTGACAGTCAGCTGTGGCTGCTGTCAGCAAGGTGTGCCTCAAAGATTTGCTGAGCTCATGCAAATGACACTTCATGGACTCAGCAAGTTGGAGCAGAGGCCTGATTACACAGATGTGAGGAAGCTGAGATAGAATCAGATAGTCTCACTTGAGTAAATTTGGATTCAGGCACACTTTGGTCCCTGCTGTTGGTTTGGTTATCTCTGTTAGTGGGAGGAGCTGGACTAGCTGAGTGTCTTGTAACTTTTAATAATTTCCATTAATCTTTCTTGTTAGGCTACATGGTCAGAAAGGTAATCAATGCCCCAGTGCTGTTTGTAGCATGCCATACCCTCCTTGTCTCACATCACCCACAGTCCTTCTGTCCTACCTTTGTCCCTTTCTTTCCATGGCAGCCAGGACAGGAAGGTCAGGGAGGTGATGCACCCTAGGTTTTCCCCTAGTACAAAGTCAGGAAATGGTTCTGGCTAGGTATTAATGATCTACATTAGTCATAGCCTAAGGAATCATCCTTTTCTCACTCAAAGTGCTCCTAAAAAAGCTCCTTTTGTCCCATGGAAACAGCAATCTGAGGAACTATTAAGCAGTAAATGCATGCAACCGTGCACAAAACCAGTCTGAATGATCCCACCCCACAGATCCCTGGTGCTTTCTGGCTCCTCTGAGTCTGGCTGATAGAGCTTACATCCCAGACTGTCTCTGTGCTTTTGCAGAGAGGAGAACACTTTCAGGACTAATAAAGGATGAGCAAATGAATAATCCAATAATCCATGATCCAAAATTCTCTCCCACCTTTTTTTCTTCATGTATCTTCTTTTTTTTTTTTCCTTGCTTGAGCTACTGCTAATTGCCTCTTCTATGCAGGAACATCTACAAATCTAATTCAATCTACTGGTAATTTGCATTACACTTGGCACCAGAAATAGGAATGTGTTTACTTAACACCTGTGTCTTAGGAATCAATTACCAGCAGTTTTCAGAAGAGGGTCAAAATCTCATTTGCTATTCTTGACAGTATGACCATGCCTCAACGTTGTAGGGTTTTTTCTATGTTGTCTTTATCTCTAATCCTGAATTCATGTGTATGTTTCACAGACTCATGCCAGTGAACATTCTGAGCTGCTGGCATTAATGACAACTTTGATCACACTGCATTAGGCTGTGAATGCACAAAAACTTTCAATTGCCAACAAAATGGGGCAACATTCGAGTAGGAATTTGTGGAATGCCATAGCACAGGCTTTTCCTGAAACAAGTAAAGAACAACAATTATTTCCTAGCTATTTATTTTTTTTTATTGTATGAAATTGGGAGAGTATTATTTGTGCCTGTCAATTACAAGGCCCTGGGCACCTAGACCTAACTTTGGCATTGGCTCTAGGTTGAGCAGGTCATTAGACTACAGGAATTCCTGAGGACCCTTCCAGGTTAAACTGCTCTAAGAATCACGAGTTCCTCAATTAGCTTCATGCATTACCAAGTCCTCCAAAGAGATTTGCTTACTCTGCTCTTTGTGAGTAAGAAACAAATTCCAAAGAAAAAGTAACATGGGGCTTAAAAAAAAAAAATTACTGTGACTCCAGCACAATGTGCTATAATCTTTTTTTATTTAACACTAGAACACGAGTGAACTCACCTCTTGAGCAGAACTTTGCAATTCCTTACAGTAATGCTTCATGAAACTTAATAGGGAGGAAATGAAAGAAAATGCTGTATCCACTCCAGACTGCCAGGGTATTTGTTGTATTATAATTATCTACTATGAGATTTTGCTACATGGACATCATTAATTTTCAAAATACTGTTGAGGGACTTTTAATAAGCTCTAGGAGCTAGGGTTCAAAGATTTGAGTTTCTTTCTACAGCCTCAGTCTTGTGTTGTTGGCATCATGCAAGTGCCCTAGCTCAGTAGTAACTCAGACAGACAAGGACTACCAGCACTGTTTCCTTCAGCACATGCACTCAGTTTTCCTTGGAGGGTCTCCTGTTTAAATTCACACTTGGCTCAGCACTGCTTAACTTGGGAGGTCTGACTGGCTCTTGAGGCTACAAGCCACCGTATTTATTTGGTTTCCATATATTTGGAGTCACTTTTGGTTAATCAGATATATCTGGGTATAGTTCATTGGGCACTTCAAGAACATCATCTGGCACAGAACTCCTTTGAGAGCCTTCTTTAATAATTTGTTGCCTATGAATTTTCTGCCTTCCGCCTTTTCCCAAAAGTCATGGATCTTCTTGAGGGTCCTCAGCTACTTCAGGGAGCCAGACTGCCTACAGAAGGGGTGGATATGCACACTTTTTGGAGATTGTGATGGAATTGTGCCTGCTGCAGTGCTCCCCAAACAATTCCTCTGGTGACACAGCTCTGTATGAATTTTGACATGTGTAGGTGTCAGTTTCTTATATTAACCAGTGAAGCAGAGCTTTAACAAGAGCTTTGGCTGCTTGAAATGAGATTTTTTGCCTGGAGAGAAAGGTATTTAAAATTTGTCATTCTGTGAGAAATCTCATGAGGATTCACATTCAGAAAGCTCCTGCTGAAGAGATGCCTTTTAGGCCATTGAGCAGGTGTGCTTTGCTAATGTCTGCACATGCAGAATGGTTAAAGTACACAAAGAATTTCCTGTGTGAGACTCAAATAAGTCCTTAAATGTAGAGATTAGTCTGAATTTAGATTTTTTTCCCATATAAAAAGGCAAAGCATAATCAGAAGGAATGCTTGGACATTTGGCTATGAAATACAGAAGAAAAAAAGAGAATTGTGAGGTCTCTAAGATCTAATTACAGGAGGTCCAAAGATGACAGCGATCATCTTCATCTCTTTTGTGGCAAGCTTTAAGGAGAGGGCTTCAGGTGTTCTGGGGCAGATGCAACAGCATTTTCAGGAAGTGAATCTTTTCCAGGAAAGGCATGGGAAGGTTCAGTGCTCTGAATTTGCTCTGAATTAAGGAAAGCTGTTCTGACATATGTTTCCTGAACCTTTAGGAGGAGTTAGCAAGAAAATATGATAGGAACAATCTTTCCCTTTCTGAAAAGGAGCTCATGGCTGAAGACCATGCTGACACATGTTGCATAATTTCTCTGTGTGGTTATGTGCACAACTGCTGTGGCTGTGGGAGGAGTCTCTTGATTCTGCAAATCCCCTCTGACATTAACGATGAGGAGTCAAGACGGCTGCGTTGCACTTTGCGCGCTAATCAGTCTTTGTGCTCCTTCCCATCTCGCACCATATGGACACTGGGACTTGGCTGGGATGGAAAAGTGGAGCTGGCAGCACTTACCCTGATTGTTCTTAACAGGATCAAACAGTAACACGGCTTGACAGGAGTTTTGTAAACCATCATGTGGTAAAACAAAACCAGCAGAAACTAGCTGGAGCAAAGAAGGTGTGTTTAAAAAAAAAAAAGTTAATGAAAAGCATATGAAACTGCCCATCTGTGCAATTGTGCATTTTCATGGGTATGATGGCAAATAAATGCCATAAACCTTCTGTACAGTCAATTTGAATGTCTCAAAAGAAGTGATTTTTTGAAAGTTAAGAAGAAAATTGCAGCAAATGCTCTATAATTCATGCTGTGAATCCACTGGTGGTAGTCAGGGAAGGATTTGTCATGCAATATTTACCTTGCCCTTTCTCCTTTTATATCCATAAGAACTGTCTCTTACACATCCTTGGCCTTTGCTTGTTTGCTTTTTTTATGTCAGCACATGTGAGTTACAACATGAAAAAGGAAGTTTTGCAAACTCAGGGGATCAGGCAGCGAGCTACATGTCACCATTTTGCACTACAGAAGACAGCATGTCATATTGGAAATGTTTTTATTTCCAAAATTAATGCCTACTCCCATCCTTAATAGGTATTTATCCCCATCCTAAAAAGGAAAAAAGGAAAAAGTAAATCATCAGTTCAGGGATTCCAGAAAGCTTATTTTAGGAAAATTAGGGTTGTAGTGTTCCAGGTCTATGAAAGGAAAATAAGGGGAAGGATTCAAGATTCACAAACACTCTGGCAAGTAAACCTTAATTTCAAAAGTGACAAGAAAAGGAAGGGTCTGTAATAAATCATGGTCCTGAAAATCCAACAGGAATCATGAAAAGTACAAGAGCAGGGTCATAGGATTAAAATCAGATGCCCTAGCATAAGTCAATTACTTGAGAAAATGTACATAAAGTAATGGTTCTATAAATAGATCAGGAGTTAGTTGGAGGCAATAGAAGTAACAGCAAAAAAAAAAAAAAAAAGTCAGGTCTAATATTTTTTACAGACACTTATTGGAGGAATAATATCCTTCAATATTCAAGCTGTAGGCACACAGTTTGTGGTGATTGGGAGTGGGGCTGCAGCTGAGCCTCACCCCCAATGAGGTACAGGTGTGCAGGACAGGTGAGCAGCATTGAAGGTAAGGAGTGCCCAGGGGCACTGACCAACCACCCAAGGGAGCAGAGGGCACACAGGTGCAGGGCATCAACAGGAGGGGATAAAGGGCTGGGCTGAAGGACAAGAAGGGCAGATGCCTGCAGCCTTCTGGAGTGGTGTGGTGTTACTCTGGGTGGGCTGAAGCCTTCTGGAATATATGGTGACGCTCTGTGTGTTGTGGCCATCTCAGCTGTGACAGGATACAGAGTAAGGTAATAAGACTTTTTCTTGACTGTATCAGCCAGGATCAGTGTGTCCCTGAGGTTGATGCAGTGACATAAATGAGGAACAAGCCAAAATGTCAGCCACGTGTAGAGATGGCAATAAATGACACAAAGTGTCTCCCACCTGGGTTTCTGTGGACAACTCTGCATATAATTAAGCTTTTAAGCAATCCTTAATGAGAGACTCTAGGATTTTACTCCTAGGGGATTTTTACTCCTAGAGGATCAGTATGTGTGCAGGATGAGCAGAATACATCTCACAGTATTCCTGAGCTGAAGACTGGTTGAGTCCTTGTTATTTCTATGAGTCCATGACAGGGAAAGATCATTTGGCACTTTTCTGCTTATGTTTGCCAAATTACACACGTGGTTCACGTTGTGTCTTTGTTGTTTATTTTTTCCTGCTAATGTCTGCAGCAAATGCAGCTTGAGCTGTGATCTCTGTGACTTTTTCACTGCAGGGTCACAGGAGCTCTGGCCTGCAGGTAGCCACTGTCAGTGCTCTGAGCAGAACTGGCAGCTGTCCTTCATCCTTGGGTCATGAATTACTGTGCCATCAAAGTCAGATAAAAGCTTCAGGAGGTCTGCTTTGAAAACTGAGATCATAAAAATGGTTTAAAATTAGTAGAAAATTCATTTTCTGTTGGCTTTCATTTTTACTTGGTTGTTCTTGATAATGTGTCAAAATTATCTTTTTAATTTAAGTAGGTCAGTGGCTGCGTTTGATGACATTAATTCACACTTTCTGACTCACATTCCACTGAGTTACAAAGTCCAAAATCAGCTGTTTACATGCTTTATTTATAAACACAAGCAAAATGAGTTCTTTTTCCATGTGCAAGTATTTTATTTGGGTCTTTCCACTGGACTTGAGCACTAATTTCTTGCTATCATTCATGCAGTGAAATCTATTCACTCATTGCAAACTTTTTCTCTCTTCCTCTCAAAGCAGTCAAGAAGCAACAAAATATTTGCCATCAGTGTGTTCTGATATCAGTTATTAACTGATCTGGTCAAACTTACTGATATTTATTTCCTCCAGGATAATTGTTGATGTTCTTATGTTAAATGACTTTTTCTGGCTAAATGCCTTGGCTCAATGACTCCAGAATAGAGTACTCTCATGTGGAAAGATAAGCACCAGGTATAACTTCAAAACTGTTGGTGAACAGATCAGAAAAATCCATAAACAGCTTTATCTGATGTTTCTTGAGGTAGGAGAAAATCATTGATGCTGGAGAGGGTGCTTAAAGGAACTTATTTAAGCCAGCCTTCAAATCCATGTGACTGAATTTCCTGAGTCATGGGGAGGTGGGAGCAGGAAGGCAACCAAGGATGAGCAGGGAGGATTGCAGAGCAAAGCAAGCTCTGCATTGACCTGTGGCCAGTGCTTGCAGTGTTTGGCTGGCATTGTTAACCTTGGATATTATGGTTTGGTGGTATGTTGGGTGGTACGTGCAGCATGGTTTAAGAGCTTGGGAAATGATTTTTCACAGCATTTCTTTGGAATGACAGTCTGAAAAGACAAACTCAGTGCAGTGTTGGCAATGCAGAAGGGATTTATAGGAACAGAAATGATTTAAGGGAATGTAGATGCAAATAGCAAGAGGAACATCAAAACCAGTAAAAGCTAACAGGGCTGGAAAAAGAGAGAAGCTGAGATATTTGGATTGCTGTTCTATGTGTACATACCCCACCAGTTTTAGAGTTTGTTACTCAAATAGACTTTGGTGCTGCCCACCCTGAGTTTCTGTGTTAGAATTTAGAAATACAAGAGTCATGGCCCTTGAAGCACAGGGCAGCACAAACAGCCATGGCAATCCCCCACCAGTTCTGTGGCTTTTGTTTGTGGCTGCAAGGATGCAGCACACACAGTAAAATCAGGCACATCAAAACAAAACACTGCAAAAAAAAAAAAGAAAAAAAAATCAGTCAGTTGAAATTCATGTGAACTTTGGGGAGAAACATGATTTCAAGCTAAACCAAATGTTTCAGTTTGCTCTGCTTCAAATAAATAAAATAACCCAGTGGGACTACATCCCTGTAGTGAGACACAAACTTTACCTGCCAGTGATTTGAGGCAGATGTAGGCTCAGCTGGCTTGGCTGCAGCATGATGTGAAAGAAACACAAGCTTTTCAGGGTTTTATAGCTGGACTTTTGCTGAGTGCAGCTGCTCCCTCAGCATATTATTAACTCAAAAACATGTTCATTAAAAAAAAAAAAAAAAAAGAAGAAAAAGATTCCTGGCACTTCTTTATCATGCAGGGGATCTCTTGGGCTCTTCTGAGGGGATATATTTGAAAATTGCTGGAGTGGAGGATGTGATGCACTGAGATTAGTATAAACAAAATGGAATCTAAATAATCACAGTGAGGGTAAAAAAGAAGACAAAATGGGAAATATTAGACTTGTATCCATCTGGAGGTTTCCTTAATAGGCACCCAGGAGCCTTTCAGGGACTCACATCCATCACAAGAAACTTATTAAAAAAGCTCATCACCCCCTCTTCTCCCTTTATTTTATTTCATTTCAGAAGTGGCTGCATAGTTTCTAAAGAGATGAATAATGCTGTGATGGCAATGGTTTTGTGGAATCACAGGATAATTGAATGTAAGGCTGGAAAATGCCTGCTGAGGTCTCTCCTGGCCCAGTGGGAGAATCAAGTAGATCTGTGTCTCTTAACACATTTGTCTTCAGGGCTTCCAGTGATGGAGGGCCCTTGCTTTCCCTGGGCCTGCCTGATAGCTTCATTAGCCTCCCCCAGTGCACAACTCATCTTTGCTGCTGAAGTTTAATTCCAACTCTTCATGTCTGTTTACTCCTGAAAGTCCAAATGGTTTAAGAGCTGTTCTACATTTCTGTTGTTTGAACACTGCTCTCACCTTCATCCTGTTTTCTCTTAGGAAAGGCTGAAGTTCCTTAATTTTCTCCTTTCTCTTCTGTCTCCTCATCTCCTTCCCCTTATCACTTATCCTCCCTCTCACCACCCCTTTGCAGGCTCTGTAATGGTGAGCTTTGTTCCTAGTTGGGTCTCTCCAGGACAGGCATCCAGAAGCCTCCTGGCACAGTCACAGGGAGGGCTCCATCTCCAGCCTTTCTCAGGCAATATTGTCAAACACATCCCAATGTGATGCCTGCTCCTGGCACAGTCACAGGGAGGGCTCCATCTCCAGCCCTTCTCAGGCAATATTGTCAAACACATCCCAATGTGATGCCTGCTCTCTCCACAGAGCACAACTTTGATTTATGCTCAGCTTGTGATCCATGGTGCTCCTTAAAACCTCATAGCAGCTGCTGCTTAATCATTCCTCATTCTGGCTTTGTGCACATAATTTCCCTGATTTAAGCTAAGCATTTTGCACCTGACTTTATTTGATGCTAAGCAACTTCTGTAACTGTCTAGGTTGATACTGAATTTTCATCACATCCCAACAGACTAACAGTTCTTTCCAATGTAATATTTTCTGAATGCTTAGAAGGATTTACTGGAAGTAGAGGTTTCCTTCTACCAAAGTTACACTGAATGCTTTACTAGACACTGCCTGTTATGGACTGGAAAACATTTGGAAAATGCTGTTTCAGGATGATTATTGGATTTAGCTCAAAAATGTACTGTCTGGGACAAATTTGTACAGAGGAAGGTACTGCAGTGATAATATCAGCAAGTATTGGTTTGGAATTGGCTTTGCCACAAGAATCATATGTCAGACTGCTGTTACAAAGTTTTTAGGGGCGAAAAACTCTCTGTCTTAAGAGATCTGTGATGTGAAAAATGAGTTGGTGTGCTACCTACTCGTTCTGTGTTTATTTATTTAACGTGGAATAGAATAAGGCTCTGGCCTTTTTCCACTGTAATACATCAGCATGGAATGAGAGTGTTGGAAAAAGTGTGATTTTACTGAGTAAATCTTTCTGCTGGGTGAACACTGAGCATTGTGGCACACTACAGCACATTGTGTGGTGCCTTTCAGATTTACATAAACTAAAGTATTATATGTTTCCAGAGAGCAAGCCTGTTTTCTCTACTATTTCTAGCATTTTTGTAACAAAAACCCCAAGTCTGGCAAATGCTAATAATTAAAAAACCCTTAACTGACAAAAACAAAAACATCTTAAAATATTCCAGGAGAGATATTCTGATGGCCATTTATATGTCACTCTTTTAATGAAGACCACTGATTTACCAGAGGACTAATGAAGCCCTCTTGGGATAATGTGGGTGGCTCTTGCAGCATTTCCTGTGGTAGTTTTCTCTATGTCTGCTGGCAAGCTGAATAGCACTTTGGAAAAATCAGATGTCTCTGGAGTTCCTTTATGCCATGGGCAGGACAGGAAAGATGAGGTTTAGGGCTTCACTTGCTTTTAATTTTCCTAAGCAAGCTGGTCCTCTTTCTGTCCTGTCCATCATTTTTCTTTGAAGGTGGTTCAGTGATATATAATTCTGTCTTCAATGAGAAAATATCCTAACTGTGAGCACCAAGCAGTCTTTGATGTTTCTTGGAAACCCTTGGCTGATCTACCTTGATAAACACTCATGCATTTATCTGTTACCAGTGCACTGCATTAAGACTCACCAAATACTGCATGCATGCTGTGCTGGCACATTTTGTGCAAGCCACACGTCCAAGGGTGTTCTTGCAAGAAGTTAGAACAAATGTCATCCTGCTTTGGGGATTTACAGGACACAGCTGAGCTGATTTCAGTCAGTCTAACACAACCCACACTGTTCTCTCACATGAAACACCTATTCAGCACTAGAATCCACACACCTGCTTCTGAACCAGCCTCATTCACTGTTTGATTTATTGATCCATTAAGTGGGCTTTCAAACCTTACAAATAGCCTCAGATAATCATTTCACTCCCTTTCTTCCTCTGGGACAGCAAAGGTCAGTTTCTGTTGTAAGCTCTTAGCTCCAATCTGGAATTAGCTGGAGATCATTAGCACTCAATATAAATTCAGCAGAAAGTTTGAAATGAGCTGGGAGTCCAGCTGGGCTTAAACAGCACTTCCATCCTGACAGTGGAGGGAACTCTACCTCAGCTTCTTTTTAGTGTCAGAATTATCTAATGCCATTGTTGCTGCTGTCACTTTGAGGTATTCATGTAAAGTTAACACTGCTGGTTGCTTTAAGGGCTCCAAAAAAAAAAAAAAAAAGAACTCAAGAACTCATGAAAATCACCCATGGTGTGCTTTTGCTTTCTTCTATGCCCACACAGACTCCAGTTGTACCTGTGCTTTGGAGGTGAGTGATGAAATGAGAGCCTTTTCTTTCATGCTCTGAGGTTTGTTAGCATGAGAAACCACTAAATCAAGGACTAGAGTGGCAGCTCCTCAGAAATCTACTATTCATCTCAGTGACTCTGAAAAGCTGTTTGGCTTTTCCTGGCTAGCCATCTGAATTATTCAGATAAATAATTCCCTTCTGGTTATTTTTTTTTCCCCTGTCAACAAGTGACAGCTATTAATCTAAAGTTGCTTTCTAGGTATTCTGCTTATTTCATCTAGTCCGGTTTTCTGGGGAATACCCTCTTCCTATTGCTCTTTAAAATGCATTATTAAAACATAGGAAGGATTGTTTAGATGTAAGAAACAATAAATAAAATAAACTCTTTAGCTGAAACTAAGTTTCCTGAAACCCTAAAAAATTAGTGGATCAATGCAATTTTAGGGCTTTAAAGGAAATGAAACAGTTGTAAAGACGTTGTTGCCACCCAAAGGGTGACCTGCAGTCACCTCTATAGGTCTCAGGATGCAGGGAAGGCTCACTGAAGGCAATTAGAAGCAAGAACAGCTCTCCCAAACTCTGTTTTTTGCTTGTTTGCCCATCTGTGGGAGAGATGAGGAAAAGATGAAAGAATCTGATGTAGGAGCTGGTAAAAGGACAGGAGACAGAGCTTTTAGAGGAGCATGGAGAAGGTGTCCCTGAGGAAACAGCTGCTGGACTGAGAGAGGTTTGGAAAAGCGAGCAGAGAACTCTCTCTTGTTTCTTGGTTTCACTCGTGCTCAAGAAAAGAGCTCCTTGTACATTTCTGTAAATAAATTAGGCAGTGTCAGAGAACACCAACCACTTTCCCTCTGGAATGGGAGGGGAAAAAAGTTGTTCAGCTTTTCAAAAAGTTGTTCAGTTTTCCACCCAGTTGTGTGTACAATACCTGGTACTTGTTCTCTCCCTCACTTTGCCTGCAGTGCAAGCCATTGCTACCATCAACTCAGGGCTGCTGTGAAAGAAAATCTGACTCCAGGCAGACATTTCCTGTTGAAAGATGAAACCTTACATTTTAGCTGTGCTCTTACTTTGCTGACCCAAAAATAAGTGCTCAGAGAACAGCTTAACCTTTTCTGATTGTAGGGAAGGGAATAGCCAGACTGTACTTTAAGAAGAAAACTCATATATTTCTTCAGAACTTCCAAAGACTTACAGAATTAGCTATGTATCATTTATAATGCCCAATGACAACTCCTTTTTTTTTTTTTTTAATTTTTAAATGCAAGTTAGCCCTTTCAGAATCTGAAATGGCATCTGAAATGAGTTGTAGCACTAGTAAATAGTTATTTGTTGTTCTCCATTGTAACAGTACTCTTTTGTGAGGATTCTAAGATTTCTTTTGGAATTTGAAAATGGCTTGGAAAAAATGGAATGGATAGGAGTGAATTTTGAACTCAGAGGTGGTCTTGGGTTGCAGTTGGTGTCAGTTCAATTCCAGGATTTACCTGCAGATGGTATCTGCAGACTATTCCTTGAGGGTAATGAAATAAGAATCAATGAGAATAATCTCTTAATTGATTGTTCACTCTTTCCCTGTTGGTCACTACAGAGGGCTCATTAATATGAGTGTTTTATTTTATGAAAGTGCTATCCTGTTTAACAGGAAAAGGGAAGCTATTTAAAAATAAATATTTTTTCCCAGCATAAGAAATATTTTCTCTGTATTTTCTGTTGAGTTAGAGGCAAAAAAGTTCAGCTGAAATTGTTTTTTTGGCTGCAGTTTATGTGAGGATTGCTTAAGAGAACTGTCAGTGGTAAATGTGCTGGCATAAATGTCCTGCCACTTTCATCTGCCTTTTTTTTTGGCCTTCAGAAAAGAATGGTGCCCCCCTCATGAGGGTTCCCATAACTTTTATTTTGCAGTCTAGCTGAGAACCTGATCCCTGGGAATACAAACCAACCAGTTTAGCTTACATGGGAACCAGGACAGGTGAAAGAAAATAATGTTGGGATATTAATGAGTTTTGTTGTTTTTTGAGAAAGCCAAGATTTTATGTGGAAAGAAAACACTGAGAGGGACCATCCTTTTTATGTGAAACTCCTGTTTTTATTAAAAAATAACAGGAAATAGAAATTCTTGGCAGTGTTGGTCCTCAGAAGTAACTCTGAAAAGTCATAACCTGTTTCAGAGTGTGCAGGTAGCTGTGAATTTAGAGAGAAGTGAAGGTAAGGGTAGGAATAGCATGTCCAAACAAACAACTTTAATTGTGCATTTTTTCAAGTGCTGTGTGATAAACAGGTCACACTGCAAAGCACTGTGAGATGTGTCTTCAGAAGTGATGGGTAGGGTTCTTCAAGGCACTTTCACAGGTAGATACAACCCCATTTAGAAATGGTGACGATTTTCCAGGTCAGAACACACATCCAGTGATATTTGTGTGTGTCCATGGCAGCCATGGGGAATGGTTAACTGGGGAACATGCTCATACATGAAAATCATCTTCTATCCCTTCAGCAAAAAGGATGAATTTTCCATCTTGGTGTTGCAGGAAGAAAGAATATGAAAGGGAAATTGTTTCACTGGCTGAGATCCTGAACATGGACAATATCTGTGTAAGCCTCCTTGAGAAACAACTTGGGCCCAAATTATTTATTTCATCCTAGATGGACCTGAAAGAAGTGCAGTCTAAAGAGGCATAGCCCTCTAAAGTCTGTTCTCTCACAGCTTGAATGAGTGCACTGAGCTTTCATGAATCCTGACAAGCATAACTGGGATTAGAATAAAGTAAAATATAATGGAAGTTCTTTGTGTATGGGAAAGTTTCCACAACAGAGAGCATAATGTGAAAGATATCCTTGTAAAAAGGAATGTAATTTATGTATGGTTTGCAATATTCTGTGCAAAATAGTCACATTGGGAAAAAGCCTGAGACAATGCCAGTAAGGCTTTTTGACTGAAGATGTGTTTTAAATCCTTTTAACTTGGTTAACTTAACTTTTATTTGTCCCTGCCATGGCCAGGGGCACATTCTACTTGAGCAAACCTGAACTAGAGGAAAGTGTCCCTGCCCATGACCAGGAGCCTGGAACTGGCTGATCTCAGAGGTGCCTTCCAACCCAAACCATTCTGTGATTCATTCCATGATTCAAGATGAATTAGAGTAAAATCATTTTCAGATATAATGACTCATTAAGGAAACTGATGTTGAAACTTAATCACTGTGAAACTTGGAAGAAGAAAATAGAGTAAGACTGCAGGATGGCAACTCTGAAAATGTATTTTATGTTTCATGTGCATAAATATATTTCTGAAGGTCTCAAATACGTCCTGAAAATGTTCAAGACACCAAGATAAATGTAATTTTGGGAAAGTGAGAAGAGTCCTTCAGCATTAATTAACACAGCTTGTCATAATTACATGAATAAACACTTCCAAAACACTTTTTGAGAGTGTCAAAAGTCTTTCCCTTTGTCACTGCTGATTGGAGATGCCAAAATATTATCATGACACTTGAGCAGCCCTGCAGCCTGCTTGGCCACACTGCTGATATATGAGAAATAACCTGAGGGGGATTTAGTGAGAGCAAAAGGACTGACTGGTGTTCCCATGTGTTTATTTGATTTACTTTTAATAACTTAGCACATAAATCATTCAGACCCAGCTACTCAGATTTAATAGTGAGCCACAGTAGCAGCTCTAAAGATTTTTGGTTTTCTTTCACTAAGCAAATGTTACTGAACACATATTTTAAGTTTACATTCTTTCTCTGCTCAGGGATTGCTCACTTCAGAAATACTTTAAATTATGAATAGAAATTAGAGTGCCTAGTACTATTTAGTCTGCATAGTCATGATTTAAAATGGGATTGCATTCCAAAGGGCAGCATGGTATAAATATGGAAGATCTATGTTTTTGAGATTGTGATTAAGTTTGGTTTGGATTTTATAAGTAAAATTATTCAGTTGGTTTTTACCACCTCTCAAAAAGGTTCATCTCCTTTTCCACTTCTCCCTTTCCCTTCTCCCTTTCCCTTCCTCCTCATGCTTAACCCAGTGATTTTGGTTGCTTGGTTGGTGTGGTGGGTTGACCCTGAGCTGGACAACAAGTGCCCACCAAATCTGCTCTGTCACTCCCCTCCTTAGCAGGTCAGGGGAGAGGAAAGGTAAGGAAAAACCTCAGACTGAGCTGGAAAAGGCAAAATTTCCTTATTTAAGTAGAAAAATTACAAGTAGCTGATTAGAAGGAACCCAAAATCTGGTGTATTCCACATTTTTAGGAAGAGCAGATCTATGCTTTAAATAGAAGGTCTTTAATTTTTGCACTATATCCAACAGTATCCACAATCAAACCTGGAATTTTGGGATGTTTCCCTGATTTCCTGACATTCCTGTCAGAGAGAGGGGCAATATAGAGAAGCAATACTGGCACTTGGTCATATCTGAATATATACAAATTCAACTTGCAGCAGGATTTCTTACATCCCATAAGGGATCCCACAGGGCAAGGCTGTTTCCTAAAAGCCTTTCTTGCCCCCTGAAAACATTCCCATGCCTTGGAAAAATCCATTCAGTTGTATTTATATCATCAAGCACAAACCAAGGTAGAGCTTCTAGACCCAGAGTCATGGAGCAGTCCTTCCTTGAATCCAGATTGCATCAGGATTAAAGTTCTGTATTCCACATTTGTCTTGAAGAGAGCTGGCTGAAAGACTCCAAAGTGGAGCCAGAGAATGAGCTAAAAACTATGTGGGCAACCAGAAGGTTCAATACTCAGCTGAGACTTCTGGTCCTCTTTTCCTAAGCAGGAAAGGTGAAGATGATGATTTTTTAAGCAGCAAAGGTATGCCTTTGATTGCTGTCCCAAGCTGCCAAGGAAAATGTGGATCTCTCTAAATATATACCTGACACTCCTTACAAAGGGAGATTCAAGCTTGGCTTTCTCCACTTGTGTATTATTTTTAGCTTAAGTGAAATTAGTCCATCTGCTTGTTTTACTAGGAATTTTTTAAGAAGAACCTTTTAAAAAAAAGAAAAAGTGGTCTTTTCTCTTTTATAGTGAGCACACATTCATCCAGCCCATTTTTTCTTATTTTAAACCAAAACTAATTACATACCTTTTCCATATATAAAAGAAACATATGCATTTTATTATATTTTCATATGGTTGAGGCAGTCTTTCTTCACAACCTACTATGGGATGAAAAAAGAGAGCTGTGGATGCTCTTTAGAGCTGCAGCCATCTTTATGAACCCCTATTTATTAATTTCCTTTCCTTCTTTTCTCCAGAGAGCCTTGAAGGTGGCCAGGGTCATCACAGCAGACTAAAAACTGAATTGAAGCCTCAGGGGAGGTAATGTTACTTTCTCCTTCCTCCCTTGTTCAATCCTGACAAGCTAGCTGTGGCTCTCTGCAGATTAGGGACATGCAATATGGCATGGGAGGACAGACCAGGTTTCAGCATGTCCTTAAACTTCATTAAGGATCTTCCCTTCCCATCTGATTAGAAAGATTTTTGTTTGCATCTGAGCTGTGGTAAAATCTGGGTCACTGGGTTAATGGACAATAAGGAACAATTTATATATAAATCTCTCAAGTGATGATAAGGATGTGGAATAGATTTTTAAGTCTGTAAGGATTTGGAGGATGCTGTTTTCCCTTTTTGTCTCTTGCTGAGGTAGAACACACTTTGCTCATTCCAGTTTTGGAGGCATTTTAACTCCCTAAATAACCAGCCATGCTTTCACTTGCCCACATTTTGTATTTTTCTTTTAGCTCCTGTGTAAATCCTTTGGTTGCTCAGTGAGTATTTGTGAGCATGAGCAGCAAAGCTCCCTCGGAAAGTGAGTGGCCGATTTAATGAGTGTTGAATGGGTAACCAAAACAAAAATGTTTCTTTTCCACTTCACAAGAGGGAGCAGAGGGTTTGCATTCAAGCCATTTTAATCATATCACTATCATACTGTGCCCTTTATCTAGAACTAAATATCAGCCAAAGTTTACTTGAAAACGAGCCTGGGTTTTGCTCAAATAAGTTAATGAACCTTTGTGAACTTCCAACACTGGGCTGAATTTCAACTTTGGAACAATACTTGAAGCCAGGTGAGTTTTACTGTAAATATTTCCACCGTGGTTCCAGCAACAATCTGAACTTGTTTAACTAAATGCTTTTGTAACAGTGAGGACTGGATGACAGACTTTTTGTTATGAAAAAACCTGAAAAGTAAGAGCAGTGATAATATGCTACTGGTGAAACTGTGTGCTGCACTTCTACAAGTGCAGATTGAAATGTTAAATATAAATGTTCTCTTTCTTCATCTATACATATTCATAAGAACCAATAGAAATGAAATGTCCTCAAATTAATTGCATACTTGCAAAAATACTGAATGTGCTCTCTGTATAAATTTATATTTATAAAATCTAAAACAAAATCAGTGTTACTAGTTACACCATTTCTAATCTCTTTTTAAAGGGTTTGAACTTAAATATAACTCCTTACAGAAAAAAAAAAGATAATAAATTGGGTGATTCAGTGCAAGAACTAAACATCACCTCAGAAGCAACAGCAAAGTTTGCATACTTCTGGTCAACAGACAAGAGTACAGAAATCTGTGTCCACCCATAAATCCCCCTCTGTCTCTACCCTCCTACCCAAAACAATTCTTGGTTTCATAAGCAGATGGAGTTAGCATGGGGATGCCTTCACACAGCAATGCAATTGCTTCAAGATGGACCACAGTGCTTGACAAAAATAAATAATGAATAAATAGACTAGCCTGAAACGTGGGGATTTACAGAGTGATCAACCACCATTTTTTGAAAAGCATTTGAAGTTTGTTCCAAACAGTCAGAAATGCAGTAAATACTCATAGCCAATTACCTAATTTAAGGTCTGTGAGCATGGTGGAAAAATAATGGAACAGTATTGGGATGAATACCCTCACAATGGTGCAAAACTGGTGTGACTTGATGAAGAAATAGGTAATTATCAAAGTAACATCCACTTGGAGCTCTTACTAGGTGTTGTGGTATTCCAAGGGTTAATGTTTGGTAAGCTTCTTTTAATTGCTGAGTAAAGTTTGTGTGAAAGTTTTCTTTCTATAGCATTAATCTATAGATTAATGTTTCCTGTGTTTTAAGGACATGTTCCCCAGCCACAAATGAGTGGTATAAAAAATGTTTAATTAGAGTCAGCCAGAGCCTGCTGGCAAGCAGTGACCTTACCTTCAACCCAACATGCTGGATAGAGAACTTGCAGTCCTTTTTGTTCTCTCCACGTCAGTTTCAAGCCTAAAAGGCATTAAATCTATTATTTTGCATATTCTGCTGAATGTTGACCATAATAAGGGAACAGTAATATCTCTGTTTTCCAAGCAGGTTTTTGTTATTTCCTGCTTGGAATTTACCGAGAGGGTTGTGTGTTTGTGGAAGGGGAGACAGAGACACAGAGGGCTGAAAGTTCAGCAGATTTTCCCTGAGTTTTGGATTGCAGCTTCTGTTTTGTTGCCTGTACCTAAAAGCAAAGCATTAGCTAGTCTAGCCTGATTTTAATGTGACCACTGCACTTAAGGCTTCCACTCACCACTAACTACTCCCTGAGGCATTTATTAGTTCAGGCATGAATTCCATAAATTACACAGAGGGCACGATACTGTGTTTCAGTTTATCATCTAGATATGTCTGTGTTTTTAATCTCTCTTGGAGGATGGAAGCAGAGGGTTTACCTCTTTTACCATGCACTCTCCTGTCTCCTAGTAAAAAACAAGCTTTCCTAGGAAAGCTTCTCGTGCTGCAGTGCAGAAAGGAAGAAAATCTGTCTGCCATTATATGCTGATACAATTAAATACATGAGCTGGCTCACATTGACTTGGCTTGGCTGCAAGTCAAGAAGGTACCCATAAAAAACTCTAAAATCTGTGTGTGCATGCATTCATGTGTGCCTGTGTATAAAAAAATAACTGGGACGTGCCAATTATTTTTCTCCTGGTTTTAAAATGGGACTCCACACTCTTATCAGTGCCAAAAGAAAAGAAAATAAACCAAGTGTTTCTTTCTATCCTCCTTGCAGCCTTTATCAGCTTGGTAAACATACACTGGGAAACCAAAGAGAAACTCTTGGTGTTCTTTAGCAAAAGGAGTGAACCAAAACCAGACTTTCTGAGAGTTTATGAGAGCATGTAAAAAGATCATTTCCTGCCAAAGTCCCTAGCTATAACAGGAAGATCAAAATGTCCTGATTGGGAGATTGTGTTAGTCACAAAATATGATATACACGTTGCATTTTGGAGCTATCATCTACTTAACACTTACTGTTGCTGGACTGGGAAAAAACAGCCCATATGTTGCTACCTTATTGAGTGCAGCAGTAATAATGAAAAGGGCACAGGAGGTGGAGGGGAGAAGAAAGTTAGTGCTGGAAGTAGCCAGGATTGTGCTGAGAGGACAATGCTGGAGTGTGAGTGGAATTCCCTCCAGTTACCTCTGGATCAACTCAGCCCCACTACCTATGAACTTCTGGCTGACTGACAGAAAAACAAGCCATGCACCATTCTGCTTCAGCAGAGAATAAAGCCAGCTCAGCCTGCCAGCACTCACTGTCCTGCTCTGCTGCCCTGGTGCCTCTGATGCTTTTATTTTCCAGTTGTTAAAGCAGGAAACAGGGTCTGCTGCAGCTCCTGGGTCATTTGCCAGCCTGTTGGAGCCCTCCTGCAGATGCTGAAGGTGCAGTTATGTTTTTCAGTGCACGTGTGATTAACCCAGGTTTAATATCAGCTCCTCAGCACACATGGAAATGCTAAGTGTGTAGTAATGAGTAGGACAGGTTGGAAGTTATTTATCAAAGCTGTTTTTAAATGTGAAACTGTTCATTCCATGTTTTACTTGGAAATTCAATTATCTATGGAAAGAAACCCAAAAGGTGCCCCAGTGAAAAATCTGTCTGGGAGTGTGGCTGTGATGACTAGTGAAAACTACATTGGATTTTTTATGCACCCCTGTTCCCCTGTGGGCTAGGGCTCAGACAGCTCTGATGAAGCACCAGGTTCAACAAGAGAAGGCATTGTAAACCATCAAAATGGAAGTTTTTTGATCAAGAACCCCAATCAAGAGATGATAATGCAGTGACAAAAGGCATTTTTACCATGATTGTGCTGGTGTTGTCTCAGTCACTTTTTTTTTAAGCAAAGGTCTTACTTTTAATTTTTAATGCAGTCAATTTTTAATGAAATCAAAAGTTCGTCTAAGAAACATGGATTAAACTATCTGACATTTATAGAAAAAGAATTCCTGACTTAACAGTAACCAACAAAGCAGAGCTTAATTTGTGCTAGAGTTTTAACTGGAAATACTGTTATTTCTGCTCTGGTGCATATAAATGTGATGGATTCCTACTGTGAGGAAGACAGAAACTAGAGGGAGTAATGGAGCTGCTACATTAAATCAGCCCCATCCTTGTTTCTGCAGCTGCTGCTGTTTGGTGGAAGTCCACACAGAAGTGTGTAATATTAAGGAAGCAAAAGAATCATGAGCTACATTGAGTGTGATGCTGATAAAAGCCAAGAATTTTTACCATTACTTTCAAATCTATATTTTTTTTTATGTTCGTGTATCCTGCAATAACTTTTTATTATCAGGTTTTGTCTCCACATCTTCCTGTGACACTGATGTCTACAGCTGCATCTTGATGGCAGAAGCAGATTTGAGTTTTTTTTCACATTTTTTTCCCCTCCTTTTAGTTCCTGTCTTGAGTTTATCGTACTTGTATTGCTGCTGATCTCATCCATCAGTGTTTTGTGTGACAATTCCTCAGGGGTCCTGTCCACCTTAGATGCCATTCCCATGTCTTTCTCTCCATGCATTTGCAAGTAGGGTGGTAAAATTCCTTCTTTATGAAGGAAAGAGAGGGACTTGGAATGTGAAGGGCAGCTTAAAAGATTGCCAACCCTACAGCAAGATGTGGCTGGCTGGCAAAGGCTGTGACAGCCTTCCTGAGCCAACCCACCTTGTTCTGCTCTCAGTCTGGGTTCACTTCCCAGTTTGCTTGGAAGACAGAAATGTGCTGAACTACAGAAGCCTTGAAAATCATTTTGTCAGAGATTTGTGCATGCAGACTGCTCTTTTTGCTAGTAATATTGAGAGGACAATGGAAGTGCTGACATTGTAGAACCAGAGAATCATTTAAGTTGGAAAAGACCTTTAAGACCATCAAGTCCAACTCTTGTCTCTGTTTTACTGTTTTAACTGTTTAACCACTTTATCCTTGTGTAATCTCAGCCTTTTATTTAAAGAGGACCCCAGCCTTAAAGAGCAGAACACAGGTTACAGGAGATTTGTTTCAACATAAACAACATCTTGAGAAATGTTCTTTGTAATCTATTGGTCACTCACAGTTACTCAAAGTGCAATTCTAAATAGAGTTTATCTTTTTTATTCAGTAATGTAGGTTTTCATGCCTTGTTCCCATTATTCCAACTGAGATGCCCATTAATCTGGAATTCCTATTATCACCATACTTTGAAATAGACCAGATTTCCACCAGAAATCATATATTATGTAAGTCTTCTCTCAGTTAGGAGAAGAAAAAACCCCAAGCACTTTGGTGTCTCTAACTGTGCATTCTATAAAACAGGGTTTTGTGTAGTTGAGACAAGTGAAAAACATTTTCATCCATCCTTTTAAAAGAGAGTGGCTTTTTTATTCAGCATCCTTTTGATTCAAACCTCTGACTTAATGCCTTCCTTGATGTGTTAGCACTGAGGAAGACAGGATATCTCTGTGTGAGCTAAGGGGTGGCTGCAGACTCTTTCACATCATTTGGCTTCATCACTGAAACATCCACCTCTGCTTTTGGCAGGGGAAGAGGGGAGAAAAACCTACTTAGGACTGCACTTTTCTGCTCCTATAGCATTTCTGCATCCTATAAGGTGCTGATTTATGAGTGTTGTTTTTGGGACTCTCAAGACACTACAGATAATGCTGTGTACTTCCCAGTTATCCTCCAGAGCCCATACTGCTCCCTCTCTGCCAGGCCCTGGGGACCCTGGGGTCAAGGTGGCTGTGGTGGTGGCATTGCCACAGAGCACCTCTGTATTTCCTCCTGAGACTGAGCTGCTCCCCAGGTGCTGGTGGTAGAGCCTTGGGTGCTGGATTTGCTCAAATTGACTGCCACAGTTGCAGACCCTAGAATCATTTGGCTTGGGAGGGACCTTAAAGATCCAACCTCCCTGCCATGGCCAGGGATGATTTTCACTGGATCAGATTGATTAGATCCCCATACAGTCTGGTCTGGAATGCTCCTAGGGGTGGTGCATCCACAACTTCTTTTGGCAGCTTGTTCCAGTGCCTCACTACCCTCACAGGAAAGAATTTCTTCCTAATATCTAAGCTAAGTCTTTCAGCTTGAAGCCATTCCCTCTGGTCCTGTCACTCCAGGCCCTTGGAAACAGTGTCTCTCCATCTTTCTTGTAGGTTCCCTGGTGCTGGAAGGCTGCAATTAGGTCACTATGAAGCCTTCACTTTTCCAGACTGAACAGCCCCAATTATCCCAGCCTTTCCTCACAGGAGAAATGCTTCATCCCCCTAATTAGCTTGCTGGTCTTCTCTGGACTTGCTCCAACAGGTCAGCAGAGATGGGGTGTAGGCTCACAGTTTGTGGTAATTGGGAGTATCACCCCCAATGGGCTACAGGTGTGCAGGACAGGTGAGCAGCATTGAAGGTAAGGAGTGCCCAGGGGCACTGACCAACCACCCAAGGGAGCAGAGGGCACACAGGTGCAGGGCATCAACAGGAGGGGATAAAAGGCTGGGCTGAAGGACAAGAAGGGCAGATGCCTGCAGCCTTCTGGAGTGGTGTGGTGTTACTCTGGGTGGGCTGAAGCCTTCTGGAATTCTATGGAACTCTGTGTGTCGTGGTCATCTCAACTGTGCCATGTGCCACCACTGACCAGCTGGGAATACTGGGAAGCCAAATCACTTCTTCCACCCTTGGCTGCTGTTGTTACCAGACATGTAAGTCAGAAGTGTCTTGATTTGTTTCAGGGGACATTTGTGGGGAAGAGAAATGCAGAAGGGCTTGTGTTTCTAAAACTGGTACTTTATAATTGATAAAGTAATATAGAATTCACACCACTGCTTTGGGTCTGTCTTCTAGGCATGCATGTACATCCTGACCATTGGATTTGTTTAATTGTGTGCATTTCTGTGAAAGTAATTAATGTTCTGCATTTTGTGACAAGTGTCCTTCACCAAGCTTTGTCTTTCTATTCTGATCAATTCTACCCTAAGTGCACAAGTGGCTTTCTTTAGTAGGTCTACATTACAGTCTCAATTGTAAAATAGAGCTTTGGGGGTTTTTTCTCCCATTCAGGTTAGATAAATAAGACAAAAGGAAGGAATGTTGTGACTGCACTATAGTTTTTGTCCTTTTTCCCCAGGTAGATGGATCCATTTTATGGTTTATTAAGAGACACAGTAGTTTTCATGTGGATTGTAATCTAGATGGTTTTATATGGTCTTGAAGACATTTGTTTGTTTTTATCAGCTGTGTGTCACAATTACTTGCTGTTTTATTTCTGTTAAGTGTTTTAACGTGCAGGTTAAAACTCTGCTCAGATGCTGTCTTTGACTGAACCTTGGTGTAGGCTCACAGTTTGGGGTGATTGGGAGTGGCTGATGGGCTACAGGTGTGAGCAGCACTGACAGCAATGAGCCATGGAGTGCCCAGGGGCACTGACCAACCACCCAAGGGAGCAGAGGGCACACAGGTGAAGGGCATCAACAGGAGGGGATAAAAGGCTGGGATAAGGACAAGAAGGGGAGGTGCCTGCAGCCTTCTGGAGTGGTGTGGTGTGACTCTGTGTGGGCTGAAGCCTTCTAGAATTTTATGGCCATCCTCTGTGTGTTGTGTCCGTCTCGACTGCCACATGTGCTGCAACAATGGGGTTTGCTGTGAATAATTTCGTAAGAACTTTGTAATGATTTAATTAGAGCAAAGGTTTATTTTTTTTTTAAGCTGCGAAACATGGGAATAAATGCAATGCAGAGTCTTCACACCTCTGTGTGGGAAATGGTTTTCCATGTCACACAAAAATGCTGCTGGCTGACAATAGATGTCTAATTCTCCACCCAACCTGACACATAAATTTGCAGGATGGCTTTTTGGAAGAGGAAGGGTGGCCATGTCTCAGCAGGATGTTGCTGAGATATTGCAGTAATGTTGGTGTCTGACAGTTGTGGCATTTTTGGTAGAGTCTGTATTTAGAATCTAGGGCCTTCAGTATTGAGGTATTGTAGAAAGAAAAATGTGATTATTTGGAAAAATAGCCAATATTTTCTGAAAATATTTTATTTCTTTATATTTTGAAATGTCAAAAGTAATTTTTACAATACATTGTGGTAGTCAATATTTTGGTGAGGCTTTTCCAAATAACTCTGCATTTCATTATTTTAAAACTGAGGGAGTTTGCAAAACAATTCCAAAATTTATTGCAACTTATTTTTTTTATTTGCTTACTTCTTTGTTCAATGTTTAACACACTGACAATTAACAGTTGGCACTGCCAAGTGTGCCCACCTCTATGATTATAGCTTTGGTGAACTTATCATGTAGAGAGTGAGTTCTAAAGACACATTCAGGGTGTTCCTGTTCAAATTGTCTTCCAGGAAATATGTTTTCCAGGTAGATAATTCCAGAAGAAAATGTACCATCACACTAGAAGGGCATTAAAATATTATTTTCTATCAACAAAGAATGTGTTCCATCCAGATGCTTTAACTGGAGGAAGGTCTTTTCAAAGAGAAAGTGCTTGAGATGAAGCTGTTTCTTTTTGAGGGAAACTTCTCATTTTCCATTAGGTGATTGGAAACCAAGGGCTATTATCATGATTGCTTTTATTTTATTCCCCAGCCATGACTGGGAGTCAGGAACCACACCTGCAGCAGCATGACTGCTGAAATGTGTGCGTGCAAGTGATGTTTATGGCCAAAGCTTCCTTCATTAGAGCCCTTCTGCCTAAGGAGCAGCCAGTCTGGTTGGCTGACAGATTAGACATCATCAAAACTATTAAAATTCCTCTTCAGCCAGCCAAGTGGTTGTGTATTCCCACTTCATCCACACCCCAAATTTCCCTGTCTTTTTCCCGGACATCAGAAACTGGTCTGTCAGCAGCACAGCCCAGCCACATCTGCACGTAACAAGGATTCAGATTAATAATAAAACACACCTCAGCTGAGGTTTCCTTCCCTAGCCCAGGATTTTCTAGCACAGTGTTTCTCTTTAGCAGCTCATTTGACACCGGTTGCCCGACCTCTGCTACCATAATAGCTGTTAATGGAAACTTCACCTCATGCAACGATAAGATGGATTTTTGGCAGCTGGGAGAGATTATGAAGAGTAAGAACAATCTTAGCTGGAATCAGAAGAAAAGAAAGCATCTGTACCTTGAGAAACACTCAGCTGGTTCTCATTACACACCAAGCCTCTATTTATTACAAAGACTAGCCAAGAGACAGAAAATGATGGGTCTCTGCACTCGGGGCAGGGAGACAGTGTCGGCTTGATAAATTCTTCCTTTCTTCTTGCTTGTGTGACTGCAAGTGATCAGAGCTCAAAACTACTGGCTTGCTGTCTCAGGCCATCTTCTGAGGCTGCTCTTCATCATAGTTTTCTTTCAGTGTTGCCCTGTCATCTCCAGCTGAGATTTTTTTTTCCCTTCTAAAATGGAAAGCAAAGGAGGGGAGGAAAAACAAGAGGAGGGGGGGAAAGTTCTTTCTTTTTACAGGAGTTTTACTGCATCAGGCATCAAATAAATTAATAATTTCTTGATGGACTTTGTCACTAGAAACCTCTTTTCCTAAGCATGAGTGTATGATGAGAAACATCTCAGGCCACAGAAATCAATTAAAATTCAGAATTTGAAAGCTCAGGCATTACCAGTGAAAAGCAGAAAACCTCTGTTGTAGAGAGCATTTGGTAAAAAAAGAAAAAATAGGAGGGAAAATGTCAGAGAATATAAAAAAAAAGATATTTATTTTTCCATCTTCAATCCAAGCCTGTAAGACACCAGACTGAGCTGAGCTGTCACTAAAGATTAGGAGACAACAGCTACCAACCACAAAACATTTGGATGTGTCACTGGAGGCGCTGTGAAGGGAGCCAAGTGAGCCGAGTAAACAGAATGCTGTGGCAGAAAACTTTGATTTAGTTATAACTGGGTAAACATGGAGCTTAACTTCTGTAAACAAGTGTGGAGTTTTGCCACAGACCCTTTACATCTGAAGTGAGAATTAAGTTATACAAGGCAGAGGGGAAGGCCCTTCAGAATCCCTTTTTATTTTTCTGCTGAAATTAATTTGTGAATTACAAGGGTGGGAGACAGGATTTGTCTTTTTAGCTCTTCCAAAAAGGATGAGAGGTGGAGGCTTCCCCTGCTTGTTTGATCTGTTGCAGCTGCTCCTGGAGAAGCTTTTTCCCTTGAGATGGTAGGAGATGTAGTAGCATTTTCTACATTCTGTTGAAAAAACCTGTAAAAAAAGCACATCACACAACATGCCTGCCACCATCACAACCTTCTCCTTTTTTTGTTTTTTTTTTTTCTTTTTTTTAACTGTCTGTGAGGTTGTTGCACAAGGATTCTCTAACATAATGAAATTTATGGTTGTGTAGAAATCAATACTGCTATCATTGTTGGAGGTGCCAAAATTCAGGTCAGAACTTCAGGGCTGATTTAAAACCAGCCTGTTCTCTAAGTGCCAGATGATGGTGTTTCAGATATGGGACTTCATCCACAGTTTATATATAAGGGAGATATAAACTGGTGGCAGGCAGGGACAGAATTTTCCCTGGTACAGCTGCAATTGAGTTCCTCTCTTCTCTCTAGGATATTTATGTAGAGGAAATATTGACTCCTGAGATGAATTAATTCTATGTGTCTTCTACCTGCTACCAATATTGAGAAATTTAGCCTTCTGCTCATATACAAGAGTTTAAACCTGAAAACTTAATTTGGTTAATGGTTCCATACTAAAAAACATTGCAAATCACCAAACCTGATTTTGATATACTGTTTTAGTCATGCTTCACAAAGGGGTTTTTTTGTAGCCTGAGCATTGAATCAAGTAAAAGGTGACTTGAAATAGAATTATAGAATTGGAAAGGACTTGAAAAGTCACCTAGCTCCAAGCCTCCTGCCCTGGGCAGGGATGCCATTCACTAGGTCAGGTTACTGATCCAACCTGGCTTTGAACACTTCCAGAGGTGGGGCATCCACATATTCTCTGGACAAAGAGAGAGTTTTCAAATCAGTGAAAATATCTTTGATCTTTTCACAAGAAGTGCTTGCTATAAACAATAAACAGGATAGACACATATCTGCAAAAACAACCAATTCCTTTTAGGATATCTTACTCCTTCTTATCCACCTATGTGGGTCTGGACCCTGGTTTGTTGAGGTTTTCTGCTGACAGCCCGGTTGGATTTTCCAGGCAAAGATATATGGAGGAAGTTACATCTACTGGAACTGGAGCTACTTCAGAGAAGTAGCTGTGCAAGAGATGACTTCTGGCACTGCGCTTGAAATTGCTGGAAAAAAGAAGGAAATTCTTCACAGACTTCAAAGATTTGTGTTTATTTAAAATGGGACTCCATTTTGCTCTTTTGCAGCCTTCTAAATTGTGGCTGGAATTGGAAGGGAGTACTTTTTGTTGTTGGGTCTATGAGAGCAGTCAGTGTATTTTTAGAATACACAAAAAATCTTTACTGGGGTTTTTAAAGAAATATATTCCACTGGATCAGGTGTGGAGGAAAAGTTTGCCCTGCAATTGGTCTGAAATAATTTCTGGGATAGTGATTGCTCTGTTGGTAAACTGTATGTCAAAGAACCTCTCCATTATATAAATTCTACTGGAGCTGTTGAGCAGTTCTATGCATGTCACAGTATGAAGAATTGATGCTTTCTCTCGAGCTACCAGTGGCTACTGGGGATATTTCTCCTCAGAGACACCTTCGGCTCGCAAGCAGTTACTATTAAGCACTCGAGATAGGCCCATGCAAAGCAGAACTCAGTTTACCTCTAGCAGAAAAGTCCAGGCGATAGTGAAGAGGAAGAGAGTGTGTTCTGCCGGAGAGTTAAATCCAGAGTTTATTCCAAGGTATTACAGTTCCGAATCTCAGTACTGCTCCGAACAGACCCCCACCGCATGGCCGCAACCCCTTTTAAGCTCACAGGAAGGTCGGGGGGGGGAACAGGTGAGCTACCAACCAGGTGGGAGGGGGAGGGTCTCAGGGAACAATGACACCTGGACAGGCCAATGACCGCAGGCCTGAGGGGCATCTTTTGAACTTACTGGTAAGGAGACAGGCAAGGAGGAAGTAGTCACAGCTGAGGGGAAGAACCTAGCTTTACGCCACAACAAAGAACGGTGCACTGTGATGGTGCAGCAAAAGAAAAATACCACCCAGGCAATTCTGAAATGTTTGTGTGTAAATGAGTTTTAAGAGCTATATTTGATTCATAAGGATAAATTTTATCCCACAAATAGACACCCAAAGTGTTGCTTTAATTTGCAGTGCATTTCAAGTGTTTTTATCCTCCTAAATAGCTACTTTATTTAAGGTATATATGAAATCTTACTTTTTCTCAAAGGCAAGAGACAGGCACGTTGTCTTCTTTCAGAAACCATTTTTAAAAGGGGATGATCATCCATTGCAGGTTCCTCTTCCAGTCTTGCATTCCCCTCAGCCTTTCCCAGAATCATCTAGAGCTAGAAGCAACCAGAAAGATAAACCCATCCTCTAACACAGAGACTCACCTCTAACCTTTATCGTGTGCAAGAGAATGAATGGAGCAAAATAAAAGACCCCACCCAACCATTTGCATGATGAATTCTTTGTCTTTAGATAAATTGTTTAAGAAGCTTTCATACACACCCAAGAATCTCTCGTGGCCTATGGGTTTAATTTTTGGTCTGACTTGAATTGCCGGGGGTGAGACCAGACATAAGGAAAGCTTTGGAGTGGTCCAATATTTGTTATTTTTGGCTGCTAGTGATGAAAATCTCTCTGAGCAGGTGTGTGTCATGATATGGCAATCCATGTGTCAATGTCTCAAACAGAATCTAGGAACAAGACCAAACCCCTCTCTCTGTACCACAATTATTCCAGCATATATTGGTTTTTATTTTTAGTTTCAAATGCAGCTGCAAGTTTTTGTCCCAGCTAAGATCTGGCGAAAGCAAAAGATATTAAATTAAAAAAACAACAGGATACTTTCCAAGGAGCAGAAGCAGAATCTCATTTGGATTATACAAATGAGACAATCCACTAAATGAAAGCAGGAGAAGTTTAAAATCAGACTTTCCATTTTGGAAGAGCAGTGTGAAAGTAGCTTTGGAAATGACTATAAACAGCTTTTGGAAAGGGGTGGTGCTGGAGGGTAGAGGACTGTTACTTGGCATGGACAATCCTATTAATAAGAGAATTTCTTAAGTCTTTGTAAATTTTCCTGCTCCTGTTTTCTCTCTTGTTTTACTGTATTTCATACTTGGGCAATAGAACTTGCAAGAAAAGTATAATTTTCCTCGAGCTTGAAGCTTTTATTTTTGGTATAGCTGAAACTTATCAGTGGAAGGGAAAGGTGAGGAATTGTGACAGTCAGGTTAAATGTCCTCTCAATAATTCCTTCTGTGTCCCATGGACACAATGGGTAAGAAATGTCTGTGTTAGAGCAGTGAAGTAGGGACAGCAACCCTGACATGACTTGTGGGGTTGTGCTCGTGCCCTGTGCTGCACAAATGCAGGAATTTGTACTGAAGTGTCTAGATCATCCTCCTTATATATCTAATCTATGGTAAATATTTGTAGCTGCAGTTTAAAGTTTACATTCTTTGACTATAGAGCATGCTGCTTACTGTAAATATTAGATGCTGAGAGAAGAGCTTTGTAAACCTTGTAATATCACTTTGTGTGTGAAGCCTTCTCAACTAGAAACAAGCACAGATCACCTTATGTATAACTTCCAAGATTTCTGAAATGTGTTCTTTGTGCTCAGGTTTTTCATGCATGTGTTTGATGTAACATAGGCCCATTGTTCAATGCTAAATAACATAAACCACCCTTCACTTTGTGAAAGAGTTACATTCTAAACCAGCTGCTCAGAAGTTAAATGAATTTTAGCTGAATTTATTAAGTGGTAAGGGTTTTTTATTTTTCTGGTGTGTGTGGTGAGTCAAAGGGGAACTAATTATTTGAAGAAGTGGTTATCAACCAGCACTGACTTTGATAAGCCAGGGATTGTAAAGATAAAACCCCTGGAACCTTTTTTATTTTGCTAAGAATGCCTCTGTATTGAAACAGAAAATATACACAGAATGCAAATAAACCAAACCTAGATTAAATTAGTGGTTTAGTAATCTTCCCTAATAATAATAGTAATACAGGGCTGGAAGAAGAGTTAAGAAAGTCCACAGTAACAAATGCAAGAAGCCATGAGGGCATGAATTAATGATGCAGAATCAGCTGCTCACAGATAATAAATATCTAGGTGAGGAAAGAGAGAGCCACACAGATTTCTGATAATGAATGTCTATTGTGATACCCACCAAAATGTCCATCTGGCAGGGTTGTCTAAAGGCACAGTAAGAACTGAGCTAGATCTGGAGCCAAATTTAAAAGTGCCAAGTAAAAAAGAGCAAGATGTTTTTATGAGTCTTGAAATGCTTTCACAATTTAAGTGACAGAGAAGGTGTTGGGGAGAGGGGAGCCACAGAGAAGGCACAGCTACAGATGTGTGTGTAGACATGGCTCCCTGATGCTCCAGCAGATCTGCTTTCATTTCTACCAGCTGAAAATCTGACCCCTGGCACTTCCAGGCTTCCTTGTGGAGCTTTATGTGATTAGAAAACAGAATTAATGACTGTGAAGTGTTTGAAGAGGATGGGGGAGAAATTGCATTGCTAATAAATGTTGTGCATAATGCAGGGTTGGAGCAGCCCTGTTGTGACAGAGCTGCACATCAAGGATGATTCCTCCAGCCTCAGTGGAACTGAGTTACCTCAGGGTAAAAGAAAAAAGAAATAGTGATACATTATGGATTTGAATTTTACTCGGCTATGTAAACAACACTACTCAGCTGTATTCACCCTTTTGGTTTCTATTTTCTTTCTTCTTAAATAGAATAAGAAAATCATTCTCCAAGTTGAGCAATTAATTGCTTTGTGGAAGAATGAGATCCTTTACTGTCTCCTCCATCACACTTTTGTTGTCAAAAAGGTTTCTGCGGATTGAAAACTTGTCAGCAACTTTCAAAAATAAATACAAATAGTGATTTATAAGAGTGACAACCAAGTAAATGTTTGAAGTATTATCTTTGAACAGTGATTATTAAGATACCTGCAAGATGGAGAAAAAAATATCTTCCATTTTCGAAACCAGGAAGATAATCTGAGATTTTATTTGCACTTTGGTTTCCACAAAAGGAGTTGTACAGTATTATTTCTAGTATAAGTCTCTACTCCAATTTCAGTGCTTTGGAGAGAGCACCACAGAGAAGGTGCTGCATGTGTGTGGCTCTGAAAAGAGTATTTTCCTTTAAAAGGCTAGGGTAGATTTAACTGGAAAATGAAGCTCTGTTTGGTCTACTTTGGGGACATAATAGCATAATTACCTGAGCCTTGCAGCTGGCAGACTTTTCCCATGCAAATCTGGAGAGCTCTTACAGGGCTTAATGAAGATTTTGTGCTCTGATCAATTATCTGCAGGAAATAGCCCCGCTGTAATTGGCAGCCTAAAAAAAAGGGAGTCAATTAGCACCATCTTTGTGGGACAGCAGCCCTCCTTGGTGGGCAAAGCTAAGGCAGTGGCATGTTTTCTTTGGAAAACACCATTACAGGTCTGATCCAGCCTTGCACTGCTTTTGTCATCAGGGAAAAAATGTAGGGGCACCAAAGAAAAAGAACAAAATACCCACAGCCACATTCCTAGGCTGAAAAATCCTTAATGCTTCCATGGTGGGAGGAGCAGACAGACCTAAGTCAGGGCAGAGGACACACAGAGCTGGATGTGACAGTGATTCCAAAACAGAAAATAAGATCAAAAAGTGAGAGATGCAGTAGCTTTCCAGTAGATTTTAATTTCATCACAGTTTATTGGCTGCTGGGGTATGTCCCATGCAGTTCTGCACTGAATGTAGTGTTTTACAAGGAGGTTTGATTTGTCTCTGCAGTAAAAGCCACTGATCAAAAGCTCCTGTAATCTTTGACCATTGCAGAGCTTTGGGTGATTGCTTGTTGCATATGTGATGAAATGAAACAAAAAAGAAAAATAGTGCCAAGAGGTGGCCTGTGCTCAGCCTAAACAAGTTGTATTGAGAAATAAATAGGATTTAGTGTTAAAAGGCTGTTGTGGGTTTAATTTTCAGATTTCACGAGGGCTAAGTATTTGTACAAGTCTTTTTGTTTCTGTAGTGAAGTATCAAATTGGCAGTTTTCCAGGCTGCTCTCCACAACACACAAAATTGATTGTGCTGCTAAAGCACTTACTCTAATTTGTAGGAAAAAGGAGCAATGAAAACTCCACCTAAAAGTCAAAATGGGGGGTGGGTGGTGGGAAGATACTTGTAATATAAATAAAATAACAAGTGCTCTTTTTTTATTGCCTGTTAATTTTAGACGATGAAAAGATGCCCATTTTCTAGAATCCATCAGGAAATGTTGAATTACTGCATTTGTATTTACTTTGGAGAAGTAAAGGCAAAAGAAAGGAGATTAACTAAAAGCTATAACGCTGATCTTCAAAATTAAATAGATAAAGAATCATCTAAAGAGTCTGTGTAGCTGCTGGTTGTTATGCTAAAATCATAATTAGGCTAAATTAATGCATCAAGTAGAAGTTTAATCATTAAGCCATAAATAAATTTGAAAAAATATCCCAAAGCCACATGTAAGGAGATATCCCAGGGGATCTGTAAGAGAGCTGGTCCTTGTGGGCAGCCCTGTGTAAAAGCACATGTAGTACAGTAAATAAGAAACATTTCTGCCTGTGATGTGAAATGCAGCTCTGACACATTCTGGGCAGCTCTGGTGTGAGGTTTCTTTGAAAGAAGTGTTTGCTGTTTCACAAAGTAGCTTGGATCTTACTGGATGGCAGAGGATACTTTTATTTATTTATTTCTCTCCCAGATGATTAACAGAGTTAGCAAAGGTGGCTAGGGATTTATAAATCCCACTGCAGATATTCTCCAGGCAAATCAACTGGCTTTGGTAAATTTGGGAGAGAACTTTTGTAGGGGTTTCTTTAAAAAGTAGATTTAAGTGATTTTTCTTTAAATTGGGAAAATATTTTTTTTGTAGAAAAGTGGAAAAAAATTGTTTCTTTAATAGGTAAAGTATTTACCAGTATAAAAAATGAATAATATGAAATAATAATATTTATTGCTGTTTTAAAATAAACTATAAACTTAGAAAGTTGTTTGTTTTTTTTATTTTTTTGGTGGGTTGTAGCTTAGATTATTTAGTTTGTTTTTAGTCTCTTTGGCTCTGAAATGTTGTGGCCCAGGCCTGGTTTGATGGGTTGCAGCTACAAGTTGTTGGTGTTCTTTTGGGGGTTCAGTCTAGAGAAGGTTTAAAAAGGTTTAAAGAAAAAGGAAAAGCTATAGTCTAGGGACATTTTTGCTTTAGTTAGCTAAAAATTAATTAAAAGTAAAGTAGAGCTCTGTCTTGTTGTCTGTCTGTAGATAACACAGTTTAGGAGTGGGAATGTGAAGGAGTGAGTGGAGTTTTTGAAAACAAATTATGTGTTTTTTCTTCTCCCCCTTTCTTTCAGCACCAATCCTAAAGGTGTAAAACCTATTTCTGGGCTAAGCAGACAAATGGGGATGTGAGAATCCTAAAGTCACCCCAGGGCAGTGCCCCAGTGCAGTAATTCCAAGGTGCCTGTGCCAAAGGAGCCTGTAGCTCTGTGCAGAGGTGCTTGGTGTGGAGGATCTCATTGCAGGGAGAGCTCTCAGGGCAGACATCAGCAGAGTGGGCTCAAGGGACAGCACAGCCAGACCTGAGGGCTGTGCCACTCTGTCACGTTGGTGGGATGCTCCAGAATTAGGCACAGATCCCTGTGGATTCTCCTTTGGATCACGTGAAGTTATTTCCGTTCACCTATGCAGACCCTGAACCTTCTCCTTCAGGCTCAGGCACCTAGAACTCTGTCAAAAGTTTGAATTCTGCCAAATGTGCTTTTAGGTATTGATTTAACTTTTAAAGAGTGGAATCCCTGCTGGTGCCCTTGTTTTTGTTTGAGCAGAGCTGGGAATGCGTCAGTGTGCAGATGCATCCAGTGGGGATCGTAGCTCTGTGTCTTGGTGGTTGTGGCATCCAGTTTGGGATGGGGAGGTCATGTCCCTTCTCTACTGAAGCCTCTTTCTGGATTTAGCTGGTTTTAGACAAGGTATAAAATAGTCTTTGAGCTGCTATTCCCCATCCCAGCTGCAATCTTTCCTTTTCTCTGCCATTTGCCACGTTAGGGTAAATCCTGAACAAGAGTGCTCTGAGAATCACAGAACAATGAGGTTGGAAGAGACCTCTAAGATCATCAAGTCCAACCTATGCCTTAACATCTCAACTCCACTACACCACAAGTGCCATGCCCAGTCTTTTTTTAAACACATCCAGAGATGGTGATTCCACCACCTCCCTGGGAAGAGCATTCCAGTACTTTATTATTTTTTCAGTGAAAAATTTTTTCCTAGTATCCAACCTACACCTTCCCTGACATAGCTTGAGACTGTGTCCTCTAAGAGGGTACCCCTTGACATCCTTCTCCTTCATCCTTTTTCCATCCTGAACTTCCAAATGCTCTGAAGATGTGGAGCATCCACCTCCCCAGGCCCTGGCATTGCCCCTCTGAGAAATGTTACTCGTGGGCTCTTGTATCTTGTTGTTACACTGTGAAAAATATCTTTTGGGTGGATAAAGATCAACCCAAAGAGCTTGAGCTAATGTCAAGCTTATTTTCAGTGCTTTCTGGTCAGATGTGGCTGTGAGTGGAGAGTTTAGACATTTTCAGTGCTAGAGGACAGCCAAAGCAGTTTTGGCTTGTTGTTGATCTCGGTGCAGGTGGCCCAATTTGGCTTTAATGACTTGATTATTTTGGTGAATGTAACTGTAAATAATTCAGTCCATCTTCCCCATAAAAAGAATGGCAAGAGCAGGAGATTGTTATCTCTTACTCTGGGCTATAATTAAAGACAATTGAATGGCAGATGAGCAATCCCTTTTGAAAATCCTTCTTTTAGAATTCTAGAAGGTTATTTTAGATATAAGCTCCCTTCTAATTTGGATTGCAAGGATAAGATATTGTTTAAAAATCTACTGGAACACAAAGATATAGTTGCCCAAAATGCCTAAAAATCTAAAATTTTTTTGACGTTTTATGACTATTTCATTTTGTCATATGTTTTTTTCTTCTTCCTTCTATGCTCTTACTGAAAAGCAAGATGTGGGAAAATGATTGCATTCCTCTTAAGCTCAGAAGATTCCCTTTCAAAATTGCTAAAATACATGAAAATCAAAGGCCTGTATGATTTTCATTTTCGGTAAAATTTTTTTCTGTGGGGAGAAAAAAACCATGGAAAACCTGACTTGAAAGTTTTGTATAACTGTCCTGGTAATGTAAGACATGGTCTTTGCCCAAAACAGATAAATGAAAGTGATTGTTCCAGCTGTCACTGAATTATTTTGTTGAAAGATGCTATGTCCTAAAGCAAGAGATAAGCATTTGCATCCTATGGAAGTCTTGGCACTCTAGGAATTTTAAATGGGTGGGCTTTTTTTTTTCTTTGTCAAAACAATGTAAAACTTCCTGTGCACTGCTCTGTCCAGCAGTATTTTGTCTGGAAGTGCCAAAGGCTGAAAGAGGAAAATGTCATTTACTCCATAACCATTGCCACCAGAGAGGAGTCCATTGGTTAAGGGAGTAAAAATCAATTACAAGACAGGCAATAATGGATTGGGTTCTATCAGCCCAAGCTTGGGTCTGTAGTAATTAATTAATAGTCTGTTAATTGATAAGCTGGATAGAATTACTGATGACATGTTGGGAGCTGGGACCCACCCAGTGAGTGACTTTGATGTCAAAGTCTGACCAGATTTCTCTCCTCATGCAGTGCTAAGTCAATCTTCAAAAGCTGAAATATTTGCAAATCTCTTCCTAGATTTAGTTCACTGATTCAGTGGCCAAAGCCAGACTTACTTTTCTTTTATCTGTTCCCACTTGCTTTAATGAAGCAGAATACATCTTGCAGAAAAATATACTGGAAAATATTCCAATGCATTTAGACTCATTTCATGAGCTCTGCAGTTTAATCATACCTGGAGCCATATCCTACAGCTGTAGCACAACTTTGGTGCTGCATCAAGTAAGGATGAGCCAAATCAAAATGTAGAGCCAAGCATGTGCCAGAATGTGAGAGTTAGTTTGGTTTGTTTTGTTGTTTTTCTTCCCCTGACTTCAAGGATGATATGAGTTCTAAAGATTAAAAGGAAAAAAAGAAAAAAAAAGACCAGAAAGGCAGTATTTTTACACAGGGTATAAACTGAGGACTCAAGGAAAGAAAATTTATGATATGATGCTGTTGGGCTCTCTGTCTTCATCTCTCTATGACCTGGTTGGCAATTTCAGGAATGTTTTAAAGTGGAAGAAAGTTCTCATTAATTTTTTAATTAATAAAGAGAGCAATCAGTGTGTATGGAAAGGATAAAATTAGGGGGAAAATCCTAAAATTAATGTGAGAAAAATGAGCTCAGCTAGGGGTCAAGGGCTGAAAATTACACACAAAAGCACAGTAAATCTGGGCTCAGTTTTGGATTTACCTTATTATGGAAGTGTAAACTTTCATTTTACATGAAATTCCAATATTTATAATCATTTACTTTTGTGAATTATCTTGGTCACAAATGCTTGTGCATTTAACATACTTAGGAATTACTCTGCTGCCTAATAGCAAGAAACTCTCTAAAATTCCAGAGTTTCCTTTTGTATGCCAACCTGATCCCAGCAAGAAGAGTGAGCTGTCAAGCCATAAAAGTTAAAGCCAGTGTGATTTTTCCTACATGTCATGTATTGCCCTATAAGGAAAAGCCTTTTCATTTTCCTTGGGATCTTGCTGTCCCTGTTGATGTTTGGTGCTGCCTCCCCTCATGTTCTCCTGGACCCTCCTCCCTCTTCCCATGCTCCTGGCTTCCTTGTGCCTCCAGCAGCCATCAGGACCCTGTGTGCTGAGCTGATTTATGGACCTGTGAGTGGTGGGAGGGAAGGGAGAAGGGAGTGGAGTGTGGGAGTGGGATGGAGGGTGGGGAAGAGGGTCCTGTGGAGAAGGCTGAGAGGGAGGGAAGGAATCTGCCATAGCTCTTGCCTGCTGCCTGGAGCCAGATGCTCTCTGCACATTTTCTGGGGTTTATCTCCACACTGTTCTTCCAGGGGATGCTGGTTTATCCAAGGGTGGGTGATTTATGGAAAACTGAGTAATTCATCTTTTATCAGTTACAAGCAATCCAAATACTTAGTGCAGAAGATCAGGCTGGAAGATAATCATACTTCAGGTCATTCCAGTGCTAAAATCTATTATGTGTTGGGTTGGGTGCCTTTTTAGCTGTGAGATGATAATTTATAACATTTAGAAAACTCTCTTATGTTTTGCCATTTGCTGTCTGTGACCTTCAGCATATGTCAAGCATATGGTGAGTTTCTGAGTGTTCAAATTGCATCAGCAAGGTGCTGTACAATTCCTATGCAATTGTTTTTAGCTGCCAGCTGTGGCATGAGAGCACTGTAGATGGGTTGCTCTCTACTCATTTAGCTTATTAAGAAAAAGAAATGTTCCCTTGTTGTTTTGTGGTTGTATTCACTTTGTTTCTGGAGCAGCAGCAATAGATCTGGTGACAGTAAAATAGCTGAAAACAGGTAAAATTGCTTTCTACTCCAACAAAGGTCATCCCCTTCACATTTCTAAGTAATCTGGGTAATCTGATATAACAATGCTCATAAAATACTTAGTTTACATATAGTGGAATTTTGTCAAGGTAAAAGTTTCAGATTGTTATTTTCCACACAGTGTTCTGTACTTAGATTCTCATTTCCCAATGTTTCCTCTAAAATGGGGTAACATGCCTTGGGTGACTGCTTGAGGTGTATCAAACCTGGCTGTGAGACATCACTGTGCTTGGAACTAGAAATATTCAGCTCTGAGAGCAGGCTCTGGAAGACCCAAGGCCAGCATTCAGTGATGGGATGTAGGAAAGAAAAAAAAAATAAAATTGAAAGAAAAACAAATTGACTTAATAGTTTCATGAGGATCAAACAAACAGTGTCCCTTTTGTCTTTTTATTTTTTTTAACATATACTTTTCCATTGATTCACCTAACCTAACTATTCCTCATTAACTTTCTCCTTATGTTCTGTGGCTGCAAAGAAGTTGATGACCTGCTAATTTACTCCTTGTGTTCTTTATGAATTTCATAGCTTGCCAAAAATTGCCCCCAAATGAGGGTAGTCAAACAAGAGAGTTTTCACATCTCTCTCTTAAGCACCCTGCATGTGTTCTGCTTAAAAAAAAAAAAACAACAACAAAAAAACCCTTTTATTTTATGAGGTTTTTCCTAAATTCACAGAGCTGTGAAGCTTACCATAATTTGCAGAAAGCTTTATGACTAGGGGTGGGTGGGAGGAGAAAGAAGGGGAAAAAAATAAGCCAAGGGAAGGTGAGAAGGTTTTTGAATGAAATAAATAAAATGAGACCATGCCAATTCTTCTCTGATAATGCTGGGAGAAGGAGACAGAGAAGTGCTAACAACATATTTCCAAGGTTTCACCAAAGTAAAATTAGAAACAATCTTGGCAGCAGGTAACCAGCAAAACTGCCATGTCTGTTCCCTTAAATCTGAATATTCATCTCTATAAATGGAATTCACACCTTTCATTTAATTGAGACATGAAAGTGAAAACTGAGTTTTTTGTCATGCGTTTTTGTTAAAATCTTGACTGGAAAAGAAAAAAATTAAAGGGATGTTAGCTGGACCAAGAAATGTGTCTGGCACAGAAAAATAAGTGAAGTTTTTCTCCAAATTCACATAAATAAAGACGTGTGAATAAATTTTGGCCTTTATTTTGAGATTGCTGTGTCAAGAGTTGTACTGGTTGTGCTGGGTTTATGACAGTAAGATATCAGACTATGATATTGTTATAATTTTAATGCTAATATGACTGTGAGAGAATGTAACCTGGCAGCTATCCTCTCAAATAAATGCAGCAATTACTTTTAAAAATAGTGGAAAGCCTAATAATCAGGACTAACACAGATTTACAGAGAATACACTTTTCCTCTAAGGAAAATTTTAGGGACTTTTGGAAAAAAAAATTGATTTGAAGTAATTTCTGTTACACTGCACTTATAAATGTGAATTGCCCTCGTGGCTATAGGACCCAATGTATTGTCTGAGAGGCAAGGAAAAAGAGTGAGGTACTTCCAGTAGGTTTTCATTTGTAATCAAGTTTTGCATCAATATTGATCACTTTATGCCTACAAGCAAGAGCTAAAAGCTTCGGAGACCTTGTAATCTGCCCATGAGGAATCTAAAAATTAAATTATCTGAGTTTCAGTGGAGAAGAATAGGGATCTACAGCAACTCCAAGAGCTGGTGCCCTGCTCTAGTAGATAGAAATCTAAGGTGTGGGGCATGGGTTTGCATGTTGTAGCCAAATGTGCCCCTAAATCAGGAGAACTCCAACCACCCTTTCTGGTGGATAACAGCTTTGGGAGTAATTGCAGCCTTTTCTTCTGGAGGCACAAGGGGGATTTTTAGTGACTCCAGTGGAATCCTTCCAGATGTGGTGGAAATGAGATCATGGACTGGGCCTCCTTTCGTAGTTCTGGTGAGACACAAGATGGCTAAACTTACCCAAGAGACAGTGCCAGCTCAAAAATCTGCCTTTTGCTTGTTTGTTTGGGGTTCTTTTGTTTATTTGGTTTGTCTTGTTGGGTTTGTTGGTTGGTTGGTTCTCGTGGGGTTTTTTTTCAACAAGAAGTTGCCCACTTAGGGTTTGCTCACGCCAGGCCATAGACCTTCATCACAAGAGGATGCTCAAGGGTCAGGTGTGGTTCTTTTGGCTCTAGGCACTGTAGCAGTGGAGCATCCATGTGCTGGGGACACAAAGAATGAAAGGAAAAATCAAGGATTTCTTTGGAAGAACCAAGAGCAGCTTGATCGACTCACCAGTCTGTGAACAGCCAGGGCTGCTTTCTCTCCCAACATGACCCAATTTCTGCACCTTGTCTGTGGAGGTCTATATGTGCTTTTTGTGATTGGTAGAACATACTTGGAATTAATTTTGCACATTTTTGGACTGAGATGACATTTTAAAAGTACGTAATAAAATTGATGTGGGCTGAAGCTTTAGTTTATGGGGAAAGGAATTGCACTCTGGGATGAAAATGGGGAAAACCTATGGGTGTTAAGTTCTGAAGCCACAAGCAAGGAGATTATTATTCATTGGGGGTCATTTTTCCAACCCAGAAAGCACTAGTTTTCTTTATGAACTGAAAACGAGGGTGCATGGAATTTTATTCTTTTCTTAAAAAGGGCTCTTTTAGAAAAGTGCAGCACCTCTGCATATCCATTGTGAGAGCTTTTCTGTTAGATCAGAAGAACCTGATTCTGTCCCATTGGAGGGGTAGGGAATGAAATCAGTGGGACTTCTCACAGGGGTGAGTTACTCATGGCACAAAGACAGACCTGGTCTCTGAGCTATGTGGCTACCAAGAGCAGCAGTCATGGGACAGTTCCAGCAATAATAGTGGCAGCCATTTAAATAAGTGGAAAATTGTCCTCCATTTTTACAATTTCTGTCCCTCAGATGTCTGCATTTAATAATCACGTTCTAGTATTCTCATTATTGCTCATGAAAATAGTACAACTTTCTGGTCTACTGAGAATGCAAGTGGGGCAATTACTTAGGTAAGAGACATCTTGACATGTTTGCTGGGACAAACTGCCTTTTGATAGAACAGAAAGTGCAGGAAATTCTCACTTCTGAGAAACCCAAGAACCACCTCTCCCATATTATGTGTATATATTTTTTTTTCTTTTTTTTCAGCCCTGCTGTAATTGACACCAAATGTTCCTGGCAGTGACTGCCTTCCAATTGCTTTCTGCGTTTTTACCATGCAAATTGAACACTACACCTCTCTCTAACTCTGTTTTAGTATGAGGGAAGCAGTTTTGAAATCTTTTTTTCTTTAGGGCATATCTTGATGCCTATCATGCTTATTTGCAGTCCTTTAAAGAAGGCAAGATATAGCTGCAAAACAGAATATATTTTCAAAGATGACAGAAGGGAAAAAAATCTATTTTTAATAAATTGTACATTACCAGTGCTCTTAACAATTCTTATTACAAGAAAGAGTAACCCACAACGGAAAACATTACAAATACATAATTCCACCTTAAAAATACAATTGCCCTGGGAATTAAAATCCTGACCTCTGCAATGAAACCACAGGGAATGTATCTCGGTGAAAATTTAAGGACCTTGACATTTGTCTGGTGTACAACCACATAATCTCCCAGAAATACTGAGCAGGCATGCCAATGTCAGATCACATATATCATGTTAGGGCCCTTTAATATGGCTGGTCTAGGCCTTGAAAAGAATGAAATAAATTGCTTAAAGATGAAACAGTTCAGTTATGCCTTTTGTTTTTCTTCATTACAATTCTTTTTGAAGGTTGGGGTAACATACTTAAAAAGCAAAGTGTTCCTCAAAGCTGATTAGCACTTTAATGTAGTGTAAAAAACCAAGTAATGCACATGAGGGAAAAGTTGGTTCCTAAACCAGTGCAAGCTAAGTGTGCTATTTTGTCTGCTCTTATTGATCACTTACTGATGGCTTGCTTTGGATACTTTTGTTATTTTGTTTGCTTCTATTCATGTGAGAAAAATCAATACTGATAAACTGAAAAGGAAAACTTTCTCTTTTTTGTTGTTGATTACTGGATACTTAGCTGGAACTTAAGGGTATGGTACCTGATATTCTCCTAAGATCCCTGTGTCAGTTTCTTGGATTAACCTGTACCTGTCCATACCTTCATTTCTATCAGCTGAACACTGCTGGAAACCAAAAGCTGGTAGCTGTATGTGTGCTTTTCTGTATCCTTTCAGTCTTTCTCTCATCTTTTTTTTCTTCTTATTTCTCATTTCCTTTTCTCAGAATTTTTGAGGAACGTAAAATCGAATGGGCTTAGAGTTTGTTGAGTTAAACGGGCTAAACTAATGCTTTCAGAAACATTTTATGTTGATAGAATGTTGCTCTAAACCTTTTGCCAAAGCTCTCATTTTCTAGAGTTGCCAGAAAAGTTTGTTGTGGGTTTTTTTTGCTTTTGACCTCGAGGGAATATCTTGTTGGTGTTTCTCCTGTGTTTCTGACTCAGAGTACAAAACCAAAGCCCCTTTTAAAAGCCTCATTGAGTGAGTTTTCAGGGGCCTTGCAGTCCTTCTTAGCTGTATCTGAGCAGTGGGACTGGGTGCTTGTCCCAGAATCCTAGAATAGTTTGGGTTGGAAGGGACCTTGAAGATCATCTTCATGAAGACCGTGTTCCAAACCCCTGCCATGGCCAGGGACACCTTCCACTATCCCAGGTTTCTCAGAGCTCCATCCAGGCTGGCCTTGAGCACTTCCAAGGCTGGGGCTGCCACAGCTTCTCTGGAAAACCTGTGCCAGGGCCTCAGCACCCTCACAATAAAAAATTTCTTCCTAATATCCAATCTAAGTTTAAAGCCATTGCCTCATGTCCTGTCCTGTTAGGACCACAGAGGGGAGCAAAGCAATGTTATCCTTCTTCATGCTTATCCATGCAAAGCAGAACAGTGCTCAAAGCAGGAGAGCAGGCCTGGAATGTGTTGGAAAGTTGTGAGATTGGGACCTTAATGGGACCCTTTGTGTGCAGATTAGACAGATTAGGCATAGCCCTGTTGTCACGTTTTCCTTAGGAGGTGAGAATGTAGATCCCTTCTGATGGTTTCTTGCTGTTCATCATCTGACAGTGTTTTGAGTTAGCAGATGTCCTCAGCAACATGGCACTTTCAATTATACAGAAATACCCTGACTGACAGAAAACAGCTGGAAGGCATTTGAAATAACAGGGAATTCTGTGATCTGGATTTTCTTAAATTTGCTTAGCCCACGTGCAGAATTCCTGGCCAGTGAGAGCTCCTCTGCTGATTGCCAAGACTGCCTGTACCAGTTTGAGGAACTATTTTGGAGGATGCAGCCAGCAAACCTGCTCTTTCCTGAAGGAATCACTAGAGCCATGTGCCCCCAGGGTCCTTCCCACCTACCTGCTGCACCAAGTACTGATCAGTAGGTGAAAGCATCCAGTCTTTCACTTCTGAACAAAATTCTCTTTCCCTGTGAACATTCTGCGAGACAACTCTGGACTTTTTCTCACTACTGGTTTGATTGAAACAGATACCTAACATCCTGCAGGAATTTTAGAGCTGTGGGATTAGTGGTTAGACCATGTGTTGGTTAATTTTCTGCTTGGCTGAGTCCATTATTGAACTAGATGCATCCCAGATTTTATTCATGTCCTGTGATACTGTAGGAAGTTGTTTTCCGCTAGGAACTCTATAGTCTCTACAGTAATTGTGGATAATGTGACCTAGTTATTGGATATTAATGTCACTGCTGAATGAGGCTGCCTTATGTTGCTTGACTAATTCATATTTAAACTAATTAGGAATAGTTTTTCCTGTTGCTATCTAGCTGATGATGAGCAAAAATATAGGAAAAATGCTAAAAAAAGTCCTCAACATAAACTTTGAAGGCACCATGTTTCCTGATCTCCATCTTTGCTCCCACTGGCAAAGCAGCACTCAAGCCCAGCTCAGTCTTCTTCTACATCATGGAAAGCTCCTAGCATTGGATGTGGCTGGTATGGCCACTTCTTGTATTGTGGCCTTGAATTCTAAAGGGACATTGCAACAAGAAGAATTAAAGGATTGCTTGTATCAAATCAGATAGTCAAGTATCTATTTTGCCTTTAATTTTTGGTTTTTAAACCCTGAAGCTTCAATTAGTTTTTCAACCAAATGCATTACAAATTTATGCTATTTGCACATGTTACTTTAGCTTCCTTTGGAAAATGTTAATCCTTCTTCTTCCTGGCACCTTTGGGCACAAACCACAGCAGCTTTTTAAAATGGCCTTTTCCTTCTAAGTCAGTTCATCTCAGTTATGTCAAATAAAAGGCAAAGCACCAAGCAGAAGCCTTGAGGTCCTCAGGCACTTTTTTAGATTTCAAAACCTCCATTTATAAATTTGATCTTCAGTTTTATAGTTTCTGTAATGCAGGATCAAGGGCCATTTATGGCTACCTTTCCATTATAAATATTAACATAACCTTTCTATCCCACCCCAGTGAAGATACTTGCAGCAAACTCTTTAACAGGCAGAAGCAAAGAGTTAATACAAATATTGAGTTCATTTATGTAACTCTCCCATAGTTACTGATGTTTTTATTCATTCAAGAAGTAGCTCTTTGAAAAAATTACACTGACCCTTCCCCACCCCCCCCATGCATAAAATTGTCTTTATCAGGTTTCTTCAAAACCCAGAGGTGTGGAGATGTCCCATTTTTCATGTTTCCTGAACCTTTTTGTGTTTCATTCTTAACAGCTCCTCTGAACGTTGTGAGCTTCTCCAACACTGAAAGCTTCTCAAAACCATCTCTTCAACATTTTCCCATTCCTTTTTCCACAATAGCTATAAAAAAAGAAGTAAGTAAATAGCAATGGTTTTATGGCTGCAATTACTACCTACCAGGCTGTTTATAATAATTTTGTTGCTTTTATTGCTCCCTTCTTGTGCTTATTGAAGCCACCTTTTCTCCTGCTGTAAGTTCACTTTCTGGCAAATGACAGGGGCTTTCCTGGCACACATTCAGAAGGCCAGAACTTTATGTTTGTTTCTCATTTCAATGAAAAAAATAAATATTTTGAGGGATTTCTGTGAGTACAGATTTGGGATTAATTTCTTAGAAATTCTGTTTTGTGGTTTTTTTCCTTGTGGAAGAAAGGTGTTACCAGGTTTTGGTGGGTTTTTGGATTTTTTTTCTTGCAGGAAGCAGATGCCCCATCTTTAAAAACATTCAAAGTCAGGTTGGACAGGACTCCAAGCAACCTGATCTAGGTGAAGATGTCCTTACTTTTGGCAGGGGGTTAGGCTAGATGGCCTTTCAAGGCCCTTTCCGACCCAAACCATTCTTTATTCTGTGATGACTGTTTCTCACCAGTTCTGCTCTATGGTATTTCAGCTGGTGTCAAAACCTCAACTCGGGTGTTCAAAATTCAGTTTCCATTCAAGTGTTCTGTTGGATTAGAACCCTCAGGTAACCACTAGAAATAAATTCTTCTGGCTTTGTTAGAAAAATTAGCAGAACACATAAAGCCATGAATTTATTAGGATGAAAATTGTGTGAGTAGGTTAACAAGCACAGTTTGGTTCACTTCTTTTTGTTGTAATACTGGTATGGGCACAAGAGAAGGAGAAATGGTCAAGTTTGCAATCTGGACAATAATGCGTTGAAAATACAATAACCAAACCCTCCAAACTCCAGGCTGATTTTTATTAAAGGACTGTAGCAGGATGTAAAAATCAACACATTAAACTATTCTAGTTTCTGGTGGAAAAAATTATATTTTGTGGCTACACAGCCAGAGTATTATTCTGGTTTGCATTATCCTATTTTAGTGAAAGCGAGAGCATATCATTACATCCAGGTAACACTTTCCCAGTTAATGCACAGGCAGAGCCCTTCCTTTTTAACTCCCTACCCATAAAAATTCAGAGCAGCCTTTCAGGATTGTGTGTTTTGTGCTAAGTACACACCATCATATTCTCCCAGCTGAAGGGAGATTCTCCTGAACAGGCTGCTGCATATAAAAGCCTCTGATGCTGTTCAGAGTGGCACAGATCAGAAAAAGAGACCCAAAGAGTTCAAGAATGCAGAGATATTCCAGCATATTTGTTCCCATTGTATATTATTTTTGTTAGGGTTTTTTTTTTTTTTTTTGGGTCCTTTTAACTGTTACGGTGATCAAAGTCAATTCACCTACTAAATGGTTCAAGCACAAATTAAGTGTTGGTATGTCTTGTCAGGGTTGGTATTTCCAAACATAAAACAGCAGTGGTCCTTCAAGGGCAACTTTCATTGCCAATTACTGCAAGCACACCAGTTCTCTAGTGGAGCCCAGTGTTAGACAGATGGAACAAGGACAAAATTACAGCCAGTGGGACTAAGGAAGGAGGAATTCCAGCAAGAAGGAAACCTGAGGTTCACATCCTAAGCGCTGAAAGAGTTGATTATGCACAAACTGGGTGGAAGGAACTGTAGGAGAAGTCAGAAGAGTGAGTTAGTAAGCCAGAAGAATAAATGTGTGAGTTGGAGTTTCCCTCTGTCAGCCAAGCCCTTGCCGAGTGAGTTGTTAGTCCATGGAACTGGCAGGACAATTCTTCTCCATCCCACAGAAAGCTCAGGGATAATGCTGGGCATCACTTACTGGTGGGGTTTTGTTTCCATTTTTGTTGTAGAGGAAGCCGAGGTAAATTCAGGTCGCTGCATACAAGATAGGGTGATCTGAAAGCCTTCCTTAAAAAACAAATCAGTTTACTCTGAAACTGGTGCCATCCACCTAAAAACAGCCAGTACAGCTCCCCTTGTTCATCATGTGTTTATGACAGTCTGTTTAAAAAGCAGCATCCATCTACACTGGGGTTGTGCAGGGTTGGGCTCACTGAACATTTTCAAGACAGGTTTTGGGAGCTGGAGGCAGAGGCAAGCAGGAGAGCTGGTTTTCCTGGTTGCTTGTTCTGCAAACTCAGCTCAAAATGAATGTGAACTTTGATGTTTCATGGCTTGCACAGTAGGAAGAGCTTCAAGGATTCAGTAAAAGGAGCTCAGTTAATAATTGTGCAGCCCTGACAGTGGTTCTGACTGAAAAATGACACTGCTAAGGTGAAACTAAAGGCAGGTAAATGAAATTAATCCACCCCTGCTTTTTGACTCCTTTTGCAGTAGCAAGGAGAAGGAATTCTTGTCAATTTTGCTTTGTAGAACTGTAAATTGGAAGCCTTTGTTTCAGAATGGTCATTTTACTTAAACAAAAATTCCATGTTGTTTTCACTTTTCACCTTAAAAATCTGATCTGACTTGTCCCATGTTTCCTTTGCAATATATCTAACATGCAATTTTTAGAGAAAACTGAAAACTTAAATCTCAAATAATTTTAAAATATTTTAGAGATGAATGCACACTTGGTGTGCTTAATCAGAATATTTATTAGACAATGAGAATAACTTTATTAAGATGCAGTTTTCTTTAACCATGTTGGCTCTCAGGGAAAATCTGTGTAAAAGTATGAAGATCTGTTCATGACTAATATTAAAAGTGAATTTTAATAGAAGCATATTTGAAAATACACTCAGCCCTTTCAGCAAATAATGTTACAGAAAACTTTAGGGAAAACCTCAAACTGACTGTGAGATCATCCAAAGATGTTTCTTTGGGGAAATCTTTTTCCAGGCAAATGACACTGAAATCCTGCAGAGTGTGTGGATTGGCCACAAGCATTTCTTGAGCAGGACAATCCAGGGATAGTATCTGTTTACAGATGTTACATGAAAGGGGGCTGAGAATTCAGACACATTTTAAGGTTCCAGGCCAGGAGGAAGGGGAATGTTTTGTGCTGGAACTTTTGGCTAGTGCTTGTAATTGGGAATTTGGCAACACCTTGTTACACCTATGTGAGCAAACCACAGTCTGGGTGCTGGAGTGAATCAGTTCTCACATGAAATAGGAACTCGTTTTAGCTTCCAACAAAATGGGCCTTTTTCTGACCTTAAAGATATATAAAGCTGGTTTGTTTTTGGTTTTTTTTTTTTTTTTTTTTTTAGGGATCTGTTATTTCTGTTTCTAAAAAAACAGCTCAGAAATCTAAATGCTACTGTAGCATCATAAAGGAAAAATTTTGGACATACTTCTGAGGCATAGACACGGAGATAAAGGACACAGTGGAAATCTTACAGGGAAGGTCACTCCTGAGATTCAGTCCAGTTCTTCATTCTCAGGGTGATTACATGCTTTGGACAAGTCTAACATAAACATCCACTCACTGGAGTTGTTATTCAAACCAAAACTCTGAAGGTTTGTGTTTTTTTCATCAGCAGATCTGTTCTTCTTGAAGTTTCCAACCCCATTAATTACAGCCAGACATGTTTTTTGCATAGCACTTGATATAATGAGATATAATCCCCATCTGGGCACTTGCAAAGAGTAATTGCACCATTTGCAAGATACTGCAAGATTTATAGCAGCATCTCCTAATATCTCTCAATGTGAATAACTCCATCTTACTGTGAGAGGTAAATTGGCACAATCTCACAATACAGCAGAGTTTTGCAAAATATCATATGTTATCTCACATGAAAACTATGAAATTATTGCCTGTCACTTTTGTATGTTTATTACTGATTATTCTGCAAGGCTGTATTTCAAATCCATTGCTTGTGAACACGAAGACTTAACAGAGTAGGGTTAGGAATGAAATATTGTGTTTGCTGAGATATCAGCAGAGAGACCTCAGCAATTTTTTAAACGGGGAAATTGAATTATAGGTGCCAAGGGCTTAGAAGCCAGAAGTAAATGTAGTAATATAACCTACATCTTGAGAGGAAAAATGGTCTCACTGCAGATAATGATGCCTCAGGATCTGAAATCTCTGCACCTTTCAGTGAATATGAGAGGAGTTTTCCTTTCCTTTCCCAGTTATGTCTTTGCCAGATGCTGAAGGCTTCATGCAGCTTCCAGGAGTCCAATATGTCCATAAATGTCTTTCAGTTGGTTACAGAGGGCTGCTGCCATCTGTGTCCAATGAGAGAACCACGTCCATTGACCCTTCAGCCCTGTGGGGCACCTGGTGAGCCCAAAAACCAGTGCAAGGCTGGCTGGCTACAGCAGGAACACCACTGGGCTCAGCCAGCAGCTCACAGCAAGGGCAAACTGCATTAAATGTACACTGCTCTGGTTCACAAGGACAAGAGAGCCTGGCTCGTTACCCTTGATCCTCCACAGCCAGGAAATTCACACCTAGCCCATGCAGAAGAGGGCTATATTAGTTTATCTTCCATGAATGTCTCTTGTTTTTCACTCTGTTTTAGTGTTCAGTGATTGGGCCCGGTCTCATCTCTTTATTGAAGACTGCTGTTGTCCTATTTTCTTCCCAAAATTTAATGCAAGAAGGAAAGGTTGGTTGCATATCTCATCCCTTCCCATGTGTGGGCCACAGCTCTTCCAGCACCTCGTGCCTCCTGGCTGGCTGAGAAAAATCAGGGATGCAGGATGCAGACATTAGGAGGATCTGCTGCCCTTTCCCCAGCACTTCCCCCCAGAGATGCCACTCTGCTCGAGAAGGATTTTGAAGCTATCACAGCTTGCTTATTAGGGAAAAGAAATCATCTGGCAGAATGAGAAAACTCCTGCCCTCAGTGATATGGCTGTAAATAACCACACTTAAAATGGAATCAAAGACTGTATCATGGGACAAGTATGCCAGCTTCCAGGAGAAGATGGAATTTTTTATCATGGCAGACTTATCACTGGTTTCCTAAATGTACCAAGATAAACAGAATAAACCCTTTCATGTGGTTGCTGTGATTAAAGCAAGGTCCTCAAGCTGGCAGCCTATAATGGCTGGGCTCAAAGTGGAAATGGGAGCTGGCTTTTTGCTTTCTTTCAGAAGATCCCGCTGCTGTTTGTACGTGGTCCATCTTGGTGACTGGCATAGGCTGGAATACATGCCTCTGCGGGCTTGGAAATCTCATGGCACCAATCAGGAGTGCTCTGGTCCTTATGGCAGGCATCAAATGGGCCCCTGCCAGGTCTTTGAACTACAAAAATAAATAGAGAATAGAACTGCATTGTTTTGGCGAGGCCCAGCCGTCTGTCTTGGAGCATGCTCTGGTGAGAGTGTTTAATTTGGATTTTGTCCATCCCATGTGGTAGCTGCAAGAGTGGAAGAACAGAACAATGTCAGGCCATACATTTAATGGTGTGCTGGCTTAGAGGTCCTCAGGAAACTGTTCCTCCCATTTTGTCTCTTCCCTCTTTGCTGAACTTCTGTGCAGTGGATGAGTAGCGAAGCAACATTGCAACTTTTATGCATTTCGATCTTATTGCTTTAGTAAAAGTTTGGTATTTTTGTTTGGGTTTTTTGGGTTCTTTTGGGGTTTTATTTTGAGGGGTTTTTTGGGGTTTTTGTGTAGTAGTTATTTGATATATAGACATAAGAAGAGTGCTTTTGAAAGGATGAATTCCCTGGTACAACCAATTCCTTTTCTGCCACTTTGGGAACCTAAAGCAGCTGTGAACTCAGTTCCTGACTATTCCAAGTTATCAGAATGGCACAAACCACTGGAAAGCTTGCTTTGCCTTCTGAATCTTTGGAAGGTAATTCAAAGTAACTGTGTTCAAGTTTGAGGTACATTTCCCACATTTTTATTAAATGATCAGGCCATGTTCTGAAATGGAAAGACTGGTTTGAAAATTGAGTTCTCAAGCAAACCCTTGGCCATATTAAAACCATTTTATTTGGCTTTAAAGCAGTGAAATTTCATTTGCTGTGAAAATCTATTTGTCATGCATGTCCAAAGCAGGACACAGCAGTGTGCACATCCTTTCAGGCTGTTAATTACAAAATAAAAAGGAGGATACTGTAGGCTTTGCTGAAAAAAATTAGGGTGGAGAGGGTTAGCTCATGATGTTTCTTGCTTGGCACAGTGTGTGACTTCTCCATACAATAAGTGATCCATATTTTGGTAAAAAAACCATTAAATTAACTTAGCAAGATGCAGGTCAATGCCAGTGATTGTGCCATTTAGTTATTTGTATCTGAGAGCTGCAAGTAGAAGCTGTAACTCTGTCTTTACTCAGCTCCATGGCGTTGGGAAGAGCTTCAGACAGAGCTGATGCTATTTCCCATTTGCAATAACATTTCACTGGGCTGGGTTTTTGCATTTAGCATTAAGAAAAGCACGTTGATCACGTCTGATTAAAGTTACATTGACACAAATACCCACTGAAATGGAAGAAGTAACTCACCCCTGTTTATGCTCCAGATGCTTATTGTACTGCTGTGCTCTGTTTCCCTGCTATGGTTTACTTCTAAGGTACAACAGCAAGAGAAATACATGGGAAAATACATTTAAAAAGCAATGTTTTTGTGATTTCTCTCCTAACTGAAACCAGGAAATACTAAAAATATCATGTGTATGAGGTGGTGTTGGAAAGCCTGATTCCTAGAAGGAATCACTGCAGATGTCTGTGGCTGTAGAGGGTAACTTTTGGGATTTCATCTCCAATTACTCACCCTTTACACATAAATCAAAGTTACATGCTTGGAGTGCAGCTCCACGGGCTGGGAGGCAGAATGCTCATCCTCTGAACTTCTGTTGCTTTTTTTTTTTTCCCTTGTTCTCTCTGTGTGTAAGAGTTGCAAAAGCCATCTCCCAGTTTGAGTACAGGAGGTGAAGGAGCAGAATACTTGAGGTGAGCCTTCAGGCTCATGAACAGACGTTGAATGACAAAACTTTAAATCCTTCCTTAAGGAGGTAGATTTATGTGGCTGGTAAGATGCATAGCTCTGTTTCTGGCAGTTTTCTGTGATATTTAAATGATAAAAAGCATTCTGCTGGTATCAGGCTGGGGCCTTGCTGATGAATGCTCTGGCACACTTCCTTCTTTTTCTTCTTAAACTCCCCCAAATAAGCTGGTTTCTCCTAAAATCCAGAACGTGATTTCTAAACTGAAATGTTTTTACCCTTCTAGAGTTTATAGTGTGCAGAGGCAACATCCATTTTCATTGTTTTGATTTGCACACTATCTTCTCTTAAAAAGCTTTAACCTCAAAACCTGGTCCTTCTTGATAGTATTCATACCCAAAGAGTCTCTTTATGTATCTTGAATGTTTTGTTTTGGCTTGCAGCTTTTTCAGGAAACGAGATAATTTTTTACCACCTGTATATTCCTTTTTCTGTGATTCCACTCTGTCAGCTGGTCCAGAGTTTTCCTCAGATATTTGAGTTTCCAAGTAGCCACTTGGTTAATTAATATTACTCAGCTGCACAGAAGGAGTCATTTAGAGTAATCACTTTGCCTAGGCAGAGGAAAATTGTGTGGCACAAGATTTACCTTTGCTTGTGAGGGCACAAAGTCACTGTTGTAGCATCTTTGGCAAATACAAATAAACTGCATAAGTTTAAAAATCTATATTCCATGTAAGAAAGGTTGAAGTGCCATGATTTCATTTTAAACAGTAGGGCACAGTGTGTTATCACAAGATCTGAGTTGCTGAATATTTTATATTTAATTCCCCCCAATGCAAAGGATTGTAGTAAAGAAAGACGCTGGACTGGAATATTAGTATCCACCCTGTTCTTACTTCAGATAAAAAACATCTTTAGAATAAATTTGAAGAGAAAATGTCGTTAAAATCTTCAAGAACTTATCTGTTTTTTTCAGAAAATCTCAAATGTAGACATAAATTTTTGCAACAAATCACAAATCCACCCCTCACAGTCTCTGCCTATATTTTCCTAGGAACCCATGTACTATACTCATAAATAATCCAAATTGTCCTTCTTGGAACTCATAGGAGGCTTGTTAGTTCAAAGACCACTACAGAGCCAACATGCACACTTTGTTGTTTCATGCTTTTCAGTCTTAGGAAATGAAAATTAATAACTGAGAATAAATTAAGTTGCTAATAAATCTTCAAAGCATCTCCACTCTTCTGATTTTAATGATGTAATTGATAATTGTGCAGATCAAAGATTCCCCTGGCACTGATGTAGCTTCTACAAACTAGTGTTAGGATAAGATATGCATTTGTGTAAAGAAGTAAAGATTTGTTTAAAAATGGATGTAAAAAAGATGTGCATTACATTTTCAGTCTATTTCCTAAATCTTGGTTTTGACAGTGGAGTGCAAATATTTGTAATTAAACATAATTTATTCTGCCAGCTACCTGCTGATGTTTTAATTCTTGAAGGGAGTGATTTGTCATTTTTTAATATTAGACAATAATAATTAGACAATTAATTTAATTAGATATTTAGTGTAAGGAATTAGTGTAAGAGCCATTGGAAAGACTCAGATTTGCAGATGCAGAGACTGGGAGGGTTGTGTCACATACAAACCCTTTTTAACAGCACAGGCAAGCAGTGAACCATGCTGTTGTTTGAACATTTCACTTGATGTGCTGTAAAAGAGAGCCCTTAGATGTGCCAGGTAAGTCTGGTATCTTGGGTCTTGCTTCACTTGGTTTCATTGTTGTTTGTAGGATTTAATGGTTCTAGGTGGCCCTGTCTCCAAATTATAGAATTTAGGAGTGGAGATTCATAGCTCTCACTGGTTTTGGGGTGCTTTGAGATTGATGTGGGGATCTGGGAGATCCCATTAAAAGAGTGCCTGTCATAGCCTTGAAAGTCAAAAATGAAATTGTTTGGGAATTGGGAGCAGACATTGTGCAACATTGAGCATATAAACCCCTGAGGATGAGTTTACTTAGGGTTGTTAATGGTGTATCTAAAGGGAGGGGGAAGAAAGTTTCAGAGATAGGAAGGAGAATGATGTGAATTGCTCCAGCAGAAACCAGACTTGGAACATGAAAGAGCAAAGTGCTGTGCCAAAGCAATTAGATGATATAAGCATAAGGCAGCAGAGTCAGCCAGCACTTATCTCCATTTATAAATAATGCTTCTGAACACTTCTTCCCATCCCTTTTGGAGATGGATATTCTGCTGTAAACCAGACCTGCTCTGAACATCAGAGTCTCACTTAGCCTGGATTAACCTGGTGGTTCCCAGCAGGATGTGGCGAGGTCAGAGCAGCACAGAGTGTCTCTGCTTTGGATACATCAGGTGTCAGTGCTCTGGGGTTACACTTTGTGATAAAGTTTGAACAGAGAACAATAGGAAGACATGAATCCTGGTTAGTCCCCTCTCATGAAGGAAACTAATCCTGCTCAAGTGAACACAAAATCTGTTTTTACTCAACTGAGGCAGAAAAGACCCTCTAAAAATGAAACAGGAATCCGAGCAAGTACTCCTCATCAACTTTGAAATTTTCAAAGCTAATGTGGGGTCTGGATGCCTTAAAACCCAATAATGGGAAAGGGGTTATCTGTGGTCCTTGTGAGGCTCTGGAAATGTCTCCTGCAGTGTTTAACTTGACAGAAATCACTTGTATTTCGTGCAACATTTCAGCATGGCTCAATACTTCACTTTGCAGACAAAGTATCATTTTTTTTTTTCCTAAAGAATTAATACCACAAACATGATTCTATATTTTTCAGACAAAATAGGTTGGTGGGTTGTTGGTTTTTTTTTTTTTTTTTTTTTTGTGTTTGATTGATTGGGTTTTTTTCCCAAAGAATTAATGCCACAGCCATTATCTGGTTCAGAGATTCCCAGACTGTGTTGAGATGACTACTTGCTGGGGACTGAGCCTGCTAACCCCTGGAGAAATTGACTGGAGCAGCAGGATCTTCTAGAATTCCCTTTTGATTGCAACGACAGACTGTTGAAATGGCTTTACCTGTCCTTTATCAGCTGCCCCAGCTGACATCTTCCCCTTGCATTTCCCTTTGATTGGCATTTCCATGGCAGACATAACCTTCTGTCTGAAGTATTATTTCATATCATATTCCTTTCCTTTAATTCATTGAATATGCCTTTATATTACTTTAAAATTGGCAATAGGAAGGAAGCCATGATCTAGAAAAATTTCTTTCTAACAGAAGGTGGCTGTGGAAGTGTGAGGCCTCCTCAGCTTTCGTTTAATAAAGAAATTCATGGCTAAATCAAAATAGAGCCTTTCAATCTGACACCCATTTTGTAGGCCCAAAAATGTGTGCATAACATTTTTTAATTTGTACCTGTAATAATATTTCTAGCTTCCCTCAGAGCTATGAAGAGACATTCAAAAAGCAATGTTCTTAATGTTTTCCACTGTCACCAAGTCATACATAGATATATGCTTAATGTTCCTTATTATATTATGAAACACACTTCTGCGTCTAGGTGTTTTGATTTTTGGTTTATTCTTTATTTCAGTCTAGGAAGATTTCTTTATTCAGAATATACACAAAGGGCTGTAACAGGGCATTTAATTTCTTGTAATGAAATAAGAAATTCACAGAAATTTTTTGCTACTTGTATCTTGGTTTTGATCTTCAAATTCTCACTGCAAGTGCTGCAAAGTGCTCAAAATTCAGGCAGGGCATTTTTCTCAATGAACTGAATCTCACAGAAAAAGCAAGCTGATAAGAGGACTGATAATATAATCCTGTCTAAATGCTTGTTTACCGAAAGACATAATTTTAATACACTAAAGAAATTTTCCCAATAATTAATTCTGCCAGCTAGAGAAGGATTTTCATCTCAATTAAGAAGAGGGATGAGAAAGATATACAATTGTAATATTAGGCTACTTTTCAAATAAATGGAAGACTTTTTCTGTATCAGCCCTTTGCCCTGTTTAATTCCATCTGATTTTAACCAGAGGGTTCTCCTGGGATGTAACAGCTTGAAGCCCATGAATTGGAAAGATGCAGGAGTTTCTAAAAGGCCTTCTAAAGAAATACAAGTTGTCTGAATCACCATAAGAAGGTGCTTGGAGTGGTTTGTCTTCCAATGGAGGTGCTTAATCTGAGGTGGGAAAAAGGAGGGACAAAGTCTGTGCAAACTTCATCTGATGTGTTATAGAAATGCAGCCATGAGTCCTCAAATGATTTTTTGTAGTGGGATTACCCAGGTGTGTTGTCCTGCAGATGCATAAAAAGAGCTGAAACAATCACTGAGCAGTACATGACAAAATTTTAGCTCCTTGCAACAGCCCTGGTCAGCCTTGACTTCCTTCATTCAGCAATTAAGGACTATTCTGAGTAAATTTTAACTAATATTGATCTTTAAACCACCATGAACTCTGCTCCTAACCAACTAATTAGAAGATCAAGCTGAGAATCTCAGCAGCATTTCGTTAAGAAAGGCCTAATGCAAAGAATTGGGTTTTTAGAATGGCTTTGACAAAAACCATATTATATGCTTAAATACTTGGCTTGATTTCAGGAGTGGAAAGAAGCCAACACTGTTTCATGATAATAGCATTTATTTAGAATGTGACTTTGTAGGCAGATTCTAAGAAAAGTCTTAGTTGCAAATGTTTTCCCTTTTATTATCTGAAGAAGACAACCCAGAAGTTGTTGCTGTTTTCGTTTTGACCTGTAGATATTACTTTAATTGCCATAATTTCACATGTTATTTAAAAGGAAGAGTAATTTCTAAAGGTCAAGAAATTGGATTTTTTCTGTATCTCTTTTTAAAGGAAGCTTACAAGTTGAATTGTGTACCTCAGGCTGTTTTTCCTTACTTTTGTTCTCTAGCAGTGTTCTTTCTGATTGCTTGGATACCACATGGTACTGTAGCCCTTTTATCTTTTATGTGACTATCACCTGCAGGCAGTTCCATCTGAGCTCCTGATCCCTGACCACAGCTTCTCCTAAACCTCTGTGAAGCATCAAAAAAATTTAACAAAAGGCCAGAGAAATGAATGATTTTTTTTTTTCTTTTATTGTTGTTAAAGGATCTTAGTTGGCTGTCCAGGTTATCACCCTGCTCATAAATGAAAAATGTATTTACTGAGTCTTGTCTGGTCTCTTGGGCTCGTGCTCCTTGAACAGTAATAAATGTCCTCTGGATCAGACCACCGTGGTAGGCTCTCAGTTGGATATCATTGATTCCAACAACTCTCTCAGGTTCCATAATCTCAGTTTTGCTGCAGTCATTTTCTTCATTTTGTTACATCCAGCAGCACGTCCTGTACCACGGTGCTTTGCAAGTTGAACTTGGTGTGAACTCAGGGGTGATACCCTGCTTCTTCCTGGTGGAGTTCTGTTTGAAAGAGTGAAATTCTGTAAATGTGAGCCCTTAGCTACGTTGGGACTTCCACAGCTAATTAATGTTCAGTTTTTCCCCTGTGTTCTTCAGTCATTAATGAAAGAGGGTGCAAGGGCTATCAATGGAACAATTTGCTATGACTCCATTGACCACTTTTGGCTATTTTCACACCTTTGTGACACAGAGCAAGTTTGGCTTGAAGTGGCATCTTAACAATGCTTCTTTACCAAAAATATCTAAGAGCAGTGGAACAACCCTGGTGTTTAATTCTCTCATGTCTGTTGGATCCAGTTCCAAGCTCAGAACTCTTGCTCCCTAGCTGATCCTCAGGGAATGTTGAGCAATGGCTTGCTCTGATCAGAATTGTCTCTCACCTCTCTGGGGCAGTTCCTTGGCATCCCTGCTCTGCTGGCTGAGTGCTCAGAGCATCAAAGCCCATACAACTGTAATTTTTGTACATCTGGGATGTGGACCAGGATATAGGGGTCCGTTTTTTTTCCAGGAGAGAAGTTTTGAAATGCAATTTCAAATATTGCAATTGGCAATTTGGGATGAGTGATGAAAGCATTACTTAGACCTGCCAATCCTCTTCATGAGTCAGACCTGTTTGATCTGCTTGCCTCTTCCAGTCATAAACATGTAACTTCATCCAGTTTGTTTTGCCTCCAAATATTTGTCCTAAAACCACACTACAAACTGCAACAATTTGGGAATCTGCTTGTCTGGCAGTTTAGACCAATGTGATGGAGTCAGGAATGAACTCTTGTTAGCTGGGTCCCCACCTCTGTGCTTGGTCCTGCTATTGCTGGTTTGCATCCTCACCACCTAAAGCTACTTTGAGAATTATCATTTCAAGTGATAATTTTAAGTGCAAACCCAGAGATGGTTGCACTGAATGGAAAATTCTATGTTAATGAAAAATATGCTTCTAAAGTACTTTCCCATTGTATTTAATGTTGGAACGTTCAGCACCAGGGAAAAATGAAAATAGATGTATTATTCTTACCCTAATCCTTCCATATATTGCAAGCAATCTGTTGCTTTTCCCACTTGTTCTTGGACTATATTTATAAAACTAACATAGCAAGGTACCACAATAAAACACTCTCCAGCTGACAACAAAATCTTTCTCAGTATTATTGGAGATTTTCTATGATAAGTTGAACTTTGACAAGACTATAACTGAATAATACTGGTGACATTTCATTCTTCATCTACCAAAAGAAACAGAGGAGAAAGAGGGCCAAGTAATTATTTTATCTTGTGCATTGAAACAATGCGTATTTTTATACGAGAGGCTCTCTCGTGTGACTTTCTGCTTTGTATTATCAGAAGCATTGAATCATTTCCCTGGCTTTTCCTCTTGCAAAGCATTCTTGTTTTCTTGTTTAGACCTTTCTCAGAGCAGTCTCTCAGACTGGAGGCTCATCTTGGCTGGTATTAGTCCAGTTTTAATGCTGTGTGTCGAGGCAAGTGTCCTGCCTTGTTTGCTATAAACCCCTGAGCATGTCCTTGGCAGAGCAGGTATTTCAAGCAACCAAAACCCTCTCACGTTGCAAAGCTCTGTTTAGTTAATGACAATCCTCTCTTTGCTTCCTCTTCTGAGCCTTCAGCAGACACCAAGCATAAATAAAGCTCTTAGCTGCAGTTTATAATGTGGTGGTGGCCAAAGATAAGAGAGGCAGCTTTGAGTCCATCCCCTGTGTGCCTGGTTATCTGAATCCAATGTGGAATGCATGCCGAAATGGAAGACACTTCACAGAAGTTATGTTACTTATGTCCCACAAAAGGGTGGGGAAGAAAAAAATCCCTGAGTTTTTTTCTTCATCTGATTTAATGGGATAGTATCCTGATTATTTATTTGGTACTTCTAATACTGTACTTTTCCCTGAGAAATGCATGCCTAGACATTTCCATTGGTGTTTTCTCTTTCAAATCACCCTACTCCAGTGGATAAAAACCTGCTCCATATTGAAGTTACTGTCATAACTTAAAGTAGTTTGATTCCAAGTATTGTGGGGAAAAACCTTTTCCAACCTAAAATTTGATTTTGTAAAATGGCTGAAGTCTTCATTTTAATGTCTGGAATAAACAGTCCTCACATACTTCAGGCCACAGTAACTCTTCCAGAAAACAACAGTAAATGTACAACAGGACATGTAATACTGTAATTGTTTATAGTCATTAAAGAAAAATAAAATCAAAATTGAACTTCACCTTTTGAAGGAGGCTCACTGAACTAAAGCTAATGCTGGAAAGTAATCACAAAGACAGGACAGCGTTAATGTGTCTGTGTAGGCAATACTGTACATCTATCTGTCTGGATATATGATCATGAGCTGGAGATTGTTTATTGTCAGAGGCTGAGTGGCTAATAAATGCTGGCAATGGCTTGGATTCACTGGAATGCTGCGCAGCTGCAGCATTAGTCAGACTTTCCCTTTTCTGAATTCTGTAATCCCTTCAATATTGCATTAAATATGTTTTCAATATTTATCTGGATAAAAATGTGCTGAATATTGCAACTGTTTAATTCTGATGTTCGTCACGTAGAAAATCTATGTAAGGCAGAAGGTAACAAGGTTTTTATTGCTAAAACCTACTGCAGCTGGTTCTTGTGTCCTTTTGTGCTTGGGCTATTTATGGTGCTTGGTAAACCTTTGCAATCCCTTGGAGGTGGAGGCATGTCAGAATTCCCAAAGCCAAATTCAGACCTTAGTGCTTGGCTGAACTCACTGAACTGACCCGTCACCCTGCACAAGAACCAAGAGCTCCTATGGATTTCAGTGTCAGTAGAGTTTAGCAGATGGATTTTGGATTTGTTGTAGCTTATAGACCAAATACTTGATGAGCCAGGAGTCTGAATGGTTTATTAATATGTCACTATTATTTTATTAGTTTTCCTAAATGATTAGCCAGTCTATTGTTAGCTAATCTATTGTCTTTCTTCCAACGTTTCTTTTGAAACAGTTTTTATCTATGAACCAGATTATTTGGATAAGAGTGATTGCAAATAATGATGTGGGAGCAGGGAAATGTGCTCCCCTTATGTTGTGGGTTCAGAATTGAGACAGGGAATCCAAACCCGTGCAGCTCAAGTTAACCACATGGCCTAATGCAGTCCTGGCGGTGCTGAGGCTCTCTGTGTCCATGTGTTTCCACCAGCAATTTCTTTCCCAGCTGCTGTTGGGAAAAGAAAAAGGGAAGCCTACTATGTGGAAAGGTTTGTAGATACCAAAGATAACCCATTGCTGCTTGGGATGATTGCTTTAGACATTAGTCTGACCTGGAAGCAAGTGGGCTGAAGGCATTAGGAATAAAGGAGGTCATTAAAAGATCCTACACAGATCCAAATTATTTTTTGTACTTTTTTTTTTTTTTTGCCCATCTGTGTCAGTAATTGCTTGGTCAGACTCAAGCAGAAGGGCTATTGAATGCATTAGCTGTAGGTCACTGATTCAGGCAGATTAGCAGCAGCAGGAATGTGCACTGAGAGTGGGGTGAATTCCTGGTGTCCGTCTGTCTGCTCCTGGCCTTTGCCTGGCACTTAAAGCCGACATCAGTCGCTTCTTGGCAGTCACAGTGGCACCACTGAACGAGGGGGTCATGGAGTCTAAACCATCCATTCATCCCAAAGTGCTCCCTTAAGGAAAAGGTGGGAGTTTGTCGGGGAGGCTTGAAAGAAAGTTGCTTCCGTTCTGTGGAAATGCAGGAAGCTTCAGGAAAAAGAACTGCTAACACCATTTGGGACGTAGAAAAAAGCCCATGTTTGACAGAATTATTGTAAGCAGACATTGCAAGAGAGTCCTAGTATGCTGGAATTCCTACATAATAATCTGCAACATAAACTTGCATTGCTTTGTTCCATTATCTCTTGATGATTAAGGTTTTTCATCTACTCTCTTGACGGTGACTCATTGGCGAAACATTTTATGTGATTCAAATAGCCAGAAAAATTGAATACTCGTTTCTTTGTTCAAGAAGGAACCCACAAAAAAGACAGAAAGGACACAAGCATTGTTATCTGTGTTTGAATTTTGGCTTTCCAGCATTTTCAAGTACAAAAGGCAGTTTCTTATAGCATGCTTTACAAAATGTTGATATATAAGTGCGTTTTACCCACCCAGTTTTTAATCAGCGTGTCCATATCTGGTCTTTTTAGGCAAACCAGTAATTTTTTGTTTTAGTAATACCTCAAAAAGCAGGTAGAAGCAGGTGAAGGCCATTCCATTGCAGGCACTGCATATTCCTGCAAAGAAGGCTGGTGGCTGTAGATCTGCTCTCGATAGTAAAAACATACAGATATTTTATCCAATTCTTGCAGAATTGAAAATCACAGCACAGCCAATCTAACACATTACTTGTCTGGCAGAATACATTGCATATCAGTGGTTTGGGTTTTTTTGGTTTTGTTTGTGGGGTTTTTTTTTTTTTGGTTATGTGGTTTGATTGTTTGGGGTTTTTTTCAAGACTGCTGTAAAGAAGAACAAGAAGAAATCCAGGGAATGGAAACTATTAGATGAATATCAGTTGAGCATGGCTCCATGTGTTGTTAACTTGCCCTCATAGCATGAGATGTGTCTGATCAACTGGAAATCTGAGAGAATTGATTAATAATAATAATAAAAGGAAGATACACAGAATCTGAGGAATACAGACATTCCCCCCCAGCCCTGGCAGGACCCCTGTGCTGTCGTCACAGTTGCAGCTCAGTGAGGCAGTTGCACATCCCTGTCCCCTCTGGTAGCGTCACAGACCCAAATCCACACGTCCTCTTCTGCTGCCATGTCACATTTACTTAATTGGTTTTCCACTGTCACACCACAGCTGCTTTTGATATTGCCCAAGCAACTTTTTTCTCACTCAGCAAACATGTTTCACATTATGTTTGCTCCAGATCAACAGGCATTCATTTTTTCTATCAGATGGAACTTTCAGCCCCCAGTCTCGAGTGCTGCAGGCTCCTTTCTCTCAGCTCTTGCTTTCTGGCTGCACAATATTTTTCCAATCAAGCTTTGCTTCAGGCCTTTATTCAGAAGCTGAGTGCAAATCACCCTGAGATATGTGAAATGCAGTTTAGGTTATTAGTGAGCATCCCAGCTCTCCTTGAGGCATCTCTTCCCTTCCCCATACAAATTCAGGCGTTAGTATCAGTCATTATTGTTTGTTTACGGTCAAGGAGACGCTGACCTCGGCTGGGATTTACAATCCTTGTCTCAAACAGCCCGTTTTGTTTGGCAGGACTTGCTGGGTTTCTATCTCTGCTGCTCTTGTCTGGGTCTGCCAGCACATAGCAGGGGCTGGGAGGGGGCTCCCTCTATCCCAGGATGGTCCATGGGGCTGGGAAGGAGCAGTGTGCCCTCCCTGCCTTGCCAGGCTGGCCCTGAGGTGCCCTTCTCAGGCAGACACTCGTGGCTTGACCTCAGCAGAGGAGCCCACCAATTATCTAGGTATGGAAAAGTGTTGTGCAAGGATAAGGTGGAGGAATGGTGTGTCACAGAGATGCTGTTATTCAGAGATAGGTATCTGCAATGTTTTTGTTTGAGGCCACTTTCACAGATACGAAAAGCAGCTGCTCTGCACCTGGTTTGCATCTAAAAAACCCTGTGCTCATGGATAACTACACAACTAAAAATAACATTGCAAGTCTAATGTACTTACACTCATAAAACCTCAGCTTTGCTATAGGTGCCCTGGAATAAGCAAAGAAGCAATTTTGTCAAGCTTTAATGCAGAATAATTTTATATTTACATTATTAAAAGCAGAGAATTAGGCCAAGAATGTGTATGGCCAGACATTGTTTGAGGGGTTTGAAAACACAATTTCTTGTTTATTTTTTCTGTCTGGAAGGTGGTTGATAATCCTGACAATCACCCCACAGTCTGGCTGTTGGGTTTGCAGTGGTAGCTGTTCTTATTGCCAGTCTGGATGTTCATTTGCTAGATTCAAGCTACAATTAAGAAAAAACAGGAGATGTCTAATAGCAGAAATGGAGTTCCAGAAAAATAAAGGCATTAGGGTTAGATCCCTCCTCACAGAGCTCGTTTTGTAGGGTCTCATTTTTGGGTTTGGGTGTCTTCTTCTTTTCCTGAAAGATAGAAACAACAAGTTTATAGTCACTCTACCCAGTAATGTAGTCCTTCAACAAGTCTATTTGCTGTGACAGCAGTCAGAAATTAAATGCCTTTTTATTGGAGTCTACCTGCTTTATTTAAAATACTGATAGCAATTCTGTTCTCTTTTTGGATTTTTTTGCACAATCCTCAAAAGCATCTCTTCCATCCTGGGTATGAGAAGGAAATCATGGACTTCAGCAGAGATCTTTAATGGGAAAACTACATTTTACCTGGGAGAATAACATCATGTGGCAGGGCTATGGCAACAATAACACCTCTACTGCCAGAAAACACTTAACCTGGGTGGCTCAGATGGCCCCAAATATTTAAGAGCATTTTTCTTATACTGTAAATTCCCTGTGGTACATTATTTTCTACTGAGAGCTAATAACTACCCTGTCTGTAAAGCAACTGGTCTTAAGTTTATTAGCTTGCAAGACAGAAAAATAACAGACACATATCACTGCCATTTAACAAAGATATCTTTCATGGGTTTCTGTATTTTTTCATATGCTCCACACGTTTCTCTTTAGTTAGAAAAACACATTTTCAACCACATTCGGAGTAACTTCTTAGGAAGCAAAGCACGTTTTCCAAAGAGTCCTTAATGCTTCACCAAACACTGGGTTCCTTTGCAGAAAGTCCTGAGGGTTTTTGCAAAAGGAATACCATGTCAGCTGTTTCACTCTTGCCATTGCAGCCATAGTCTTCCTTGGCGTCGTGGGGGGATGGATCACCCTGGTTAAGTGGAAAATGGTGGAACAAACTGATTTCATCTGGAATTGACTTCTCCAGGCAGACTAAATCCCCATCCACACTTCTTCAAATGTACCCTCTTGTGATAACAACCAGTTACACCTGAACTTGCCCAGGTCACAGCAAAGTGCAGGTACCGTGGAAAAAGTGGAGAAAAAAGCTTGGCACGTTTGGCAAAATTATTTTTATTTTAAACTGGCCTCTACAATTTTTGGAATGTGTATTTCAGCCAAGAAAACGCTCCTCCCCAGTGACTCAGCTTTTGGGTTGAGCCATGTGGAACTTCAAAAGCTGAAGCTGAGTGTTGGGAAAGGCCCCCTTGAGGGCCTGGCACTCTCCTGAAGTCATGGCAAATGTTTTGTTAGCTTGAATGAGGATGAGCCTGGGATTGTTCCTTTTTTTCAAGACCATGCAGAAGCCCAAATACCAGTTGCCCTGGCAAATAATAAGAAAAATCCAGAGGAGAACAATAATTGTTCATCCTGGAATGTCAAGATGTAAAGCATGGACTGCAGTCCCAAGCTCTCAATAAGATGAAAAGCAGAGACTCTAATTTTCTTTTTGTGTGACCCAATCACACACAAAGTTGCCCAAAAGCCTGACTAGGTGGTACCTTAGAGGACAAGGAACTGGGATAAAAAAATCCAGAAATTATCCAAACCTCACACTTAAGGGAAGCTTTGACATGCCAAAATGTTAACTTAATTTTTCTGGGTGAGTGGCTAATTTGTAGAGGGATTATCAGTGTGCCATACTTGTGGAAAAGAAGCACAGAACATTGAGAAATGTTTGCAAAATGTGGATGGTACAATCTAGGGTTTTATTTGGAGAGTTTCCCAGGCATTCCAGAAATGAAAGCTTTTATATCTTGAATTTGAAATGAGATGGCTTTTAATGAGCTGTTTCAAAGTGTCACATCTAGAATTTAGCATTCAGGGTGCTTAGGAAAATTTGATTGTCCCTTACTCTGCCACTAGACCAAAGTTTCCAAACAGCAAAAAAAATTTCCTAAGATGTTGTGAATATCCATGTGAGAAATGCAAAGTAGGATTGCACATAGAATTAACCCACTAAAGGTGTTCCAGGCAGCCTTATGGGATTTATCTGCCATTCCACATTCTTTAATTGCTGCCAGATAACACAGTAGATCCAGTATTTCCCTTGCTAAGGGTCATTTTATGACTACACCAATTTCAGTGTAGAGTGTCTTGCCTCATAGATTCTGTTTTATCTTGAAACCATCAAGGACTGTGGTGATGCAAACTATTGTAATGAATAAACACTGTCGCTATTTACAGTATTTTATCTCTGAATATGACCTTTAAATTAAGAATTACTTACTCAGAGTAACTCCTCTGAGTTATTCAGAGCAAATACTTCTGACTGAACCCAAGGACAAACATGGACATATTTATAAATTTCATGAAAGGGCATGTTGGATGTTGAAAGCTCTTGCATTGTTTTTCCACAGAGAAAAAAACAGCAACAAATCAGTGGTGCCTGCAGAACAGGGTGGAGATGTGTTCCCAGGTTCATGTGCATCTTGTCCCCATCCACTTTGCATTAGTTGCTTCAATCAGGGGAAGGTTTCTTTCTCTAGCACTGCAGACTCATTTCCATCCAGCTCCTGATTCCGGGGCAGACAATGACAGGAGGAGAAAAAGGATATTTGGGTGGATAATGTAAAAAGCTTCTGCCCTCCTTTCTTTCCAGTTTCTGAAGAATTTCTCTTTTTTGTGGTTTTTCATGGGCTTTCAACAATAATTTGGAAGGTCTATTGATTTAGAATTAAATGTGACTGGTGCTTTTTCCAGAGTGCTTTGAGGTCGTGGTGCCAAGTTCCTTCTGCTTTATGAAGTCCCTAAATGAACACAGAAATTCTTGAGTGTGATCAACACAGCTGGGAAGGAGAAGGTGTCAAAAACAGCTTAAAAAAATCTGGGATCTTTAGTATTGAGAGTTGATCTGCCCTTCCATCTCTTTGTGCACTTGTGTGGTTGACTGGAGCAGATTTACAGATGGTGGAGGTAAACTCTGGGCTCGCAGTCAGCCCCGGCTCCGTCCGCACGTCCTGCTCCCACGGGATGGATGTGTGCTCCATTAGCTGTGGGTAAACACTCCTGTGTGTGTGGTTCACCAAACAGCCCTGCCCTAACCAGTGCACATCCTAGGCCAATAAAAAAATCATTTAATGCTGCCACCAAGCACAGTGGTTTCCTGTAAAAGCCTGAGAATGCAGCTCGTAATCTGAAACTGTTGTGCGAACGCTGACATGTATTGTTGAAGGTTTTCCCACTCCATCTGAAGGGGAAGAAAAATGATTTTTTGTTTTTGTGGTTTTTTTTTTTTTTTTTTGATGTTTGCCTGTTTGTTTTAAAAATCACGTCATAGTCTTACAGTCAAAATTCTCAACTTTAAAAAAAATACAATTCAGGGTTCATAAATATATTTCTGCTTTCGTCTTTTAATTTGCTTCGTTTGTCCCTTTTCAAATGTAAATTGATCTTTGCTGAAATGCCAATTATGCTACATTTAGTGTATAAACATAAGGAATATGGGCTTGAGTTTCAAAATTCTGAAGTTTTAAATATTTATTCAGATGAGTCTCTTTAGCAGAACATATTTTTAATTAACTTTTTGAAATGCTAAAATATGGCAAAATCTACCTGTTGAAGGTCAGCAATCTACTTCTAATCCTTTTTCACTCTCTGAGGAAATGAAAAGATATTTAAAAGACATTTAAACTGTTATTTAGATATATTTATCCATTCCTGGTCTCTGAGATGGGCCAAAATTCATGCAATGCTGAGTGAGTAATCTATATGGAAAAAACCATAGAAAAAAGTCTCTGCACTTGGAAAAGGCAGAAAAAAATACCTAAAAAATTGTAGCATTTCTGTCTTTTGGGGTCATTAAGCAGTAAGAATTTACACACAAAACCTTCCTGTGAGGAATGTTTTCAACTTTTAACAAGACAAGGAAAAGTGGTGTGGGCTACAGTACAGCAATATTTACTTTACAGTAGGTATTTGATGGCATTTAAAGCATATTTGACTGGTTCTACAGGAGTCTTGGTTCCCTTAATTTTATCATAATAGGAAAATAATTGTTTCCTAAAACTGGAAAAGCTTCAATATCCAAAGACTCCTGTCCTGACTCTACTTGCAGTAAAAAGATTTATAAAAATATGTGTCATCACAATTTTCTTTTCCTGCAGAATCGCCCCATAAATGACATTATCACTGTACTTGGCACTGCAATTTGCACATTATATAAGCCTAAAACAATTTGGGACATTAATTTTCCCTCCCTATTGTAGTCTGTGAATGGAGTGACACCATGAATGGAAGACCCCATAAATGACTGCTAATTATAGGACCAGACTGAGTCAAAAGGGATGAGTTCTCATTTTACTTTAATTGATAACTTCACTTCTTAGCCAACAGGACCAGATAATTCATGATGACAGCAGCAGTTAATAATTTGGAAATACACATTTTCAGTGATACTTCCAGGGTTTATACATGTGATACAAATTTACAGTGTGATAAATCATTTTTAGGGGAAATGTTTTCTTTAAGATTTTGTTCTATATTTATTTCAGAGATTTCAGGAACAGCAAAAAATAAAGTCCATTATAGGACAAATGCTGCTGACATTGGGATAAATAACTTAGGAATAAACTCTCTAGTTAAATTGGAGTGGGTTTGAATTTAACAATACCTTAATGGAATATTATTATATATTTGAACTAAAAATGGAATAAACACGTCATAACCTGTACTTAAGCTGAAAAGTCATCTATAAATGTTACTCACTGCAGATCAGTTTGTTACTGATGTAAAAGTCAAGCTGCTAATTTGAAAAGGAAAAAAAACTTTGAACATTTTTGGGCTTAATATGGTTTCAGGAAGTGCAGGCTTCTTTATGATTTGTTTTTGTCTGATAAAAAATAAAAGTATGAAATAGGATAAAACTTTTTCATGTAAAACACTTCATTTAGAGGTCTAGTGCTGGCTGTACCAAGAGGAACTTAGAGCTGAGCTTTTTCTGATGATCAGGAAGATGCAATATCTAAAAAGAGATGAGCAAAACAAACCTAATAGATCCCTGAACTTCTATGTCCCTGTCTCCTGCTTCACCAGATCTGTCTGTTCTCATTTAGGTGGGCTTCATCCCAGGAAAACAAGTCTGTCTCACCAGGGATTTTAGGATGCTTATGAGTGCTATCCTCAGATGTACATTCAGGCAACACAAAATAACTGGGAGAAGAGCAATAACTCTCAAAAACTGATAGCAATTTTTATTCCAGCAATAAAGTCACTTATTTTTAAGAGCCATTTAATACAGATACTTACAGTATAAAGATAATACAAATTGCAATGAATCACTGGTAAAAGCTGTTTATATTTTTTCTCAAGGACAGGGTTCTCACAGTAAATAGAGATAAATATGTGTATGCAAAGATGTTTTGGAGGCCTTGTAAGCTGGATCAAGTCTGTACCAGAGAAATTAGACTCTTCTTCCTGTCTAGGAATAATAGAGCAAATCCCTCCAGGCTTTGTTTGAACAAATTCATCTCGTGTCATGACTCTGAAAGTGAAATCTCATGGAGTATAGGAAAAACAGCACAGACACCACTGAGCTCTTTAGTCCCTTCACTGTTTGTCCTTTCCTGATTTACTGCTGGACCAAACTCATTAACTACTGCCTCTGTAATAGTCCCCAGACCAAATTTCACAGCTTCCATTTCAACTTCTGTTCAGTGTTTGACCCACTGTCCTTGTGAAACCCTTTCAGGAGTGCTGGCTTAATTTCAGGGGGAGTACTGGGGCTTTTGAGCTGGGGGAGATGGGGACAGTTTTGCAGTATTTTATGAGCCTCTACATCATCCACAAGCATTAAAGCAACATCTTAGAAACAGCAGATTCTTAGAAAACAAGAGTAATAGTCCTCTGTCAAAAATCTGATCCATACCCAGCATTAAATAGCCCACTTTCTGAAATTAGGCTTCTCTTATTAAAAAAACTGCAGCACCAGATTCCTTGGCAGTCAGTCTCTCTTGCACAGACCAGTTTCCTTCACACTTGCCTCCACCTATGCTGCCCCAGCAGTGCAAATTTTCATGATGATATTCTGTAAACTGCATCTCAGAATGGCCCTTGCAGCTGAGGAAATTGAAACCTAATGGGAAAATGTTTATGGCATATTTATATGAAAATGGTCTGCAAAAATAACTATAAGCAAAATCTTTGGATGTGGGTGACAGAACCATTTATACTCAATTTTATTTTTTATTTTTTGTAAATGGATACATTGATATTTCCAGCTGACTGAAAATATGTTATTTTGAAAGTTAGGAGCAGGTTTGCCTAACAAGTCCAGCTTTATCACTAAAATGTAAAAATGATTTGTTATTTGTATTTAAAATTTCATTGTTTCTATTGAATAACAGGACTTTGATAATGGATTTGGCTTGTAGAAAATGATTGTATCTTTTGCAGCAGAAACCATGAAACAAGATTACTTTGACCTGAATTGTTGCTCAGTTGTGGTTTCCTAACCCATTGTTAGGAAATAAAGACATGGTGCTTTATATCATTAAATTGGCTAGATAATAGAACTCCAAGGTGAAAACTTTTATCTTAAAAATATCTTCACAGATTGTGACCAGAAGTTTCTTTTTTACTGGTGGAAGCATGGTAGAAAAGATGAATGTAAGGGATGAGTAAAACACTGCTTTGTTTTATATTTTTATTATTATGTTTTATATTTTTATTATTATGTTTTATATTTTTATTATTATGTGTCAGTTTTAGCTGCAGATGTAACTAATGTGTCTACCTGCACAGAGACAATTATTAAAATGAAATAACATCAAACATTTCTATTTCCCTGCAGTAACAGCACAGGCTGACTCTCAGCTCCCCCTGCATGGGCACAGGGATGCTTTGTGTTAGAAAAACCTTTCCTCCCCCTGGGAACAGTCAGGGTCTAATTACAGTTTCATTACAGGATTGCAGGGTTTATGTCCTTTCAGTCCCAGTCCTAAGCATTTTGTGCAGCTGGTACCAAGAAAACTATTTGACTAGGAATTGTTGCTGCTTTATGCATTTTTTTTCCCCCACAAATGGATAAAACTGATTCAATTAAATTTATTAAAGGTGTTTATTAAAATAAATTCCATTAAATTTATTTATATGTAGGAAACAAGCTGGTAATTTGCAATGATATTTATACAATATCATTGTATATATGTTACAATATATTGTAAACTTAGTGATACCTAAATCTCTTCTATCTAAGGTATTATAATTGCTAAGAAAAAATTGGGAACATTTATATATAAATAAAAACATTTTTACCAATCTCACCTTGACTATTCAGAAAGAACTTTGAAGCAGAGTTCAGTTTATTAACTGAAAAATTTTGAGGACTTTTGTCACAGGTTGGTGAGGGTAATAATCCTCAGCAATGTTTTCTTTTGCTTTTCAACAGCAGCAAGGCCTCTGGGGATCTATTAAAGAAGTGAGGGTTTTATACTGCATTTCAGTGCATTTCTAAATCTGTTTGTGTCATCAGCCTTGTTGTACTTTAGTTTGTGGCTCAGCAGATTTAAACTTTATAGAGCTTGATTGAGGGTTTTCTCTGGAAAAAGTTCTCACCAAAATACACAACTTGGCTCCTTCAGATTTTTGGTTGTTTTGGTAGAGATACAAATACAAGAAGAAGAGATCACCAAAGCTGAAAAATAGCCACCAGTCCTCTCAAAGCTCCTTCTTTAGAGGAGCAGGAAAAAGCTGTGAGAGTGGGAGATCAAACTGTTGTGTTTTTAGGTCTGTCTGCTCCCTGGCAGTGGCTTAGTCAGCACACAGTCCTGTAATACTTTCCAAACATCACTTTGTCTGTCATCCACCCCACTCCCTCGCCAACAGTTGGTGGGGAAGTGGGTTCTACAGTCAATTTCTAGGACGGTCATTAAGATACACATCTGTTAAATTATCATATTTTCAGGGAACCAAAGCATGTCTGCCCAAAAACATATGAAGGCTGTTTCATACAAAACCTGACCAAGAAAATATTATTCTTAAATCATTAATTGTAAAATGGAACAATGAACATTGTGTATGAAAGAAGATCTTGTCCAAGGTAGAAAATTTAGTGGAGCTGGATACAGATATCATTTTTTGCTCCAGTTCTATACTGTCTCTATACCTACCATATCTCTCCTACCTATCTTTCAGTGAAATGGATTTATTTTATGTCCTAGACTTGGGTGGTTGTTTAACCACCTCCCCCAGCCACGATTCCTCAAGAAATTTACACTCCAAATGTATCCTCCATAGGACATGAAAATAACAAACAAATGGGAGGGTAGGAAATTAAGTACAGGAGGTAAAGTAAATAAAATTATAGAGCCAGAACTCCAGCTGCTGGAAATTAGTGTATTCCTATTGAAGCTTATGCAATTACACTAACTGAGCAATTGCTGCATTATTTTTTCACTTCTTTTACCCTTTGTTCCCTCCCTTCCTTTGAGCTTTGAGTCAAGTGAGCTGAATTAAGGTCAGCTGAGGTGCACCCTGTGATGGGTCTGTGGGGAGAGGGAAGAGGCTGGGGAGCTGGGGAGCCTAGCAGAGAGAAGAGGCAGTGTCTACCAAGACTGTAGCTGTGCATGCTCTCAGGTTGGGTTTGGGTTTGTCTCCTTTCCACCTTTTCCCCCTCCCTACAGGAGTTCCCTGAGAGGGAAGACTCCTTGCTGGTGTGGGGAAGAGGGCACCACACCTTCAGGGAAGGCAAGCAAGCCATCAAATAAGATATTAGCAGGGGGGATAAGGTCCTAGCCACACTCCATAAAAACACAAAAATCAAGTGGTTTTCCCTTCCCTGTGGGTTTCTCAACCCTGCCTGCAGTGAGCCTCAGAGCAGGACTCCAATGTGCATCACTGTGCAGGGAAGGGAGGGGGTGGACCTGATCTGAACTGTGCCATCAGGACATCACCAAGAGGAAAAGGGAGGTGGACCCAGAGGGAATGCATGCTGTGGGGTGGCAGCTGTGTAAATTACCACAATAGTGGGGAAATAATAATGGCTGCAAAGCTAGAGTTGGTAATAAATGGAGTTTTTGACTGAGGTGGTTAGAATGGGTTTAAGGTAATGGTGAGGTTTGTTTTTTTTAATAATGACTTTTCTAATTTTAACTTGGAAAGCAAAATTTATCCTTTTCATTAGAGCTCCACAAATAAATGGATGACTGTTTTGAAATTAATTTCCAGTACAAATGACATTTCTCATCCAGATTTTATTTCCTGTAGCTGTTACACAGTAAATCTCTCCTGAGTCAGACTTGATCCATTGCTCATTCAATACTTAACTATATATAGGTTTGTACATCATTGCTCATAAATACATTAAAAGTACATTAATCTGTGAAGTTCTATGAAGCAAGGAGTGTTAACACTAAGTGGATTTGCAGTTGTAATTCATCTGCCTTTTGCATTAAGGTGCAGTCTTTAATTACGTGTTCACACGTACTCCAGACTGTTTCCAACCTTGGTCTTTCTTTTCATTATTCACTGCAGAGCCCTTTCTGTCTTTAAGGCTGGAATTAAATATGGAATTGTACATTTACTTTTAGCCTCATTTAGGATATCCATCAATGTACCAGCAAAGTACCTGGAGAATATGAAGGCATTTATCTCCTCTTGACATACAGGGCTGCTATTTCCATCTTACAGAGGGAGAACTTTAAGAGAGGAAGGAGAGTTGTTTAATGATATCAAGGTGGATTTAACCTGACTTAAAAAAAGAAATAGAGAGAGAAAAAGCTTAGAGGGCAGAGTATCTTAAATCCAGGACTGATCTGCATTTCATGGGATGAAACAGCACCTATTTAGAGGTGTGTGGTTTTGAGTAGGAAAAAAGCAACACAGGCTGGACAAAATGGTGATGTCTGCAAATACAACAATGCCACCATAAGATCCTGTGAGGGATCTGCCTGTGAAGAATTTTTGCAAAGATGTTAACCAACTGATCTGTAGAGCTGCCCTTTCAAAGCTCAGTCCCAGGGGATGTGGCTCTTGCTGGGGGTGGCTGTGAGACCAAGGAGCTCATTGCCCTCCTGCTGATGAACACCAGAAATTGTGGCCTTCCTGACTGAGGTCACAGCCCCATGAGCTCAGGGCTTTTTTTCAGACCCAAATGGAATTTCACAGTAGAGGGGAAAGACACTTTTGTGACCTGTTGACTCTCTCCATGCCAAAATTTGAAAGGATTACAGCAAACAATGAAGGTGTTGAACTTGAAATAATTTTGTGTGATGTAAAGTATAGGACAACCCAGATATTAAGGTGTATTTTAACAACTGAAATACTTTTCCACCAAGCATGTCTTCAGTTTAATAGCCTTTATTTGATATCAGATGCCTAATTCAAAATGCATTTTGTTATCAGGACAAAACAAGCAAGATTAAACATAATAAAGAATACTAGGAAGTAAAGCAAGATAATCATTAGATTTTCTAAATGACCTAATGGTCTTTTTTGACCCTTCAAGTATTTGATTAGGTAGGAAATAAGCAGGTATTTATTTTAAGTATCAAACATCTAAATTTGAAGGGAAAACCTGGGTAAGTTGTTATAGTAAAAGGTGCTACTTGGTGAGGTTTCTGCACCTACTGAAACATGAATTGCAAACATCCCTCTTTACACATATTGTCTCAAGGCTTTCTATTTTTTCTTGTGCTACTCAACCTACCATGTTTCTGTAAAGAGGTTGGCATTGAAAATCATGTCACTGGTAGAGGGGTCAGATTATTCATTATTTGTTCTCACTTTGTTAGTATGACAGGTGGAATTGTAGCCAGAGACTTTTATTGCCTCCATGGAAGTGGAGAAAATTTTAGCAAATATTGTTTTCCTGTGATGCACATCTCTTGCAGAGAAAATCACCAAGTTGATTGCATGTATAATTTAATAGAATATGCAACAAATAGTAGCTATCATGTGCGATGATTATCAACACAACCTGCCAACAGCTGAGGAAAGAAAAGAGTGCCTTAATTTATGAAATAGGGAAGCAGAACATTGGGCTGTATTTTACATATGGATCCCATTCACATTATTTTCCCATTCTGTTGAAAACCATGATTCTATCTGGTGTGTACTAATGAGAAAGAAATGCATCATCTAACTGGAAAGCAGGTGGAGACATGAGTTTTTCACATGTGTGGCATAAAGGAGAGAGGAAAGCAGTGCACTGGTAGAAATCCTAGAATGACAAAATTGTTGAGGTTGGAAAAGGCCTCTGAGATCATTGAGTCCAACCATAAGTCTGAGGCTTTGGTGAGGAATGGAGTGAGAGAAGGAGAAAAAAGATGAGGGAAAGGGCCCAGGAGGGAGCTCAGGAAGGGAAAGTGAAAGATGTTATCAGATTGTTATTGGTGTAAGTGTCCCTTTCCTTCCAAGCCCTCTTTGAAGCTGGCAGTGATTTTTCATGGGCCAGTGACTGCCATCAGTGACAGCCTCGAGTTCCTGCAGAGGATTTTATTTTTGTCTGACCAGGGAAAGTGGTCCTGGAGAGCCAGGTGTCAGCTACAGCAGGGCTCTGCTTTCCTCCCTCTCCTCCCAGCCAGCCCCTGGGATGCCCTAATTGCTGCCATGCTCCGGTAGCCGCGCGCGGCGAGCCAGGAGTGAAACCCTGCCTGGGATCCCAGAGAGATCGAGTGCAAGGGAGCAGAGGCATGAAGTAAAGCTTCAGGAATTCTAGTAAAACCAGGTGAAAACTAAGAAGAGATGAAATGAGAGCTGAAGTGAAATTGTGCCTAAACCCGAAACGCTGAGGCACGTGACAATGTGTTTCTTTCTCAAAAGCAGAGGCATGTGGAAGAATGCTCCGAGTCCCTCCTCTCATTAGCTCAGTTATTTTCCAATCAGAGTTACAAATAAGTGGTAGCCTTCCTGATTCAGCCTGGGAATTGGGAGAGTTACACTTGGGTTCTTTGTGCAGAGTTATTTTAAAATGCCCAGAGCAATGTGCAGCACATCTGATGAGCAGGATTCAAGGAGCAGCTGCAGGAATGCACACTGCAGCCTTGCAGGGCCTGCTGTCCCCAGCAACCATGGAATGCAGACCTCATTTCACACTTGGATCAGCAGTGTGGGTACCTGGAACATCCATCTGGCCAGGATCAAATCCTACCCATTGGCTTGCATCACTTGGAAAAGCAATATTCTGAAAAAGTCAATATTAGTTCTCGTGTGAGACTAAGAGTTCCTTAATTCCCTGATGTGGTGAGGGTTGGATCATGTCCTGAGACTTCTGGTTTCTTTTATAGCCCTAGCCAAATTTGGTTTTTTCTTGTTCATTATGAAGGTGACTCTTGGTGTCTTTGAACTCTCCAGTCTTTTCTGGAATGCTCTTAAATTCTTAGTTTTGATGCTATCTGGCTGCAAATAGAGACTGTTTGTGCACTGCTTTAAGAAGTGTTTACTTTTGCCTGTAAAGCTCCATCATATGGGCAGTCTAATAAAGTTCTGTCTCCAAAACAGTTTGATTTGAAAAAAACCCCACAGTTATTGGGTTTTTGGTTGATTTTGCTCTTTTACGATCTGTAGGAAAATAGCTAAGAAAAAAGTTATGGAAGCACATAGGGGAATTGCGTAGGAAATTCTATACTATGGATTGTATTTTTAATGTATCAGCCTCAAAACACAGTAAAAAAACCCCCAGATTTATTGGTAGGTGTTGATATTTGCATCTCTAATTCCAGTTTGTTTCGTTGCTTGTCTCCTCCTGGGGCTCGTGGTGGCTCAGAACCCCATTTGTGATCCTTGCTGCTTCCCTGCAAGGGAAGGAATTGCAAGAACAGAAGTTTGATTACCTCAGTCCAGCTTATTGGGGAAATTTTAGTTAAAATTTTTGTGTTTCATCTCAGAGCAGTATGGAAAGGAAATCAGCTTTCCTTGGTCCCTCCTCACCTTTACTGCCAGCATAGTGAAACATTGCAGTTACATAGGGTTAACATAATTTTGTAGGAAAGGGACGTGGGCTTTGTACCTAAAATAAAGTTCAAATTATTGAAATCATGCTTCTTCTTGCAAAAAAAAAAAAAAGTGAATGTATTGTTGAATAGCTCTCATATATTTTAAAGAATTAAACCTCTCATAATTGTCCTCAAGAATATTAAGCTAGAGAATTATTTTTATAATTAAGTGGCAAATCCCACTTTTAATATAATTTTTATTAACTTTTTTTATCTTAAAGCTTAGCTAGTCCTAAGAGTACTTGCCTAGGTCACAGTTAGGTTAATGCAAATGATAAATGTACATTACTTTTAAAGCATAAAATGAAAATTATTTTTCATTTAATAATGAAGAAGAATTGTATGGCTTTTTCCAACTGATACAGCCGGAGAGAGAAATTATTGAGAAGACAAGGAAGAGCACAATTCCTGATATCTTACCTGCATTGTGTTCTGAATTCCCCTAAATGCTCAGTTGCAGAGATAGCTTTGTAATGCAGGCAGCTTTCATATGCATTAATAATCATCAGCACTTAATTGAGATAGCTGCAGGATGAGTGGAGTCCTGAGGGAAGCTGTCTGTGTGACAGATAGCAGGGTTGTTTCTGTGCTGCAGAGTTAGTTGGGTGTTAAAATACAGCAAATGTCTCTCTAGAAAGGCTTCTGCTAGTGTTGCATGATACAACAATTTCAGAGCAGTATTTTTTGTATTTCTATACTATTGCACTTAAAAACAGGACATGCTCCAGAAAATTTTATATAGGGTAAAGTTTGGCTGGTGAGCCCTGCCTTTCTGTCTGATGTAAGCATATTTATCCCACGGATTAATTATTTATGGCCTGGCCTTTCTATAAAACTACTGTTGTATTTATATTTACTGGTTTTAAAACACTCTCGATGTGGGTGGGCAAAGTGATGCTGCAGTGCTTACCTCCAGTGCCAGCTGGCCACCTCAGTGTCTGTCTGTGTGTGTTCAACTTTGCTCAGTTGTCACATGACATGAAGCAGGGCTCTGACCCCGCTGGTACTCCTGCTTGTAAATGTAAGCTCAGCCATAAAAATTGCTGTGATTCCATCAACAGTAGGTTCCTCTGTCATGTTTTCTAAGCCCCTCTGTTTGCTGAGACTAGTGGAAATAAAGTTGGGTTTTTTTTTTTTTTTTGTATCTAGAAAAATACAATGTATTTGGAATGGGACCAAAAACTGCCACGGTTAGACCTGAATGTGAAAATTTTTATGTCTTGCCTAAAGTCTGCCAAGAGGGATAACAGCTATTGTAGGTGTGACTGGAGGCAACAGCTCACCCCTCTGAGCTCAGGGGATGGAGTCAGGGTGTTCAGGAGTAATTTATGCACCTGAGGTTGTGCTTGTTCCCAACAAACAAAGGGTGCAAGTCACGTGGGATTTATTCACAGAATTACCGATCCTTCTCATAAAACATAGTTTTTATTTACATCACTACAAAATTCCTATCCTTGTTATCAATGAAGTTTTGTTCCTAGAATCAGCAGAGAACATTCTGCATTGATTTCTAAGAAGTCAGGGATGTACAGTGCACATTTTAATAGGTATTCCTATATTTATACTTATATACTTTTACATATATTACATACATGCTTTTAAAATGTGGGAAATCATCAGCGGTGAAAAAAATACTTCTGGAGGAGCCTTGATATTGGGGTGCCACTCTATCTCTTGTTTCTGTGTCTGAATCTTCTTGTTGCTGTATAAACAAGTCAGGAGCATTAACTGAGGCATCTGTTCCCTGATTTCTTTGCACACTTGCATACAAATTCTACCAAAGCATATACAAATGTGTACAGTATTTGGAAAGAAACAGAATTCCCATCCTGTGGTGGCCCATTACTGTTTATTTTTCACAGGAGTAACAGTAGAGGAAACTCCATGTCTTTAAGTAGGAATCAGTGTCTCAGGGTCAAGTAGGAAACCTTTTGAAGCGTACTCAGGGAAGTTTTCCTCTCTTTTCTGTGTCTTCTGGTGTTTGCTTTATTTTACTTGTGTTTTCTGTTTCTCTTGTTTGGGAAAAGAGCCAGACCCATCCTGCCAAGGCAAGGTGACTCCTCATCCTTGCTCTATGCCCTCCATTTCTCTTCCCTGCCCTTCCCAGCTCTCCTTGCATCCCAGGACAGGCTCAAATGCTTTTGTGCAGTTTGGTTCATGTCAGCCCAGTGTCAGATCTGGGCAATCAGCGTGTGACATCCCGGTGACATTCCGGTGACATTCCGGCGGTGCCGGGGGATGGATGGCGGCTGCCCGATGCCATCCTGATGAGTTTCTCATCTGTCAGTCTGTTCAGAGCCCCCTTCAGAGCTCAGGTCCTGATCCCAATTAGTCTCAGCAATCCTAAACACTCAGGGCTGGCTGATGGTTGCTGCAGCGCCGGAATCAGGGCCGGTGCTGGGGTTCTGCGGCGCTGCTGCGCGTGTCTTTAAACTCCTGTGGGACATTAGACATGGAACTGTGGGTGGCTGCAACACAGCCAAAAAACTAAAGCTCCATCCAGCTTCTGTGGGTTTAGAGTCTCCTCCATGACTTTTAAATGCCGCTTGACATTAGGAGATGCTGTACCCTTGTGGATCCATAGCTCCTCTCCCTGCCTGAAGTCTGCCGTGTTCAGTCACTCAGGGTTTGATGTGAATTAATCACTATTGCCTAACTATAGAGAAATTTAAATGTTTAATGTTTAATATTAATTAAATTATTATTATTAAATATTAATAAATGTTTAATTTAAATTTAAATGTTCAAATCAAAAGTTTGATGTGAATTATTCACCATTACCTAACTATTGAGAAATTTAAATGCAGACAGTAGATCCATTTAGCTGCATTATTTCCCAGTGTTGTCACTGGGGTGTTATTCCATTTTTGATTTCTGAAATGCAAAGAGGCGACTGCCCAATCAGACTGTTGAGGAAACAAAAATATCTTAATTGAACATAGATTTCAGGAAAGATTCTACTTGTATTTCTTGACACCAGATCTTCCTCAGTGTTTAGCTTTACTGCACTCTGCTGCTGAGCAATGATCAATCTTTTGTGGCTTTTAAAACGAATCTTTCCTACATGAGGCTTGAAAACAGCTTTGAAATCTATTGAGAGAAAAAAGCAGCAAGTAAGCAAGAGTATATTCAGGCATTGGAAATTGACAGAAAGTGGAGTTTCACCATGTGTTCACAAGAATAAAATGGCTAAACTGGGAAATATTCAAGATGATTATAGCAGAAATGATAACGAAAGAAAAAAGAATATTTAGGGTTTTCTTAGCTTATTGGTGTGGCAGTTGGTGTGAGCTGAAGGAGGGATGTTCTTAAAGAGATTATGGGAAATACGTGTCCCACCAGAGATTGCGGAGAATTCGGCATTTCACTCGGGACCTCACAAGTTTTGTAAAATTACAGATTTCATAAACAAACCATTTTATGTCTCTGTAAGGAACTTAGAGGGGATTTGGAAAGTCAAACACTGAAGACCCTTGCTTTGACTGTGGTGGTAAAAGTAACATCTGCCTCAGACATTTTAACAGCAGACTGTTCAGATCATTTTTTTCAGCAGTGGTAGGAGACTTGACAGACATAAGCCATCCTACCCCTCTTTTCTGCACTTCTATCTCTCAGCTAAACTAAACATTACATCAAAGCACTCCTACCAAGGACATTCAGATTTAATTTTACCTTTCTCTTTCAGATGTCCAGTTCATTACAATAACTTTTGTGCTGTCCTAATTAAAACAATAACAGAGAAATAAAAGAAAAACTGTAATTATTTTCGGTGGCACCCCCGGGATGCCACAAAATCTTTTTTGTTCTCCAAATCTGAGACAAAAGCTCTGCCAGAAATTGATGCCACAGTTGTGCACATTCACCAGTACTGACCCAGGACCCTGTGAGATGTGGCTCTGAGTGGTACCCACCAGCAAATTATCCCAGTGATTCTGGTGTGTGTGCTGCCTCTTCTTGTGAAGACTCTCCAAATCATCAAGTAAAAAGCATTTACCCCCAGGACTGGGAGTCAACATGGGGTCATAGAAGGGCCTTGCTCTTTTTAAAACGTGGCATTATGTGTCCATGATGACAAAAGCCTGGGGTAAATGCAAATAAAGAGAAAAAGAACCAAGAATCTTCAGTGCTGCTTCAGCCAGTGAGGCTCCTTCTCCCATTGCTCGATTTCTTTGTCTCCTCTTGGGCATACAGCTCTGCCCAGGGTTAACCAACACCAGAGACCTGCCAATGCTTCCAGGTTTGCTGATGCCCTTGCTGCCAGGCATGTAGGATTCTTCTGATTCCCAAAATGTTACAGGAGCGTGAGCTTCTTGTCATCTTTCAGCTTGAAATTTTGTTAAAGGTTTCAAGTCCACAGTTGCAAGAGTTTTGTGAAAGCTCTACTCTACAAGATTTCCTGAGGAAAGTTAATAGGCAAATCTCAGACAAGGCATTTAAAAAACAAAGCCAAACAAGGAAAAGGCAGAAACAGCTTGAGGAGCATTGAAAACTGTGTTTTAGTATGAAGAGATAATAAACAATAGCTTTCAGGCTCTTATCATGATGTATTGTCTCTATTTCAACACATGGTCTTTGTAAAGTGGACAAAACTGGTTTTATTAAAACATCAGTGACAACAAATAATGCCTTTCCTCAAACCATCTCTTCCCTTTGTCAGAACTCGTTGTGCCTGGCAGGTGTAGCTCATTTACTGCAACAAAAGGGGAAAGGTTTTGTGCTGTGATTGCAGAATCCTGGGGAGACAGCACTCAGCTGAGCACTCTTACTCTGTGAAAGTCTGAGAAAGTTTTCCTTGCAATCTGCTTCCCAGATTTTGCATCCACAGCTTTATTTAGCATTATGGTGGCTCGTGGCCCTGTTTCATGTGGAAAATATCTACTCCACCACAAGGAGGTGAAGTAAAGAGTTTCTTTGCTGTGGGGTCCCTTGAAGTTCCATGGGCTGACATGAACCATGGGTGTATTTATTTAGTAACTTTTAAACCTCATGTTTGATCCACAGATGCAGATGCCTGTGCTCTGTCCATTTTAGTTTATTAGATAGACAGGCATATACTCTGAAAAGGTCTCTAATCTTTGATGTAGTTGATGAAATATTTATCTTGGTACCCAAAGTTGTTAGGGATATTGTTTTCAAGTTTCCGGGCATATATTTAGTGAAGCATCAAGAATTCGGTCCAAGAAAATGATTTATTATGGTCCTAAAGCAGTGCATAAAATCCACCATAAGAGTTAATTTAAACTGGGTTCACAGAACCCCATCAGTGATCAGCAAGAGACTGCCTACAGGTAAAGAGACTAGTAAGAATATTAAGAGGGTGATACTCTTAATGTGATTCCACTCTGGAACTTAGGTTCCCTAAACTGGATCCCAAAAACATCTTCTGATGTTAAACTCCTTCTTTAAAACCTCAGCAGCTTACACACTCTTCCTTCTTAAGGCTATGAGCTGGGTGATGCTGTGCTGGATGACCAGCAAATTGTTGACCAGTGCATCCACTCGTCCTTGGCTCCTGATCTGAGCCTCCGGGAAGGGCTTCACAGCTCCCTGCTTCCCTGGCCCAGTGGCACTGTGACAGCTGTGCTTTCCCTGTCCTTCTCCTCCTCTTCTTCCCATCTCAGTCTGAATTTCAAGTACAGGTAGCTGCAGTATTTTATTTCTATTCCTCCATACTAGTTCAGCTCCTGGAATTGTTGTCGTTTGTATTGTCTCCCCAGCTCTTGGAATGACATGACTGCAGCCATCCATACTCAGGACATTGGGAGTGATGCCCTTGTTTTCTCATCAGGCTCATGTCCAGCCCTGATAACAGAAAGGCAGGTGATCTGTGTGCCAGTTATTCAGGCTCCTGACACCTCCTGAGGTCCAGAGAGGAGTGAGAAGCATTCCTACAGTGATTCATAAAGTTTCCTTTTCCTCAGAATCGCTGACTCTGGGGAAAACTAGGTATTATTTCAGACATCTACCAGGTCATTTTCTACAAGTGATGCAAACCCACAAAGAAAAGATTTTTTTAGTGACTCAAGAAGATTTGATGGTAACATAAGCCTGCTGAGGGTTTTTACTGCTGGCCATCCTGACAGTGGTTTCACTTGACACCAGAGTTCCTCACAAATATTCTTAGTCTGGAGGGGGGGTCAGGACCAAATGACTCACACAGCAGAGAGGGGAGTTCAGCCTGGGAAAGGGTAAGGGGCTTTCTCTGCTGATGTGGCATTTTAAGCTTTATCCTCTACTTTTAGTTCTTTATTTCATGCTTTCACACTCTTTTTGTTTCTGATGTATCCAGTGATCTTGGGACAATATTTTCTTTATGCAAATTTCCTTCTGTACAGAATATTAATCTCTGCCATTGGCACTGATGGACAAGAGTTAAAGTTTCATTTTAAATATAAAGCTCTGGCAGAGCACACTTAATTCTCTGCTGTGTTTATAAGATAGTTTTACTTAATGGCATTTAACTGTAAAAGTTGCAAACTCTAGGCATGCTGGTCTCTTCCATGGTATTGGCCTAAGAACAACCACGTAGGAATAGAAACCTTTCTTCCCAAAATACTTTAATAGCAGATATTTTACTGCAAGGTTGTTTTACCTTACTGGGTTTCAACTTGAAACTAGAGTCTGTTATTATCTCAGAAGAAAGTAGTTATTTGTTACCATGACCAAAATGAATCTCCTACAAACAGTAGCTGCCAGCTGGTACAGGGTTTTAAAACTCTTATACATTGAGATTTCCAATTATTTTGGCAAAAGCCCAGGAGAGTCTTATTTTTTTATATGCTGTGGGAATTCACAGGAATGCATTCCACCCCCAGCAGAATTTTACATTTGGTCACAGGTGTACAGCAGACACAACCAATTAAAAAAAAAAATAAAAAAAATCAAAGCCTCACAGCTTTCAGGCATTGTCCATTTTTCATGGCTTTCAGTGCTGGCAGGGAGGGTGTGTTTTAGACCAGCATTGGGCAAGATGTCCAGTTCACTTCCATGAGAAGAAGAGATCAGTTTTAGCTGATAAGCACAGATTATCTCTTCTCCCATGGCCTTGGAGGGAGGTGCTGCATCACTGCACAGGTTAAAAGGGCAGTGGGAGCCAACCCAACAGGCTCATCTCCAGCACCATCCAGCCAAGTCCCACGGAGAAATAAATCTCTGCACAAGCAGCAGATCCAAGCTTGGCATTCCCTAGGAGGCTGAGGCTGTGATTCCAGCTCGCCTCACCCCGGGAGAGGGCTGAGCACAATTTCTGCTAAAGGTTATGGCTATCTGAATACTTCCTAGCTCCAGAGCTAGATAGTGAAAAGGGCTCTCCACTCCCACTCTGCTGTCTTGAGAGGAAGGGTGTTACCTTTGTGAATTTTTACTTTCTGTGCTGCTCTTTCCTCCTCTGAGTTTCCACACCAAATTGGCTTTCAACAGCTTTATAAAAACAGGGCTGCATATATTATTTATAAATTGTTCATTGAGAAGCTGTAAATTAGCCAGAATTTTTAAAAAGGAGATTGACAGGGTACCTAGATTTAATGTTTGACTAAGTGCACAAAATTGGAATTAAAATTGCCCGTGAGTAGAAAAGAACCAACATTCACTTGACTGCCAGCTATTCAATGTTTGCTTTTTCCAGATTTCTTGTTTTCTTTAGGTTTCCATTAATTGCTTCGTTAATGTGAGCCACTTCCAAGGAAATAATTGGTCAGGAATGCCCCAACAGGGGCTTTACAGGTATTTGCAGGGTTTTGGGTTGTAGCATAGTTCATACTGTTTAGCAAATCTCAGGAAAGAGAAGCATGGCTGCTTTCTCCCAGGAAATGTCACAGCAGTAAATTAAGCAGGGCTCTAAAAAAGGCTGTGCTCTGTAAAAGAGAATTTCCATCACCCTTCATGGAAACCCCAGGCCTCAGCACCAGGGAGGCACAGCCTGTGAGTCATGGGGAGCTGCAAGGAGATTTTCATGTGGAAAATGCTCTCTGTCTATAAGAAAAGTGTCCCTCCATCTCAGCAGGGTGGAGCCTGGGAACTGATAAGAGTAGCAAGGGAAAAAACAGCCTCCAAGTCTGGGGAGGAAAAGGGAAAGGAGGGGCAGGGTTGGTGACTTTCACCTTTTGAATAACAGCATGTCAAGGTTGCATTGGACCTCTCTTTCTTTTCCCTCCTGTTGCAAATCCACATACAAGAGATTATTTTTCTCTGCTCTGAAGTTTACCCTCCTTCATCAGCATGGTGAGGTGATCATTGTTCAATCTGTCAGGGACACAGAGCCAAACCTAAAGCATTTGATAGTGGTCCTCTTGTAAAATATGTGATTTACCAGCAGTGATTTTACAACAAACATGTCAGTGTATCAGAGGCCTGGGACACAAGTTTGTTTAAACAAATCCAATAAAGTTATCATGGGAAACTGATGGAAGGGGGTCACCATTTTCCTGATAATAGTTACAATCCATAGATAAGAGGAGTGGGAAGGAGAGACCCCTCTTTCATCCATAGTTCATCACACGATTAATGCAGAAAGAAAGATTGTTGCAGGATAAACTCTGATGTGATGTAGGATAAACTCTGATGTGATGTGGCATAAACTCTGATGTGATGCACTAGTTTAGTCAGTCAGACTGTGTGTGCTCAAGCATGCATAATGGTGTGGAATTTGGGGCAAACCCTTGATGTTGAAGATTCTGAAGGAAAGAAGAGAGGAGAATGATGAACTCATGTAACGTGCATTCCGAAGGCAGAAGGGAACTTGTGAACAAAGAGCTTTGTGCTCTCAGACCTAAGAATTGTTTGGAGTAGTTCCTCTGGCTCAAATGTGCAGAAGCATCAGGCAATTTAATTCAAGGTCTTAAAACAAAGACAGCCCTGATGGCTCTGGACTTTGAAATGCTGCTCTTTACTGTGCACACAAGTGGTGTAGGTGCCTTCAGCAGAAAAAAATGTCAATTTTGAGGAGAAGTAATTCTGGTGCCAAATGTTATATTTAAAAAGAAGTAGCAGTGATGCCAACAGCAATAGAGACTGACATTAACAGTGGTGATTTTCTCCTCCTTTTCACATGTGCAGCCTTGTGCAGAAGTGTCAGGCCGTGAGCGAGCAGCACATGCACCCCATTATGCACCACAGAGAATCTGGGAAGCCTAGGAACAATTCTAATGAAATAACAATAGCATCTAAGACACTAAAAGTACAAATTCTTGCTTCCCTAATGGAAATGAGCTATGGGCTGGGAAGTAGATGGCTCCAGTTTTTCCTGGCTTCCACTTCCTTCCGTGTTTCCATGGCAGGATGACACAAACTGTGCACATAACTTATTTTTGATTAGCAAAGTAAACAGGCACAGCTACTGCTCAGCCTCAGTGGATATGTCTTACAAAGACAATCTCAGATGTGTCTAATGTAGAGGTTAATTAGGGGATAGAAAGGCCCTGCTGGAATTCGATCTACCTATTATTCTGAGTTTAAATAATGCAAATTTAGTCAGCTGGAGTTCGAGAGATGGTATAATGAGCAGTGCCCCATGGTGAGGGTAGAGGGGTTTGAACTGCAAATACAATTTTTTTGGTCTCCAGGCTTAGGGAGACCAGTGGTGGCCTCTCTGTGGGGAAGGACACTGTGTCATTTTTAAGGAATACACATAAGATAAAAAGTAGGACACGAACCTCGTGTAGATTTCATCTCTGTTAACCCTTCTGTCTGCTGTATGTTTTCGTGAGGCTCCACATGGCTTTGATTTCAGATCTTCAAAACATATTTTGAGTTCCCTCCCTGGCCTCCTTTGCAAGACTTTGTTATGCAAAACAGAAAATATTTCCTGAGTTTATGCCTTTGTCAGTAGCCTGAAGTGAGGAAGGTCCTTCCCAAAAACTCAGCAGTCGTAGGAAGAACGACTCAGTTCATGGTCGTTCACCCTGTCATGGAAAACAGCTCATTTCTGTCTGTTTTCCGTGACAGGGTGACTCTTCTCTCTGCTTGTGGCCCAGAAATCTCCCACTTTTTTCTGTGTACATTGTTTTCCTTCATTGCTCTGTTTCTTTGTCAGTGCTGAAGTTGCATCCATCAGCAGAGGCTTTGTGTAGCCCGTGCCCAAGGGCTTTGTTCAGAGCTGGCTCAGCGCTGTCTCACCTCAGGCATGAGCAGGACCTGCTCCCCAGCCTTCCTCTGCTCACTGCAAACCTCCTGGCCACAAAGCACAGCAGTGCCCGCCCTGTCCAGAAGAAAATTTTCCTGACTGAGGGAAAACTGTGTCACAAAACCAATTTTATTTCTCTGGGCCCTCTCAGCCCTTGCGTGGCGGAGCAGGGAATGTGGTGGGAAACCAGAAATCTCCCAGGGCTTCTCTGTACGAGCTGTTCTTGGCTGCCAGGGCTGTCCCTGAGGCTGCCCTTGGTCAAGCTGAGGCACAAAGCAGCTCTTGAGTCACCTGGGGCTTGAGAAGCAGCAAAGTTTGTGTAAAGCCCACCATTTCCCCTCTGTTCCACCACCATTTCCCCTCTGTTCCTCACTGGAAGTGGGGTGGACCAGAAATAAGAGCCAGGTTGGTTTTTGGTGCGTCTCCATCAGATCTCCAAGAGAGCTGTTGGGAAGTCAGGCACCCAAAATTTATTGCTTTAGCCTTCCTACATGACAATACACTTGGGGTGACTTTGCAGCCCTGTTTCAGCATTGAAGAGAACCTGGAGGAGGCTGCAGTAATCTGAAAGCTGCCCACGGGTGTGCTGCAGGGAGGAGAGGGGGAAGGTTTGGAAGAGAAAAAAAAAAAAAAAATATATATATATATAAAAAAATGATGAAAGCAAACATGAGCCAAGACATAAAGTCTCATTTTGCTCCCATGTGCTAGTGCTTGAGCAGACTATTGTTCTGGACTCAGAGATTGGTTCTTAATTATGCTGAGCAGTGAATGGTTTAAATTACAGGCGCATAGTTTGGTGAGCACAGAGCTGTTAAGAATTTTGGCTGGAGAGCAGCTGCAGGGCTGCTCTGAGATCTCAGGAGGTGGCTGTAGCTGGAGGTGTTCTCCAGAGTCAGGAGGTCTGCACGCTGCCACCTGAAGTCCCATGCTTGAATGCTTTATCTAAATCTGCGCTTGTCTTTATTCTGCTGTTTCAATCTAAAATAAAATATCTTGTATTTATTGTATCATCACATTTAGACACTACCATTTTGGAATCTCCTGTGGACATCATCAGATCCAGATGTTTGCAAATGTCATCATCCATACAGTAAAATGATTACAAATGGAGATATATTTCTGTAAGCTGTTGCTGCTCGGTGAAGATTGCCAGTTTCCACTGGCTTGGAGGAGACTTTTCTTTTTAATGGGGTAGGGATGGCCCCAAGTTCAATATTGCAGATTTTTAAATTACACATACTGTTGCATGAAGCACAAGTGGTTGCAGTCTCTGTTCACTCATAAATTTGGACTGATTTCCTGAGAGATTACTAATTTTAACATGTGGAGGATGATTTTAATGTTGGGATTACAAAATCTGATTACCTGTCTTTATCTGTAAAGAGTGTGATGTGAGCTCATTATGCTCCCCGATCAAAGTATTAAAAATAAAATTAATTTCCAGAGAAGAACTGCTTTTCCTTCAACACACTCCCTTTGCCTAAATAGTCTGACAACTGCACTGGTATTTCTATGTACTGTGCACAGCTCTTTTCTGGCTTGTGAATGAATACTACTGCCCTCTGCTGCAATGAATACACTCTCAGTCTAAATGCACACTAAGTATGAGGAAATTATGTGTATGGAAGCCCAGACACTAGCAGAGACACACCCAACACCTCAGAAGGGACAAGGGTTTGGTATTGCTGACCTCTTCACTATTGCTCTGGCTGTCAGGGCAAGACTGAAGTTTCTACAGAAGGGAAAAGAAATCCCATGCCATAACTTGCTCTTATTGCTCTTATAATTAGTAAAGTCAGGCTACATTTTAGATTTTCCCATCCTTTTACTGATTTGGGAACAATAGTAACAAGTCAGAGATTTAAAATTCATAGCTTTGGCCATGAGGATGATATCACAGAGCTAAAATTTTTGGTACTCTCTTTTGAAAATGGCAACTCTGTGTTAGGTAGCACAGCTTTCAGACACAATTAATAAAGTTAATTATGCACTCAAGAGTGAGACTCTTAATCCAGGATTCTGGGGGAAAGATTTCCTGGTTTGACTCTTGGGAACACAGACGAAATGGTGTTACAAAACAACAGGAGAGCTCTGTCTTTCATAAAGCCTTGTGCTACGTGCAAATTGCATATAAGGGAAAACCCTTATATTTGCTAGGTAATTTTAGTCCTGTAGTTTCACTGGGAGGAATGTGTCTTGCTCTTTCTCCCAAAAAAAAAAAAAAAAAAAAGAAAAAGAATAGAAAAAGTAATTTTTTTCAGGAAATAGAATGAGAAATGGTAATGTATGTTAGACTTTGTTTTGGAATTTGAAGAAGTGGTGTTTCAATTCTATTGAGTGGAATGGAAGTTTGATTTGGTAGTCTGGCTGATGTTAATAGTTTCAATACCTCAACATATGAAATTTTTTCAATGGCTAAAAACTGAAAGTCAAAATAGATCCAGATAAAGTTAATATGTAATTTTGGTTTTTTGGTTTTTTTTACTAGCACATATTATGTACTATTTCCAGTGTATTTTCTTATGGCTCTTGTGATGAATCTATGGCAAACTTGTAAAACGTCAACAACTAAAAATCTCAGGAATACAAGGAGCTGCCAGATTCCAAAAGAAACTGATCCTTCTAAATTGGAAGAAATTGGAAATGGGGAGTAATTGTTATCACAATTATATGTGCCATAAAGATATTGTTTTCATGAGTGGTTACTGCCAGGCCGGCTAAACTACGCTCAATAAACCCTGGGCCCAGGGGACTCGTGAAACCGTTCTTCATGAGTGGTCTTGGTGTTGTTATTGGACAAGGTATTAAAGCTCTTGGGGAGGAATGGCTGTTGATACTGAGAAAAAGATTTCTTTCAGCATCATATGTGTGAATCAGACAGTGCTGTGAGAAAAGAGTTTGTGTCGATGTATTCTTGAAGTAATACTGTGGATATATGGGAAATCGTATTCAAGGTTAATTACAATTAGGATGCTAAGGAACATCCCTTGCTGGATTAGACCTGAAGTAAGAGAAACAGAGGTTTTCTCTGGAATAATTGATTAGGTCGTCTTCTGGGGAGTATTCATCATGTGACAAAAGGAAACTACCCCTCATGTCTTTGCTGGAGATTAGATTTCTTTCAGTTTTCTTGGGTAGTGATGAATAAAAAAAAGAAAATGTTTGCTGAATCTCTTTGTAAACTCTCAAGCTTAAAGACTCAAGCTAAAACCTGACTTGGGTCTTCTGTTAATCCAGCACATGATTTATTTACTATAAACAATCCTGAAGCATGGGAAACAATTTCCAGAGAACAGAACATGAGTTTTCTGGACAACTTGAAAAATCTTTTTGTAATGGAACCTGTGGATTGAAATTGTTAAAGGCTATTTTGTTTCCAATTTAGGTATCTGGCTTGACGGGATCAGTCGCTCTCCTCAATCCAGTCCAAAAACACGAACCACTGAGCAGACACACATTAATCAAAGCTTATGTCTTTAGTAGCTCATAAGGCTGCAAAAGGAACATTTCTTTCCTTTTTGGATGCTGAAGCACAAAAAGTAGGCCAACTGTGGTTTCCTCTCACCATCCGTGAGCTTCCAGTGTTCCAGCCGTAATGATGGTGAATTGGGTACTGCAAAATTTAGCAGCATCATTCTGGCTATACAGGTCAGGCAAGCTGTAGAATTTGGTAGGTGATTAGGAAAAGACAATTCAAATGTCTTTGATTCCCCTGCTTTCTTTGAAAAATGTCATCTGAACAAAGCATGTGTAGAATGCTCTAAAAAAGACTAGGATAACTTTCTTTTATAGTTATGCATCCAAGTTTTAACCGGGGAAGTAATTAATTTAACCAGCAGGCTCAATGACTAACACAGAAACAGACATGGATATTTGGAAAATTGTCTTCTCAGTGACAATTAGATGGAGACATCACTTCCTGTGGCATTGAAAATTGCAGTAAAAGCCTTATTCTGCTAGACACACTGGGATTGCACTCCAGGAGATGGGACAGTAGATTGTAAACATTGCTTTCAAGAATTAAACACTCAGTCTATGCTGATCAAAGTAAGATAAACAAAGTACAGTTTAATAATTTGTTTTTAGCAAAAATATCTTAATTGAGCAAGACTTTTTTTAAGATCTTGAGCTCTACTAGACAGTCTAAATAACCATCATAACAAGGCAGCTCAGTGGTTTCTGAAACAGATGATAACATTTTTTAACATCTCTTCTGTTGATACAATGGTATTGTTTCTCTGCTGTAGTATTATAACTGAATTTTTTCCAGATATATTTCCACATCATTATTAGGCAATGTAGACTTCTCAGTCTTCTCTCCTTCAAATACTGCCCTCCCAGTTATTTTGGGCCATTTCTTACACACAAATGCATGGTTAGAAAAAACATTCAAGTTTGTGTACTTGTGCATAATCTGCTCAGTAGAATCACAATCCTGCTCCTTCCATTTCTTGTTCTGCATCATTTCTTCCTGGGAGTTCATTGCCTAGCTCTGAAGAGAGTGGTTATGAAGTTAGGTGTAAAGTGAGTTTGATGCTTGGACCTTTCTTCTTTCTCTTTAAGCCACTACTCCCTTAGAATTTTGAAAAGATTGCAGTGGATCTGGCTAATGAATGTGTGAAACTGAGCTGGGAGCACAGCACCAAAATTCAGCAGTGATGTCCTCACCTGTGTGGATCAATAAATGGGACACGAAACAGAACATTGTGTGTCACCTGCAAGGCGTTTGGTACCGCAGGTGGCTTTTAGACAGCTCTAGGAAAAATGTGTAAGGTTTGCACTGGCACAGGTTTGCACTGACTCTAAATAATTACCCAGACCTAAACTAGGTAGAAGAACTTGAGCTGTTCTGATAGTGGCATGGAGAAGAGAAATCCTGGAAGTCCCACCACTCTGGACTTGCCCAAGGCATCTGGATGCTCACGGAGGATCAGTTCCGACTTCAGCTCCTTTTGTGATGCCAACTGTTGCACAAATGCTAAAACCCCCGTGTAAGCAAAGGGCATAAAAGTGATAGATTCAGCTTTCAATTAGGGCTGTAGGGGGATTTCTGCTTAATATTTAAGATGAAGTCAAGTATTTGTACAGGAAGCTGGCCATTTACCTTCCCATGTTTATCCCTCCTTACTGCCTGGTTGTGTGCAGCACACATGGAGTTGGCAAACTGCAGTTTTTCAGAATTTTTAAGTGAACTTATTTTGGCACTAAAATGCTATATTGCTTCATTTTGCATGCTTGAGTTGTACAATTCCTGGCGGTAAAAATTGCACTTTGGATTTTTTTTTTTTTTTATTCATTCTACTTTAGAAACTGAAATCATAAGTGGTTATGTCTCGCCTGGAAAACTGTAATCCAAGTGCCTGATTTCCTCTCCTTCATACACCACCAGAAAGTCTCCACTGACCTCCAGTTAATAGGATTCTGTTGATGTAAAAGTGGTGCAAGAATGAATTAAATCTCAAATGTATTTGTGAGTTTCATTGAGATTCATCAGACTTGGGTCTAATGAACAAAAATAATTACATGTATGTTTGGCAACATTTGTCTCCTGATTAATATTTTTACACTGAGATGTCAGATTACTTACAGATGCTTTCTTTTTGCTTGTTTAGCAGATTTCCATTTTTAAGTGATTTTGTGTAATTTTGCAAATATTTACTGAACATTACAGTACTGTGATTTTACAAGTGGGGCAAAACTAAAATGGCTCACTTAAGTTAAAAACTTAGTGCACTGTAAAGTGCATTCCTTCTCGTTGTTTTTGATTAGCATAATGTCCTTCAATTTAATGCAATTACGTATTTTCTTGCAGATAAATTGCAAAGAAAAAGCAATTCTGCTAAGTTCTTGTCTTCCATTACGGTTTACAAGATTATTCCTAGTGCCATAGGGTAAATAGTTCAACTTTGTTTCAGAAAAAATGAAATAGAAATCATCAGTAAATCTTATACAAATATTTGGATTTGTCCATTGTGATACCCTACAAAGTTTTGCTCATGTCAGTGTATAAATGCAGGTTGTTAATTTATTAAGAACTGCGGCAGCCTGGTTGTTTAGCCAGTGGTTTTGGTAAGACATATTCTGTGTATTTGAGAGATTAAACCAGCACTAGAATCACATTTCTCTCTCTATCAAGACTTTCAGGTTGAGAGCATTTGGGATTCATTCCCAGCTCCACCGTGGTTTTTTTCACTTGAGCATTAACATGTCAGATAGGAAGAAAATAATTCACAGCTGTCTTGGGGCTTGATTCACCCGTCCCTGACATCAAATTTATGCCAGTGTAGCTCCATTGAAAACCATGATATCACTCTGGTGCTACACTGGTTTAATAGAGTCCCAAATCGGGCCTTAGGGGGGTTTCTTGGTTACTTCTAATTTTCTGATTAAAGCAGAGTTATTGAAACTCATAAAATCCGTGGAACATTGTTGCTCCACTGTGGGCCATCTGCGTCAGAAACCTCACTTCATTCCGAGCCCTAAGTAAATTCCCAGCTGGCCTCAGCTCAATGAAGGTACATTCAGTCAAATGTTTCAGCAGGATTTTTATTTTTCAATTTGCATATTATTTCAACCACATTCCAGAGCCTTGCAACCACAGAGGTTCAAAATATTCCATAGATTTGGGATTCTTAGGCAGATGTGAAGCACCATCTCCAAATTCATGCTTCTCTTCCCTACCTCATCATTCCTCTTCATACAGCCAACGAAAATGCAGATTGCTCCCCAAAATATGTCTAGGATCAACCCTTTGGGCAGGAGAATTTCCTGTTCACTCTCTGTCTGTGGTCTGTAGTGCTCATCTTTCCAGCACAGCATCCAAACCTCCAGTAGAGCAAGGAGAGAAAGGAATGGAGAGAAACAGAAGTGGAGAAACGAGGAGCGGAATGATGGCGCAGCGTCATTTCACGTCTCAAGGAAGGTGCAGTCAGGTCTGGTGGGACTCACTGCTGTGGTTTGCAGCCCTGTCTGTGCCATTTGGCAGAGGAAGGGGTCTGAGGGCTCGGTTCTGCTTGCAGGCAGTTGGAAAGATGCTGATGGCCTCGAGTTCTGTAGATTAGCATAGTGACAGGACCCAGGGAAATGGCAGGGAGTTGAGTCAGGGGAGGTTTAGGTTGGACACAAGGAAAAGTTTTCACCCAGAGGGTGGCTGGGCACTGGAACAGGCTCCTCAGGGCAGTGGTCACAGCACCAAGCCTGACAGAGCTCAAGGAGTGTTTGGGCAACACTCTTGGGCACAAGGTGTGACTCTTGGGGATGGTCCTGAGCAGGGCCAGGAGTTGGACCCAGTGGGTCGCTTCCCACTCAGGATATTCCATGAGAACAGAAATTGTCCTGCTGCCTTTGCTGCAGGGGTGTACAGGTTGTCTGCTTCAGGAAAACAGTCTAAAAGAACCCTTGAAGTGTGCAGTGATTTCAGGAACTATATCATGCATAACTAATTTTTTTTTTTTTTTTTTTACTACACTCTACTCAATACATACAATCCAAATGGCAATCAGAGGGTTCTTATATTTCCTAAGAGGTTAAAATTTAGAGACCAAGGAAATACAGAAAAAAGCCCCTCCAAACAAAACACTTAGGGGAGAAAGAAAAAGAAGAAAAAAAGCTTATTTAATTTCAGAATAGTTCTTGGTATTCTTAAAGCCCTGAATGAAGATTTATGTTGGTCTTTTTCGATCCAAACGGGTTACCTCTCTTTAATAACAAAGATTTCTTTGAGAATGTTTAATGCTTATTGCTGCTGCCAGATACAACCTCCTACTTTTTCAAGGTTTTGAAATATACTGGGCAGTTCCTAAGCTTTCTTTGGCATGTGAAGATAATTCATGTGCTGGACTACAACCCAACTGCTCACCCAAAAGCACAGGAGGCCCGGACGATGTAGATTAGGAATAAACAAAAGGAACTGGAAAATTCTGCAGAGGTAACATTTTAACAACTGTGCTTGCACATTATGTGGTGGAAAATACCTTGTGAACGTGAATGATCTGCAGAGGATCCTCTGCCTTGTGCCATGGGAAGGTTTGTTCTCTTGTGCCCTTACATGTGTACCCAAGAGATAACACAGAAAATGCTAATCCCAGCTGTAGGCTGGTGAGAGGGGAAGAAAAGGAGTGAGAATGGAGCAATAAATCTGGATCACATCCTCAGAGAGCATTGGCACAGCGATGGCAGCAGATGCCCCGGAGAGAGGGTGTTCAATCTGTGTTGCATCACACAGAAAATAGCACACATGGTGGGTTTTCCCAGAACTTAGCATTCCTTCTGGAGTGCCAGGGGATGCAGTGCCCCAGGAATACCCTCTAAAAGCCCCAGGCATAATTGCTGCCCTCGAAACGTTGTGCCAGTGCTGATGTGAATGGAGGAGATTCCAGCAACGTGCCCATTTCCATGGATTAGGTCAAAGAACAATGGAGCAGAGGACAGAACTTGGATGAAGCTACCCCCCTCAAGAAAGCTTTGGTTTTGTTGGAAAACTGAGACAAAGTGTATGTAATTGGATAAACTGAAATGGCTGTAAACAGCCTATGAAGACATGCTACAATAAAATAGTTTAGAACTCTTCTTCATTATCCCACTTCACATTCAAGGGGATGACTGGAAAAGAAGATCCTCTATTTTTTCAAGAAATCCACAGGCCTTACAGCAAATGAGCGTGTTTTCCAGTTAAAATATTTTGAGTATTCTTTAATGTTTGCACAGGCTCGGGATTTCTGAGCCCATGTAATAATCTGCAACAAAAAAAAGTCCCAGGTTTTTTTTTGCTCTGCTGAGACTCCCACATGGCACAGAGTGGAAAACTTTGCTGTGGCATGTTTAATAGGTTGCAGAGTAGGCAGTATGTGGTTCCTTGGAGCAACTGGGATGAGAGAAGATAAAATATGTCCCCAAGCAGATTGTATGGCTCTGTGGCTACCTGAAAGGAAAGACCACTTCCAGTTTAGCCACACAGACGTAATCCCTGTGTATTCTTAGATTTATGAGTGGCTGCATTAGCCTGCAATTAGTCTGGATTACTGAAATGTGGGATAAGAAGAGGGGAAAAAAGGTTTGCTTCTCATTATTTTTTCCTCTGAGCATTCATCTGCTTTACTCAGAGTTTCCTATACCTGATTCTTCGGTGTCTGTGGCCACCAACAGAGTTTCCCCCAGCCCTAGCAGTCTGGTTTAAATGTGTGTGCTGTACATTCTCCTTGTCCTGAGGGCTCTGCTAAAGGCATTTATCTGTTGAATGACGTGCAGACTGCCAGATTCAACAGATGACAGCTTAAGCACAGCACCAGTGACCACCAATGGTGTGGGTTTTATTTTGGGATCCTGCTTTTTCTTAAAAAAAAAAAAAAGTTGCCATTATTGACTTTTTTTTTTTTTTAATTCCTTTTTTCAAGCTGTTTCTTGTGTTTTGATGTATTCTTCTGCTCTGTCCCATATTAAGGACTGATCTTGATTTCATGTGCCCTAATTTCGTGCTGCCCCTCCTCTAGCCTTCAGCACTTGCTTGTGGTTTGTGCAGGAGTTTGGGAACAGATGTGACCAAACAGGCACAGACACAAATAGATGGTCCTGACTCCTTCCCTCCCTCCCTCCCTCCCTCCCTCCCTCTCTCTCACCTGTTGGCCATTTGCTGTCCTCTGATAAACTGAAGACAGAAAACACACAGATCATGACTCTTTTTTTGTTTTTCTTGCCCTTTTTTTCCAAGTGGAGCTCTGTACAAAGGCAGGCCAGGGGTGGAACAGGGAGGTAAAACAGGCAGAAGGAAAGCACAGTCCTGAGTCCTCCAGCTTTGGTTAACTTTGCCATCAGCACAACCTCATCATGGGTGCACTGATCTGGGACCTGCTTGGCAGTGTTGTTTTGGGATGAATCCTGTCCTGTACTGATGGAATGGAATGCAGTTCAAGGGAATCTCCTTAGGGGTGTCACACCGCTCCCCCAGGAAGGGTTTGGAGACCCAGGAAATGAAAAAGTCAGATGGATGCCACTGGGTGGAGGTCAAATGCATCCTAATGCAATTCTGCATCTCAGCCCAATGGTCCTTAAAGGGGATTTTCTTAGGAAACAACACATGCAAAGATAATAACCTCCCTGCTGGTACTGGCAGATATCTGCCTTTCTGGCCAGCTCAGATCCATTCAAATGCACAACAGGGGGAAAGGATTCTTTTAGCCTACTCATTTTCTTTCCTAGTTCACATCATTCCCTGAGTATGTACAAATAGGAAGGATGCCAAGTTGTTTACAAGAAGATCAGGGATAACTTGAGCCAAAGCTATCAGTCCAAGTGCCCTCAAACTGCAGGGATTTTCTGAGGTGGCTGTGACTCCAAAAGCTGTGACTCAGCTCCATCTCTGCACTGGAGGGAATGTCAAAATGAATATTTAAGCAAAAGCCCCATTCTGAGCTGTACTGAGAGCTCCCACTGAGTGCCAGACATGAGAAATCACCCTGACTCTGTCAGCATAAAACTTCCAAGACACAGGTAATTTACATCATAAATTTGAGCTGAGAAATTCTCTTTTAAGCGTTTTTCCTTTGAAAATCTTGCCCAGCTCCTATCTCCCTCCCCTTCCAGACCACCCACAGATACCACCCACAGACCAGTCACCCCATGGTCTTTAGAGGTCATCTGTCATCCTCACTATCTTAATCCTGAGAGCATAGGTGCTCAGTCAGAAAAAATAACTTTAAAGAGGTGCTTAATGTCAAAACCACAGCTCATACCATCAGAATATTATTAGGATGAATATTGATAGCTAAGTGTTTACTTCCTGCTAAGTGTTTGGATGTTGAATATGTGTGTAATAACAAAGGAATGACTGCAGAGAGGTATGGAGATGGGACATTTGAGAGGAGGAGTTCTTGCTGTACAGAAATCGACAGGAGGTACAGCATCAGCTCTGAAACACCAGCATGGTACCAGGAATGTTTATATAAAGCAGCCAGACCAGTATCATTGCCCAAAATGATGCTGTGAGTCAGGGTCTATTGTAACAACATTTTCAGTGCTTCTTGTTTCCTTTTTTTTTTTTTTTAATCTTCCCTTCAGATATTATATTATATGTTGATTAAAACTGCAAAGCAGATGAGTGGCAAGGAAGAATTTCCCAATCAATCAAAATGAAAGAAAATATTTTGGTGGTTTCTTATTAGATTCACCCTCAGTCTTACACTGCTGTATTTGTTTTGAAGATTTTGGGGTGTTTTGTGTTTTTTTGGGTGAAGTGTTTGGAAGTACCCTTGAGTGTGATACTTCTGTGCTGAGAGAGCTGAGATGTTCACCCATGCCCTTACTGTCTCTGGCTTTGACAATGGTCACCCCCTGTTCTCTGCCATCTCTAATGCTCAGATACAGATGCCACAGGTGACCCTCCTTCCTCACCCCTGTGCTTAAGGTCACCTCTCCACTGAATCCACACATTGGATCATCCTTGCAGCACTTGGGCAGCTTGCTGCTTGTCCTGTTTCAAAAGAAAAATTCAGATTTGCCTCTTCTTGATTGTTTGGTCATCTCTCACACAGTTCCTCTTTACCTTCGTACCACCTTTGCTATGGAGCTGCTAAAATTTTGAGTTATTTCTGTATTTTGTAGTAAGCTTGATATTATAGGAGTTATTTTTCAACAGCTTTTCTAAAAACCTGCTTTCCCTTCCATCCTTAAGACTTGGCCTCTGTGCCTCTAGGTACCCCACTCAAAGAAGAGAAAATGATTTTTGATTTGCAATACACTGATATTTTAATTTTTGAAATTTGAAATACAACGCAATGATGGTCATGATACACACGTGCCTGAGGCTGACTGCATGACATTATTGCTGTTTATTGCTCCTGTCATCTTTGATTTCCCCTTCTGTTGCAGTTTTCCCTTCTTGAAGCTTGTCTTAATTTCAGCCCCGGATCCCACAAGTTACACATCTGCTTACCTTTAGTCATCTGCCTGTTCCCATTGATTCCACTGAGAACACACACACACACACTTTAAATTAGGCACATGTGCAAGATTTTTGGAATTAAATCATGGGAAATGCAGTCTACTTGTTGTTATTTTTCCCAATTTCAACAGCTAGTGGCTTCTGCAGGTGGTCAGAGCTGCAGAGATTGAAACACCACTGTTGGCAAAGAGAAGGCAGTTATGGAAATCTGTAAGAAAAAAAGGTCTTGACAATATTAAGATAATTTTTATATTTTTTTTATTCAGCAATAATAGTGGTGTGAGCTTTCACAGCAAGGGTTGCTCCAAGACAGTAGAGCTGGCAAAGACCCAGAATTTTATTCTCCTTTCACGAGGCGATGCTCAGATCAGAGACACCAGACACAATTTTCCTCCTTTCCTTAAATAAATCAGTTTTCCTCCTTTCCTTCAATAAATCAGTGTCATCACATCATGGGGAAGGAGGGATATGGGAAGTGGTAATTTGTAATTTTGTTGGGGAAACACCTCCAGTATAACTGATGTTGTGTTGTTTGGCAGTTGGGAATGACAGCAACAAAAAAACCCCCAAACACCAGAAGGATCTGGGAAAAAGATCACAGGAGTTTCTGGGAAAAACTAAGGAGCAAAACCAGACTGAAGGGCAACCTGTACTGTCAAGATTGACCACACTATTATAATTTGGTTTTCATATTTTGTTTATTTTCTTCATATTTAAACTATTGCAACAAGAGCTGAAAATAACTCATATTTCAGTTTGCATTAAGTAGTACTGTAGATGCAATTTCATTTAAAAAAAGAGAGGTTATGGTGTTCTAAATCACATGCCATATGATATCTGAAATTATTAGAACGAATTGAAACCATTAAAATAATTACATTTATTTGAAAAACCCCTTTATTTTTACTTTTACTCCCATTGATGATACAGACTAGCTGTGGCAGAGTAAAATGAGAGAAAATGAAAACTGTAGGAAGACAATAAAAGGACAGCTTAATTTTGATTTAACAATTCCTCCCTCTAGAAATGCAACTTTGAAAACATTATTGAAGATGGGTGCAAGTTCAATATGATGTTTAAGTCCAGCACACCTTAAACACAGGTCTAAAAATAGCCCCATTCCCAAAAGGCAGAAATTCTGAGCTGCCACCCCCTCTGCAGCTCTGTTGCCAATATCTGCCTTGTTTATTTATCCTGGGAAAGCTCAGTGAAGGAGCAGGATCTCAGATGGAGACAGATGGGAGGAGGTGGGAGGTCAAGCTTTGGCTCCAGCTCATCCCTCCTGGATTTCCCCTGGAGGATGCTCTTGTGATGGAAAGCCCCTGCAGCTCTGGGTCCCTGTTGGGAGTAGGAACCCAAAAGACAGAGAAAAAGTGAGATAAAGAGAAAAGGAGGCAGAGCAGAGAGTGTAACCTAGTGCTTCCTGGCATTGCCTCCTGAAAAGGGCCCTTCAGTCTCAATCTTCTGCTGCACAGAAGGGCATGAGGTGATCTCAGCTTCAGAAATTAAATAAATCAGATAAGCCCATTCATTTTGCTGCTGATTTAGAATCATTTTTGCCTATGTTTGATTTGGCAGTTTTATTCCTATAATCTATTGGTCACTTAATACTTTTATGTTTTAGGGAAAAAAAAAATTCCTCCCGTTCTACATTTCAGCTGTTGAATAAAAAAGCAGCAATTCATAAGGAGCACAAAATCCTACTGGGGTGAATGCACTGGAAATCCAGAGCAAAATTTTTTCACAGTTAAATTTTTGCCCTCTTCTCTGCTATCTTCCAGGCAGGGCAAAAGTGATTAGGATGATCTGTTCTTTCTTCAGAGTATATTTATGTTTCCTTTGCAACAATACACATCTTTTCATGATTCTTTGGATAAAAAACTATCTGCAAGCAATGATTGCTCTCCCTGATACGTGCTAAATATTGACCAAGAAACAAAGAAAATATGTGTGTTGAAACAAGCTGACCTCTGTACAAGCAGAGCAAACAAATGAATGCCCTGGGATGTGTCTTTTATTATTGCTAATTTTTTTTTTTAACACCACAAGTCTCAGGTTGGGAGACAAAGACCCCTCCAGTGCTGCAATGGATGGGGGGCAGAACCAACAGCCACGTGCTTGTCCAGGCTGATGGATCCATGAAGGGATGAGTCAGGCTTGCTGTGTTGATAGCAGCTCAGGTTTTACTGGAGCTGATGGCTCTTGGAGGGTTTTCTTCTGCCCTGCATCACTCATCCATATCATGTGTCAGGGAGAGCTGACTCTGCACTCAGATATTAGGTAGCACCTGAAAGTATTCAGCTGGTTTGGATAGTGTCTGGAACCTGCCTCTTCATAAAAATTCATCTTCATCAGGGCCAAAGAATCTTCCTGTGTAGTTTATCCAGAAATTGTCCACGAGCCAAGAAGTTCAGAACAACCTACAGCATGAAAATGTGATTAAAAGTGCACATGGATGCTGTAAAGGAAGAGGTCTCAGGGATTGGGAGGCTTGACAGGACAAAAAGCATCTTGCCCCAAGTTAAGGGTATTTGGGAGCTTTGTTTGACCTTCATCCTGGCTGTTTGCACACAATTCCATGTTATTATTTGCAATATCATTGAATCAAAATGTGAATTTGCCATGGCAACCCAAGATTCAAATGGGGCCAACCTTTCTTCCCCAAATTACAACACCTCCTTAAAAAGGAGTAAAGAAGAGTGCCCTGAGTAATCTGAACTCTTGCAAAATGCTACAAGCAAAACATGGCTTCAATAAACAACACATTCTCTCCAATTCTTAGAGTGCATTTTATAAGAAAAGATTGCAATTGCAAAACAAAAAAAATTATAAATATGTCTATATAAAATGAGCTATTTCAGCTTAATCAATTTTTCAGGAAAATGTTAACAGTGGGCATGTACTGGCAAGAGTAAGACCAGTGTGGGCCATTGACATGATGTGGGTGAGGATTTCTGTGTCACTGCCTTGTTTTTTCTCTGTAAGGAAAACAGAACAGTGACAAGCCATACGTTCATTCATGTATTTTACCCTCCATTTATTTGGCCTTTTTGCCAGGAAAATAATGAAGCATCCAGCAGATGACTTAGTTGTACATAAATAAATATTTATTCAAATCCCCTGCTTGCAGTCACTACCCACTAACAAAATACCAGAGTCAGCTGGACTTCTGGAAAGCAGAATGAATCCAGGAATTTTGCTTCAGTTCTGCAGAATAATGCTCATTTAACTGCAGCTTTGAAAGTCTCATGTGGTTGCAAATGTTTGTGTGTGAGTACCTGTGTGTCTGTTGATGTTATGTGATCATTTGGGGTGTGTGTATTATATATTATATATATATAGTGTTATATATATATATATATATATATAGATATATATATCTATATTATATATTATATATCTGTTATGTGTATTATATGTATATGTGTATCTATGTATAATATTACTATGTTATTATTCTAGTTAGTATTATCATTATCTTATAGTTATTACTCTCTATTACTCCTATACTATATAGCATATGTAATTATTTTAATACATATAAAACATGATATCTTATAATAAAAATATGATATTTTAAAATATTTATAGAAAAATTGCATCTTTAAATATATTTATAAAAATATGGACTTTTCACATCCATTTCACTTCTCTTCCTGTTATTCTCAGGTGCATATTTCTGACAAGATTTGCCCTAAGCACACCTGAGGTTTTCTGTTGTACATATCACTTTTATAGGACTGATGCACATCCTCTTCTTTCCCTAATCAGAGTTTGAAGAGGTTCAGCCACCTGTGTCTGGCCTGAGGAAAAAACTGTATTAATAGGGACAATCTTCTCACCTTTACAAATGATTTCCTATGATTCAAGTGACAATGAAAATAAGGAAAAAATCAGCTATTTGTTACTATTTTTTAAAGCAAGTCAAAAACCCAAGCCCTGTAGCAGATGAGACAATCCATGTCTCTCCACACATTTCTACAGATTTTTAGGAGTTTGTTTTCCTTAGGAGAAAAATGGGAGCTTCCTCTGCACCTAACACAAGCAGCAGCCCCAAATCTCTATAATTTTTTAATTTCTATCCCACTTTCACAGCACAGGCACCATTAACCTCTGGTGGACACACCTGCCCTGCTGGATATCCACAGAGACTTTGGCTGGTCCAACTTGTTTGTTTTCAACATTTTTGTTCCTTGTGGGTAGACTCCTGGAAACCTGGACACAGTGTTCTTGCAGATAATTTCTATCTTTTCCAATTTATTCCTAGTTGTCTCCTTTCATCCTTGAATATCAGCTTTCCATTTGCAATTCATGGCACTAGCTGGACATTTCACAGGACAAAAGCAGATCCTATGGATTGGCTTAATTCCACTCTCCTTATTTTTAGATTCTTTTGAATTAAGGAAAACCACAGCAGGTTTGAATTTTGTTTTGCTTTTTAATCTAAAGATGCTGTTTGTTTAGGCTTAAAGGGAATTGTGGGAAATACCAATATATTGAAAGGGAACACATTTAAGTGCTTTCTCAGGACAGCAAGGGAACCTTAGCAGTGAAATCCTGCTGTATGTGAGGTTCTAAAATTGCAGTGTACAAATGCTTTCCTGGGATGCAAATGTCCAAATGTGTGTAGTCCAGGATGATATCCAATCAAAAAAATGGCTAATGTATAATCAAAAAGTTATTCTCAAAATTTAAAGGAATCAGTTTATACTCACATGCAAAATTTCTAGTGACATCACACACCAGGAAACAGGAAACCTAATAAAGCTGTTCTCTTCAACAGAAGTTTTAAAATATGTTCAGAAAGAATTCACCTCACCTCTGCTGCCTGACTTCAGCCTTGAAATCTTTAATCTGACTGTTGGCCACTTCTCTTTTGCTTTTTTTCTATCACAGAACAGCATCTTGGCTCTGCCTTCCCAGCCTGCATCAGCCCTACCAACACTCTGAAATACTTCATATAGAGCATCCCCTGCATTCACTGGGAAATGCTACAAGTCCTGATGTAATTTCTCAATAAAATAGTGAAATCAGATCCTGGTGAGCTAGGGACACTGGACATTTGATTTCAGAGCTCCACACTGCCATGGCTGCAGGCAGTATAATTTCATAGTTCTTGGAATATGTGTAACTCAGGAGTTCCTCAGAAACATGAACTGCAATTCCTGGAGGTGAAGTGAAACATCCATTAGTTGCATATATCCAGATTTTTCTGCTCTAAAAGAATATGCATTACAGACAGATACCCCTGATACCTGACATATGGTTTTCTTTTGGGGAATCAGGGCTGTGTAAGTATTAAAAAACTGTTCTATTCTCAGCTTTATGCAAAGGCTGAGTCTTTTATTTGCCTTGGTCTTCACAGAGAAAATTCATTAGTCTGAATTGTGTTTTTATTAATGCTAAAAGCCAGGGAAAAGGAAAAAAAATGCTAGGGCTCAACTCCATAAAGCCTTGTTGTACCACTTGGAAAAATTTGTTTGTCTGTCCTTGAAGCTCCCTGTATTTCCAGTGGTTTCAGTCTGTGTACAAGACAATAGAAACAGTGTGGGAATACAACAAATTCTTAGAGATATTAACAGTGCCAGGGGATGCAGTTCCAGTCCATGGAATTGCAAAGTGTGTCCAGATGCTGCAAGGGTGCATATCTTGTAAATGCTTATAATGATAAACAGATAATAAAGGTTGAATTAAACAAGTCAGTGGTTTTGGCCTTGCTGACTGCAAGTTCTGGAGTGTACATGAAATAAAACCATCTCCACAATAAGCTCTGGTTGGCTCTCTCCCAGCTCCAAGGACATTCAGGGTACTGACTCTCCCTCCTGGGAATGGTCCCTCTGGGGCTGCTTTCCACAGCACTGACAGGCTGGAGCAAGTTTTAATGTGCAGTGCCCAATCTTTATAGGATTTGACAATTTCATCTTTGGTGGGTGGCAGGTCAGAGGAGAGAAGGGTTTGTTTGAATGGTTTTCTCAGAAAAGAATTGCAGAAGGGTGGCCAGTTCCAACACAAACCCCAGGGACAGCTCCACCAGGTACCTAACAGGAGGTAATTCCATCCTCCTAATTTATCAGCAATGTTGCATGGTGTCCCACATCCCAGGCACTGCACAGACCAGCCTCCAAGACATCAACCCTGGAGAAAGCTTTTAAATTCTATTCAATTCATTTATAAAAACCAGTTTAGCTTTAAGGAAAGAAATGTCAGGTAACTGCACAGCAGGAATTATCTTGGCTGTGCCAAAGGATTTCTTGTCTATCTCTTAACTCTCCATGTTCTGAGTTTCTTCTGTAAGAAAATTTGTCTGAAACTATAGAGAAGAGGGTTTCCTTCAAGGTGTATCAGTTCCTACATAATGTTAAAGATCACCATCAGTGTTTTGTGAGCATGTAATGCCCTTGATCATAAACTTTACTGACTTTCCTAATGAGGTCCAAAGGTCCTGTGATGGAAGGTGAGATGACATTTCAAGGTATTAGTGATAATCACTTCGCAGTATTCCCAATTTTCCTGGTATCTTTGAATTCCAGCAAATGAAGATCTCTTTGAAATTGAATTCTGATATGAAAATGTGTCTTCCTACTAAGGCTGGGAATTGATGGGTGGGAATCTGTTACCATAAAGGGAGCTCAAAGGCGCTTGTATGAAACCTTAGACAAAAAGGAAAGGGTTTTTTTGTGCTAAATGACTAAAACTGAGGCACTTGGCCAAGGCATGCATGCATCATAACCCACTACTTATTTGGGTGAAGAAATGCCCCAGCATTTCCACTTCCAGCACACTGACAGCTCAGCCCTGAGCCATCCATTATCCACAGCAACGAGCCCAGGGCTGGTGCTGCCACATGCACAGTAAAGCCTGCTGCCCACAGAGGCCCAGTTTTGGGATCTGGATGCTGCTTTCTCCCAGAATTAGGTATTTGGATGTGTGTAGCACAACAAGCTGCATGGCAATGACTGCACAGCTCATAAACTGGCACCGAGGCCAGCTCTTTTTCCAAAGTCAGGTGTAAAGTCTTAGGGCCCTGTTGATGAAAAATCCATCTGATCTGGCTGGATCACAGAAGAAGGAGGGCCCCAGATTCTGAGCAGGATCTGCTCTAAAAGCCACGTGCTCGTGTACAAATGTGATGGAATACGGGCACGGAAAGTTCCGTGCGGATTTCACTGGATGCACAGGGGTTCCTGGTATGCACATAAATTTCTATGTTGCACTCAGAGACATGATGCAAAGGGCCAGGAGGCTGTAAAGATGTTTCCTTGCTGCATGAATAGGGTGATAAACAGTGACATGTCAAAAGCCCTGGGAAAAAAGAAGGCTGGGGTCAAGCACGGTATGGAACAAGTCTCACTTTTCTTTGCCCTGCCTACACGTTTTTATTTCTACAGAGTGAAACCAGTAACTCTTGTTTGAAATAGCAACCTGAACAACCTGGGAAACTCTTAATGGCTGTGCCTGTCTGAGTATTTGACAGAAGCTGCAGGAGAAGTCAGCACCTGTTACTTGTAGAAAAGACAGCGAAATATTCCTAAAATACAGGATTATAACAGCATACTAAAAGTATGTTATAGTTCTCAGAAAAAAATTGTTGGTTTCAAATTATGTCATTGAGTTGAAATATTCACTTTTATTTCTTTTTGCTGTTGTAATCAAAGTGTTCAGGAAAAGATAAAGCTGAAGAATTTTCCATCAGAAAATACCTCTGTATTTATTATTACTATCTCCATCCTTAGCCAATTTATGCCAAGACGACTCTATTCCTTTTTGCAATATGTTTAATTTCCCATGGATTAAAAATCCTCTATTGGATTACAACAATGTTTAAGTTTTGTGGAGTTTTGCTGTATATTTTTTAACTAAAAATGCAGGCTGCATTCATGCTGCAAGTTGCCCTTGCAGTTTGAGTGCCTTCACTCCCTTTCTCTCACAGCTGCTTGTGTGCAAAGGCTTTCTCACCCTTAATCCCCAGTGTGATGGGCTTTGTAAAAGTGGCTGTGCAGAAGCCTTGGGAGGACTCTCTGGGAAGATTTGGCTTTTGTAAGGCTGCCTTCAGGCCAGTTCTTTCTCCATAGGAAGTTCATCATCCTGTCAGGAAAGGCACAGAGAGGAGTGAGGCCAGGTCCTGTGGCAATTCTGGATTAAAGCTTTCATCTTTGGACTACTTGAATGTACCCTAATTTATGCCATGCCAAAGCTCCTAAATTATGTCTAAAGCAGCTCTATCCTCTCAGGTTCTCCTTAGTTTTAATGTTTCTCATTAAAAAGGATGAAAGATGAACCACAGTTACTGAACACTCATCTTTCTCACCAACAGAAAAACCTCAGCTCTTCTGGACATGGAACACTCGATGTGATGGCAGGTTTGGGCTTTTTCCAGTGTGAGCAGGGCATGGCTGATTCAAGCAAGGACATCCAGGATCTACACAGATCTCCATCATTGCTGATGCTGCCTAGATTTTACAGGTGAGTATGAGGACAAATTTCAGAGGCAGAGCTTCACATTGTGTCATGGCAGCTCTGCAGCCAAATGCTGCTGGTAAAAAATCAATTTAATGCTATGGAATTGCCTGTGTCCAGGTGCAAAGGCCTTCAACAAAGGAAAATGGTAAAAAAGCACCTTTGCTCAGATTTTGCTTCCATATTCCATATTCTTTCAACAGCATGTGTGAAGGAAAAATCTTGGGAGCTGAGCAATGTTGGGCAATAGAAACAGTTGTCATTGTAATTGTCTTCCATATATACAGAGTTCATTAAGTGGCCTATTGATTGCTGGTGCCAGTATAACAGAGGTAAGAGAGTGAAAAGCTGTCAGTCTGTCTGAAAGGACAACCAAAGGGAAGGAAAATAAATACCTCCAAAGCATCACAAAATATTCAGAAAAAGTAAGTTTCCAGGGGAAAAGAAGGTTTCAATAAATTTATGACTTCAGCTCTGGAAAATAATTCAGTTAGAGCACAAGTGGTTGTCATAAAAATTGTGTATATTAGGAAAAAGCACTGTTGTCTTTTTCAAAAATAGGAATAATACCTTCTAAGCATCTCAAATGTCAGGTTTTATTTAATAAACCTAGGTAAGAAACACATATACTGTATAACCACATGATGTTTGTGGAATGTTACCAGACATGTAAAAAATGCTGTGTGCATAAGGGGCTTTGTGTGTGTGTTTTTCTCTGTGAGAAACCCACTCCATCCTCTGAGAAAGCTTATCATTGAAAAGACAAGATAGGTTACAGCAGAATGACACACAGTCCAGTTCTGCAAGCTGTCACAGAGCATTCTGTCTTGCTATCACAAGGACTGCAAATTCCCTGAAAGAGTCACTGGAGCACTTTGCAGGAGATAAGTTCTTTACATCCTTAGGAAGATTTTGGAAAAGAGAAATGAGTGTGTATTTCCATGGACAAATGGCTCAGACAACATAGCTAATGGGGTCTGGGGTTTGTGTGGGACAGCAGGATAGATGAGTTCCCTTCATAGAAAAGCTAGGAAAAATGTAAAATGAGTGTAGGGCACATCTTGGATAGGAGATAAGAGTGAGCAGTGGATGCTCTTTGGGCTTTCTACTAAGTGCAACTGCAGGCAGGCTGGAAAACTGCTGCTTTTTCACGTGCATTGAAGAGCACACACATGCACATTTTTGTCTCAGTTACTGGGTAGGTGTCCACAAAGCAGCTGAGCCGTGTACAGAGTGGGTTTTGGTCTATTTTTAGTTCTGCCTTGCACAAGGTCTGCACATTCTGTTCCGCACGCTGCCGGCGTTATTCAGGCACGGCTCTCGGTACAGCTCACACTCCTCTTCTCAAAGCTGCTCCAGTACTGTGCCATTGTGGCCAGGAGGTCCTAAAGGGGACACAAAACAAAACAAAACCAATAAATCAACTGTGATAAAAAACAACAGCAAAACAAGCAAGAGCGCTCTGCTCTCTCCATCTTGCAAAACAACATCCTTCAGGCATGATTTATTAGTAAAGCCAACTATGGACAGTTAATAATCTACATCTGGATCTAATGAACAAATGCACAGCCAAAATATCCTCTTTTCTTTTCCTTTAATTTTTTTTTTCAGTGTTCAAGTGAAGTAATTCATCTGTACTTTAACAAAAGCTTTTATTTCCACATGAAGAGGTGGGCAGCCATTCAATCAGACTTGATTGAGATTGTTTCAGTCAGTTCAATTGCTCAATATGTTCCAATTACCTTGAAAAAAAAAAACCAATAGAGAAGGACACGTGTGTGTTATTTGGACCTAAGAAAGTACAAGTCTCTACCTACAAGATGTCTAATAAATATAAATCTGTGGACAAATATTTATGATTCTATTATACGCAGAGAAAATAATACACTTGCATCAAACTGAAACATCACAATGAATTTGGATCGTAAATAATAGAAAGTGCATGTGGAACAAGAAGTCTGGGAAATTCTTTACTCATCTCTGTAGCCTTCTGGGCAAAAAAAGTTCATTTTGAAAAGCAAATGCCCCTGTCTGCTGTAACAGAGCTGGAGTTTTGCAGAGGGTGTTCAGTGCTTTCAGCTGGCATGAGGGTTTTTAGCAATGCCTCCAATCCTGAAATGCCCAGACTGTGATCCACGAGCGAGTGCAGAAATGGGTGGACACATTCTTGAGGAAAAACTCCGTAAGGCTTTCTCTCAAGCATTTCAGTGCCCCTAAGTGATGCAAGCCAACAGAACTACTGGCACATTTAAAGAAAAACATAACATGTGTGATTGCCTGGAGAACTGGAGTCCATGATTTTAATTCTGTTTAACAGTGGTTTAACTCTTAGTGTCATGCAGCAATCAGGCTGCTTTTCTTTTACTCCTGTTTTCTTATATTGGAAGCAGGTCTTGATCCTTTTAAAGGAGCTTTTGATTTAGTTCTACATCACTGCTAAGCAGCAGAGCAGAAAAACAAGCAGTGTTGAGGAGCTTTTCCAATTAATTTGGGATTTGCAGTTAAATACAGGTGTCACAATTTAACATATGAATAATTCATAAACCTTCAAACAGCACTATTTCAGTGGAGGAGTTTCCTTAAAAAAATAAGAAAAAGACTCAAACATATGCCAAACATTTACAGGATTGTCAGCAGCAAGTGGCTGAAGGAAAGTTGAAAAAACTGCAAATAAAGCAACTTAGCTGTTTAAATTCTCAAATAGCAGCTGATGACTTCTTCCTATTCAGGGGGAGTTTCCTGACTTACAGCTTTGTATTCATTTCTGTTTCTGAAAATCTTTTACAACAGGAAAGCAATTATCTCTGAAGGAGATGGACTGAATCTTTATTTTTTTTTCTTGTTCTGGAACCTAAACTGACATATTTTTCCATGCAAGAAAGTCTGTTAGAGCTTGCAACTGTATGGGAAAAATAAGATATTTGTGTTGGTAATTTCATGACCCTTCTTGCATGTTATTATTTTCTGTAAAGAATAAATCTTTAGGTTAAGAAAAGCTGGTTAAAAGTCCTTTTATCATTTTAGTTTAGCTTCCACACATTGTGAAGTGACCAGACATGTGACAATTGAAATTAAAAGAAGTGGCAACATGATGAGATGTTTGTATCCATCTGCATAAAAGATAAATGGGTTAAATACTGACTTCACTGTCTTTATTCTGTCTAAATTTTCCCCAGAGGTGACACACAAGACCAAGAATGATTCAGTGGTTTGATAAGGGGAATTCTGCAAGCCTCCAGCCAGTCTTCCTTTGTGAGCCAATAACTAAAATGGATTGCATTTGGGCACTATATTTAGTTTTGCCCACAATTCATTATCTGATCTTGGCTGGCACCCCAAATCTATTCTTTTGTTAGCACACAGTTTTTATGGTATATTGAAAAAGCCTGCAAGCTAGCTTCTTTCCCTGCCACCCAAAATGAAACTAAACCTAAGAGCAGTATTTAAGAGGAGCTACCACCACTCAGATGACTGTGGCTGGAGAAGCCTTCCTCGTTCCCAGACTGGAATTGTACAGAATTTCCTTAGGTTATATTTTACTTCCTTTATCATATAGCTCAGTAGCTGAGTTGTGAGTATCTCAGGCATATGAAATAGCAGATCCACATCTTATTTGAAGCACAGGAAGGTCCTCACATGCTGCAGTAGGTAGGATGTGGTAAATGCTTCTAGCCACTGCTCAGGCATCTGGTGACCAAGATATCATCCAGTGTTCTCCTGGAAGTTCATTTATAATGAATCCTCATAACTATGTAACATAATTTAAATTACTCTTTGTCTGTGGTATATATTTATATTACTCTTTAATAATGAGAAAGAAAAAATCAATTATTTTTAGATGAATGGACTTTATTTTTTTTCTCCCTTTTTTTTAAAAAAAAGAATCTTTTGCATCATTTTCAGTTTTGATTGCTTGAAGGGCTAAATTAAGCCTGGCAGGTATTTTGGTGGGGGCTTAGCTAAGGGTCTGTCTGGAGATGTAATGAAGCTCTGAGGTATTCCTTCCCCTGGGAGGTGAGAGTGCTGGCTGTTACAATACCTCACTTCTCTCTGTGCCTGACAGCTGAATGCCTCCTTTAAATAATGGCAGGAAGTCCAGAGCTTTTCTACATTCTCCTTTCCTTGCAGTGTGCCGGATGCCCTGCCACCAGAGAGCCTTTGAAACCTTCTCCTGTTTCTTCCACACCTGATGGTGATTGTTTGACTGGAGATTTATAGCTGGCCTGAAACCCAAGGCTTCCAAGGAGCTGAAGTTACAGAAGCTCGCAGTGATGCTGGATTCCCTGGAGGGGTGGTGCTATCCTCATCTGATGGCAGCCAAGCAGTAAAATGAGATGGTAATTTCTGCATTCCAGTGGTCAGAGCTTCTACCACCAAAACCACCAACAGGACTCAAAGAAAAAGCTGTTTAGAGATCTTATCTTCTGACATGTTTTGAGTGTGCTTGGGCTCTAACCACATCAGTGGAGTTGCTGGCATCAATGGAATGTCTCCTCTGATAGTTTGTCACTGGCATAAGGACTGCCAGGGTGGAGGTTCAGTGACTTATCTCTGTGAGGAAGCCACCAAGAAACCAAGAAAAGTGGCTTCCACACCTGCTCCCATCCCATCAGCACTGAGAAGAACTAATAAAGCAACAAATAGGTTCATGGGGTCATTTCTAAAACAAGTTTGTGGCCTGAGTAGTACTTTCTTCCACAGAATGTCAGAATTGCAGAGTAGCTGAGCTTGTCTAGTCCGGTCTTCTGCTCAAGCACAGCCAGCTAGAGCAGATTGCTGAGGACCTGAGGACCTTGCCCACTTGTTTTGAATATCTCCAAGCATGGAGACCCTAGGAACTCGCTGGAAAATCTGTGCCACTGTTTGGTCACAAATCAGCAGGACAGACTTTTCTTATGTTCAGAAGGAACCTTCTGTGTTTCAGTTTGTGCCCATTGCCTCTTGGCTGTCACTGGGCACCAGAGAGAAGATTCTGGGTCTGTCTTCTTTGCTCCATTAGGTATTGATCAGATCCCTTGGGCTTTCTCTCCTCCAGGCTGATCAGTTCCAGCTCTCTCAGCCTCTTTTGGGAAAAATGCTCCAGCCCCTCCATCATCTCTGTCCTTTGCAGGCTGTGGTTGCTCCAGCACTATGAAGGTCTTAAATCACACATGGAACTCTAAACCACCCCCTTTTCTGCATCCTTGTTGCCTCCTCATCCACCCTTCTTAACCAACAAGCAGTATGGGAGAGACAAGAAAAAAATTACAAGTTCCTTATAGGAATTTTAAGAAATCGAAGGTTTTATTCCTGCTTGGTCCTTTCCAACCACAACACAACACTTAAAATGACACTGCAAACTTACAAAAGAAGTGTTCCTGCCAATGTAAATAAAAGGGGAGATAAAGTTGGAGATGATTGATGGCTGTGGGAAGGAGAAGCTACTGGAGATACCTGAAAGGAGAGCCATCAAGCTTTATGAACCAGGACATAACAATATCTCGTCAGGGATAAAGCTCCCTGATGTAGTAACAGGGAAAAAGAAAAAGTTATTCCAGAGATGAAATTAGTTCAACATCTGAACAATATTTTCAAACTGTGGAATGCTCCCTCAGAAGTGATTCTTCCTCTCATTAGCCTTTTGCTCGTTATTCTTTCTATTGCTGTCATCATCAGAGTCCCTGTTCAGAGGCAAACCTGTACTGATAGTAATTCTCAGACAAGTAAGAGAAGGATTTATGTGGAAAAGGGAGGAATTAGGAAAATCCTTTGGCAGCAAATGGCGCTTTTTTTTTTTTCCCTTAAAAATAGAAAAAAAAAGGAGACCAGTGGAGTTACACTGTCAAACAAGCAGCCCAAATCTGGGCAAAGATGGAGTATAATTTATTTTGTGAAATTCTAATAAGTAATAAGCTAGGGGAAAAAGAGATTAGGAATGTCTTTGACGATATTAAATTATGTTATTAGGTCTTGAATGACCTCCTTGAAATTGTTAGGAGCAGTACATATGCACATTAGCTTTTGGGTGCCTTGCATCCTGGAAAAACAGAATGTTCTAGCATAGCCCTATACATAAAAGTTTTCTTGTTGTGTTTTTTTTTTCACTAAGACACCCAACCCAAACCTTAAAAATTATTTTTACTTTCAATCTTTTTGCAGTTTAGCAGGTTGTACGGAGAGGAATGCTTTTACTGCTATTTTATGAGTCCCTAAAAGGCTTTTATAAGACAATTTTGAACTAAAGCATCTTCAATAAAGTATAAAATAATGACTTTGTAGGATCAAGACTCTATAAATAATGGCTACTTCTACAAGGGCTGAGAACAAGTTTAACATATCAATTGTGAACATAGGCCAGTCAGTAAAAGAGGGCGCCTTTTACTTTTTCATGCTTAAAAAATTGTAAATGTTGCTTTTTCATAGCTTTTGACTCTTGGTTTCTCTCTTCACTCCTGTTTAAGGGGATAGAAGCTGCTTTATTAATTGCTCTTAGAAGAACAGAGTAGGGCTGTCATAATGACTCACTCAAAGATCTATTGAAACAATAATTTGTGACTAATATATCCAATTATTTGCTCAGCTATAGCCATGACAGTTCCAACCTCTTGTGTTGCTTAAAATTTATGAGTTTAATAGTGCTACAGATTAAATTTAAATATTCATTTTAATACCAATTCTATCTATTCTAGCAAAAAATGTCATTAGATCACAGCAGTGGAAAATTAAGAAGCAGATATATTTGTAAGTCCTATATAATTCCTTAAAAAATTTTAAACATTTAAAAAGAAATGTAAAAAGTATTTTAAAAATTAACCACGCAACAAATTGTTTCTTTTATCTTCTTTTGGTGACCTTCATACAAAATATAATAAGTTGCTGAATGTCTATGGTAAGATTCTGAAGAATGATTAAAAAAACCACAGAAAAAAATAATTTGCCATTATAACTATTTGCACATTTTACAAGGATACCTATGAAACTCCAAAGACTTTTTCTCCATTGCGTTCTACTTGCAAGAATCTATCAAGAAACTTCTTGATAATGGATGTTTGATTTGATCCATATTTCTACATGCATTTATAGGTGTTTTTTCACACACATATTTGTGTGTTTATGTGTATTTATGCATTGCCTTGTGGATTTACACTGGAACGTGTTTGTTTTAAGAGATTAAATACTTGTAGAGTGGTCATGAAAGCCTTGTCATGGACTCACTCACCATCTGGTCAGTGCAACTGACTTCCAAGAGAAAGCAGAGGGCAGCACAGAAAAGGTTTATTGCAAAGAAATATTGCATTGCATTCATCATATGAGCAGCATTCCTTTGTTTAGAGCTGTAGTGTAATACAAAATAAAAAGGATTAGTTGAGTATAGGAGCTATTACTGAGCTACAAGATAAAATAGCTGCTTTTCTCATTTTGCTCTCTGTAGACAAATGCACTTTTTCATATTATTTACTCAGAGGTCCATTTTCCTTTGGCATCCTGACATTATAGGAACTTCCTTCAAGCATTGTTTCTCCATTTCATCTCTCTGCTCCATGAATAAAATAGTAATTGTTCATTGCAAGGAGAGCTTTTCCTTGGAGAAGGAAGTTTTCTGTCTGCTCATCTGAGGAGATAGAAAACCCATGATGAGAGAGATTTGTGTGATAAACAGTATTAGGAATGAAAAACTTAATGAGCACAGATATTATCAGAGCTGTTCTTTAGCCCCAAGTGAAGATTAATGACATGTGTTTTGCATTTCCTGATACACTTCTGGAGAGCCCCTAATTAATGGAAAATACTTCCATTCTCAGAAATACACAGTCCTTGCTGTTGAGTAAGGTTTTGAGTAAAATTAACAAGATTGAATAATTATTTCTTGGCTGTCACTTTGTAGTTATTTAGATGACCTCAGCTGGTTACTTCATGCATTCAGGACTTATTGTTTTGAAGTTTTCCTATCCTCAGGCATCCTTCCATATCTAAGGACACCTTAGAAACAAGGTGAAAAGCAAGAAACGTGAATAAACAGCAATCTTTTGCTGTCAATATCTTTTTATTGGATGTTGAGTCCAAAACATCCTGTAATAATCTATTTGCCAAGTAAGCCCAAGTTCATCAAATGGCCCTCCAGGCATGCATTCCTTTAGGAACAGTTTGCTTTTGTTCACTGTTGGGTTATTTTCCCCTTACAACCGGAGTCATGTTTTTTTAGATCATATCTATTTTCTGAACAAGCACAACATCACCAAATGCTCCACTTTAGGATGGGTTCTGAGAAGGTGTAGATTGCAATAACAAACAAGAGGGTTTTTTAAACACAACAGCAGAGAGGGATGAAGGGATGGGATGGGTTGGGACAAATCTGTGCCACTGACAGCACAGATAAGGATGTGGGAGCTCAGTTCAGGCAGACACTGTAAGAGCAGGAGAGAACAAAGATGTCCTAAAGGCCCTCTCCTAATCAATGGCTCACTTTGCTTTTGGATAAAAAGCAATGGGAAAAAAAAACCCCACAAATACCACCTAGAAATATATTTTATGCCTAAGCAACAGGGTAAGATTCCATTTTTTTTCATGCTTGAAGAACGTGATTTTCCTTAATTACTTTCAACAGAGATCTTAAAATCTCTACTTACATTTTAAATAAGAAAGTTTCCATTGCTTTAATGTTTCCATTGTTTTAAATCCATCTAGGATTAAACAGAGTGGTGCAGTTCATGGCATTAAAGTAGGGTGTATCTATTTCCCTGGTTATGCAGTACCACATTGTGAAGATCCACAAGTTTCTCCTTGCCTTGACTGGTGTTTTAGTGCATCCAACAAACTCCACTGAAAAAGCTCTTCTAACTCACTTCCTGAATTCCCTCTTACTTGCCATCTGTGGTGAGGAAGTTCAGAAAAGTTACTCTAAAACATTCTTGCCTATTTCTAGATTTTTCAAACAAATTTGGCAAAACCTAACTGGAAGATATCAAGGCCAAAGTGACTCCCATTAAACAGATTTTATTCACAGTGCCTGACTCATTTTGAAAAGTCCTTCCACCATGGAAGAGAAGTGCTTTGCCAGGAATTATGTCTGCTTAGGATAGCTGCAACCCTGACTTTTGATAACAGGGGCACATCATCAGTCACTAGCTGGGTACAGATAACTGGAATTGTCCCCAAATCCAAGCACAGCAAATTAAATTGGTGTGTATGTGCACACATGAACACACAAAAATGGGCAATAGTTCACCCCAAACAGTTTAAAAATTAAGTTTTCCCCCAGTTTAATTTCCATTCAAAATGTGCCCCCTTGCTGAAATCCCTCATTAAATCACTTATCTGTGGCTCCTGTATTTGGGCAAGTCGTGCTCTGCAAGCTGCCCAAAGAAAATTAGAAAATGCTAAACCTGTACAACATATTCCTTTATTTATCCTGTACCATATTCTTTTACAGATGCACCAAACCCAGGCTTCAGTGAGAAAAGATGGTGTGAGTGAGCACTAGAGCTGTGGGGCACACAGAGTGTTCAGGCAGATTGTGTGGTGGCAGATGTCACATCCCCAAGAGGCCATAATTCCATGTAAGTAGAGTATGATAGACAAATTGCCACTGTATATCTGCAGGAGAACCATGCTAAGATTTATATTTTATTCCTGAGCCACTGTAAAATAGCAGCAGCAGCAGCACAGAGAGCCAGTGAACTACAGCAGTGTGACAAGAATTTCTTTCATGAACATGAAAGGGTGATGCTGTCTGTATCATTCATCAAAAAATAATTTTCTGTAATCAATTATACTAGACATTCCCAGACTAGTAGAAGAAATAGAGGGTTGGAAAGTAATATAGGATTGAGATGCCTTTATCCTCACATTTTCAGAAGGAAAATTTGGAGGTCTCTCAATCCTCAAATGGAATGAAATTGATGCTCGAAAAACAGTGTTTTCTCTGTAGGGAAGAAGTTTTCAGTTTTCTAACAATATACCTACTGGGAACTAAAACTGGAAAAGGCCTCCTGCATGTCAGCCTCCTCTGTGGTGCAGAAAGAGAGGCAGCCAAGCTGTGGCCATGCCTTGTCCCTTGGCATCCTGCTGGCTGGATTTTCAGTGGGGCTTTTGGGAGAGGCTGATTGGTGCCTGGTGCCTGCCCTGGGGCTCTGTGCTGCCTCAGGCTGCACCTGGGGGATGAATAAAAGTCCAACAGAGTGTCTAGCACGGGGCAGACCCCACCTGTGGAGCTTCAGTCGCTGCAGTGTGACAGCAGGAGCAGAGGAAGTTTGGGAAGTTGAGAACTGCCCCTCAGAGACCCAAAACCACCTTTATAATAACCCTGGTTCTCTACCACCCCACTGCTGTGCAGGCTAATGGGGCTGCTCAGGCAAACAGAAATATTTTTATGGGCTGTGAAGTTAGGCTTGTGCTACAAGGAGGAGAAGTGGGGGAATATTCCAGAAAGGGGGAGGTTTCAAGAAGCTGCAGCTGATTATCTGTTCATTATCACATTTTCCAGCGGTTTCTCCCCATAAATGTGAAACTGTCTGAAGTGTTGTGGTTCTTCCAGCTCCTAGATACTCATGACAAACTGCATGGCATCTCCCTCACTTTCCCAAATTTTCACTCCACATTTACACCAGCCAGTTTGAGGGCCATTCTTTGTTTGCAGCAAAGACACTAAAGCTCCAGGTTACGTTTATGGAGTGCAGCCAGGAATGGAGAGGAAGGAAAGACAACATTCATGCCTGGGAGTTTTTGCTTTAACAGTCTTACACAGGCACACAAATTAAAGTGCTGATAGATATTTAATATTTTTTTTAAAGATGCTGTAACCATACCAATGGCATTTTATCATCAAAACACAAAGATTTCAGCAGTGCTAGAAAAATGGTGACATATGTAGAAAAAAATGGGAGAAATCCTTTACTGTTTGAACCCAAAAATCAAAACTTTTTAAGTTTCTTTGTGTCAGTGTTAGAGTAGCTGAAATTCAACAGGTTCAGTCACACCAGTAAGTGCTGGGTGACTTTTCTTATACAATTTTAAAATTGATTGCTGGAATATAACTAAGCTTCAAAGTATAGAATGTCTGAGCAGTTGGAGCACATAACACAGGGTATATATATATATATATATATATATATAAAATCTTTGGCTGTATCACTACAGCTTTTGACAGTCTGAGATGACAGAAGGGAAAGACTCTGTAAAACAGCCACTGATGCAAATTCTGCATTAACATTACTTGGAACACACACAAAAAATGACTTCTTCAAAGTGATATGAAGGAGGAGTTAATGCATATTTTTTGTCCAAGCTGATGCATTTTTTTTTCCCTAAACACAGCTCTGAGGGATATCTTTACTAATCAAAGTTCCTTCTCACTCAAAATTCCACCCCTGTAATCCTTCATTTGGGCCAGACTGACATCAGGTGAGTGCAGAATTATCTCTGAGTTGACAGAGAGACAGCAGGATTTGCTGAGGGGTTGAATCCTCTTCAGGCAGTCTGGCACCTCTGCGTGGCAGACACTGCTGCAAACCCAAAACTGATCCTCAGGGTGTCCCTGGTGCAAGGTGCTGTGCTAAAGGAGCTGAGCAGTTAGCTCAGTGGGTGTGAGGCAGTATGTAGCTGGTGTAGCACACATTTTTCAGACTCTCAGTGCTTTTCCCTCTAAGCCTCATGCCACTTTACTTGCGTGCTCCTGCTGAGACAGACAGGCTGTGGGATTTTTCCCTCCTCCACCCCCTACCTGTCAAGATATTCTTTGCTGAGCTTTGTGTCATGTGGCATTAGGAGAGCTTTGTTCTCAGAGCTTAATTCTCTTTCTCCTAGTCTGCACTGGGGTGGCATTTACAAACTGATGCCCTTTAGGTAGCCCCCAACAGACATCTCGTGTCCAACAGGAATTCCAGATCATTTTGCTCGGAGAAGGAGCTTCAGCTGTGCTCAAGGAAATTCAGGAACAAACCTGCACCACATCACTTAGTCCCTTTTTCAGGGATAGCTGAAAAAAAGGGACAGCTCAGTCCCTTTTTCAGCAACAGTTTTCTCCATGTATGCAACAGTTCACTCTTCCTACTAATGTGTATGTTCAATGTAGAATTTATACTTTAGCTGAGGAGTAAAGGCTTTTTTCAGTCTTCTAATTACAGATTGTGTTTTAAAAGTTTTGTAATAAAATTGGTACTATATTTCTGTATGTCAAGGCCAACATCAGCCTCATCCAACCAAGCTTTTTTCAAAAAATATTTTAAATTATCTACTAACAACTGCTCATTTTCCCCACCTGAGTTCTTTAGTACCTCTCTGAACAAGACTCAAACACACTACTGATATTAATTTTCTTTGTACTGGTATAAATTCCTATTTAAAACAAGAGGCCTTAAATAGCAGTAATTAATGAAAAAGTTTCTCACACAAACTTTCATTTGGCAATTCTGACCATATTACTTACATGTATGACATAATGCTTTGTGTCATTAGAAATTAAGAAATGAAAGGGTGAAGCATCTACAATACCATGGCCAGAGAGAAATTCCTAACGCTGTTCCCTTCCACTTAATGTCATTCCCATAACTAGAAAAACAAAAGAGAAAGAAGTGTTTTATTTCAAAAATATACAGAAATAGGATAGAGGAGTGAATCATTGTACAAACAAATGGAAATGCTTCTTGGGAAATTAAACACTCTGGCTGCATTTGAAACCTGATTGTTTGAAAGAAGAAGCAAACTGTGTTTAGCAAATGTTTATCCACAAAGCCATGGTGAGTCTCATCAAACATGGTATTAAATAGCAGGACAGCTATTAAAGATTGATAAATTGCTGTAAGTACATTTTTTTTCATTTGAGAGTTTGGATTAATTCCTCCTTGTAAATGTCTCCTAGAGAGATCACTGTAGAATAAGTAGTTTATATCAGATTCTTATAACCCACAATGCAGAATGACGACTTGTGATTCAACTTACAAGTAACCTCCATATGGAAATCTTCCTTTGATGTTTTCCACTGATTTTTTGCTGAAAAAGCAATTGGAAATTTTTTTCCTCTTTTCTGCTGTTACAGTAGAAACTTGACAGTAGGTAACTACTGAGATTTTTCCCTACTGTGGAAAAGGCACAGCTTCAAAAGAAAATAACGAAGGTCTCATAAAAGTGGTCTGTTCAAATAAATCACTGGATCAAGGCCCCCATAACATTTCTAGGTCATTTGTGAACAACAATGTTAATCAAGCAATATTGGAAAAGAATAATTATTCAACTTTAAGAGAGCCTCCCAAAAGCCACCACCAGGCTCGGAACCACTGGTGCTGCCAGCAGAAAAGACCTGCTGCTTCCAGAGTTGTTATGGCACTAAAATCCCCTTCCATGATTTGTTGTAGCCACCTGTGAGTGGAGTTGAACTGCTGGGGCACAAAGCTGAGCCCTGTCCCGTGACAGAGGACCAAAGAGGCTCTCTGGCCATACAGTGATGGATGGCAGCTCCCAGCCAGTCTCAGGTTTCACGAGCTGGAATGGACAGCTCAGACAGAGGCACAGCTACCGTGGGAGGAGGACGGGGCTCAGCTGAGCTGCTGGTTGGGATTCAAACACCTAAAAGTTAGACCAGCATGTGTTTCAGGTGCCACATCAGCCTGAGTCTCCCTGAGGTTGGAGTTGCTGTTGCCATGCCTGGGAATGTGACTCTGGTTTGCTGAGACCAGGCTCCTGTGAGCAGAGAGGGAGGCAGTGAAGTGGGGATCCAGGACTGCTCGGTTTGGTTTGTTTTTGTTGGTACCCCGAGCTTCCTGAGGTTCTCCTTGCATCTGCTGCTGCTGCTGCTCTTATCAGAGGGTCTAATGTCACAGACTAAGTCAGGGCTGCCCAGGGAAATGCTGAAATGACCATCCCTGGAAGAGTTCAAAGATCCTGTAGATGTGGCACTTGGAGACAGGGTCGGTGGTGAGCACACTGGTGATGGGTGAATGACTGCAGTCAGTGATCATAGAGGTCTTTTCCAGCCTCAGCAACTCAATGATTCTGGTTTTATAAAGGTGCATTTTTCAGTGAAGGTAAGTAGCATTAAAGATCTGCTCAGTGTTTCCCTCCCAATTCTGTCACCTTCACTAAACTTGTAAATCTTTTTCTTCACTGCTGTGTCCAATTCTTTCTCTGGTAAAGTCCTGGTGACCCCAATGGGAACGAAAACAATGTGAGGAAACCTTGTACCCTGACTCAGTTAGTCTGATTTATGCTCTATGAAAATGAGTAAGGGATGCAGAACCCTCATGATGCTTTTGGTGTGACTTTTGGAGAAAGAGGAGATATAAACCACACTACTGATACTATTTAATGTTGCAAGTATGAGGTTTTGATCCGTTTTCTTTACTTCTATAAAGACAAAAACCCCAGTAACTTCCTTATAATTAGCATTCACTAATTGTCTCCTCCGTATGAACATACTGTCCTTCAGAAAGTCTCTGCTCCCACGCTTGAGATGAAGAGTATTTTCCGCTCTGATAGCGCTGCTTCCATTCTCTCATTCATTCCCATGCACATGCCATTTGGTATCAGTTTTCCATTTGATGGCACAATAAAAGTCACCTAATTAGGTAGCAACAACTTAATGTATTAACTACATCCTTGTAAAACCACGAGAAGTTTGTGGGACAGGTTTACTGCTGATGTTTTACTACTGTGTGCTCCCATTTCCTTCAGTTGTGTGTTGACCCTGAGCAGTATTAAAGGTGAAACTCTGATCCACTGTGGAAATCAGTAGCAAACCTGAAATGAATTTAAGAGCCTTGGGATTTCTCATCCAGATCTCCACATGGCCATAGCAGGAGGGGTTCTCCTATGAGAAAGCCTGGTTAAACCAGCCCTTTGTGGGCAGTAATATTTTATACACAGGATGTGTGGATACACTCCTCTTTTAAACAAATTTGGAAGAACAATAGCAGCCTAACTCAAGGACTCAGAAAATGGGAAATGCCAGAAAGGAGATTCCCCATATAACTTCATTTCAGCCCCCTTGTGTGCTTTGGTAGTCAAACCTGTTGGTTCCTGGGATGTTTTTGTTTTCCCTCAGACCTCAGTGAATCACAGGAACTCTGACAGAATGGCAAGTTGTTCAGTATATCACTGTGTGGACTCCGGTCTCCCTCCCATCTCTAATGCTATTTCAACACAGTTGAGAGAACTACTTATTTCCTCAGATATTATATCATGGCACTAGTCATTTTTTCAGTGTATTTATTCTCACAGGACCCATTCTTCTCAATTTGCTCTCAGAAGCTGGACGTGAAGAATTAAGAATGTCAGGGGTGATAATTTAGGGCGTAGGCTCTGAAATACCTTTTCCAAAATACCAAGAACCCAGTTATTAGAGTTCAACTGCACATGGCAAAAAAAAACCAAACAAAACAAAACCAACACTAAGAACCAGCCAACCAAACTAATAAAAATAACCAAACAAAATCAAAACAACAAAATCCCCCCCAAAAAACCAAACCAAACAAACAAAACCCAACCAACTCTCAATTCACAGGTTCAGTGACTTCTGACAGTGTACATTGTATGGCTGAGCTCAGTTGCAATAACTAATATCATACTAGAAGCCAGTTAGGTAAAGCAGGATAGAGTTCAGCAGCTTCTGTGTTATTCTTAGTAAATTTTGCAATCTGTCTTCTGTGTGAAGTGGCAGAAATGAAAGTTTTGTGCAAGCAGATCTGTAGAACCAGAGACCTTGTATGTCCTTATGGAGACAGTAATTCTTTAAGAAGAATGAAGCATCAGCATTAGAGGAAAACCCTCTCAAGAGTTCTCAGTAACTCTTGTGACTCATTATGGCTTCTTGTGGGAATGCTTTGACTCCCTAGAGTGCCTCTCTAGCAATTAGAATGTGTTTCCCTTACCCATGCCTTTGTCAAGCTGTTCTGTTTGATGAATATCAAGCATGGCATTGGCTGGATATCTGATGGATATCGAAGTGTTGGCAGTTCCTCCTCCAGGGATGAGGAGATGGCAACAAAAGTGTTCCATTTGCCTTGGGAGAGGTCAGAGAGGTCAGCCAGGATGCTGATGGGGAAGGACAGTTCTGTGTGAGCTCAGTGTCCTGGGAATGTTCAGCCTTAAATGTGCCTTTTGGGAAGATCCAAGAGCATTTCAGACACCTGCAGTGGATACTCTCAGGTCCTAATGTAGAGACAAGAAGAGATGGATTTGCTAAGGGGTATTGCCTATAAATATCTCTGGTATTTCACACATAATGAGATATTTAACATTTAAATGGGAAGTTGTGGGATTTTTTTTTTATTTTCTATAAACATTTCACTGAAGTTTTGGAATGAAAGATCTACAGCAAGAACTGAAAATAAAACAAAATGAACTTTACTAAAGTACTTTTCCTGAGTACTAAAGCCAAGTGAATTACAAAGAATAAACATGTCATAAGTAGCATGAAGTAAATTAGATTATAATAGGATTACTGATATCATTTATGAACAAGAAAAGATTTTTTCATGTTTACCAGAAATACAAGGGAAAGGAATGCAAGAATGAAGACCAAAACCCCAGTCACTATACAAACACAGTTTAACATGCATTTAACTCTCACACAACCGGACGCTCCCTTGCTTTGCCATTTGGGTTCAGGTCTTCAGCACATCTGAATGCTGCTTAGCTGAATGCTGTGTAAGGGTGGGAAGGAGGAGGATTTCGAGGCACTTAAAATGAACATGATCTCCATGTTAAATGAGTTTACCTAAGGGTAGATTGAGTGGGAACCTGAGGCCATTCCCACAGAAATGTCAGCCTACATCCCACTGACATTAGCAGGAGTGACCTGGTAGCCATCCTGCAGTAGTCAAATGTACAGGGCACCTTGGATCCTGTTTATCATAATCCCTTTTTATTTTGGTTACCAGCTCTCCATTTTCTCAGATCTGACATTCTCATGAAGGATGGCAGCAGAAGGCCTGAAGGTGCTGAAGACAGAGTAGCCTCCCTAAAACGCTGTTTATCACAGATGCCTTCAACATGTTACCCCTTCAATTCACTGATAAATTCCTACTGAGTTCCCCCTGAACCTTGAATGAGGTCTGGCCACTCATTTCAGGCATCTGGGTGAAATAAATCTCAAATTGAAAGTTGACCTCATCAGCAAATGTCATTTATTTACCTTGGATCCCATCCGTTCGAGTGGCCTCTCTGTACGTACTGGAGGATGAACAATTAAAAACTTTGGTTCAGGGAAAGGAAGGGCATTGGAGGTCTCCAGCACTGTGCATCAGATTTTAGCCAAGAAAACTTCTTTAAGCATGTTATTAAATCACAGAAATCACAGATTAATGCTCCACTAAGCAGGCAAAAAAAAAAAAAAAATATGCTGAGCTTGCTTCTGGACTGTTCTCTGATGCAAGGGAAGTAAGGCTGGAGACTGGAGACAATTAATCTTGGGACTGAAATTTAAGGGAAAATATTTATGTGAAGGACCCTTAAGACACATTTCTCTAGGTCTTTTTTTAACTTCTCCAGAAGTTCTTGTAATACGCAGAAAAGTCTTTTAAATCATATTTCTTGTCTCATACAGCTGTAAAATGATTTTGTTCTTCTTGGACTGCATAGAGGAAAAGTGTCTTCAGCATCAATAAGAATTTGACTACAGGGCTATTATATAAAATAGCCCTTCCCAAACTTTTTTCCACTCAGTGAATATTCTAATCTTTGGGGAGAAAATAATGCAGATAATCTTACAGGGTACTATTTCTGCTGAGTGGATGAGCTGCAGGATTGGGGTGGTGAATGACCAGCACATTTGACAGTAACACTGAACATTTTTTCCAAACTGTCACGAGTGAAGTTCCAAAAACCTTAGACAAGCCTTGGAGCCATGAGGAACTGGCTCCCAACTAAGCCTGCAGGTACTCAAACCACTGGGTGGGAATAAATGTGTGCTTGCAGCACTTGGATTTTTTATTTGCTGCTGACCACCGCTGAGGAGGCCACCTGTGGAGCTCCTGGAGCAGGCTGCTGTGGGAAGGAAATGTTAACTGAGCGTGGTGATGAGCATGGCTTCACAGTTCACCAGCATTCTGCTTGATGAAGATGAAAGAAATTAACATCCCACCAGTCAGGAGTCAAACTTCACAGGGAAGAAGTGGGCATGCTGCCTCAGGACACGAGAGACTCTGCCACAAGACACATGTGATGTCTCTTGAGGACTGGAAAATGACCTTTACACATCAATGAGTCGTGCAAAGACATATCCTAGGGGTAGGGCTTGTTGGCAGAACATGGAATTGAACCCAAGTCTGATTTGCCTCTCTCTTTGATGACTTGCTACCCACAGAAAGCCAACAGAAAAAGGAAGGCTGGACAATTTAGCTGATTTTCAACCACAAGGACTTGTTCTTCAGCATTGTAATCATGGTAAATCTGGCCTCATGTGAGCAGAATAAAACAGATAAGTACTCACCTCTGAGCTGCCATCAGCTGTTTTGCTTCTGAGCCTCTTCTCTTTGTCATACACAAGTCAGAGAGGCTGTGAAACTGCAGCAACTGCCATCCTACAGGTAAAATACAAATATTTGGATAATCCTGTCAAATAGTATTGAAAACAGTGTTTTTCCTGAAGGTCCTTCTGGTACTGAAATACTTTTGATGGACAATATATTAGTTTATTGTGTAGCTCTGTAGGCTCCCTTTAGGCACTGTGGCAGCAAACCAGCTTACTTGCAAACTTGAAAAAGTGTGTTGAAAACATGTTCTGCTTGGTGAAAGAGATCACTCAGAACTGGAGTGCAGAGGCTGTGCCCTCAGTCTAGATAAGTCACCAGCTGCTAAACCATTCTCTTCCCTCTCCAAATGTGCAAGGTCTTCAATAAATAATGACAACTTGCTCTTTGTTCTTCCTAGACTGCTAAAAAAATTTAAAAAAATAATAAAATCTTTCAGTCTTTATAAAATAGACAGGCTGCTGGCAGAAATCCTGACTGTTTCTTATACTGAACTCTGCTCCAGGAGCTAACCTTAAAATGATAAATAAAAAGGAGAAAAAAATGTTTGAAAGTTTACTCTATATCAACTCAAAACAAACAAACAAATCCTCATAATTAACTTCTAGAGAAATATGTAAAGGACTCCTGTGCATGTCAACTGGACACAAAACTGCTCTCAGCAGTAGAAAACCTCCTTTGTACATGATGATGTAGATGTGCATGAAAGCCCCTTGGAAATGAAAGGAGTTTGAGAACTGCACAGTTTGTCCATATGAATGTAGCTGGTGTGAAGCTAAAGCTGAGAATGCACTTTGGAATCTGTGCTCAAGCTTTCAAAGAAAACAAAAAAAGCAGTGAAGAGCCTCACATGTTTATTGTAGTTTTTTGAGGCTTGAGGGCAACTCATCTTTAAAGTGGCCTAAAACCTGGTCTGTCTCTCATGAGATAAGAGTTTTCAGAACCCTTCTGTGGCTTTTAGATGACACAAAGTCAACTTTTTCAACAGTGAAAAGAATTCCCAGGAAGGTGTGCACATGCATTGTGCCGATTGCATCTCTAATTAGCACACAGCACATGCAGGTACCTCATGGGATCTCTCTGTCCCAGCACAACCAATTTAATGCACTTCACTGAGCCCAAGTGTGCAGCAAACCAAAGAGGAATACAGAATTTAGTGGCTGCAGATTGTCTGTCCACAGCATTTATATAAAAGCAGAATTAAGCAGCAAGTAACTACGGCATTATGTGCATTACAGCTGCCACAGGCAGATCCTGTTTCAGTTTAAGCACTGCTCACATCTCACATGAGCAGGTCTGAGTGTTCTGTGGAAAACTGGAGGTGTGGAGTCCTGGCCCCACAGACACACTGGGAAGTTTGCCATTGCTTCAGTGGAGCTTTTATCTCACCCCAGATCTTGAAAGCATTTGCTAGACACTGTATTTCCCAGTGTGTTCTCTGGGGCCAGGCAGCACACCAAAACATTCCACAGCTTCAGCAGGAATAGCTCTTGTGGGGCTGCTGCTCCTTCAGCCCCACTGGAGGAGCAGCCTGGAGCTCCACCAGAATGGAGCTACAAATTGCTGTTCTGGTAATGGGCAAGATCCATTTTCTGGGGATAAAAATCCATTTTTATCATTTTTACTTCTCATGTTTTTGCTGCTGTGAAGAGAACATTCACAGTGATGATGCAGCTACGTGGATGTGGCTCAGAGGAGGAATGAGTGAGGAGTGGCACTTTCATAGAATCACAGTATGGTTTGGGCTAGAAGGGACCTTAAAGATCCTGCAGTTCCAAGCCCCCTGCCATGGGCAGGGACACCTCATGTGTCTCTGCTGAAGATAAAGGAGGGCATTCATTTGATTTTTCTCCTTTTACTCCAAAGGTAGCAATTTATAAATCACAGTTCTTAGCTGAATAGCTTATTTTCCTGGATTGCTATAAATAACATATAAATTGATATGAACAGACAAGTAAACAAAAAGGAGAACACAACCCTTACTTCCTCCCTGGCAATTTGGATTTTACAGGTATTTTTAGTTAACTCTGTGGAGTTCCCTATTTTAACATTGACTGGCATATCTCATTCATCATCAGGATTTATTACAAACCACACAGGTGTCCCTGGATACCTGGGAAAAGTTGTGATCTGATTGTCCCTTCCATTCTCCAGCATGGGCAAAAATAAAAAACTCCTCCAGTGTTCATGGCAGTGAGTCTCAGAGCAGCTGTAGAACAGCACTTAATTCCAACAAAATACTGACTCTGCTCATCCCCCAGCCTTCCATGGCCCCTTAGGAACACCCAGTTAACAGGACATGAAAAAGCATCCATGCAAAGGCAGCTGCAGCTGCAGCAGGGAATGTGAGTGTGCCTTGCCTGTCAGCCCTGCACAGCCTCAGACTCGATTTATGCTCTGACCCTCTGAGTGTTATCCAGAGAATCCTGCTTTGCTGGGCATCCAGCCTTGATTTCACTTGATTGACAGCATATAGATTTCCAAGATATTCCTGGATCCATGGAGGATCTGTGGCTGCAGCAGGAGAGGAGGAAGGGGGAGGTGTGAGGTAAAAAGCCACTTTCTCCTTTCTCATGCCTATGATGGGATCAGTGAGCACAGCACTGAGATGTTTCTTGTTTCTCCCAAAGCTTCAGCTTTCCCCCTCTGAGCATGGGTGTGCACCAGGATTTAGGGGTGTCCATGGAGCTCTGCTCCTCTAGAGGATCAGGAATTCCCTGGTTTTTTCTGTCTGCTCAATGTGCACATCTGGGAAGCTTGAGTTTTCTGAGCTGGTGGCTGAGAATGGAAGCACAGACCAAGGAAATAATGTCAGGAATTGGGAGTGGATTTAAGGAAACACAGGCTTGATCTGCCATGCTCCCAAGCAGAGAGAGAGAGAGATGTGAGAATTATTCATTGGCAGGAAAAAAGCACTTCCTAACTGTAATTTCTTCATTTCAGTCTAATAGTTTTCTGGGTCAGAACAGATGCTTTGAGGCACGTGGGCAAGTTCACACATCTCGTGGAGCAATTTTCCAAAGTGCTGGACAATTCACTCCTGGGGGTTTCTGCAAGATAAAGGTGGGGAATTATCAATTCCCTACCTAGAGACATTTTGAGGGAGGGCATCTCAAGACAAACCCATCATTCTGCAGGTGCACACATGCTGCCAGTGAATTCACTGCTGGAGAAAAGCTCTTAACCCAAATCTCAAAACAGGCCTGAAGTGTCCAACACTTACTCAGGACAACAAATGACTCCTCTGGGAGGGAAATGCTTATCATGGAATGGAACTCACAGTGTGGTACACCAGATTTACTGATCAGTCCTTCTGCTCTCTCAGGTACAGAGGGAAAAATGTGTGTGTATGTGTCTCTTTACAGCCAAACTTGGGAAAGGCAAGAGATACCACAAGGAAAGTGCTTGATAATGAGATTCATTCGGATAATATATCTTGTAAATTCAAGATATATTTTCTTAAGTCACTCTTCATTCCAAAGGAGTCAACTGACCATTCAGAGTTAAAGGAACAAACTAGGAGATAAAACAAACCCCATCCCATGATTTTTCTTTCAGCATGGCTTAAGACTATTGTTCGAGTTAAAATTTGTGATTTGGGCTGGGTTTTCATTTCTTAATTTCCAACAGGAAGCTGCAAACAACCTCACCCCAATATTGTTACTTTGGTAAGAAAAAAGGGATTTGAATTGCTCCATCTTGGTGCTAAAAAATGGGTGTAGGCTCTGATGTTACCACAGGCAGCATTTTCAATGCTTGCAAAGAAAATAGATCTGGATTTTAGTTGAAAGTTAGGTCAATTTGACAAAAGACAGGTAATCTTTGTGGCTTTAATGCATACCTTTGCCCTACATTTCAAACAAATATGAAGCAGCTCAAGGTTTGGATTTAAATGGTTTCATATGTCTCTGAAGTGCAGGTCATTTTCCTTAAATTTCAGTTGAAAGTCTGAGTTTTCTCAATTCTGAAAGTCAAAGTTAAATTTAGGGGTGTGAACCCATGTGGACTAAAACCGAAGGAAATATCGGCACAAACCTCAGCAAAATGAAACTGCCAAAACTTGAAACATCTCTGATATAGATATATATTTATATATGTATATATATATAAATATATACTCAGAAAGAGAAAGAGTTTAAAAAAAGTCAGCGGTGCATCAGAATAATAATCAATTTAATCTGGTTGATTCAAATTTTGAGGGAGAAGAAGAACATTTAAGTTGCTTGTGGCATTAGGAATACTTTGACTAATTTAAGGAAAGCAGAAATTTAAAAAATTAAATTTTTGCTAAGGTTTCCTACACACTAATCAACCTCAGATGAGGTCAGAAAAAATTAAGATGCATTTGCCCAGGGAATAGGAAGCAGAGAGAAGAGAGGCGAGGAAAGGAAAGGACAAAAGAGAGGGGAAAGAAGAAAAGAAGCCTAACATTAAACAGACTTTAAAATCCATTAAAATACAGGTCATGAATGTCTGAACTGGAAGAATTTTGATGGTCATTGCTAAGTTTGAAGGAATTTTATGGCTTGCATAGGTTAATTTGCTCGTCATTTGAACTGTGAGCTCAACCCATGGAAAACATGAGATGTTAGTAATGTCATGAATTCTTTCTTTTTCAAATTTATTTTTAGGGGTTAGAGACCATTACCCATAGTATAATAGTACATAAAATAATGTTATTTATCAACCACACAGTGGCTGGTAAAGTGCTCTAAATAACTGTTTAACATTAAAGTGGATTGCAGAGCCTGAATAGACTGTCTGATAAAACACTGTAGGTAACAAACAGCTCTAACTGAGCTTTTTTTACAAAAAAAGCCCCAACCCCACCACCCTCCCTGCAGAAATGTCTGTGTTATAATGTGATCATTGTTTCTCTGGCTAATTACTGCTGTCTTTGCCAGTGGGGAGCCTTGCTGTAAAGCAGCAGGAGCGTGCACCTCCCATCTGCACGGACTTTTTAGAGATTGCAGAAGACAAAAAAACCAAAAAAAGAGCAGGGGGAGGGAGGAAAAAAAGCCAAACCAACAAATGAAAACAAAGGTCTGAGTTTATTTTTCTAGGAACAAAATCAGTGGAGTACATGGGACACTCTGTGTGGCTGTTGAGCTTGCAGTGACACACGAGGCACTGATCACGGGCAGCAGTGCCCGTGTGACAGCCAAGGTGCCTGGTGCCACTCCAAAGAGCCCCCCTGAACCCTGGGCCATTTCCAGACTGGTCAAACACAAGCTTGTTTTAACTCAGGCCGTTTTCATCTTGTGCTATAAAAGTATCCTTCCATTTCAGAGCTGAGCCAGGAGTTTACAGACAGGTAGAGGAGAAAGAGAGCAAACCCTGAATGAAGCACTAAATAAAAATACTCATGGGGAAAAATTAAATTCACATCACTGGAAACAAGAATATTTTAGAGATTGAAATGTGTTAGAGTTTGGAAAGATATATCCACATAGCAGCAGAAAGATCACACACTTCTTGTTCTTCAGGCAGCAGCAGAGCCTTCCATTTTTACCTTTGGTGTATTTTTGGTGTTTTCTCCCTGCTGTAGCTCCACAATAGAACTGGCAACATGGCAAAAATAACTCCTCAGAACAAGCATTTCCCTGAATAGGCTTCATTGCAGTTGGAATTTGAGAGAAACTTTCCATGGAAAAATAGGGGGTGAGACTGAATCCTTTTAAAATGTAAACCCCACAGTAGTGAAATAAAACAAGCTTTAAAGGCTTTAAAAGGAGAATGACAGAAAAGCCTGATCACTGAAATATAAACCCTGTTTTTATGTTACTTGTATTCATTAAACTATGGATGAAATATAATTTTGAGGGGAAAACCAAGAAGTTAATAATATTACAAGACCATAGATTTTAAAAGCTGCCAATTAAGGCAGACACAAATCATCAGCTTTACCAATTTGTTTTGATCCCTTCCTGCTGACATCAACATAAATGTTGACATAAACTCTGCTGGGAAAAGGAACAGGACCCACACAGAAGTACAGAAGTTTAGCAAAATTCCTGAAGACCACAAAACATATTTGTTTTAGAACTTAGCACATTTTTTCTTGAGCATGCATTAAAAGCATATTTTATACTTCATTATTAATTCAATTATTTTTGCAGTGCAATCTTCTGCAGCATTCTTTGTCATAAACTCCACAATTTGGCTGCTTTTTGATCCACAAGGAAAATGTTACTTTTGAAAAAGTACTGCAAGTTAATAACAACTGAAAAGTCTCTTCAAAGTTTAAAAGGGCTAATTCTAACCTGCTAAAACTTTAGCAAATCAATTTTAGCAACCTAGATGATGCTGATAAGAGAAAATACAATAAGGGGGTGATTGATTTGATTCTCAGTGGACAATCTTTGAAATCCCACTGTAGATAAACTTAGAAAAAATTACCCCATTTTTTTTCATTACAGTCCCCTAGCTAAAAGCTCAACATAAATTTTAATGAAATAATTTGAAAAGGCAGAAAATTTGTCCAATATACTTAGTAATTTTGGCCTTGGTATATTTTTTCCCCCAAAAGTAAGCTATCCTTATTTTATCCCAAGCAGTAAGAAGGAATAACCCTCACATACTATTTTTTATGATTATCACAGCTGGGAAGAATTGTCATGAATATATATCCTCCTATAAAAAGTTCACTTGCCAGAAGATTAGCATCATTTTTTTGAATTTAATTCCTGGTCACTCTGCACTAGCAGCATTTTTCTAGGCCAAAATATTTGTCCAACAATAAAGGATGGTGTACTTTATAAGTCATACAAGATGACATGTTCCCTGAATATAAGTTCCTTGTTTAAGGGATGAATATGAATGCAATCAATAAATCAGTTTCCTGAGTAGCTGGGTGAGGTTGGATTAACAGAAGAGAATTTTGAAAGGGTAATGGAAAGAGCTGTAGGTCAATACTCAGTGCAGGGAGGAGTTTCTAAAGAACAGCAGAAGAAAAATGAGAATAAAAAGGATGGAGGGGAGATGAAACACATATTTATAGCAAAGTGACAAAGGAGAAATGAGATAATTGCCAAACAAGAGAAGAACTTGAGAGCCTTGAGAGGCAAGAGCAACAACAGGAAAACTATGAAAGAAAGAAGAAAGTGAAATAATCAGAGTTGGTTTTTATTTTCATTAAAATGCAGAGTGAAAATTGTAGCCCACCTAAATAGAAGAGTCCTAAATAATAATTATTATTATTTAGTCCTAAATAATAATAATAATAATAATTCCTAATAATTCTGATAATAATGACTAAATCCCACAGCCCCAAGTGTAATTGTCTGTCAGACCCCTGCTGTTGTGCTCAGCCTTGGTTAGATGTCTCAGAAAACTCTTTAAAACCCTGTGAAAGTCTCTTTGCAGTTATTATACTGATATAAATGATTGGTTTTTTTGACCAAAAATGCCCTTAAAAATAAAAGTATCATTTTAACCTCAGTGCCTGGTTGGCAATGGCACTGTGGCAGCACTTGGGGATGTCTGCTGGTTATTTTCTCTCCAGAACCAGCAGAAATTGTTTGAGGAGGAAGGGCTCTGATAGAGATCATGCAGCTCCCAGCCTTTCTCCTCTGGCATAGCCCAGAATAATCTAAGAGCTCTAATCCAAACAGCCCAACCACAAAGCAAGTGTGCATTTCAGCTCACACTCAGGGAACAGCAGGAATGCATCCATTCCCTTCAGGAGGCTTTCAAACACTTTGGGGTGTCCCCCCAGTGGTTCTGTAAATAAGCCCTGGAGCTGTGTTTTACACGGAGGAGGTTATGGAGGCTTCATTTTCACAAAAAAGGAAAGAGCCTGGGATTTATGGGGTCCTGGGGCAGCTGAATTCCACTGAAGCACACACATGAATGAAGGTCTGAAATCTCTAATAAGTCTAATACCTTTAAAACACACGTTTTTCTTCCTCAGTATTGCACTTTCTGCATGTCTTCACAATGGGCAGGAATTATCTCACCCCTAAAACTCTTGTTTGTTTGTGTATGAAAATCATTTATGCCTATTCCAACAGCATCTCAGCACATAAAACTGCAAATAAAATCATGTATACCATTTAAATTTGATAAAAAAGGGGGAATAGTGTGCTTGATGATGTGCTGAAAACCTAAATCAACATATCCCATGAATTTTTGCCATATTCTCATTATTTTTTAACCATTTTGCCCCTTTTCCATTTATGGTTTTATAAACCATCAGCTCAGATATATGAGCAATTATGGAATTGATCCCAAATCCACTGGTGTGCTCAGCAAAATTGTGCTAATTTGAATTAATTTTAAGTGGTGTTGTAACTCAGTAAGGGTGTAACTAATATTTGGGTCAGTTTCTTTGGCTACTGGTAATGGAAACCTTGTCATGTTTGTTGGTAGATTCTGCTGTTGTATACACAAAAGGAATGGAAAATACAAATTTTCCCCAAAGGAACACAAGTAAATCCCCCCCTATTTCTGTGTTTTGTCTTCAAGGTGTTTCTTTAGATGGAGAACAAGTTCATTTGTTCAAACCACAATAAGAAAGCTGGCAAAAAAAAAAAAAAAAAAAAAAAAATATATATATATATATATATAAAAATATATATATATATAAATATAGATATATATAGATATATATAAAATATATAAATAAATAAAAATAAAAATAAAAATGAATATATATATATATATATATATATATATATATATATATATATATATATATATATATATATGAATAGATGAATAGGCATAACTGATTTATGGCTGACATTCATACATCAAGGTAAAAAATGTCCACAATAAAAACAAAATCAACCCAGAGCAGTGGCAGATGTCAAATAAGCATGGTGTATAAAGATTATCATGTATTTCTAGGGAAATGATCTTGTTTCACTGTGTTTTGTCCCTTCTCCTTTAATCATTCAGGGAATGTAATACTAAGATTTTTAGCCATCATATTGTTGGCATAATCAGATGAAATTATACTCAAAAATGTTAGTGACCTTTCCTTCTTTGATAGAAAGAAGATGCTTTTAGCAGTCGCCTCGAAGGGTGGAATAACTGAGAAATAATTGCTGAGAAATGAAATTGAAGAAATACAGAGTTTACAAATCTCCTGCTGAGCTCTCTCTGGGCATCCCAGGGCAGCCACTATAGCCACCCTTTAAACCATACAATTTAAAGGTATGCAGGAATTTTGATTGAACCAAGGGAGGTTATTCCATTTTATTTCCATCTCTAATGCTGCTTTGTTATCCCACGTGCAATGTGCATTTTTCTTCTCCTCCAGCATTTGATATTCTAGTTAAAATTAAAAAGAAATTAATTCCCACTGTGCCTAATTTTCAAAATGAAACTGAAGGAAAGTGCTCCCATCCCACACCCCCATCACACTAATGGTGACTTTGGGGAATCACCAGAGCAAAAGTTGGGAAGTTTTTGTGGAAAACAGCAAATCCCTTGCCAAGTGTGTGGGGTATGCAAAGAATGCTTGCAAGGGAGAAGAGCTGAGCAGAGATAACAACTCTTTCTCACTGAAGGGATTCTTGCTGCTCCTTCACCAGGAGAGGATGAGCAGCTTAGGTATGGAAAAGCAGGGAGTGGAAAAATAATTTCATATAACATTCAAACCTAGACATTTCCTCTTCTTCTCCTCCATCTGGTCTTTTCCACAGCAGAATTTCATTCTCAGTTATGAAAACCAGCTAATATCCAGGAACTCAGCATCTTAATAGAACTTCTATCACACCCTCTGCTTTGTTTCCTCTTTCTCAGCAGAATTCCATTTCCACTGTTTCCTATGAATTTCATTTATTTTGGTTAAAACCCAGTTACCTTACAAAACTTTCTTTTGTGGAAGACATTTTTGGGCTTTGGTCATAGCTGTTATATTCTTTATGCCTTCCTAGCTTTACTAGAGCATTTTGGACATAGGGTTCTACAGTCTGAGATTCAAAGCTTAAATAATTTGTCAATTCTCTTCTTGTTTTGTTTTTTAAATTTCCTTTACATAATTTAAAAAATAATTATTTCCTCACCTTTTCCTTTCAGAAAAATAGTGTAAAGGATATCATTGAGCATCTGAGAACCTCTAGAAAATCAGCTTTTATAGCAAGGTGACATCCAAAAAGACTTTACCTTTTCTATGGCTTCTTCCCTCATTCCTGTATTTGTCAGTGTCAATGGGCCAACTATTTCTGCTAACACAGCTAGGGAAAAATTCAGACATAAATTCTCTTCCTTGGTTAAAACAGTTCTTCAGGTGGGTCTGTTTTTCTGGAGACTCAGGGAAGTGGCATGAAGCCAGCAGATTTCCTTCCTAACTTGTAGTGTAATTCCATTTTGAGGAAGTTATACAGGAAAATTCAGTTCACATCTACTTCATCAATGCAACAAAAGAGTTTCAGCTATAGAACTTGCTGCTTTCCTCCCTAGCAGGATTAATTTAGGAAAGAGCTTTCCAAGTAATTTCATGAGTTCCTCTATCAAGATACAACTGAAGAGAGACAGAAGCAAAGCATTCATTTTTCCAAGTTTTAAAACTGAAGATTTTTCCTGCTGTGACTCTTAGCCACTGGTCTGACAGCTGCTGATAACCAGCCTGTCAATAAAGCATGCAAAAATTGAAGTTGATTCTGATCTAAATCCCAAATTCACAGAAGGGATCAGGCTGGAAGGGAGCCCAGGATGCCACTGGCCTTCCTGGCCACCAGGGCACTGCAGGCTCAAATCTGTTGGCTTCTGCCACACACCTAAAAATGATTGACTAAGCCACATATGTGTTGAAAAGTAGCAACTTTTCAATATATAGAAATAGAAATATTTTTTCTATAAGTAGAAAAATTAGAAATTAAGTAACCTGGAGTTTATACCTTTTTTTTTTTTTTTGGCTGGATTTGAATTTGGAATCTGGATCAAGGAATAAGTCAATCTGAGTTTTGTTTCATTTGAGCAAAAGTTTCAAGAGCTGAAGAAAGGATAAATATCTTATGGTTTTTGCTCATCCCTATGTACTGAAAGACAGCAAACAAAATAAACCCCAAACACAACAAGACAGAACCCCCAGGTCCCACTTTTAGTTGTCAGATTGAACATTCCAGAATTGTTGGCCCTGTCTGAATTGGTCCAGTTGCGTTTTAATGCATCCTATTCAAAAGAGAGGGGAGGAAAATGCATCTCCCTGCCTTGATAAAGTCTCAAAGTCAGAGGCCATTTGTATCACTAAAATATACTAAAGTGCATCTCATCAGGTTTAAATCCTTTTATTTTAATCTCCCCAGCTCAACTTCACAAACTAATCTCTGCTTCTTTTATTCTAAAGAAGGAATAAAGAAAAAAATTAAGAATAGGGGGAAAAAAACCCAGCAACAAAGAATCTCAACAACCCAAAAGGCTCTTTGTCAAAGCTTCTGTGTGCTGTAAAATTATGTAAGAATGGTACACAGTCATCAATTCATGGTCCAGAAGCATAAAAATTAAAAAACCCCAAACCTTGGGAAGGTTTGGAAAAAGATATAATAAACTTAGAGAAAAGGAAAAAAAAAAAAAAACTCAAGCTAAATTAAGGGCATTAAAACCCTTTTACTTGATATGATAACTAGATCATGTTATAATTACCATCAGTTAAAGCCTCACATGGTATTTTATCCTCCATGGAGAAAAGTATTCTTTCATTTTATCATTTTCTTCTCTCCTTTTTTTTTTTTTTTTTTTTAATTTTAATCTCCAAACCATGATCAAAAGCTGTATATCTGTCAACTTCAAACCATATCTAAGAATTAGAGTAGGAGAATAGAAGTCATCACCCCGGGGAGTTTTTCAATGAGAAAGAGCAGATCAGAGAAGTAAGATGGGAATACACACACAGACTTTCCAGGATCTCTGGCTTTAAATCTGCACGATAATTTAAATTATTAAAATGCACAGAGAGTATTAAATCATGGTGGTTTACTTAGGAGTGTTTTTAACTTTGAATTCATGGGAATACAAGGCTTGATACCTTCCTTTATCTGTAGATGCTGATAATTCTCAAGATGTGCAAGGAAAATGGAATAAGTGTTTGATTTTAAATGAGTCTTTAGCAGTCCATCCTAGTAAATCAGTTCCATGCAGTGAGAGGAAAAGGACAGCACTTGAATTTACTTCCCAAATATTCCATTCCAGCTTGGTGTCTCAGAAGGGAGGGTGTTTCAGTGTGGCTTTGCAGATGTAAGTTCCTCACATTTTTCATGTGTACTTTGCTTGTGGTTACAAACTTCCTTTCCTAGGAATGGCTAAAGTCCAGAAAGAGTTTTCACTGGAAGCTAGGCATCCCTACTGTAGGTCTGTGGCTACAAAGAGAACAGAACTTTTTTCTTCTAAGGTTGCCACGTAGATGAAAAAGCTAAAACCTCCTGAATTTTCACGCCTCCTGAAGGAGCTTGAGTCAGCAGACAGATTGCCATAAAATTATTTGAAACCAGTAATTCCTCCAAGTGACAGAAGTGATCTTTGAATTATTTTGGGTGGAAAGCTTGAGAGGCTTGCCCATAGGTGCAGCAAAGCTGGTAGATGGTTTTTTCATGAAATGATAAAAAGTGAAATGAGTAAGGAGAAGTACTGAAATGCTTTAACATCAGGTAACACAGATATTATTTGGAAGAAACACAAAGAGGGTTAACAAGCATGTGGCCAAGATATGCATATTAAAAAAAAAATTATAAAGAAATCTGGCTAACATACACCAATTAATTAATTTTAATTTTTTTTTTATTTTAAAATTTAACCAATGAATTTTTACAGACAACTGAACCAAACCATGCCTGCCCAATGTAAAATATAAAATATAAATTCATGCTTTAGCAAATTCATCTGTATACTAGCAGGTATTACCTGTAGCAGATGTTGCCCATGGGACTGACCATGGAGTGAACATTCACAAAAGTGCCTTTGTGCCAAGTCAGAAATGCCAAACATGCACAGAGAGCTGCACATTTTGAGCTACTCAGAGGACACAATCAGGGAAGAAGGCAGAAAAAAACCCACCAGCAGTGACTGGGAGAGAAATGTGGGGAATTAAAATGTGTTTATCACAATCAAACACCTCAAATGGGATCAGATGATGGCTTAGAACTTGCATTGGGTTCATGTTTGCCACCTTCCTTGGGTTGGTAGCTCATTCAGATCCCTGCCTCTTACAGTGAGTCCATAACAACTCCTCTTAAAGTGATGCTTCATTTAGTGGCAACAGGCTGTGGGCTCAGTAGAAAGCCAGGTGATAACAGGAGTCTCCCCAAAGCAGTGTCAGGGCAGAACCAAATTCTGGGTGATATCTGGACCAAATATCACTGGCTTTGTAAAATAAAATAGCAGACAAGAAACCAAGTGTGATGTTCTGAAGTGATGCAGCTACCTGTAAAAGAGTTACAAGCTTTTCATTATCACGCAGTCATCCTCAAAATATGTGCCTTGGCTTGGAAATGCAGCCCACCAGCAAAATAAATTAAAAAATAAGGGAAGGGGAGAAAAAAAAACCCCTCTCCATTCCTCAAATTCAGTGTCTTAGTGGTTGTGTCCCTGGCTGTCAGCACTTTCCTTCCCTATTGAAAGGCTATTAGGAAAACTGTGCTCTGCCAGTGCCAGTGGCCCCAAGAGCCTCATTACAGCATGAGGATAACCCCAGGGTGAGCAGGAAACCTAAACACAGAGTGGCCATTGAGTCCTCCCTAGCCAGGGTGTGCAGCAGATGAAGCTCATGCAGTAGGCAGAATTAAGAGAAGAAGAAGAAATTTGGCAGCTTTGATCAGTTTCTCTACAAAGCCAAAGCCGAGCGCAGGCAGCAGAAAGGATCCGGACCCAAATTCACTCCCTGTGTTCCCTTTTTCTTCTGGAAGGGGGGAATTGAGACCCTTGAGAGGTGAAAAAAAATTGACCCTTGAGAGGTGCAAAAAAGGGGATGAGGATGGACTCACTGGAAGCTTTCCTCATGAGATAATGAAAGGTCTTGTGGTCATATCCTAACCCCGTCCCTTTGGAGAAAAAAAGCTTAGAATGCTTTTATGGTTTTTTGCTCTTGGGCTAAAAGCCTACAGCTGTTCTGGAGCTTGACATAGTTCTAGCATATAATTAATACCATTTCCATTTAAGTCACCAGCTAAATCTTAAACAGAAAGCACAAGCTGTGACATATTACTGAAAAGAAGCAATGCACATTGGACAATTGACTTGGTGGTGGCCTTTAATGCTGTGCCCCGTTGGTGGGGTGTCTGTGGCTATCATTTTTCATTGGAGAAATGTCAAACAGTTCATGGGCCTGGCAAACATAACTATCACAGGCAGTCCTGCCTCTGCTGGCTTTCATCTTGTGGAGCAGTTGCATTTCCTGGCAGAGCATCCATGGATTTATAGGCATACATGCAACTTACACTCCGCATACATCCGTATCTATTTTTATAGAAATATACATTAGGATCAGGTCTGGGATATCACAGAATCATGGAATGGTTGGGGTTGGAAGGGACCTTAAGGGGGATCCCATTCCAACTCCTCTGCAGTAGACAGGGACATCTTCCCCTAGACCAGGTTGCTCAGAGCCCCATCCAACCTGGCCTTGGACACTTCCAGGGATTTGTGGTTAATCTCTACTAGACAGCCAAGAGAGACCTGAATTAGTGTGCTCCAAAAACCCCTCAGTTTTACCTGCCTTGGCTACCTGCAATTGCAGCAAGTCACTCCTGTCACTGCAGCATTGCCACACTCCAGAAATGACAGATTCATCGTCAGCACTGGTTCACAAATGTGCAACTTTATATGTCTTACATGAATCCATCTCTGTTTGGCAAAATTGTTTCTGTGATCATTTCTGTCTCTCAGTTGTTTTTTTTTTCTTTTATGTATTAATGGCAAACAGTCATGAAAAGAAAAACAAGCATAAGCAAAATGTTGAGTTTGGGTTTGTTGTTTCCACAACTCTAGACAACCAAATTTCCTGTAAATTTCCCTATGGATTTGAATCACAGTTAAGGTTTCTCCAGTGAAAGCTGCTCCTTGCAGAATTCCTGGTTGGTGCAGGTTAGAAATACCACTCAATGCCATTAATCAGTTCTCACTAACATCAGCCAAACAGCTGGCACAGCCTATAGCACTGGTAGGCAAATTTGTGACTCCTTTGCTGAGAGCAGCAGCAAACCAGAACCTCCCAGGCAAAAGAGGAGGGATGAAAAATACATCAGCAATACCTTCCACCACAGGGAAACTTTAAGGAACCTACTGAGGAAAGTTTGTTGCTTCCCACTGTTTCTTTTGGCACTTTTCATGGTGAGTGCACTGTTTGAGAGAGCTTTTCCTCTCTCCAAACCTTTGATGGGGGTATGTCAGCCATTGGGTCGTGCCCAGAAAGGAATCAGTGTGCAAGTACTGCTCTGAGCTTATTGTAACCACATTGTGCTCCCCTTCTGTTCTTGCCATCAGCCTGCTGCAGTGTGGCTGCTTGGCTTTCAGCTGGGATTATTGCTTTTGAAAGCCTTGAAGGTGTTGGGCCTGGCTGGGTTTTAGACACGGGGTAACACAATACCTGCTCTTTCAAGAATCTGCTATCACTTCTGAAATTGGCAGGTGATGGTATTTATAACTGTGGGGGGCACTGCAGTCCCCCTAAAAACTGATTTCACTCATTCCCTTCTAACTTTTTAAAACCTAACTCCACATCTTTTCTTTAATTTACGAAGGTGTTCTCAGATTGACTACTGTTGGCTCCATAATGTTATTCCCCTCTCCAGTAGTTTTTTATTATTTTTCTTACTGGATCTCTTACACTGTTTTTCATGTTTCTGTCTGGAGAACCTGGCATTATATTTTCCTTTCACTGTTTATAAATTTATGCAATTTTTGTTCTCCTGTATAGTATCATGAGGGCTGAGCAAATGTGGTATGCTGAAAATAATGTTGGGATTAGGTAATTAGGGAATTTCCAGTATTACCTTCTCTGCTGGATTCCAATATAAATCTATGTATTATTTCAAACATGAATTATTTAACATATCCAGACACGAATTGAGAATTCCTCTTCACCTCTAGGCTGCCACAGCCAGAAAATGCCTCCCTGAGCAACCCAGCCCATCAAACTGCATTATTTTAAATGTTTGTTGGTCTTTAGTGTGAGGCCAACACTGAAACAATGACAAATGTCCTTCAATCTGTTTATGCATGCCTGTTGCACACAACAGAGCTGGCACTGCTGGCTTCCTTTTTTCAAGTGGTCGAGCTCCTGAGCTCCAAATGGATGGTTTGGGCTGGTTCTGGGTGCAAGCTGGAGTGGGATTTGGAACAAATGGTTTCCCACAAAGCAATGAACTGAGAAAGGCAGTGTTTGTCAAGGAAGCCCCAACGTCTGGGGAAACACACACTGCTTAGCTAGCTGTACTTGAAATGGGGAGTGTGTAGCTTTTGGGGCTTTTTTTACCTTTGGCAGAAAGCCCAATCACCATTTTTGTGTTGAGAAATTTCTTATGATGCGATAACAATTTTCAAATTCAGCACAAAATTAATGACTCATAGAAATATTGCTCAGAAGGGACTCCTGGCCACCATCTACTCCAGCCTTCTGTCTGTCCTAAGCAGGATTAAAACCAACCTTAAACTGAGTCAGTGGTGGCTTTGTGCACAAAAGCCTTGCAAACCTCAGAGGAAAGGGCGTGAGTGAGCAGCCACAAGTGGGGACACTAGCTATCACCCACAAAAAATACCCCAAAAAACCAAAACCCAACTGAAAACCACCCAACAACTTATAGAGCACTATTAGAAAATCAGCCCTTTCCTGCAGCATTGTCCTCTCCACCCCCTCAGCCTCTGGGAAATGCTTTTTCTGCTGAAAACCACAGAGTTTTTCTTCTGGTGTGCCACCATTTTGCCGCCAAGAAAAGAATGCAGCAGCAGCACAAAGTGGTTACTACTGTTTTATTAAACAGAGGTCTTCATAAATTCCAGCTGCTGACCATGTGTTCCATCTTTTTATGCCCAAACTCACACTCGTTTTAAGAAATTCTGAGCACTCATGTGAGTAAATGCTCTTGCAAGGTCCCAGGCTTTATATCTGTGTTGCACATAAACCCTCAAGGTGTGGCTTTGGCCTGAAAGATCTGTCTGGACCTGTGGAACATGCCCCTTCCACTTCATAATTGCTCTGTCTTTTTTTTTTTTTTCCCTGAAGATGAATCTGACCTTAGAAACTGATCAGATGATCATTAGACTATTTTACCCTGGCTTTATCTGGCATAGATTATCTGTGGAGATAAAATGAGGAGCTAGAGATTTCAGCCTGTAATCACAGCAATTTGAAGGGGAAGGGATTTTGCCCTGACATCTGTGGCAGAGCAGGATTGGAGCTCAGAGGGAATGGTGGAGGCAAAGTAGGGCTTTGTTAAGAAAAGCCATCAAGCTTTTCACAGGGCTTGTGGAGTGAGGGTTAAAACCCAGCAGGCATGGCATTAAACCCAATATCCAGCTAGCATTGCTTGTGAATGCTAACAACTGTTATCCCTCAGGAGTCACACAGGAATTTTTTTTCCTAGTTAACTTCAGTGGAATTTGGAGGAGATATTTTGTAAGGGGATTTGATCCATTTATTAGTTTAACATTTCTAAATCCACCTAAAGTCAGAAAATCCCATATTTGGATATTGCCTCCCCAGTGAGAACAGGGAGAGCACTTTGGAAGTTGTGTTGTTTTGACTTCTGTATTAATATTTGGCTGTAGACAACAACTGTGATATCCTAAAGGCAACCTGGAGGAAGTGGCAATGAGCAACTGAGACTTGAGAGCCTCAGTCTGAGGAGATGGACTGAAATTCAGAGAAATTGTAGAATCAGAGTGAAAGAGATTGAATCAGAGAAGCTGTTCATTTAATTCCTGCCCCCATTGCTTGGGGAGGAGAGCCTGCTTCAATCTTATCCTTACTCAGTGAAGTCATGTGTGTTAGAGCACATCAAAGAAAAGAAGGGAGACACTCAGATAGGGAATCATCTGCAGGCCTCCATGGCTGGGGCAGAGACAGCCACAAGCAGCTCCAATGCCAAAATAAACTGCTGCTTTTAGCACCCCAAAGGATATAGAGGGAATATGAGTGTGTTTAAGGAAGGGAGAACACACGTTGCAACACTTGTGTCATCCATTAAATCATTGCTTGCCAGCTTTCTAATTCAGTATCAAACAACCCATATGATCAGAACATGGTTAAACCAGACACTCAGGGCTAGCAGGGCTTCTAAAAGAAGGGACATAAAATTAGACTTCTCCTGGCAGTAGATAAAAAATATTTAGAAAGAAGGCTACATTCATATAAGTGACAACCTGACAGAGAGAATTTGCTGTTTGTCTCATGAAAATTATTTAAAAGTAAGGGCAGTATTTGTCTAGAAAGTTCCAATACTGGCACTGAGATAGTCCTGGTTAGTAAAATGCAGCAAATTTCTTCAGAAAGCTGTTTAAAGATCTGTTCCTGTACTACTGATACCTTGTTTATATCCCAAAGACCGAGGCATTATGGTTAAATTGACCTCTACAAAAGATATATTGAAACACTTCAGACTGCATCATTTTCAACAGGATTTATTTAGGATAAAGTGGAGTGTTGGTTCTTACAGGGAAAATATATTTCAAGGAGAAAAAAAGAGGGAGAGACACCCCTCTGATTAATACTAGTAGAACTGAAGCTGGGCCAAAGTTCTGTCATTCTGTGATAGTAGCAGGGCTAGAGAGGATTGAAATACAATCTTTTCTGAGGAGCAAAAAAAAACATTTATACAAAAGTCTGGTTTTGGTTTTCAGTCTGAGGTTTCAAGCAAGGGTGTTGCATTTTCTTTGCAGCATGACCCTGCTGGTTGCTGGACCCCCAAGGGACAATGACAATGTTGTAGGACCCAGGATATTCCTCATTTCTTGTGGAAAGGTGTACCCACCAGCCCTTATTTGACTCCTGACTGCGGTGGGGCAAGGTCACCAGCACACAGGGAGTAGGAAAGCACAAAATCCTGAAGGGAGTTGGTTAGGGCATGTCCCAGCCACTCCATGGGGACCAGCTGCACTGGGGACTCACCAGCCCAGCTCAACGCAGCCCAAACTGAGCTCTTAACACCTGTGGAGTATAAATATTTTAATTAAAATTTGAAGAAATGATATATTTCTTTATTAGTTAATTAAAGTTTAAAGGAATAGATAAGATCCCACATAGTGAGCAGCCCAGGTGAGGTCAGCTTTGCACCAGGGGTAACCAAGTCCCGCCATCTAACGCAGCTCCTTCTGCTCCATCCTGAATTATTGCTCTGTTCTGGAAAGGGAGGAGATTTTCTGGCTCTTCAGAGTGGAGAGGTCAGAAGTACAGAGAGAAGAAATAATATCTAGCTGCAGTGTAAACTTTTGGCTTGTAAACCAGAGCTGAAATAATTTAGCGCGGATGCGATGCGAGGGCTTTTCTTCTTCTCATGATTTGCCAGAGAGATTTGTAAAATCCGTGACTCTCTGTCTGCCAAAACCACGTGCATCTGTGACAGAAATCACACTGTGTTGTGTCTTTTCACATGGACCCACAAATATAACTTTCCTCATTGCTTTTTCTATAATAAAATTTTAAGTTGGTGAGTATTTTTTAAAAACCTGAGACAGCCCCATATCTGTTTTCATATTTTAAAAAAAAATTGCAGACAGATTTTTTTTTACAAATATATTTTCTTCCTTCTCACCAATTCTGTGTGACTTCACTAATTAGCTCTTAATTTTAACAGAAGTGCAAAGGAAACCTCAGTAACTTCTACACCTTTGCTGACTTTTAAGCATGGTTATTTCTGCCCTTTAATTTATAAGCTGAGGTAAATATTTTTGTTTAAGAAAGAGGAGAATCTTAGACAATTTTTAAAATTAGAGAAATCTAGGTCTGAAAAAACATATAACTCAACCAAATAGTTATGTTTGTTTTGCTGTTTCTTTAAACCAACCAAACAAAATTAATTTGAGGGGATTCCATTTTCCATATCTTCTCCTTTCAAATAGGGTTGGACAACAAAACATTACTGTCCTACTTGGCTCATGTTAAACCAAATCAGAGTTCAGGCTTTTTATCTCTTTGCTTTTATTTCCTTAAAAACATGAAAGAGTTCCACAACTTGCTTTGGAGACTGAGGTATCTTTTGCATTAATTTTTCAATCTTGAAGCATTGTAAGCATGAGCACGACTGGCATTTGTTTGTCAGACTCAGGTCCCCTTGTAGATTTGGGCAAACTTGTTTAGCCTTGAGATGGGACTGAGGAGTGCTAATTCCTTCTGCTTTCCTGATGTGCCCTGAAGAAGAGCCTAATTCATGAACAATTCCTTGGGTTTCCTAGAAGGGAAACCCCTCTAAAACAGATCACATCAGAAAACACAGCTAGAACTGCTGTTAACCCCCCAGCAAATTCCCTGAGACTTGGCTGACATCCCCACATTCCAAAAATCTTGAAGAAATTTGTTCTCTCTTCCCCTGCAGAGAAATTTGTTCTCTCTTCCCCTCCTTGTTTAGGAGACCCCTCATATGAACCAGAATAATGAAAACAATAGACAGATCTTTATTTATTGGAAAAACTGAAAAACACAGGAAAAGAGGTGCCAATATAAAAGAAAGCTTAGAAAATATGAAAAAAAAAATTGAAAGAAATGTTCATCCTGTTAACCCTCCCTTGTTCTAGAGTAGCATGATTTCCCTTTGTAGGAATTTTGCTGAGAAAGAAAAGGTTGGTACAGCACAACTGGGCTCTGTATAGGGATTGAAGGCTCAGGACACAGGATTTTTTTAGCTGAACTTACAACAGGTAATTTCTAAACAGTGATCAATAAATAATATTAATAAAAATATAGCTTGCATGTGTTGCTACCAAGGCAGTTCTAAAATTTTGGGGTTGTCACATATTCTGATTATTAAAGCAAAACTATTCAGTCCATAGATCTTTTTGTAAGAAATGACATCTCTGTACAGGGGTTGTTTTTCATCCAAGCTGCACTTTTGTATTGCCATCAATAATGGAAATATTGACTTCAGAATTTCAGGAGACCTTGAAGTGAGGGTTCCTATCTTGCCTCAAAATGCAAATCTCACTCCAGTTACTGTGGTTTGGCTTAAGGTTTTAAGAAGATCAGCTGGACGTCCAAAAGATGCAACAAAATGTGGCTGGACAAGAAAGAAATTGGATAACAACACACATGTGTAATTTATGGTGGGAGAGGAAATATTCCTGTAGTGCACATAAGACATCTGATTGCATCTTTCAAACTTATTGCACCATCCTAATTTCCAAGATTCTAGCTTGAAGAAACTGGGAGAGGTATCATCATCTTTCTTATTTATTACTTTTTTAATTGGGAATCACTTCTGTGTTCCTTTTTTAAAAAGTGATTTAGTGCTGAAACGACAGCAGAGACAAAGTGCAGTCTTGAAGAGAAAAGCACTGACAATCAGTTGTTGTTGGCATCCTTCTTCCTGCTGTACAGGAGTTTAACTAATGAATCCAGTTCTCCTGCTCTTGGAATAACAAATTCAACATGAGAAAGTTGCTGGGGGAACTTACGAGCCAGAGTTACAACATACAAGGCAAAGGACTAAGAGGAATCTAAATGAAGATGGGAATCATTAAATGATCCCTTCTTTGAGGGTTTACATTGGAAAGCCTTAACAGGCTCAGATATTTGAGCCAAACCCCTTCAGCATAAAACTCTCTGGTGGCTGTGAGGAAGCTGCTGTTTTACCCTGGAGTCCCTTGAGAGTAGAAAGTAAAGCAAAGTGGGCTTTTTTTTGGTTTTGGTTTTTTTTTTTTCAAATATTCCTGAAGTAAGTTCCATACCAGACCTGAAGAGGTAGCAAAGTTATTGTTCCCATTTGGCAGATTTGGAACCTAAACCACGAAGCAATGAGATCATTTCTGTGAGATCAGGCTGCAAGCAATAGCCCTTGCCATCTCACCGTGGAGCCCTAGCAAACAACTTCAACCCCTCAATTATTCTTCAAGGCAAGATGATATCATCCCCCGCTTTACAGCAGGGGAACCCATGCCCAAAAGACTTAGCAGCTTGTTGGAGATAGTACAAAAGCTCTTTGACAGGTTTGGAAACTGAAACCAGATCTGCCAAGCCTCAGTCTGATACCTTAAACACCTGCCCATCCTGGTCCCTGCCCCTTTGTCTGTCACTTGGGCCAGTTTTGCCCGATTTGACTTTAAAATGTTGACATGCATTCATTTTAAGGCAAGGAGCAGTAATGTGGCTGGATGGCAGCAGCAAGGTCTGTGACAGTCCAGGGGACCATTGTGCATGAAGAAGCAGGATTTTGGAAGAGGCATGTCCTGTACCATGAGATTCCACCAGAGCTGCACACCAAGGGCGTGTGCTATATACAGCTTCCCTGATCAGACAGGCCTGATTGCTGCTGCAAAAGTGAAAAGGACATTTATGTCAAAGAAAATCTCTGTGACACACCTTGTAGATCTCGTCCTGCAAGCAAACAAACCACAAAATCCAACAAACAAACAAAAAGCCAGAAAGGGGTTCTCGGGTTTGGTTTGTGTGTGTCACAGAGAAACCAACATGCTGGAGGAAACAATCCCTTTTTGCCCCTCTGCCCACCCTGTCCTCACCCCAGCATCTCAAAGGTTTCCTGGGAACTCGCCTTCATAGCCCAGTCAACAAATGTAAAAAATCATAAAGATGTCTCAATTGACAAAAATAAATTACTCACAGCCAGTCTGGGCTATCTCAATCCAAACAGCAAAGCAGTTCAGTTTATTTAGGGAAGAGGGATTAGTGGAGAAAATTGTTATCAAACCACAAGATGACAAAGTAGGGACATCCCTGCTAGGAGATTTACTTCCCTGACACAATGGCCCGCATTGTTTGTTCTGTCTTTATGCTCACAGAACAGTGTGCAAAGTTAGGATAGGGCACTTAAATTCCTTTATAATTCTGTGCCAGTCAAATCATCCTTTGTGTATTGCCAGGGAGCTCTCTGAATATTCCCTGAGCCACTGCAGCACCCAGGCTGACCGAGGAGTCGGAATTCTCTGGGCACACTACCTCCTTTCCTGGTCACATTCCTGGTAATGTAGCAGTGATGAAAAACATCTGCTGAGGTTGTTTCCCTAAGACCAGAAAAGACCCACTGAACCATGGCTGAGCTGGATGAACAAACCCTGTTTGTGCAATTGTTTTATAAACTTTCAAAAGCGGTGAAGGAATTTTTTTTTTTTTTTTTGTGTCATCTTGCTTAAAAACTGGCAAAATTAAAAGGAAACAAAACAAAAGGAAGGAGAAGTGGGTACAAGTGGATGTAATCAGAAATCCCTCTGACTTTTTGATGGGCACCTTCTCGTGCTTTCTGAGATCAGTGGATAGCTATTCTTCTGGAAAAAAAAGAACACAGTCCCTGGAGGGATGGTTTTGGAACTCACTTTATTATTTTACGGTTTCACATCTGGAATTTGGTGGCCAGCATTTCTTACCAATAAATGAAATGCAGATAATCTTATGAAATGCTGTGGAATTATCATTTTTATTTACTGAATAGTCTCAGTAAAATACTAAGAGTAACAAAATAAAATCTGGGGAAAATTATGTATTTTGAATAGAGCCTACATTGCAATCTGTGGTAAATTCCCATCAAGCCCTTAATCTAACTTGCAGATTCATTACCAGTTCTTCATGCAAAAAACACCCCCAAACTCTACAAAGATGTGCTGTCCTTTTACTGCACTTCACAAAATATGTGATGAAAAGCACAGGGTAAAAATATGTTTACAAAACTTCTCCACTTAATCCACATGAGCAACTAGTACAAGTATCCATAAAAATGAAGGTCAGAAGAGAATTGTTTCCCAGAGTAATTTGTCTGGCATGAACTGACCCAGGACAACAGATGATTATTCAGTGTGCTGCTTCATGTAAAATTCAACTATTTCCCAAAACATAGGAGGAAAAAAAAAATAAATAAAAACAATGTGAGGAAGCAATTGATATTATCACTCCCCCATTGTTCTCTACCCTGCAAACCAAAATAACTCCAAGGACAGTATGAAATCCCCTGATAAAATATCGAGAAGATACAAGCCTCCAAGAAGCATTTTGCTACAAAAAGATAAAAACTAGAAAACATCCAGACTACCACACAGTTTATTTCCCCAGAGACAATTCTGGCACTTAGGAGAATGCCTTTGGTGGCAAGCTTCATCAAAAACACACAGGCAAGAAGGAATTCTACTAAGCTCAGCTGGGCTCTGAACTTGCATCAGGATGGGATTTGCCCACAAATATTTCTTCTTTGCCTGTGCCTGGCCCTCCCTGGGAAGGAAACCTAGGCATGCAGGAGGGAGGTGTGGAGCTGGGGGTAGACCTCCAGCATCAGGCAGGACCTCAGGACATCAAGGGACAGGGACCCAGCACGGGCTCCCCGTTTGGCATCAGCCTCTCAAGAACAGTCACAGTCGACAAAAAGAGAGGATTAGACCATCTTGCTGTAGCACTTCCTTTGGCCCTCAGTTTACCCTGGGAAAAATGAACTTTTTGGTCTCTAAAGGGAAAATGAAACAGGTTCCAGGGCAGCTGGAGGAGAGCCAAACCTGAACCTTAAATAGGCAGGCGCGATGCCCTCGGTGCAGCGAAGGGCGCGGATGCGCTAGGGCCAAAACCACAGAGCCTGCATCCCGCCAGGGCAAGCAGGATTTCTGACAAGATTTATCATTTCTCCTGCTATGATCTAGTCCTGGAGGCATTTCATTTTAATACAAAGTAAGCACTTGTGATGATTAAGGGAAACGTGGAGTTGGATGGCTTTGTTGTTCGGTGGCCAGTCATAACACAAAATCTGCTGCTCAGTGCAGAAATTCCGTGTTCCAGGCGATGTGTGGTTACCGTCTGCTCCAGCATCTGGGCTGATGCAGGGAGCTCCTTGACACAGACCAACAGAGCTGCTCCCTGCCTTCATCAGCTCCCTTCTCGCTGCTGCCACCAGCTCTGCACGTTTCTCTCACAGAAGGGGTTTATGTGCTTGAAGGAAACCCAAGAGTTTATGGACAAAGTTCACATGGGCCACTCCTGTCTGTTCAGGGCACAAGCCCCTTCAGATGCTGCTGTGGGATTTCACACCTGAGCTCTCTCCAATCTGACCATAAAAAATCCTTGCTCCTGCCCTTTTGAGGCTGGAATCCATACATGAATGTATGGATACCATGTATGTATGTATGTTTGCTGCTTGTTTACCCTTCCCCCTAGGGCCGAGCTGCAGGACCTACAGCACAGACATCTGATTTAAATAAGTGTCCAGAAAGGAGGCTGGAAAACTGGCACAGCCATGCACACAACAGCGAGCTCCTCCCAGGCAGGAGCCAGGCAATGTCCGTGGGTTTCAGCCTGTGCTGCCTAATCAAAACCAGGGAACAGGGAATGCGAGCGAGCGCTGCTCTGCACGCTGGCCTCTGCACACCCTCTGCTCCTTCCTGAGCTGGTTCCAGTGGCATGCCCAAACCCACTTAACCAGTAACACTGCCCTGAGCAGTGACACGGCTGTGACTTTTTTCCAGAGCAAGGCACTTGGCCGACTTGTTTCACAACCTCATAATGACACGTAAATGGCTCCTCTGGCTGTTTCCATTTGTGATGCAGCTGGCAAGAAAAGCCCAGCACAGCACTTGAACGGAGAAGGGAAGGATGAAAGGAAACATTTCCCCTTAGCAGTGTCATTAATACCTAATTGCATTCAGGGCTATCATTTCCCTTTGTATAGATGCAAACAAAAATAAATAAATAAATAAATAAATAAATAAATAAATAAATAAATAAATAAATAAATAAATAAATAAATAAGCAATACTTGGGAGCTTTGTAGGTATACAGAGGGGGGAAAAAGAAAGATTTGAGAGGCACTTAAAAAGTAACTTTTAACACTTCTGGGAATTCAAGCTGAAAAAACAATAGGAGGGATTCCTACAGATCACACAGTTGACAAATGGATTTTTTAGACTGAATTAATGCTCTGCTTTTCTATTCACCGTGTCCGCAGCCTCCAGGAAAAATACAAAAAGGACAGAACTCCAAATTCTGCTATGATAACCCCAACATGATTCTTCTGCTTTTCTCCTGCTTTCCCTTTTATATTTTTTTAAGTGCTTTTTCATCGTTATTGCTCTGATCTTCCTGCTCTTGGTTTGGATCCCACTCCGCAGTTCTTCCTCTCATTTCCCTTGCTGGCATTCTCAATGAAAACACACTCGTCTCTCTGCTACCACTTTGAAATCAGGAGGGCTGGATTGGGTTAGCCTGAAATACAGGTGCTCCTCTAAATACAGAATGAATTCCCCCTGAGATGTTTCAGTCCTTAATTATGCTCCTACCTCCCTCTATCTTCTCCTAACAGGTATTCCTGAGTATGATGGAAAAACTCCTACACACCTGGTAGTAATGCAAAAAAGACAACCCATTCCTCGGCTGCCCTGTGGCTGGGTGAAGGTGTTAGGTGCTGCCCAAGTGTAATAAATGTGAAGCAGTTTGGATAGATCAAATGCACACCATCTGATTTTCCTCTCTGAGGCTGCTGGAGTGATTTAAGCCTTATGTAACACCTTGTTTCATTGAAACAGGAGCTAACACTTGGAGATGGTGATAGATGATAACCTTATACATGTAAATGGACACTTAAAAATAAAACCCCAAACTGTGTGTTTTTATACCATTTCTCCCATGGGAAGAGTTTTCTCTCAGTAAAAGCTTTTCTCATTGAAAAAAAATAAAAAATGTATTTGGAAAGCACTGGGTAAGTACTCATTTTTACTTTAGAAATACCTGGCCAGTGTAGGTGTTTGATGACGCCCAGGAGTTAAGAAGTGTGTGTTAATATCACTGAACTTGCAAGATCCTGCAAGTTACTTTTGTGAGTAGGAGAGGAGCTCAGATTTAGGAAGCAGACAGCCCTGTGTGGGCAGCACTTTGCTGAGATCCATGATGGCATGGGAGCACCAAGGAACACTTCCCCTTTTTCCTTCCCAAGTGTGTCCAAATAAACTGTAGGGCTTTGGTTCTCATCTGGCAGCGTTAGGGATCGATTTATCCTTTCTTCTCACTCTTGGAAGCCAAGCTAACACAGACAGGCTGAAGAGATTTCCAGGCTCACTAATGACCTCACAGGAACTGAATAGTGAAATCATATCTGCCTCTTTGCTGAAGAGAGACAGCCCAAGCTTACACAGATCTAATTATTGTATTTCTTGAAGATAAATTGCAGCCTCGAAGGCGTCTTGCAATCAGTTATCAGGCAGAGCTCCATGGGCACCAACTTTCATTTTTCTCCAGTTCAGTGATGTACTGCCAGTGTTTAACAAGGGGCTCCCACTAAAATTTCCCTATTAATCTGTTCTGTACCCTTGTGTCCCTGAGGCACACATTCTTGCAGGGAAAGAAAATAGTAATGAAGAAAATCTATTCATTTATTTTTACATTGCTGTTTAAACATTTTCTGAGAGTCACAGCCAAGGAGGAAAATAAAACCACTTGGCAAACAAACCTCTATTATATGTACTTTTGCAGGAAATGTTTATACTCCACTTCATTCCTGTTTAAGGGAAGAAAGAAAAGAAGGAAAACAGGAGGAAAAAAGAAAAAAAAGCTGGAGCACTTATAAAGTGATGTTTGACTTGTGATATCAGAGTTGGTAGCAGCAAAGATACGGAGTTACCTTTCTGTGAAAGCTCAGGAGAAGCACTCCTTGAGAAGCACTCTGAGAACTCAGGAAAAGCACCCTTTAAAAAAGTCTGAAAAGCAACAAAACTGGCACTCTCAAGTGTGGCAAGAACAGGAATGGGCTGGGTGGAGGGGAAGAAGTTTCTTCACCTGACTGTCCTGAGCAATTCCATCCATTCCAGTGGAGTGGGGCAGCAAAAACAACGAAGAAACAATAAGAGATTCTGGACCAGTCTGCATTTTTAAATGAAAATAATTCTGCTCTAGATTTTGTACAGGGGCTGGTCACTAGATAATATAGTTACAAGAGGATGAAAAGAAATAAACTGATTTAACAAGCACCTAAGGGGAGCCCCAGCTCCAGTAGTGCTAGAAAACTGCCCCAGTATTCCTTTCAGTTTGGCTGCAAAACCTTAACAAGGCTCTCAAGGAACACCAGGGATTTGCTCCAATGATGTTCACTTTTCTCCTGTTTTTTGAACCAAATCTCACTGTGTTTTCAAATTGGCTAATCTTTTACTTGTATTTGCCTTAACAAGTGACTAGAGATGTGTTTTAAGGTTTTAATAGATTGATTCCAAATGTGAAACAATTGCTACTTTATTTTTATTGTTGGTGTAGCTGGTAGAAGTGTTAATGTCCTTATACAGATCAAACAGGGAAAAAAAGAAATTTTAATTCTTCTTTTCTTACTCTGAAGTGAAAAAATACTTGTTTCACTTAAAAGTTCAGAGCTTGCATGAACTTTCTTGTTTTTGTTCACGTCTTACTTGACTTTTTCAAAGAACTGATGTGAAAAATATTGGGATGACGTGACTACTCATCCCAATAATGAGCCCAGCTTCCCCACCCCAATAATTAACAAGTAGCCACCCGTTATTAAGCAGACCAAATATTTCCATAAAAAGGTCCTGCTGAGCTGTGGCTGTTCTGAAACAGATTTCACTTGAAAATTGAAATAATGAGGTTCCCCATAACTGATAAGCAGCCCAATCAAGCCCACTGCACTGGGTTCATAAATCTCAAGCCGAATTTAATTACCAGCAGAGTTTTCCTGACAGAGCCAATAATGGGGCCTTTCCCTCTCGCCTGCTGACTGCTGGTGGTTCCCATGATTCCAGTAAATCTCTGTAGACCTGCCTGCAAGGAAAACAGTTTGGAGTTTAGACATCACTTGAAAGGGAGTTTGAGGGAGCTGCAAAAACAATGCCCCGATGATGATGATGATGGCTGTTGAATGCTGGGGACAGACAGCTGAAAATAAAACACCCAAGCAAGTAATTAGCAAGACCAAATCGCTTCCAATTAGGCATCTCAACACCAATTTAATGTGGTCTCAGAGGGACATTCCCTTTGGAAGAAGATCACCCTAAAAATGCACCCTTCTCCTCACTCAGAGGAAAATCTGAGCAAGTGGAAGGATGTAGGAAGAGCAGACTGTGATAAGGTCTTTTCCAGCTTTAACCATTCCATGATTCTGTGTTCTCCTGATCCCATCTGGGGATACTAAGAGCAAGATTTAGTAGGTGAGAGAAAAAGTCATGCTGAAATAAATGGGATTAGCCTGTATTTCTTCTTTGCAAAATCATAACTCTGACTGAGTTGGCACTTCTGTATGGCTGCTCGAACACAGCAGTGAATTGGCTTCAAAACTTTTGGACTAGAGGGATGGTAACTGAAGCACTTTGGGGATCAGAAAAAAGTCAGAAATCTAGAAATTCGAGTCAGACAACCACTCAGTGCTGAGGTCTTTGCCTCTGTCTTCCCTGCTAAGTAGGAAATAATGTTGGATGTTACTGATGCCTACCTCAAAAATCCTACCCATAACTATCACAACCAAACCATTAAGTTGTCCCCATGCTCTTCAAAGGGAAAAAAAACCCCAAAAAAGGCAAGTTCTTCTAAAAGAATTCAGACCCAACAAACCCTTTAAATACAATTTACAGTGAGATACAGCAGAGGTTTTGTTTTTTTCTGTCCTATCACCATGATTTTAGAGCTACCAGAGTCTGGACAACAAAGCTCAGTGAAAGCAGTGGAAATGCAGCTAAAGATATCTGAAGACTTTTGTAAGTTTTACAGTGTATTAGGTTGAAGACTTAAGATTAATCTGTTCCTCTTATAAAAAACAAACATGGCACATTCCATTTTAGCAGCCAGTGCATTAGATTTTCCCTGATTTATTGTTGTGCTGCCTGGATTTGAGGGAAATCACTGTGCTGTGGTGTTTCACAGATCAGGCAGGGCACAAGCCAGAATATTTGTTATGAAAGCAACCCTTTGCTAAATTTGCAAATCTTTATGGGCCCCTTGTTGGCAAAAAGCAAATTCAGCCCTACTGGAAGCATTCCTGCCCTACACAAAGGGGCTGGAACACAAAGGTGCACACTCTGAACCAGGAGTCTGGCACCACAGACCTTCAGCAGCTCTCAAAGCTGGTGCAGGTCTGACACACACCAACCTCATTTTGGGAACTCAGGTTTTACTGGGTGGGATTCCAGTGAGCTCAAATGAGCCGTGGGGAAAAAAAAAAAAAAGCAAACATTGTGGAAAGGCTTCCAGTTTCACTAGGAATGTCGATTGTTTACATCTCCCCTTTCAGATCTCCTGACTGACCTATTTGTTTAATAACCAAGCCCCCAATTTCAGCCTCTGTTTGTAGTCTCAGAACAGGAGTCTCTTTCTTCCTGAAAGTTTTAGGACTCTTGTCAATAATTTGAGTATGAAAAAGAACAGTGAGGATGCTGGAAACAACTTCTCCATGTCGTGTGTGTGCTGCTGAGTCTCCACTCTGTGAGTTTTACAAATAATTTCAGTTTCATTTTAATTTCCACAAGCCATTTCCAGGTGTTTGCTGCATATGAGGAAAAAGTTATTTTGTGTGTCCATTTCAGACTTTAGCAATGTCCCTCGAGTGCTTCCCAAGGTGTGGTATGTGCTTGTGCAACCTTCCTACATTTCATTTTCATTTTAAGAGCAATTCCAATTCCTAGACAAATCCCTCCTCTTCTCCCAAAAATAAAAATCTCCAAGATTTTTGTATGGGGTAAACATGAAATATGGAAGACAGGGTTTGTCTTTAATGGTTTTTGAGAGTTGGCTAAAGGGGAGGCATTTGTTTAATCCATCTGCTCATACATACACCTCTCATCTCCAATGAGCCAAACACAATTTTCTCTAGCAACATCCTACTAAAATTTCTCCAAAACTTTTGTTGATGACACAATCAAAAAAAAAAAAAAAAAAAACCACATTGGAGTTTACTGAGTGTCCTCTCAGCAGTGAAAAAGTCCTGTTGTCTGTGATTTCTGTGGTGGCTGTGAATCTGCAGGAATATCTCTGTCCTTCTTAAATCTGACTAAATTTGAGGACTGTACTCAAGCCTGAAGCTCTCAGACTTTTGGTGAAAGATGAACATGTAAAGGGGCAGAGCATGAACGACGACGCAGCTTTTGAAAAGAGGGTAAAAAAAGGGTTGTGTTGGGCATGTGAAGGGAACATCCACAGTAAAACTCCCCCAACTTTGCATTTAAATCCTCCCCTATGCACAGGAATGAAATCATTACCCAATCTATTTTGTGACATGTTTAAAATAAAAATGAGCTGCAAAAAGGACCCAAACCATTGGTGATTGCCATCCTAGACCACAAGGCAGAACATACAGCAGCAGGGTGGTATTCCAGCACTCCAGAATGGCACCTCTGGCTTTGCCTTGCCCAGAAACAGGCCACCAAGCTGCCCTCAGTCACAGCCTGTGACCAGGCTGGTGTTTGCACACACACACACACACACACATGCACTGCTGCCCTCTGAGCATAATGGCAAAGACAGGCTTGGCTGCTTGATGCCTGCAGATCATTTAGCTGAGCTCGTTATTTTGATGTAGAGTCCCAAGCTGTGAAAAGCTCACCACCATAAGAAAGAAATCTCACTACATCAGAAAGAAATTCATGAAGTAAAATGAATTTTGGCGCCTGAGCCAAGAAATCAAAATACTCAAACTCTGCACTAAGCAAAACTGGTTTTCTTTTCCCCTAAACAAAAGTGGTTTTAGTGTAGCTGTAGGTATTGCAAAAATAACTGGAAAGAACATGAAATAAATCTGGTATGTCATTTTGCAGTTTTTTCTAGTTTTGACTGCACAATGAAAAAAAATCCTCTGTCACTTGCCCCATTACATTTGCATGATATCAGAGCCACCTTAAATCATATCTAACACCTGAATTTCCTATAAAGTATAACACTTATATATATGCAAAGGATTTCCTCATCTCTACTTAATTCTGGCCAGCTAGCCAAGTTTTCTTCCAGGATGAAAACATTTAATCTGTCACAGAGTCATCCAGTTGAATTATAAATGTTTTCTTAAATGGCAGTTCTGTCTTTTTTCTTGCTGCTTTGCAAACCACAAACATTTGCAATATGATTCAGAAGCTTTATTTTTTAGTCAGCTTCTGCTACAGTATTTAACTTTGCCGTTTGCTTTTCAAACATTGTGCCATTTTCAGCCTGTAAAGTCTCACTGCCACCCTGGCATAATAGAGAGTAAAGAACAGACAATCTTATTATTAAGAATAAATCTGACAATTTATTCTTAATCCAGAATAAATTCTGTGCAGATTGCAGAGTGGTGGCACAAGTGGACATCAGTCTCAGAGGAGACTCACCCCAAGACATGGAGCATCACTTAACAGGAGGGAACCTGAGACTCATTTGGCAGGGAAAGCTTATACCAACATTTTCCTGACCTCTAAGCAGATGAAGGAAGACCTTGAGATGTTCACAGCACTGCTTGAGTTCACCTTATAAAGCAAACTCCTCAGGAGCTGAGTCTGGAAATCCACACCCTCCTTCACAGGAGCTTTCCCAGAGCACAGAGAAGTGGTAATAAATTAAAGATGTAACATTGTTTTAAAAGAGAGAGGGAGTTTTAGCTGACAAAGCCCAGCATTTTGACCACACAGCTTTGGCACACCACTTGAGTGGGGCAGCACAGCATTTAATTAAAAAAAAAAAAAAAAAAAAAAAGAAAAGCAAGTAGAGGGAGCCACAACCACAATTCTCCGTGCCTGGATGATGCAAATTATTTATGTATTCTTTTGTGGAACCTGACAGCCTGCAAAGAGAACACTTAACTGACTTGATTTGTTCAAACAGTGCAGTGTTAGTAGAGCATTACATAAATATGAAGCAAGTAGCTCTCCTAAACCTTGTGTATCTTGAAAGAGAGTATTAAACTGAGGACTGCCAATTCCCAGCTGAACTGCAAACCATTTCTCACTTCAGCTGATGAAGTTCAGTCCCATTCCTTACTGTATCAACCCAGCAGGAAAGAAATGTAATTTCAGACAATAGGGACAAATTCACAGTTAGAGGAAAATAAGTATGCAGCATCGTGGATGCTCTGCTCTGCCTTTCTAAGTATCCACTAAGATTTGTAGTTCCAAATGCAGTGGAACAAATAAAGAGCCCCTCTTGCTTTCTGCCTTCTGATTAGTGGAAGGTCTGGCTTCCACATGTTCCTGTATCCCAGTCAACTGGGAAAAGTTGTAGGTTATTCTGTTTGTGGTTTTTGGTTTTGGTTTTTTGGTTTTGGTTTTTTTTTTTTTGGTGGGACAAAAGCTGCACTCCAAAAAGAGTGGTTTAGAAACAGTTATCATCCCTGTCTCTCACAAAAAGGTCCAAAAGGTGAAATAAAACTTCCATGAGGTGAGGAAGACCACCATTTTTTTATTGTTCTTGGCAAATTATCTCTTCCAACCCAACTTGCTCTTTCAAGCACGGGTTCTGCTGACCCTTCCTGAGCTGTGAGCCCTCCCAGTGAGGTGTTCCCTGCACCCCTCTGGAAAGGAGGACTCCATATAACTGAGAGAAAAAGGCTGGGCATGCTCAGCCTGCCATTTCACAGGATGCTCACTGGGTATCTTGGAAGCAGCCCCACAGGGGGAAACCCTTTCCCACTGTGCAGGTGAAATCCTAATGCAAATTATTCCCATTTCCCCCCCTCCTCTGATTATACTTTTTCTGCCCTGTATCCCTTCTCCAGCCCCAAGCCCATCTTCATTACTAAAGCCACTCCTCTGATCCTCAGCAAGCTCTGTCATTACCAAATCAATCTTCCTAATCCAAAATAGTTTTCCCAAGCTCATTTTGTGTATCCACAGAATGCTTCATGAGCTCTGCAAAAAGCTGATTTAAAGAACACAGACAGAACAGAGGCATTTTTTCCTTGAGAAAATTTAGTCCATGCCACAAAACCTAAGAAATTTGTTGCCTGACCTTAAGCAGTGCCCCTTCCATTTTTCACACAGGTGTACATTAGGTGTACAATCCCCATTACTTTCTCAGTTAAGAGTATTTGATTTTGCCACAAGGAGGCCTTTGGTGTTTAGTATCATAGCCTTTGGATTTTGGAAGTCTAAAGAGCATTTAAGAAGTTCAGGGTTCTTAACTTCAGGAAGAATAATTCCAGTTTTATCTCTCCATTCTTTCTAAAGAAAATTAAGTTGCTGTTTAATTTTAAAGCCTGGGATGCTGCCAAGCACTGGTGCCCATTCATTTTGCTGAACTTCCTTTTATGCAGTGTATTCTTTCAGTGGAGACTGTGTCAACAGATTTCTGTTGTCCTTATTTTATCCTAGAGAACAGGAAATTCTATTTTTTTTCCTCTTTTGTATTATATTCTGAAGGTTTCAGCATTTTAAGCACACATTCAATATTCAATGTGCTGAACCAGTAACAAAGGAGAGATGTTAACATTTTAAATACTGCAGGTTGGGCGCAGGAAGATAAAGAGGCTATCAGAGTTTGCAGTGCCTGGTGGACTAAGAGTAATGGCTACAACTACTAAAGATAAATTGGGTTCTGTCACAAATGGCCTTGAAATCTGGGGCTGTACACAACTGGTCAAAAGTGATTTCAGGGGGTTGGTGGTTTAAATGCATTAGCAGAATATTCAAGGCTGGCTATTTTCTTTATAATATTTACTGTTCTGTACAGCTAATGCAAAACACTGCTAGAGTCACAGTGGGGGGATTTGGCAGCCAGAGAAACTTGGAGAGTCTAGCAATTACAGCTGAGGAATGTGCCATGCACACAAAACCAAAAAATGCTGTCCTGTATACACACACAGGAGCATGAACCCAATCAAGAATTACTATTCCACCACCCCCATCTGCTCTGAGCCAGTGTGTTGGTTTTCTAGAGATACCAGCACTTACTGGATAAGTTGGATAGTCTGATAATATTTCCAGCTGAACTCTATTCCCTCAATTTCCCAGGTGAATTTATTTTCCCTACACCAACCTCTGCCATTCACACAGACCTCATTTCCCATGTCAGCTGAAGACCATCCACATGCAGAATTTGCCTGAGTATCAGTACAGGTGATATTTCAGCAAAGTTTTAGGAATTTCCAAGCTAAGTCATGCCATCAAGGCTTGGGCACAAGGTACTTCTGATATTTAGCACCTTTATAAGAAGTGATTGAAAGAAGAAGGTGAGAAATGAGAAAAACCCCAGCTATTTTACCTATCATTTGGTGGGTATAAAATCTGAATGTCTCTCATAGATTTTTTTCAGGAACAAATACTTCACAAGGCGAATAACAACACAAATAAAATTCAAAAAGTCATTTTCCCCAGCAGGGAGTGGAAGAACACAATCCAGGAAAGATACTGGCTGTTGAATGATGGCAATGCCAGTGAAGGTGGAAGCCCTGGATATTGGAACCAGCCCAGAAAAGCATGTGGAACTCATAGCACATTTTGAAAATAAATAAATGCAGGTAGCAGGGCTATGAAGGCATGGCCATTTGAAGGATTATCTGCTTGCCATTAACTTCACAAGCTCAGTGAATCTCACAGATATGTTTTGGGAGTAGGCTCTGCTGCTCTGTCCCACATTTCATCCCATCAGTGATGAGAATTTATTCACTGGCAGATCCATGGTAACACCAAACAAGACATGAGCAAGTCAGGGTGGCTGAGGACAGTGGTGGGTTGGTGAGACCTGGAGAGATCATGACTCCCAAAGGTCCTGAGCTTTAACTTCTGCCCCTTTTTTTTAATTTTACATATCTATTCTGTCTCGTTGGATGCAAGTGCATCTTGGAACTGCACAGCCATCTTTTTGGGAATTTTATACGCAGAAGTGGAGAAGCCAAAAAGAGGGAAAAGAGCTTAAAAGGCATTTTAACATTTACCAGCATTAGACTTCTAAAAGAAAATGTCTGATCCAAAAAAACACATAGGTAACCCATGGAAGGCAAATAGTTCCCTGTAGAAGGGAACTTCATTGGCAAGATCATTCATCTGTGAAAATGCACTAAGAATAAACTAAGATACAAAATCTCACCCAGATTACATCAGATGAAAGCATCATTTACAGTTTGCCAGCTAGTAACTGCACGTATGATTTGAAGGCTGGTTTCTTATTTGGGAAGCCAGGGCTGCAGAGAATCCATTTCTTTATTTAATGCAGAGCCCTTCCCTTTACCTGACCTGCAAGATATGAGACTGCTCAAAGCCCTTCCACCAAAAAAAAACCCCACCAAAACAAAAAAAAAAAACACCAAAAAAAAAAAAAAAAAAAAAAAAAAAAAAAAAAAAAAAAAAAAAAAAAAAAAAAACAAACCAAAAAAACCCTTCTATGAAGTGACACAGAAAACCCAGTTTCTTTTGGATATCATATGCCATATAAGTTTCCTGAGCTTTACACTTGGAAATGCCCTTGTACAAAAATCACTCCCCCTTGAGTGACTGCATGGTCCTGCATGGAGGGGGCTGCTGTAAACCCCTGATCTCTGTCACAGACAAAGCCCACACAGATAAGGGAAAGAGTGGAAAACATGTGGAACACTTTTCCTAAATAGCCTGAAAAGTTCCTTTCCCCCTTTCTCATGCACAGCTTAGTCCCCAGAGCATAAGTGCCGATGTTTCAATGGATTCTGCATAGTAACTTTGCCACACTCAGAGTTGTAAGAAACACAGCATCAATTTTAATTCTTCACACATTCATTGATTGAAGCACCCTAAGGTCTTACAAGGAAAAAAAATTACCAAAACCAGACTTCTGCTGGTTTTTTAAATTGTGCTCAGAAAGCCATCCTGTATTTCAAATTTCAGCTGCATCTTGAGTATTTGGGCCAAATTTTGTGCCATTTAACTACAGGAGGGAAGGTCTGTTGTCTAACAGAATAAATGGGTTGTGCCTTCTCCTCAGGGAAAACGGTGGATGAGCCTGTTCTTGCTGTACATGAAGTGAGCACAAGACACTGATCTATCTGTGAACAGCTGATTTGGCCGAGGAGGACAGAGAGGATCAAGGAATGTTTTAGATCAGGCCCTTTGAAAAGGTAACAGGAGGGTTTATTCACTCGGAGAAATCTGTGCTCATTCAAGTAACTGAAAGCATTTAAGGCAGGAGCACCACACAAAAGAGGAACATTAATTAGGCCAATCATAGCACCCTAGATCTATTTTTACAAAGCCCAAACACATTTATACATGGCTGTTCCTTTGAAGCATTGGAAGGCACCATTCCTTTCTTCCTTATCAGTGTAATTGACGTCTTCATTCAAGCCCAGCCAGCTGTTGTGCGAATTTTTAATCATTTGATTTCTTTCGGGGAAAGGCTTAGTCTTTTGAACTCTAGGAATAATTATTATTGCAAAGCAGTTTTCCCTTTCCAAAGGGACTGCTTTGGGGTCACCAGTGCTTCCAGGCTCTCTGGGCAGGAGAACAATGAGGCTTTGTTGGTGCTGGAACGCCGTCCCTTCCAAAGGGGCTGGAGCTCTTTCTCTCCTCCTGCTGAAGTGGATTGTGCCAAATCAAAAGGCTTTAAATTAGCACTTCACTGCTGGCAAGTGCCTGGAAGTTAATGCTGAATCCTAGGGGGCTAAGAACTGTTTCTATACCCTGATGCCCAGGTATACCCTTCAGAGACTGAAGGTGGCTTAGGAACCTGAACAACGCACTTATGGTTAATTTCTCCCCTCGTTAAACAAAATCTTTAAAAAGAATAGCTTGCAACTTTTGGCTAATCACCAAAAAGAATTTATATTATTGCACTTTGAAAGAGAAGAGCAGCCGTATTTCTATGTGGGAAAAGGCTAATTTCCAGTGGCAGGACCAAGGATTATTATGGAAGAGGGATGGAAGCTGCAGAAAAAAAAGGGAAGCACTGCTGCCTGTAGTAATCTTGCCAGTAAATGATCTTACTGACTATCAGACATGTAAATGGACTTAACAAACCCAAAAAATTCTATAAGCCTGACAATTAGCAGAAAAAATAGGTTTTTAACTTTGCGTCTTCATTGCAGGTTCAAAAGCCTGACATGTAATCTTGAGTCATACAGAATCTCTATCCAATCTCTTAATAATAATTAATTAAAACATGGAGTTTAAAATACTCTTGACTCAGTAACTAAGGGAATTTTGTTTTATAAGTTAAAGGAATGATATCTTCATGCTTTAACTTCACAAGAACACGTGTTTTTACGTGAGATTTTATACAAAGCCTGTCAGAATCTGCTTGCAAGGGACCAGAGTTGATACCTGCCTTGCTGTGCCCTTTTCTGCTGTCCACTGGAGAACAAATACAGATTAGTGCAGCCTGGAGGCTCACTCCTCATTTGACCCTAGCTCTGATGACCAGCACTGGCTCACCAGTGACTGCAGTAGGACATTTCCAAAGAGAACTTCCAGGATGAGTGACATCCTCTGATCTGCCAATGCCCAGGTCAAAACCCAACACGTAAGGGTGGGAGTGAGGAGTGAGTGCTGCTCACATCTCTGAGGATCAGCAGAGCTTTCCATGCCATGGACAGCTGTAGGTGATTGGGAGAGGGGCTGTGGCTGAGCCTCATCCCCAATTGGCTACAGGTGTGCAGGACAGGTGAGCAGCATTGAAGGTAAGGAGTGCCCAGGGGCACTGACCAATCACCCAAGGGAGCAGAGGGCACACAGGTGCAGGGCATCAACAGGAGGGGATAAAAGGCTGGGAGATAAGGACAAGAAGGGCAGATGTCTGCAGCCTTCTGGAGTGGTGTGGTGTGACTCTGTGTGGGCTGAAGCCTTCTGGAATTGGATGTGTACTACTCTGTGTATCATGGCTGTCTATACTGTGACAGACAGCCCCAGCTAAGTCCCAGTGAGGAACACTGGAAAGGAGCCTTGTGGTTTTCTTACTGGTGCAGAAGACCTTGTGAAACACATAAATCATGTTTGCATCCCCAGCTGTGTCTTTAAAGGAGATGAACGATGCACGTGATAACACAATGGGGTGGAAGGAATGGCTGAGAGGCAGCATCAGAGCAAAGGCTGCAAGGAGCAAGGAAAGGTCACAGAAACCACACAATTCCTTGTGCTCCACAGCTGTACAGAGAAAACATAAGTAGGCTCCTAGAAGCTAATCAAATTCAGAAGTGCAGTTTGAAGAACATGGTGCTGGGCCAGAGACAGAGGCACTGCTCCCATTCATCAGCACCCAGCACAGCCCAGGGAATGTGACTTCCAGGGGAACTCTGCCAGGTCCAGGCACAGATGTCTCTATTTTCCCCTTGGTCTGTTTACCTGACAGTCACAGCTGGTGAGAGGAAACCCAGTCAGATGCTAATTCCAGTCAGGCCCTAGGGAATATGAAGCTGATGGGATTGCTGGATTGTTGGCTTCTCCACTCATTTCTGCATAGAGGGCAGAATCCCCATTCCTGGGATTCCTCTTCTGTGTTGCAGCACTTTTGTTGTTGTTTGTTTTTTCCTGAGAAGCCTGACCTGCTCTTGTCCTGGACAGCTTCTTGGAGAATGCTATAAACCCCCAGTTACACATCTCCTCTGCCTAGGAATGACAATAACTGCTGTTGAATTTTGCTACCCCGCTGCACAAAGCACACCAGCCCCGATGAACTGCAGACATAAAAACTAACTCTCACAATCTCAATTTGGACACAAGCAAAAGAACAAAATGGGGTTTCAGAGTGTGCAAGCTCTCCCTTGCCTGTGGGTTTGTGGAAGGTGGAAGCCCAGGCAAAGCTGAGCAGCAGGAGATGCTCTGGGGAGCCTCAGCTGTGGGAGCACAATGTGTTCTTGCTGGTGTGCCTGATCAAGGTTTTTGTGGCCAGACTGCTAATTCATTAGATGTTCCCAATTAAAGCTGCATATAAATTGAGAAAACAAAACTTGATTCAAATAACTATTTTCCAATGTTTTTCGCTAAGACAAGAGGGTCAGGCCTAAAATACAAAGTAAATTCAATTCAAAATCTTTTGTAATTTTAAGAGTATTCAAGACCAAAGTTAAAGGTCAGAATTAATAATTTTTTTTTCCATTTTTTCTGACAAGAATAAAGTGGAAAAAATAAGGTTTTGACCACCTTGGTCAAGTGGAAGTTGTGCCTGCACATGGCAGGAGAGTTGGAAAGAGATAATCTTTAGTGTTCCTTCCAATTTAAACCATTCCATGATAAAAAAGTTTAGACTATGAGTGAGACCTACTATAAAGAAGGACCCAAAATTTCCATGTAAAAACAGCAACATATGGAGGAATATGGATTTCTCTGCACAGAGGTGGAAAAGATTATATTAAACATTGCAGTTATTTTGAGTTAAATAAGGTCAAGGTTTGAGAGAGATAAACTTAGCATGGCACTGGTTTGAAAGTGGGTACAATCCAAATTTTTGAGAGGAGTCCTAATTTTAAGTAGGTAGGTGAAAAGTGGAGAGGAAATGTTAAATGCCAATGAAATCCAATACCCAGCAAACTATCTGGAGTAGCACTGATGTATGTGTGACGTGCTCTGAGGAAAAAAACAACTAAAGGAGAGCAAAGAGGGTCACCCACTGAGGCTCATTTTTATAACCATTGTATAAGATTTCTGTTTGAGACTGAAAGTACATTAAACAGTCATGGTCTGTCAGTGACCTTATATTTAAGAGCAGAGAGGTAATATGGGATTATTGGTAACACATTATTTTACAGGGCATCAGTAACCATGTGTAAGGAATTACCATAGAATTACAGTGTTATTACATGGTTATTTGTGGCTTTGCCAAATGCAATGTTACTTGATCATCCTTGGATTAATGGGGTGTTGATCAGGTTTGGCCATTTACCTCCATCCTGGGTCATAAACCTGATGTTAGCTGAACTCAGCTCCCAGTCCAGCAGTCACAGCATTCAACATTTCTTTCCCTCTGCAAAAAAAAGTTGCTGTTGGGAGGTCAAATCACAAAATACTCTGGTTCTTAAATGCAGAGGCTTTCAAAAAGGCTTCATCAAGGCCTTTTCAATACATACATATTATTTTATATTCCCCACAGCCTGTTAACAGATCCTCAAAGTTTGGAGATTCTATTTTCCCAAACTGTTTGGATTTTTCCATCAAGAATACAATTTGGATTTTTCCATCAAGAATACAATTTGGATTTTTCCATCAAGAATACAATTTGGATTTTTCCATCAAGAATACACTGCTTGCCACCAACTTTCTCTGCGTTGCAAATGGCCCACAGACTCAGAGAACAGAATTGGAGAGGTTTGCAACAAGCCTGAAAAAAAAAAAATCACTGAGCCAAACCCAGCACTGCCAAACCCATGACTAAAGCATGTCCCCAGCATGATGAACACTTCCAGGGATGGATGTTCCACCATTTCTCTGTTCCATTGCCTGACCCCCCTTTCAGTGAAGAATTTTTTCCTGATAACCAATCTAAACCTGCCCAGCACAACTTGGAGCTGTTTCCTCTCCTCCTGTCCCTTGTTACCTGGGAGCACCAGCTGGCTGCACCCTCCCTGCAGGTGGATGCAGAGAGTGAGAACATCCCCCTGAGACTCCTCCAGGCTTAAACACCCCCAGATCCCTCAGCTGCTCTTCCACCAGACTTTTGCTCCAGACCCTCCATTTGCTGGTGGATGCTGTAAGAAATCGTGGGGGACGCAGAAATTTAGATCAATGCACTGCCTTTGTCTGTTTAGAAATTTTAAAAAGAAACAATCTGTGGACATGAGGTTTTTGCAGAGAGGCTGGCTGTAACCTCTGCTCTTTAAATACTGACAGAAACAGGCTTTTCCCTCACTGCATTTCTGTTTTCCTCCTAAGGTTAAGGCCCAGCTATTTTCTTTTCTTTAAAAGCAGAAATTAGCTGCAGAGCCCTTTGCTGACCAAGCTTGAGAGAAGTTTCACAGTACCCTACAACAGTCTAGAAAGCTCCCCTTGGTGTGGGCTTTCTGTTCCTTATGAGTGAGAGTTTCAAGGAAATTTAAATATTGGCTTTATTGGTATCTCTCACAGCAGCAATAAAAAATAAGACAATTTCTAAAAAAATAAAAAATAAATAAAAAAAAAAAAAAACCACAAAAAAAACCCCTGCAATTCTAAAAGCCTGACCTTGTCTTCCACCTCTTGGAGTAATAAGAGAACATGTTGTGGTCACAGTGCCTTATGCTCACTTTGTACTCACTCTACCAAGTTGTAAATTGAATATATTGCACAGCCATGGTCATTCCTAGCAATGTGTGCTGGTCAGCACGGGTCACCCCCTGCCTCCCATGACCCTTCCTGCAGTCTGACATGTGAGAAAGTATTTTTTTAAATCAGAAATATGTTCTGTGGAAGAATAAGAAGGGATAAGCAGCAAGAGCTCAGCAACAGAGGCACAGTGCTCACAGCTCTGCCGGTGATTCCCCCTGCCATCCTGAACAAACTCACTCCTAGGTATCTCAGTCTTCCCCAAATCCCAAATGCAATATTAGTGCTTCCTGTCTCCACAAGTGACAGGGGAAATTTGCTAATATCTCCAGCTGAAAAGTGCTATTCACACTCAGATTATTATATTTGGAGCTGGGGATATTCAGCTGTCTATAACTCAGGTGCCTTTTCATTCCTTGCTGGAAATGCAGAGCTCTGAGCTAACCGAGCACCTCCCATCAAAGTGGGAGGTGTCACTTCCCATATTGATGCAGCTGTAATCCATCATTTCTTTTCCATAATCCTACCAGGAGCCAGAGGGGCTAGAGGAATGCCCACAGCCTCTTTCCCCTCTTGCTGCTGTCTCCTCAGCCAGGAGCTGCTGTGGAGGGCAGGAGCTCTGGCAGGACTGGCAGTGAAAGCTCTCATCAGCAGCTTTTAATCAATCCCACCTGTAAGGGAACTGTCTGTCAGCAGCCCTGGCAATTCAGTGCCTAAAGTGCTCCTTGCTCTGCAGCCTAATTCAGGAAGCAGCTCTTCTTTAGGAGTGTTAACATTGGCATCCACTCCCTCATTCCAGCTTAGGCTTCAGCAAATAATTTCTCTTTCCTTTCACCAAATTCATCCTCAGTGGAAATTAGAAATATAGATTGCCATACTCTTGAAAATTCCTGAATAAATCAAGGGCTGGGTGATTTGAATTTATAGCAGCCCTATCCATCACTCCTTGAGCTGCACAACACTTAGATGTACATGCTCTTTCCTCCATCTGAAAGTAACCTTGGGGATGAAATCACTTCACCTTTCTCTCTTCACAACACAACCATTTCACCTGCATAAATTTGTCATTCCAGACACAGAATATTTCTACCCATTATTTGCATTGTGCAGATTTTGAGACTGTAACACAAAAGGAAAAATGCAGTTTCCACAACCTCTCACTCCTTCCAGAATTCCCTGCTTAATGATTTTGGGTTTGAATTTGCAAACCTCAGAATGTTAAGGCACTGATTACTGGAGTCACCTGAATAGAAGGCATGGGGATGGGAAGGGGGCCCAAGAAGATTTAAACCCCAAATGCAGAAAGTGTTTGATTTTGTATCCCAATAAAAAACAGGGAAAAAAACTTAAAATAGAAAATAATAATTTTGTACTAGAAGTCTAGCTTGATAATTAGCTGTCAAATACAGGAATTAAAAAAGAAAGACGTAAAAAAAGAGAAAAAGTCTAACAACTATTTTTCTTTTGAGATCAAGTAAACTAAAAATTTTTAGAAGTTAAGCCCTAAGTTATTAGTGTTTAACCAAGCTGCTTAAACATAAAAGTGTTCATAAACAACAAAAAGCCCTGTTATTATCCCAGACCCCCTGTGAGGGAAGGATCACCTGCATGTGCTTTTTGCCATGGTGTAAACTCTAAAATGGCCTCAAAATGGCTCAGCAGACCCCAATTTATATTTGATAATAGCCCTGTATTGAGTGCAGAATTCACCAATATTATTGTCAGTAAAACTATAGCCAGAATTATCTGCAGAATTAGGGCTCCAGCCTGGATGAAGCCTGTTGTAGTCTCTGCTTATGTCATTTTCTTTTCTGGGGCAAAATCTAAGTCTGGAAAAGGAATTAAAAACTGCATGTCTTGTAATGTATAAATGGAATAAACATCAGAAGACACAGGGAAATTAAGCAAGAGAAATGCACAGAACTTTGAGTACAGTTTTTCATGGAATTCTCTGTAACTTCATATAACAATAATTCTACTTCGTAATTTTATAAAGTTATAAATAAATATTTTCCCCAGAAAAAGCAAATATTATTATTGCTTGAACTCTATGCAAAAGAAAGAGGGAAATATCCAAAATGAAAGCCAGACATATTTTATGTTGATTGCAGTAATAAAATCTCAACCTCTGCAACCATCAGAATCAATGTTACTGTAGGGGTCTGACCCAGAATTCACTAGAGTCTGGGGAGAGATTTGTCCTGACTTCAATGGGCTTTGGATTAGGCTCTGCAAGAACAGCCAAACCCTGCAAAAAATTTGTCCTGCCAAGTTCAAAACCAGATTTTTGAACACAAATAAAACTGAACCTCAATATCATCTCTTCTTTCAATAAATTCTTCTAAGTTCATTGGGTAGAAGGAGCTGAGATTTCACAATACCTACAAGCTCAGTTTCCCACATTCCAGCAGAAACAAAGAAACCTGATGGGGCTTTACTGGTTCCATCTTTTCTGTTCTCCAGGGAATGCTGAGCACAAGGCTCCTCGCTGGTTGGTGGGATGCGCTCTCCGTTCCCACGTGAAAGTGGGGAGGAACCTCCACCACAATTGCAGTTCTCAGGGTGGGAGAGGGATGAAAAATGCATCCTTCTCTTATTTGGTTTCCTCAGAGATTATGGATATAAATCCCATGCCCAGATGGAAGGGATGCCTTTCCTTTTTTCTTTTTACCCTCTCCACAACTCCTTGGCTCCCGTCTCTGACTTGGCAGTCAGTTCTATTTATTTGGGGGAAGGTGTAGGCTGGACAGTTGCAATCATATTTCATGGCTTTAATTGCCCTGGTTTTTTTCCACTCATCATTTCCCTACTGCATCCACTCATTACTGCAAAGCCAATAAATCCTAAAATCAATCCCTTGGCTCTGTAGCATACTGAATGCACTCAGGGTCCTCCAGGAGAGGACTGGCCAGCCACCACACCTCCCTGAGTGCTTGCTCTGCTTCATTCCCATCTGGCATTTGCAACCCTAGTGCTGAACTGATGATACCTTGTGAAGGCTGACCTAGAACAGAGGCTAGACAGAGTTAAAGACTAAATTAGGGATTTAGTAAAAGGCCTCAATGGATGCACCTTTGTTATCATGTTATTACAAAAATTCCATACCTTCTCAGTGATACCTCATGAGCAGCTCCTCACAGCACTGACTCCTTCTTCACACCACGACCAGCAAACCCCAAGTCCCTCCTCAACCAGCTAACCCTCTCTTTTGTGGCACTCTCCTTCTTATTGGGCACAGCTGTGGCCCATTAAGGGCAGGACTGCTCCTAATCTTTGCTGATTAGTACAGCTGCAACTCCTCAGGTGTGAGATTACCTCCTGCACTATCTCTATTTTCTTGCATTCCATCCCCCCAACATCCCTTGGGCAGCACAAGAGCCCAGCCAGGGCTACACCCAAGAGGAACCCAAAATGGATCATCAGTCATGGGGTATCACACTTTTATAAGTTCTGCTCCATTTCCATATTGGAGTCAATTGTCCAGTTACAGCTTTAGATTATCAAGTCCCATCCTTCTTGTTTTTCTCTCTTCAGCCCACTTTGTTTGTGCTCTTGGGCCTGAGATTTGGGTCACTTGTCCTTGGTCCCCAGCCAGAGCAGGAATTGTTCTGTGTCCCTGCTCTGTGCAGAGCTCACCATCCCCTCATACAAAGCTCAGAGCTGCACACTAAAGCAGCAGAGATCTGAAAAATATAAAAGCTAAAACCTGAGGCATCACTGACACAGCCATGGAGATGGGCTCTGGCATGGCTGGCAGGTCTTCAAATGCAGGTTTATTTAAATATTGCAGCCCTGATTAATAATGTGGGCCAAGGGATTCTGTGGGGATGGCTGGTCTCTCTGTTGCTGTCAGTGCAAGGTTTAGGGCTGGCTTGGAAAAAGAGTGATCTTCAGCTTTTAACAGCTTTTTTATTAGTTGAAGACTAATATCTATCACTGCACCAGGAAGCTTCTTCTAAACAGCTCTTCCTGTGGTATTCCTCCACCAGTAATACTTTAAATTAAATAACATAATGAGAACTCAGACACCTGGCTCACCATGATACACAAAGAGTTTTATTTAACCAAAACAGGGACCTCTCCTTCTGTTCCATGTGCCACAGTTAAGCCTGAGCATCATCTGTCCTCTTATCACATACAAAATCCTCTGCAAAGCAGCAAACTGCAAGGAAACCTGCAACAAATCTCTCTGTACTCAGGAGAACCCAATACTGACTTTTCTTCACCTATATCTAACAAGACAAAGCTTTTGATCTTCCCTAAAAATTTAAATATGTGAAGAAATTATGGCAAAACAACACCTGGTTTCTTCCCCCTCCTCTTCATTCATTAGCTCTAACTAAAACTCATGGCTCTCATTCATTCGGAATAAATTCTTTTTTGTGAAAAAAATGTGTGAGCAGGAGAAGATCTAGATGAGGTTTGTGTGTCATTTGGTAACAGAAATATGTCAGGAGTGTGCCAAGTCAGTTTTTGTGAGAAAACCCACTGCCATGACTATTATTTTAGTTGAAACCATGTATAAAAAAATCCCACACAGGCTCTCTTACATGTCTGCATTACTGCAGGTCCATAAGCCAGCATGATACCTGGATTTAGCAGCCATAATCCCTACATATTTTTCTATATAAGACATGCATATAACTACACACACACACATAGTTTTGCTGTTGTAAACACAGGCCAGATTTAAGCTTCCTTTCTGTGTGTCAGGACAGATGGGTTTCAGTCACAGCAGCACTAAATGTAATGTTTCTCTCTGGTTAACATGAACAAAAATCTCTGCATGCAACGTCCATGAGTCGACTTCAATGCACTCAGCAGAGCAGCTCAGCAGTTTTACCAGCCCTGATGTAACACAAATTTAAAATATATGGCCCCTTGCTAAGGAGCTCCAGAACAGATGACTCTCCCCAGCTAATGTATTCCCTGTCAGCTTCCTCCAGTTTAGTTGCCAGCAAGTTCCTCCTATCCATCAAAGATGTTTTCATTAAAAATGATTAGCTGCTGAAAACAGAGTGAAAGGGGACACCAATGATTTTTATTCTAAAATTAGCTGCTTTTTTTTTTTTTTTTTTTTTTTTCCACTTGTGTGTCATGTGTGTGATTTCACTCACAACTCTTTACCTCCATTTCAAAAGCAGAACCCAACTATTATGGATAAGCCAAAAGAGATGGAAACAGGGGGAGAAGAAATCTGATTATGGGCATAGCTCCTTGCTTTCCCAATACATCTGTAGTAAATTTCTATTGCTTCCAAACTGTAATTAAGAACTTTTTCTCCCAAGACCTACAGATCTATATTACCAAGCATTAGATCTTACTTATAGAATATATAGGCATCAGTTTGAAGGCACTTTTCAGACTGTTCAGGAGAACACTGAGGTACCCAGGGCTGCTCCTTGCTAATGCTGCCAATGGTCACAGCCTGAACCCTTGTTCTTCCCTCTTTTACTTGCAGATGATTCCTGCAATAGAAAGAACATAATCCCCACAGGAAAAGCCATTTATTTGGTTAAATTATGCTCTTTGGGGGTGAGTAAGAGGGAGGGAAGTCTTGCACTTTTTAGAAACTCAAATTTTTTTGTGCAAACACCCAGAGAAGAGGATCCTCTTGACAGCAGCTTGCTGCTTCCCTGGCTGCATCAGGCTGGGGCAGAGCTGGTGTATCCTGGCTGCAGTTGCTGCTCAGCACTGCCTCTGACACATGGAAGTAGCTCCACGCAGTAATTTGCTCAGAATTAGAAAGGAGAAACTCAAAAAGACACAGCAATCAGAGATGATGTCCAAATGTTTGGAGAAAGAGAGCTTCTTGTGGGGATTGAACTTTCTGTAACGTGGTTTGCTGTGAAGATTGCTGATTCACTGACTTTTATTGTTTTAATATGTCTCTGTAAAACTAACAATTTATTTGGAGCCAAATCTGCAGCTGGAATAAATTGTCTGATTTATCAGCCTACCTTCATGACACCCTTTTTGCTCTGGCCTTTAGTGCTAAATCCCACTTCAGCCTCACCAGTAAAAGCCTTTCCCAAGTTTAAGTGCTGGAGGTACAGAGAGGAAAAGCTTTTTCCTGTTGTTGCTGATACTGCTCAGAGGCTTAGCAGGGATTTTTCAGGCTAAGGATTTAATTGCAATGTCTAATCTGGGTTGTCTTTAAGTCTTGGATGCTGTTCATTAGACAGATATTTTCTGCTGCTTTATTTCCAAAACTTAAGCACCACAAAAACAAGACTGGATAAGGCTGGAGCCTCGAAAACCCACTCTAGGCAGCTCAGGGGGACACAGCTGCTCCTAGAGGGGACCCTTAAAACCTGAAAACAGCATTGCCAAAGCACTTTGGAACTTCCTTCTATAATTGTGGCAAACAGGAGGATGTTACTGAAAGAGATTGAGAAATAAAAGGTTTGGGACATGAGACGTTTTTACCCCAAACAACCTGACCAATTAGCTAAGTATAAAACAATTAAAACTAATTAAAACAGTTTTGTCACTATTTCATTCCTTTTTATACTTCAAATGCTTATAAAAAATGGGACCATTATTTCATGCACATAAAAAATGTTGCCTGACACATAAGGGGGCAGTTGCATTTTTCTGTATTAGGGTGTATTCAGAGTTTCCTCCATTTATTTCAATCATGATTTTATATAACAAAATGCAGTAAAAAATTTGTTTATTTTTTATTCTATTTGCAATAATGAGCAAAAATTAACTTGATAAACTTATTTCTCTGTCTGGATTGGGAAACTGCATACATTCAAGAATTGTTTGGCAGCCAGTGAAATCACTAGCAGAAAATCACTTCTTTTTCTAATTTGCTTCAAAACTCTGATATCAAGTTTTTAGTTGCTTCATGCAGTGGAACACATCTCTAATTCCAGATGAGTCTCACAGGTATTTGGGGTATATTGAGTGTGCTTTTAATCAATGGGTAAGTACTGAGGTATTTGACATTTCAAATCATCCAACACACAGGCTTTATTTCTTAACTTTTTGCCAACATAAAGCCCTTCACATCTCTCTTTTGGTGCCCTTTCCCTGACATTTTTCCTCCCACAATTTCATAGGTTTTAGGATGGTGTGTCTCTTTGCATTTGAGAGAAAATCACAATTGCTGTGGATTTACTGTGCTATAAATGGTGGGAATGTCAGGTTTAAAACATCATCATCTCTTCTCAAGCTATTGTCCTTCATCCTCCCTAATACTTTGGAAATTATGCTTTTTTCTGTGGTCAAGTCTTATCCATGTTCCCATTTGAGGCAGAAACCAACAAACCCCAGATACCTCTGGTGAAACCTCACAAATTACAACCTTCCAGCCCAAAATGATAACTTAATCTTGCAGGAAACAGCACAGACAGACAGTATTTGAGCTCTGAGGGAAGAGTAGATCACTGTGGCATGAGAAGCCAGAACTTCATCCCTTCACATGTCCTGGACCAAGAGACATGGGAAGGAAGGGATGCAAGGGCTGAATGATTTTGCTTCTGATTTTCACGTTGATTGGCACAGAGGGGTCTTAACGCATCTGGCCGCAGATTTTCAGTCTTGAAGATCTCTCTGACGTGAAGGTGGGGTTATTTTTCCACCTTTCCACCTCCAGGGCAATAGGGATGTTGGATTATAACCCTGGTGAAGGAGGTGTTGGTACCAGCTGGAAGAGGCTGCGAGTCGGATCTGTTTGTCCCGTAACTCAGCGGTTGTTGCTACGCTGCGGAGGAGCAGCTTGCTGTTCCTGTTCCTCTGGCTGTTTAAAAACAATGCATCCCAGAACCGAGGGAGGGAAGTTGCAGGCATTCAGCCAGCCCTTCCTGGTGTACAATGGCAGGAAGGCACTGCTGGGGTTTCTCTGGGGCCTGCATGACCTGAGATAATTCTGCCAGAGAAATGCAGCGAGCGCGCGAGGCCAATCCACGCTCGCTGCGTGAGCTCTGTGTCAAAGGACACATCATGCTGGACACATGAGCAGCTGGGCTATGAAAATGTCTCATCTCCTGGTGGTAAATGCTGATTAATCCTCACCATCTTCATGCATGAAAGCCATTTCCCTTTAGCAAATGACCATTAGTCTTAGGTATTCCTGGTTTTCTCTTCCGTCATGTGTCATCCTACCGAACGACTCTGCCTGCTTCTGAGAGCACACACACCAGCTGGAGGAGCTGGGGGTGCTAATCCTGGAGAGGAGAAGGCTCCAGGGAAACCTCAGAGTCCCTTCTGGTACCTGAAGGGGTGACAGGAGTGCTGGAGAGAGACTTTTTACAAGGGCCTGTAGTGGCAGGACAAAGGGGAATGGCTTTAACCTGACAGACAGCAGGTTTAGGTTGGATATTAAGAAGACATTCTTCACTGTGAGCATGGTGAGGCCCTGGCACAGGCTGCCCAGAGAAGATGACCCACCCCTAGGAATATTCAAGGGCAGGTTAGATGAGGCTCTGAGCAACCTGGTCTAGTGGAAGGTGTCCCTGCCCATGGCAGCGCGTTGGAACTAAACAATCCCTAATGTCCCTCCCAGCCCAAATCATCCCATGATTCTTGCTGTCCATTTGAGAACTCATAACACTTCGGATAACAGATGCAAGAGATTTTGGGGACGGTCAAAAAACATCACTGAAACACCCAGAACAAGACAAATTGTTCCAAATCCTTTCAAGTCTCAGCCCCCCGCTCTTTCTGACACTCAGTGACAAATAGTATGTGGTCCTGTAATTAAAATTACTACAGAGACAAAGCAAACAAAGCCCCGAGCAGATTAGAAACATCTAATCATGACAGAAAAATTGCACCACAGAAGTATGCTAAACAAAACACTTACTATGAATACCTCAAAAAACAATGACAAATTCAAGATCGCAAAGATCAACAATAAAAATCAAATGTAAAAAAACCCTCAAAACAAATGTCTCCTAAATTAATGACAATATTTATAGAACAGATCTAAGCACAGACCTAATATTTAGCTTTATTTAAAAATTGGCTCCCAAGAGAATTAAAAAACCAGCTGGTATTGTTGATCTAATAGCGCCATGTCGTCCCAAGCAGACGGTGCAAGGACTGTGTGAGGTTCAGTGTCAACAAGCCATGGGCTCAGAAAGACTGAGTTTACTGTTTTATTTTATGTTTAAATGTTGTGCTGCAACGAGAGTGGACTTAGATGAAATTCTAGAGCAAATATACAGTTTGAACCCTAATTCATTTAGTCAGTTTAAGAAAAGGGAGAAATAAATATCAGCCCACTCAGTTCAACATCCACAGAGAGCATCAGCTGGCTGGGGAGCCTTGTCCTTTGGAGTTCACTTTGGTTTTCACAAGGGACCTGCAAAACTAAATTAAAAGCAACTCAGCAATCCTGATTCAGTTCTCTGTTAGTCACCTAGAGAGATGAAGCAATTTATTGTTTGATTTTTGAAAACCTGACAAAAATCGGGCTGCCTAGGTGTTTGTTTGTGGATCATAATATCCGACGTGTGGCAATGGAAATATCACTTAGGATCCTTTCTCTTCTAAATAAACATAATTCAAAGCACCAACAAAAAACAAACTCAGGAAGGCATTTTGACCTGCTGCTGTTGGCCAAAATGATGATTTTCTCCAGGGTGACAGGCTGCTCAGTGACAGCCTTCCATTACCTTTGCTATGCATTTATTCAATGGACCTGAGGAAATTGTTCTGAGAAAATATCTGGGGCTTGCTCAGCATGAAAAAACCTGTGTGAGAGCAATCTGGTCTAGCTGGAGATGTCCCTGCTCATTCCAGTGGTGATGGACCAGATAACCTCCAATGGTTCCTTCCAACCTTCACCCTGTGGTCAGCGAGAACAAACAAGGACTTGAAAATCACCTGAGGCAGCTTCATAGACTGCCAATAGACACTTCTACTTCTAAATTTATTTCTAAATTTATTTCTAAATTTATTTCTATGTTTACACACATGCATGTATTAATATGATGCTGCTGACAAACTAAAACCTATTTGTGGCTGCCTAAGCTGACTCCATACTGCATGCACAGAGTTACACAAACCACTCACAGGTCCAGGGCTCGTGGGATGTGTAGGAAGGCAGGAGAGCAGCCAGCTCCCACACCCAGCCCAGAACACATGCAGAAAACACCCAAGGGACTCTTTGGTTTGCACATTACCCAGGCAACAAATATTGAATTAGAGTGAGAAATGGGATGAGTGGGTCTGAGCTGTCCCCCCTCCTTCTCATGTTAAGGGAACAAAGCAAAGCACAGGGAGGGCACCTCTGCAATGCCCTAAATGCCTCCTGCCTGGAAGGATGTTTCTTCCCTCCAGCTTTTCCAGCCTGGCCCTTTTCCATCTCATGTGGAACAAATGTCAGAATAATCCTGACATGGAAATCTCTTAACCATGCTCTAAAATCTGTCTGCACATGGAGGGAAAACCCAACTATCTGACAGAAATCTGTGGATCAATGCTCTTCCCTGCCAGGAGTGCCTGCCCAGGTACATACCCAACCCTTTGCTACTGATGTGACACTCTGCCTGCTGTCAAAATCTGCCTAGCATGCCCCTTTTCCCTCTTTATTCATACTGAGAGCCCATAATCTTTTACTAAGAAGAAATTTTGTAAGAAATAACAGAAAAGTGCTTCCTAAGCCCATTTTATAGGGAAACTTACTTTTTTGTTTCCAATCATTGCATATCTTTATCCCCTCTGGAATGATTTCTCAGTGATCTATGGTGCTAGATGCTCTTTACCATCAGTTTCTTGGCATGGGATTGCACTCAGTTTAGTTCCTGACACATCCGGTTGAACAATAAAGTTTTTGGAAAAATTTGAGCCCTGACACACAGGAGCTGTACATAAATTTCCTTTAAAGTTCCTAATGGTATCTTTTGCTTTCAGGAGACCATATCATATCAACAGGCTTTTTCTTTTTACTCTTCTGCCTTCTCCTTTTTTGGACCAGGTCGACAAGAGGAGCAGAAACCATGGAAAATCTCTGGGTTACATTTCCTGCAATACCCTTGCAAACCAAAAACTTAAATTTTTTTGTTATCTGAATAGGGAAATGGCCTCTAAAATACCTTAGAAACCTGGGTTTAGCCTTCATCCTTCAGCTTAAATGTCATGGATTTAGTGATATTTTAGGAACAGCTGCTGATTCATATAACCTTGGGAATGGCCTGAAATTTCACTCAAAGTCTTTTTTTTTTTTTCAGGTTTGTTACCAATGCAATAATTTCAGTGTGCCTCCATCTAGAACCTGCCATATTTGCTGATATATGACAGAGAAATTAATTAGGGTAACCCTAATTCAGCCCAAGCACTTGACCTTTTAGCACAGGCAAGTCTCTGAGCCAGATGCAGCTCCAGCTCCCACCTGGAATCATGGAAGTTGTTCCCACATGGCATTTTGCTCTTCTCTGGACAGCTGGCACCACGCCTGGTCCCTGCACACTGAATATTTTTAATACCAAAGGTCTCCTCCTCCTTGTGAGACGTGGAACCACGCAAAAGCCTCCATTTGCTGGGCACACTTCTAGTGCATGATTTAAAAAGGATAAGCTAGCATGCTGCCCCTGAGCTGTAATTAAATCAGCAATTCCTTGTGGAGTTCTCATTAGCTAGTAACAGTAGGAACAGCCATAGCCCGAGGTAGTCCTTCCTGCCTGCAGTTTTATTTTGTTTTTCTGCACATCTGCTTCCTATTGTGCCTTTTAGTACTAACACCTTGAGCATGAATGGTTCCCCCAGGCTTTCTGGCTGGCCACCTTGCAATTGTTTCTTTCTTTTAAAAAATAATAGTGAAAAAAAAAAAAAAAATAAAATCCCCTGACCTAAATGATTCAGTTCTCCACAGAGCACTAATGTCTTCACTGAATCTCTTTGATAGGTCATATTTACATAGCTAATCCTTAATGATGGACTTCAGTGTTTTGCTCGTGGGTATTGCTGCACCTCACACAAGGAATATAACCCAAGATTTTACTTTTTTTATGTATAAACGATAAATTTTCTTGTCTGAGGTCCTCAGTGTGTGTAAAGGCAGGAAGGCCCAGCCATATAAGCCAGTTTCCAGAGATCCAGGCTCAGCTCTCTGCCCCAAGACAGATTTTACAGGAAGGCAGAATGCAGAGTTTGCCTTTTTCATAGGTTTAGGTCTGTATTCCCTGGAAAGTGCTAACCTGAGTGCTGGCACTGGTGGCTCAGCAAAGAGGAGATGGAGAGTTTGGTACTTCCCAGGGCATGCACAGGACCCAGCCCTTGGGGCTGGCCAAGAAGGAGATGATGGGCAAGGACACACCTGAGCAGCTTCTTCCAACACTGGTGTCTGCAAGGAGGTGTTCAATGTGTTAAATCCATTTCTATCAGAGATTCCCAACCTACCTGGCCACCCACACTCTTCAGCAGTGGGTAAGATAGTTCTTGAAGGTGGGTACATTTCAAGGCAAAACCCTCAGCAGTGAAGATCCTCTGGCTGTCCAAGCTCATATCAGATGTACAGATGTTTTTGCCAGCACCAAGAAATTGGCTGCTGGGCATTCTTCACCTTATTATTGAGCAGTTTTTCATCATAAGACAGGTTTGTACCCAGAAAAAGGACTAAGCCTTACTAGGGCCTCCAAGCACACCCACTAGAGAGACCAGAGTCATGAACAGTAGTTGTTACCCTAAGAAGTGTTTACATTTTAACTGAGAATTTAATGGAAAAATACAGTGACCTTGTTCAAGAGCTTCTGCACCCATGTGCTGGGAAAAAATAAGGCAACTTTGTATGTCCTACCACTTCTGCAGGCATTTATATCTTCCTTGTTAAGAAAAAAAAAAAATTAAAATTATCTCAGGTTCCTCCTTACATTTTTAGACATACAGACAGAGAGCTTTCTGTTGTGGTGCGCATCCAATTTCCAGTTGTGTTATCTTCCCTGTTTGTATTGTTCTCCCCATTTTGTAATGTTCCCCCCAGTTGTAATCCTAAACCTTTTTGATGGTTCAGTCCTGGTTTCCCCCTCTCCCTGAAATGGTTCCCTCCCAGTCTGGGCATACTGCCAAGCCCTTGTCTCCACCCCCGTTTCCACGGTTACCATCCCTCTTGTTGCTTTTCCCCTCCTCCCTGTCCCTGTCCATCTCCCGGGGCCCTGCCCATTTCTCCAGAAACTTCTCCCTTCCTCACAAGGTGATTGGGCAGGTGCTCCGGGCCCCTCCCTAGCTCTTGTATCATTGGTTCTCACCTGTGTCAGTTATGTCCGATTCCCCTCCTCAGTTTCCCCCATTGGTTCTTGTACCTATGTTCCACCCCCTTTATATACTGCTGTTGCCCATTGTTCTCTGCCTTTTCCCGCCTGGATACCCTGGAGATAATAAATCTCTGGACTGCACCAGGCGAGTTAAGACCCTCTTTTCTCTCAAGCGTCTCCGCTTTTGCCGCTCCTCTTGTTATTGCTGCCCTGTCGAAGGCGCTGCCCAGACGCCCTGGCGCATCAGGGTAGTGCCCTCGCTGCTAGCTGCTGCTGTGCTCCCAGCTAGCCGTGCCGCCTCCCCCTCGCTCTCAGGGGAGTAAAGTGCACTCGACGCAGCAGCGCGGCAGCTTTCAGAATCTGCACATAGCATTTCATATCACCAACCAAAGCCAAAAATGCTTTGGAGTGTTCAGAAACTATTTCTGTTTTACAGATATGGTTTTCACACATTTAGTACTTAATTGCATTATAAAAGGATTCCTCTTCTGTCAGGGCTGGCTGGAAAGCAGGCAGCACCCAGATGTTCTGCTCTCTGCCAGACTGTGCTGCTTATGTGAGGGGAGCAGAGAAGCACTTCACTTCCAGACAGGCCCAAATTGCATCTGTCTTGTCTTTGTTTTTATGAGGTCTGCTCCATCAAACAGGATGTGTCGGAGGCCCCAACTCAAGTACACAACTCACTTTATGCAAATGTTTATGAGCATGACTGAACAGGAATGGCTCTGCTATAGTAGGAGCTAGGAAAAGGGAATCGTTGGAAAAGTATATGTCCAGAATAATGAAGATTTAACTGCAGATGGCTCAGCAAAACTCTTGAAAGGAAAACAAAAGTCCAGATAGGAGCAACGTTGTTTATCGATAAAGTTCATGAACTCATTCGTCCCTTAAGGGAGGCAAAAGAAAAAAAAAAGGGTCAAAATATATTTATAAGGGGTAGAAAGGGGAAAGTCTTTTACTTTAAGACCACAGTTGTCAGATTATGTGAAGTTTAATAAACTCTGCTCACTCAAAAATGTTTTTCATAAAAGGATGGAGTCTTTCTGACAAAGTGTCTTCTGTAGTAGCTTGTTTCTTTTTCTGCCATAAATTCCTGGTCAATTTAAGCAAGCCAGATCTCATAGATAGTGTGGCTGCCCAATACCAAGGCTTTCAAAGTGATGCCAAACTTGCACAGCTTTCAAGGCTCCATTTCCCTTTTGTTTGCCACTTCCTGCAGCACTGTCCTCTTCCATCTCCACGAGGTGCCAGAACTTTGTGCATTCCGTGCCAGCAACGCTGTGGGGTGATGGATAAAGCACAGACCCATGGAAGCAGCTCTCAGATGCTTTGTAACTTTTTTTGGGAAACATTTCTTGGTCAAGAAAGAACTTTTCCTTGTCTAAACAGAGAAGGAAGACAGGCTGTAAAACAGAATTCAAAATACACCTCACTTTCGAAAAGAATATCTTCTGCTGGTCCCTTCCTCTGTCCAAGGAGCAGACAAAGTGCCAAGAGTATGAAACCTTTGTTCAGAACACCTTGAGTCTGGCTGGTTTCCATTTGCAAATCACAATAACCTTGGAAAAAAAGAAAGGGCCCGCAGGCTGGAAATTAGAGCTGGAACCTGCCAGGCAGTGAGCTCTGGTCCCAGTGGTTTGTGAGCACTGACTCAATAGCTCTTCCTTTCCTTTCCACCCCATTCCCAATTGCTTACTGCTTCCTCCCATCTGTTTAGCTTTGAAAACCAAACATCACCCATCATGCCTACCAATTTAGCCCTCAACACTTCCTGCCTAACAGGCCATTCCTCAAATTCTCCACGCTTTTGCAAGTCCTCCAAAGGTCTTTATCTGACCAACTATTCCAGATTCTTACAAAATATCTTCCAAGAGATATTTGGTCTCTTAGATGCTGCCAACTCTTGTTTATCTGAAGCTATTTTATTCAGTTTGATTTCCAATGCACTTTTTGAAAGCTTTTAGTTACAGAAACTTCAGAGCTTTTCCCGTTATGTTTGGTATTCCAGCCCCCAGGCCTGCAAGTAAAACAATACATGAAGACATATTCAGATGTTTCCAGGCTTAAATTCTTGTACAATTTCCTTCAGCTTAGAGCAAAAAAAAAAAATTTTAAATAGTTTTCTTTGCTAATTTCTTGTATCAACAGCCTGGCTACTCTGTTTCCCAGCAGTCACATTTGCTTCATCACTTAAACTTGGCGAGTTACTCATATAATTCTCAGTGAAAATAAATAAATTTACTCTGTAAATATGGCCCATAATGTGCACCTTGTTCTTCAGGATTCTCACAAACGTGAATTATTCTGCATCGAGCATACCACTCTGGAGAAAAAAACACATTGATCCAAGACTTTATTCCCAAGGCTTTCTGATTTTTTTTGGCATCCACAAATCATGTGACAGCTCTGAAGTCCTTCAAAGTCTCTCAAGAAGACATGTCAAAAGAACTGTAAAAAGTGAGGCTTCAGAAAACATCTCATTCCATGTCTTTTCATTTCTCCCCTTATTCTTCAACTGGCCATGTCATCCTTAAAGGATAAAAACTGAAGATCCACCCCTTTTTCTTCCTCAGACTCTTTTCCAAAAACAGTGTTGTAGTGTAAGCAATTGGGGGATGTTGCACAAGCTTTCCTTAAACTTTCTGCCAGAAAACAAATTTAGAAGTTATAAATAGCACATGTGTATATGGAAAGGAGTTCACCCTATGGGCTTCATGTTATGTGCAATTTCAGTCCTTTTCTGTGTTTTGTGTGTGGTGGAAAGCAAGTTCCACACAGCTTATGGATGATATTCTCAGTTCTGATAATGCATGAGGAAACAGCACTATTTTAATTTGCTGATTAATATTTAATATCAAAAGGGCCCTAGCTGACATAACATCAGGGAAGAAATGTCACCCTGGATTTTTAAGTTTTCCTAAGCCTTCTGGTGTTTACATTCTTGTAATGAACTTTCTCACACACTTTATGTAAATACCTTATTGTTTTGCATTCTTCTAGAGAGAAAGAGAAATTTGATGGACTGTTGGTTTGTCCAGTGTCATTGGAGAGGTGGCACTGTCATCCCCCAATCCACTGTCACTTTTGGAAATCTGTAAACGTTGGAGTCAGAAATTAAACCTCCCCTTTTTTACCTTGGAAAGTCCTGTGTCTGCATCACTTTATTTTGTGTCCTAGAATGACAAAGAAAGGCTGTGACTCTCAGGGAGCTGAAAGGTACCATTTTCATGGAAGGATGGCAGAGATGAGAACCTCTTTGCCTCCTTCCCACTGCTTTCATTTCCCTCAGCTGCCTGAAAAGGCGCTTTTGTTTCAGCTGGATGTGGACGGGGAAAACTTGCAGGCTTGCAAGCTTTCAGTAGGGATCAAGCAGCAGCCAGTGCTCAGCAGCACACACGACTGGATGCTGACCTCAATCAAGCTGCCTCTTCACAGGCAGCCCCCAGAATTTGGCAAGCCCTGCTTGCAGGCGCTAATTAAAAAGGAGCCGAGCCAAACGTGTTTGCACAAGTGTCACGGTCACACTTCTGTCTTCACGCTCGTTATGTGATCAGCATCAGAGCTGCTCATTAGAAAGGCTTCTCCAAATGCTCCAGGAACCAGCCCAGTTCTGTTCTGGCAGTTTGGGTGACAGCTCCTTCAGCTGCGTGTGCAATTAGGGGATGCACCAATGAGTAGGCGGCTGATTAATTTTCTCCACGCCTGTGGGAGCGACGTTCGCCAGGCACATCATGGATGCCGAAGGAAAGGGACACTCTCTGTTTATGGATTTCTGTCAGGATGACAGATAACACTTCACAACTGCCATGGCAGCTCTTGTCTTGAAAATCAGTCCTTAATTAAGTCCCTGATGCTACGAACAACCTCAGACTGAGGCAGAGGCAATGTGCCCTACAAGAAGAGATCCTCAAAGAGATGTTGCTTCAATACCTACCCCAGGAAGATTTTACAGGGGTCAAGGCCCAGCAGGAAGGGTCTTGGCTATGCTAGATGTGCACACCAGTGAGAGAAAATGCCTCTGCATCTGGTTTATAGCAGAAGAGTGGAGGTTCAGGTTGTAAGAAAGGTTTCTTAGGTCCTCCTGCCTGCCCCAGGTAATTTCTCCAAACAGATGCAGCGAGAAATAAATGCCTAAATTATAAGGGCATTATAAAATGTCACATCATATTATTTTCAGAATTATTATGACTGGACTTGAATTTTAGTCACAGATATCATTAATTTCATTTACATTTCTTTACAAGTGTCTGCAACTGCTGCCTCTCTGCAGGGCAAGTTGGGCAATTTCATTTTAAAAAAAGGATTTCTGTGAATCACAAAAATCAAACCTTTATGACAGGCTTGTAAAGAGCTGACACCAAATTGTGTGAGGAGGCTTGAAAGAAGCTCAGTTCTTGCCACTGAAAAATGTGGAAAGGTGGATGGGTCACTGGCTGTCAAGTCCTATCTGATACCTCTTATATTAAAACATATTGCAAGTAAAAGCTGTCTTTGGTACCAAGATTTAAAAGCTGAGGGTCAATGTGTTGTACTTTAATCTGTGGGAGATCAGATACCAGTTACACCCTATTTAAAGGAAGCATGATACACAACCCAAAACTGAAAGAAATACTCATACATGTTTGCATTAAAAAAGAAAAAGAGAGAGAAAGAGAACTACACGATAAATCCTTATTTTTGCTGTACTAACAGTACAGAGAGTTTCCTGATGATCCTTGGTCCTTTCAGAAGGGAAAATTTAACTTCTACAACTCATCAATTCTAACTGAGAAACAATTAGGACACTGACCAGCAGATAGCTTCAGGAAGAACAAACACACCATCCATCCATCCATCCATCCATCCATCCATCCATCCATCCATCCATCCATCCATCCATCCATCCATCCATCCATCCATCCTTGCCTTTAGAACTGTTAATTATAATATCATTGGAGATGGATAACTCTGACAATAGGAAATAATGGGGGAGAGTGTAAGGATATGAGTGATGAAAAGACAAAACAGCTCAAGGTTTTGAATTCCTTGCAGTGAATTTTGTGATTCTGTGGATCTCCTGGGCAAAAAAAATATAAATTACTGTGATCTTCACCTGAACCCCAGACTTTTGAATAGCCAGATTTTTGAAAATCTTTCCAGTAAGAGTTTCTGTTGTCTCAAAGTGACCTTGGAATGGATACTTTATGCACCATGGAATGGGAGAACAGCCTAAAAATACTTTTTGGTAGAATCTGTGGGGTTACCCTGAAGAGTAGACATCTACAAGGAGTTTGTACAAACTGGCTACAACAACTGCCAGTAAAACTGAAAGCAAAAGAGATCACTCTGCCTTCTGTATATGGCACTTATTTTATAGAACCCTTATTTTGGATGTTCCTTAGAGACTCAAAATACATTTTATAGGCTCCTGCTCTCCATCTCTCTTTTGTGAAGCCCTGCACCACAAAACCATACGAACAGATTTCAGAAAAACACGCAGGGCTGACGTGAACGTGCCTCCTTTCCAAGAAGTACTCAGTAATTAGGAGCACCACTGCACAGACCACTGGAACAACGACTGAGATTGCAAAGGGCCATCATGGAAAGACCCAAACTGTGTGGATGGGAACCAGGTCAGGATGTAACACATTCCTAGCACTGAAAGCAATGGCTTGTTGGATCTGAAACCTGTAATAAACCCAGCGCCAACTGCTGCAGCAGACTCCAATCTGGAGCAATACATTTATCTTAAATAAATACCTCGTGTGGGAGGGGGCAATTCATGTCTTTTGGTTATTTTTCCAAGGCAGCTGTTGTTAGACAGAGACTCTCAGTGCCCTGAGAAGTATCCTGGTGCAAAAATATTTTTTAGGTGAAGAGGTCAAAGTGGGGTGCCCTTTAACAGAGGAGGGCTCAGTTTATCAAGGGACCCTGCAATTTGTCATCGTGACATTGTTACCCCACTGCATCTGTTTTAAACCCTGTTGCACTGCATATAACACATCGACATGCAGGGATTTTACCCCCAGTATTTTGTACTGTATGTGCATGTTTATAAGCCTAAAGACAGGCTCACAAGGAGGACTCTGCTCTTTTCCTGTCTCATTCTCCAGAATCACTTGCACCAAGCACACAACAGGCACCAGCAGTGTTTGTGTATATATCCAGCTGGAACATCAAGAAATTAAGTAAATTGATTGTTATTTCACAGTATTCTTAGATTGCCTGAGGCCATACATGTTTCTTCTGGTTTTTATTAAAGCATCTGTGTCCACAAGCATAACTGGAGCTGAGATTCTCCTTTTGGCTCTTTGTCTCAGGCCTCCTGGACTGAGAAGCCAATTTTCTCCATAAAATATCTCAGTTCATCACAGAATGGGTTGAGAGGGACCTTAAAGATCACCTAGTTCCAACCCCCTGCCATGGGCAGGGACACCTTCTGCTGGACCAGGTTGAACAGCTCTCCATCCAATTTGGCCTTAAACACATCCAGGATGTGTAGTTGTGGATTGATAATGCCAGCTTACCCCAGGACATCCCAAGAGATGGAATTCTGAGAGGAAAATGGGTGCTCCTCTTCCAGCTCTCAATCATTACGACTTGCTGAATGTGCTTTTCTTTTACAAAGCAATTGGACAATAATGATAAGAAATTGCCAGATGCCACAGAGTCACATAAAACCCACTAACCCAAGGAAACATTGGAAGACATTACTTTCATTCCATCTGATTACAGGGTGAACTTTAAAATGTGATCTGCACAGAGAAAAGTCATCACTGCCCAGACTGTCACGGACAAATGAGAATGTTTGCTTCAGAAATCTGAACCAAGCAGAGCTCTCTGAGAGGACATTTTGGCCTTTAAAGAATTGTAATTTTTGGATTGATGATAACGAGGCACTGTACTGACATGAGCTCCCAGACTCTGCTAGACAATAGGAAAGTACAGGAAATCCATAAGTCGGATCTTTCTCCTTGGGGGATTCACTTTGTCTGACCTGGAAACCACACACTCAGCCCAGTCCAAAAAGGAAAATATTAGTCACTGGTAGGTGGGCTCTGGAGCCTACCTTGCAGGAGCCTGATGACAGCCTGTCAAGGATGGCTCCTTGTCCAGAGGGACTTGGCTTCAAAACAAAATATTACAGTGGGAACATTACCATTTGATCTCCCTCATACTTTCTGTCTAAAAGCAAGACCACATACTCAGGCAGGATGCGGAATTGGCATCAGGGGAAGCAGCATTCCCCCCTTCAACCATTAGTACGTGACTGCAAATTTGATGAACCTCTTAGTAATCTATATCTCATCACATTCTCATTAACACTGAACCTGAGAAATCAGGAAATGATAACTGCCCATGAAATTAGCCCATGTGAGCTCCTAAGTGCTATGCATTTGCAGTGTCTACTTTGTCTCTTCCAAGTTTCCTGTTAATGGAGAAGAAAATCCATCAATACATTTACTGGATTAGCACAGTCCCCAGATTTTTTTCTTTGATTGTGTTTGTGTAATATCATTTGGAGTTCATAAAAATAGTTATTCTCTGAATTTCTGGTTATCTCTGTATGCTGGGTACATACCAGTGGCCTCAAAAACTTCCAGTATCACTGCTTCAGCTTCTTTGCATGAGGGAAGCACTCCAACTATTTTTAAGTGGGTTTTTTTCACTACACAGGGCTTCTCTCCATCCCACAGCAGAGTAGTCCCAGCTCTGCATAGCCAAGCAAACAGGCAGCTGGGGTCAGAATAATGTGCAAGAGAACTGAATGTACAGCAGAGAGAGCAGTGGAAGCTCCAGCACAAAGGAGCCCTGACAAGCAGTGCTGTCTCCTGTGACACCCCTCCTTCTGAGGTCACTCACCCATGACCCAGTGCCACCTGTGGGGCATCCAAAGGCATGGATAAAATAAAGTTATATAAGTTAATAAAGTTAATTACCAGCCTGTGTCCCAGTGCAAGTGGTTCCTTATCCAAAATTCTCTCCTCGAGCAGGGTTAAGACAACTACTGAGACTTACACACCTTAAAATGGCAACTTGGGTTTCTCCTCTGAGATGTTCATGGATTTTACAGCAGTTTTCAGCCACCACTTCTCCTTTACTGGAGCTTTCCTGTTTCTCACTGCTGGCTTTCACACTTTCTCCTGCGCCTTGGCCCACGAGCTCCTTTAAAGGGACTGGATAACGTTTCCCACATGACAAATTGGCAGCACTGGATCATTATTATTCTTTAGGTTAAACAAACATTTTGGGTAGGGAACAGGTCTAGGTTAACTGAGGTAACAAGAGGAAGGAACAGAGCTGCAGCTGAGCCCAGACACTTGGTGGGTGGCATTTGCTCGATTCCCTCTTGCTGCTCCGAATTGCACGGAATTGGCAACCCAAGTGTTTTGCAATCAGGAATCAGGACCAAACTTCTGTGCAGTTTTGGCACTGAGGCCACAAGTTAGAGTTTGGGTTGTTGGTTTTTTGCTTTTTTTAATTGCTTTCCTCCTTAGATTGGACATCTAGCAATTTATTGCTGCTTTTTACTTTTCTTTCTGAAGCGGATCTGCTTTTCCCACAAACATTTGGCTTTGCAAGTCAAGGCTTGGATAGAAACACCCAGTGCAGAGGACCTGTGATGCCACCAAATGTCTCAATCTGCTCTGAAGAGGACTTTCCACTTGCACCTTGGATAGATCTCCATGGAAAGATGAGGCATTGGCTTGTTTTCAGGACTGCTCTGCTCTCACCATCTTCTTATTTGGGGGAATCTCACAGGATTTATCCCAGTTATTGCTTTGCACAGGGACAAGCTAATAAAAGGTACAGCTTTCATATTAAGCAAATCTTGGTGTGTGGTATGAGACCTGCTGCAGTGTCTGGACCAGAAGGCAAAATTTCACCTTAGTCAGGTTTTTCCAAGGGACAGGTAAGTCCCTTGGTAACTGCAAGGAGGAATGGTTGAATTTCATTGTTTGTACAGAAGCCCATACCCACACTTTCAAAGTAAACCAACCTAGATCCCCACAGGATCTCTCAGACTGTTTGCTTTTAAACTCCTGGAAAATTGGGGGTGGTAGTTTCATTGACTTGTTACCTTACTCTCCTGGCAGCTCCTTCAGTACCTTTGCTCACTATAGTGCTGCAAAAAGGAAAACAGGAAAGAAAAGGGGGAAAAAAAAAAAAGGAAAAATTAAATCCCATAAAGATAACACAATAAATGTTGCATCAGCAGTTTTCTGAAAGGATTTTGTTGTTATCAAAACTGGCAGACATTAAACAGACAGTCTCAGAATAATTGATATGGGCAAGGGGGTGAGCATTTAGCCTCCCAGCAGGCCAGCCACCTGTGCAAACAGCACTTCCAACTTCTATTTGGGCTGCTGGCTCCTGAACAGTCAATTATTTAGGGCTTTCCAGAGATTTCAGTGGTGGAGAAAAAAAATATCCAGGCCTGTGTTTGAAAGGTAGCTTTATCAGCCTAGCTCAGTGGTGCAATTACAGCCTGCCTTTGTTCCTCTGCAGGTGACCGCAGGCTCCAGCCAGACCACTCTCCTTTGTTTGACTTTTGGGGAGCTGTGGTAGCACCATTCCTAATGTTCCCATGTTCCTCCTGCCCTGCACAGGCCTTTCTACCTGCAGGAGAACAGGATGGATTCAGTGAGACACAGAGTGTTCTATCCCTTCCTTTCCTCCCAAGACGAGATAAAACATTCCTGAATAACTTATGGGTGGTTTCAATAATGACTGAATACCACAGAAAATAAACTGCTTGGAAAAACCTTTTCCTGCAGCTGAAGCTTCCCTGAGCCATCCTTCAACAATGCACAATTAAAGAGTGAAAAAAGATGAACAGGTCTACCTCACTCATCTGGATTAACATTGGTGTACACAACAAATATTTTTAGGTAAGGCTAATAATAACCAAAAAAAGGAAGAAAAAAACCAAACTAAAAGGAGCTATGGTCTCTCCTATTTCAGGGAGAAGTAGAACCACTAACTGCTAAATTATACATTGGTTAACCTGGTTGATGATTTCCTAAGTGTCTGCTGTAGGTTTCTTGCACACATGGCACAGGAGCATATTTGATTTCAGAAACCTTTGATGATCTACATCACGCCTTGTTCTGCACTCCCACGGGGATTTCAGAAGAAACTGTGCTACTTTTATTTAATGAAAGGAACCCTTTTGCACAAACATAAAACAATTCATGTGGGAAAACACATTCCTAGAGTGATGTATAAAATGTTTGGCTCTGATCTGCTCATTAACACCCAGGAACAAGGTTTAGCAGGCAGTGCTGACAGCTCAGTTTTCGGTAGCGGTCAGGAGATGAAACATCAAATCATCGAATACTCTCATGCAGGCAAATATTTTCCCTGTGTATTCTTCCCCTTCAAGGATTGCTTACAAGTCATGTATCTGTAATTCTACCTTCCCTTTTTCCTTTGGTGTCTCTCAGAATGAGCTGCTCCAAATTCCTCAAGCTGTTTAAACACTGATGCCCGGACCCACCAGTGCTTGTTTCCTTCCCCTTTTCTTTGCCCAGTAAGGTACATGCACAGCCCCTTTATGTCCTACAAAGTTCATCTTTCCTTGCCAAGTTTTTGACTGCAATCCCAAGGTTGCCTTAATGAGTATTTTGGGATCAAAACTGATGCCAGTTTTGACCAGCCAGCATCCTATTACCTTTCCACTCTATTCCTTAGCAGATTATTCACAGCTCACTTAACAAAACAGATTTATCATTTTGTCCTTCTGTTAGGCTCCATATCCTATTTCTGATTTCATCCTGCTATTCCCAGTAACATTTCTGTAAAATGGCTATGTGCCATGTTCTTTTGGCAATATGGCATTTACAAATTTGGTCTTAAAGCCTCTCCTGTTATCCCCAATGAAAGAGATTGCACTGCACTGTGCAAACACAGAATTTAAACAATAATGCAAGGTGTAAACACCTTTTAGCCACCTGAAATCTGCTTGCTTTTTTTATTGAAGTGTTTTTCCCTTGAAGCACTGAATCCCTCCCAGCCTAAGGATGTTTCTGCACCCACAGCACCCTGGGTGCATTTCCCAGTCTCCAGGGCTCTGCTGGGATGTCCTCCTCACTCCTGGAGATCTTACAGATTCCTTCTGCTCCATCCACATCAGCAGTGAACACAAAAGCCATGTGGTTCTCCAGCTTTCCAAACTGTGGCTGCTCTTCCAGGGGCCATCAGGACCCAGTGAAGTGCTGATGGACACACAGCCACGGCCAAAAAGCTGGGAAACACCACCAGGGCTTCAGCTCTGCCTTTCTGCCTAAACTCTGCACTGTTGTTTTCAATAAGCAAGGAAAGCATCAGCTGAAATATCTCTTTTCTGCTAAGAGAGTAAACCAAGATAAAACCTTTCCAGCCAAGCTAACCATTATCCACAAAAGTAAAGGGAGGTCAAAGTGCACTGGTTTTGTTTGCTTCATATGTCTTTTTTTGGAGGGGAGGTTGGAACATCAGGCAAATGCTGAAATATTCACAAAGCCCAATGTTAATGGGCATTTGGCATCCATCCTGCATCAGCTGGGCTTGTAATCACCAAAGAGATTTACATGGGCCAATCTGCCTTGCTTTGGTCATCATCAATCTTAATGCAGGGGGCTGGTTTCTACAAAGTGTCACTCATCCCTAAAGCACATGGTTCTAGGGCAGATGTGCTAGGAAAAATCACAGTAAGATGAAGACTGGAAATGCTAATTTTAAAAAAATCACCACAGCAATGAGATTCAGGCTCATTTACATTCTTCATCTCATCACTGCAATTGTCCCTCATCAAATGACAGATATTTTAATCCCTTTATTGCTAACATTTCTGTGGTGCTCTGGGTTTGTCTGGTGGGTGAACAAGCCCAGCCCTGTTCACTCCCTGATGTTTTTGTAAGGACCTTTTGATGCACTGATGTGTGTTGTAAACTTAACACAGCCTGGCCCATTCTAAACTGTAGAGTGAAAATACCATGGGCTCATTTCAGAGGCTACCAAATGGAAAGTACAGCTTTACAACAGATTTTATCTTACACTCTACCTTTTTTTACCCCCTCTTAAAATTTTAATTTCCAGCCTTTGTGTCCCTCTATTGATTTTAGAAGACATGGTGTGTCTGCACCTCCCTCTTACTCAAAACTCACTTTCATGAAGATCCAAACTCATGTTTCCCATTGTACAATTTTGTTTTCCTTTCTACCACCAAAACAATTACCAAAACAAAAAAAATTAAAGCCTGATGAACCAGCTTTGCATCTGCCTTGTCAATGGCAAAACTGGGAAATTCACATCAGTGATTCATACAGTTTTCCTATTACTGGAAAATAAAATGGTCAAAAGCATGGGAAAGAAGGTTCATATGGGAAAGGAATAATTTCTATATGTATCAAGTGTTTGATTACACAAAAATGCAGATATGCTACTCCATATAATGCTGGCAGATGATAAAAGCTTTGTGTTTGATGTAGTGAATGGGATCCTTCATCTCAGGTGTACAAGACTTCCAGCCCTTTTTCCAAAAAATGGAATGGAGGACCTTAGAAGACCTTTCAGGGTATTTGCTCTCAAGCTTTCCATGTCTTATGTGAATGCTGGCTGGGAGCTAATGTTCCCAATTCAATCTAGAAGTCCTCCTCAGAGAACTCCAAGTGCATGTGCAGAAGCCTTTGTGTCTCCAGTAATTACACAGAGAAACCAGGCATTTAAATTAGACTCTGAGAATTAGACTTCATGGAAATCCTTAGCTCCCAGATAAATATCACAAAAGAAACAGATTTCTGCCCACCTCCCCCCACACCCCAGCTGCAAAATTTGTTAATTCCTCTTCTTCCATTTGTGGGGCAGGACTCACTCTTCCAGCCTTACCCACATTCCTCTGCCACATCAAGAGAAAAAGACATTAGAAGCAGAGTTCTGCCATGATTTCCCGTGAAAGATGTTTTAATTGGATTTAGTTGTCACAGTGCATTTGCTGTGTCCCCACTCTGCAGTGGGGGCTGAGCCCCTCCCCCAGGTAGCAATAAAATCAGCAATCCTTTTCTGCATCCTTATCTGCCATCTGGGCACTGCTGGGGTCAGTAATTCCCTGTACCAGTGGAAGCACAGATGGATTTGGGGAATTAGGGCTTCACACAGATTGTGATGTAGATTCCCTGGAAATGGGAGCTTTTGTTTTTAAACAAATTAAGTGCCTCCTCCTCTGCTTGGTTACAAAGGCCCTTTCCCAATATCCAATCACATATCCGTGTAATCCTTTTGTTATTGCAGCTCAGTAACTACCTCACAGGGAGAAATTAAAGCCAACCTCTGTCTGGAAATGCTGGGCAGCTTCACCAGCTCACCCAGACACAGGCTGGGAGCCTTTTGTGCACTGTCTGACTTGACATACGACTCCCTAAAGGACCACAAAGGCAGTATTTGCACTATTCTTGCCTTTCTCCCATTATTTCCTTATCACTTGCCCCACTTTGCCTGGTTTCCCGAGTCTCTGGAAAGTGCTTGAGCCTGGGAAGGGCTTTTGGAGCAAGATAAGCAGGACAGAAAAGGAATCTTTGCCAATCCTTCAGCTGGCAAGCTGTCTGTGCCATCAGTCCTGCTGGGACACCAAACTACTTCCCATGGGCTTCTCCTTCCTGTCTCTTTACCATGGAGCTCCTGCATCCAGGGAATGTCCTTTTTAAGGAGCTGACCTCAGCCAGAGTGTGACGTTTGCATGGTTCCCAGAAAACACATGGAACAGCAAATTAGCCATATTTATCCTGATGATTTAGAGTTGCCATTAAATTTTACTTCCATTCTAATGAATGCTGAAAAAAAATCAGCTTTTTTTTTTTTTTTTTTTTTTTTTCCTAATTGTTATTTATGACATCCATGGAACAGAAAGTAAGCCCACTAGACCAGAAACAATCTGCATTCAAGTTACATGTTTAATGGCCAAAATGTATTAAAGCCATTAGAAAGCTCAGTAAACTGTTTTTGCAGGAAGCTAAAAAAGGTTACAGTCCCCAAAGTTTGCCTTGTTTAAACTACATTCATCACCAGTTTGGAGACAAACATGCATTTAGACACTTTGTCTGGCTGCAGAAGGATTTTCCAGCATCTATTATTTTCTGTCAGCTGACAGCACTGAATCTTCCAAGTATTGAATTTACTGCTGAAAGTAGAAACACTATTCCTGCTTTGCTTTTGCTGTCCCAGGGCACCCTCCAGGCTCCAGCCCTGCTACTAATCCTGGGCTGGGATTCCAGCTGGTGTCCTGGGCAGAGCTGGGGCCCCAGGGAAGGGAAGGTGGCCACCTCGGGTGGTTCCCTCCACCCTTGCTTTTCTAAACAACACTGCTCTCCTGCCCCAGCTGGTTCCTCCATTGGTATAAAAGGAAATTTAATTTTCACCAGGCCCCAGAGAGGCAAGGAAGTGAGCAAAGAGGTCATCTGTGATGTTCTGGCCTTGAACTCTGCTGGCATTCAGATCTGGGTGAACATTGTCATGGTGATCCAACTGCAACTGATGAAGTTAAAGGCTGAAAATTATTTAACCCTACTGTTTGATCTATTCCTAGAAATCTTGTTCAGTATTCTGGGAAGCAGGGTTTATTATTTTTTTTTTCTTTTTTATGCTTTTCCATTACCTGCTGAGTAAGGAAAGGATTACAGTAATGTCAAATTCCTCGCATTCTTTCTATTGCAGAGAGCTGAGAAAAAAAACTCACCATAGGTTTTTAAGAAAAGAATCCTGAAAAATACCTGCGAAGGAGAACTCCAAGCTTCAGCAATGGGAGATGAATTTTTTGTTGTTGTTGTTGCTGCTCCATTTGAAACGTTTTTGTATAACTGAAAGCCCTTGATTGAGAATGCGAGGCTGAAATTCAGATTATAATGATAGACATCTCCTTTAAGAGGTGGGGAACAATATCCATACAGGCATTCCCAAAGAGGGGTGTTTAAGGTGGTGGTAAACTGGAAATTCAAAGGATGGCTGAGAATGATTTTTGCTGGAGGAATGAGCCTGCTTTGTCCTTCCTTCCCCAGCAGCAGGAGATGAGGTGTGGGGCCAGGGGACAGCATGTCCTGCCATCACAAAGGAATCCCAGAATATTTGGTGCTTCCTTCTCAGGACCCCACCTATTTGGGTGTGCCATCCACATTTCTCTGAACAGGGACAGACAGAATTCTCTCTCACTGGATTTTTCCTGGAGGAGCACAGAGAGAAGAAGAGAAAACAATTCCTTTCTCTACTTGCTGCTCCTGCTGTTTTTGCACGTGTAGAAGGTGTTAGGAAGATTGTTCACCTGAGGTGATTTGGCAATTGGATTCTGCTAAGGATTGTTTTATTTCCTTGGCCAGTTGGGTCAAGGCTGTGTCCTGATTGTCTGGAGACAGACATGGGTTTTTCTTTGGTGTGTATCATTTGTATAGTGTAGTATTAATGTAATATAATGGAGTTTTAATGAAGCATTTGCTCAGCATTCTGAATCAATAGAGTCAGATACCAATCATTCCCTGCATACTATATCTGGGGACAGAAGAAACTTTCCCACCAGAGATGGGGAAAGATTTCTGGCTTTCAGGTTTCTTTACAGCACCAGGGTGGAAGAAAACCCTGCAGAGGATCCCTGTAGCCATCCAGACATCCTCCCTGCAGAGTCATGTTTTACACTTTGGGCAACAACACGCAGGCTGACTGAAGTCTGTGGTCTTGACACAGAATATTTGACAGATGTGTGTTTCACAAGCCTGTGCAAGGTGATCTTTTCATCTCTCCTTAGCCTAAGGAGCAAATATTTAGGTATGAAAACCCCACTGACTCCTCAGCCATACCTCCTCCAGCGACCTACGTGCTGTGAGCAGAAACACCCCAGGCACTCACTGCCCTTTAGGAGCCTTGCAGCAATTTGGAAACATCACCTACACAGTTTTTCCAATCTTCACAAAGAGTCTGAACCCAAAAAAGGGGCGAGGGGATCGTTACTAAAAAATAGAACAGGCAGTGCTTTATGTAACCACAAGGTATATGGCACCTCTGCTCTTCAGCTGCAGGGTAATTGCTGCCTGCTCAGGCTCAGGAAAGATGTTTCAAGCCAACTTGCATGAACATCTCGTGGTTTTGAAAGGCACCCATGCAGTACTTTCACTTGCTCTGCAGCTACATGGGTGTTTTGGCATGATCTCTGCTCCAGAGGCAACCCCAGTGGTGAAGCACTGCAGGCTTAAAAACAGTCATCAGTGTGGAAGGCAAATTCACATGGAGTCCATTCCAAACGCTGAAAGAGGGTGCCCTTTACACTTATTTGTGTGTAAGCAATCTTGATTTGAAGGGATTAGGGTGCAGCAAATGTATTCATCAACTCAACCATTTGACTGGGCTCCTCACATGATCACCAAGCGTGCTTTCTCTATTAATAACGAGAGAAAATCACTTTTAAAGTGGGCAGCGTATCTAGCATAGTAGAACAGACATGAAGTCTGTTTCCCCAGTTTTAACCTGCAATTAATTTCCCTTTCCTCTTTGGAATTCTTTAATTATTTGTCTTTCCCCCTCCCCCACCCCCACCCCCCAAATGAACTTGGTTTGAAGATTCCTAATATCCCCTCCTTTTTCACAATGATGCCCACAAAATTACAGGAGTTGTTTCTACCTACTCAGTGCCCTCAAATGATTTCTCTTTGATTCCTGTGAGCAGTTTCAGCTGCAAGCTGTAGTGTGTAAATATCCACCCTTTCAGCCAGAGCAGGGGGAAAGCAAGTAGAGTGCAAGTAGAAATTATATTTGAGGACTGTAGGTTTTCTCTACTACCTAAGGAGAAAATAGAAACAAGAACTGTAATATTTTGATGCCCATTAATTATTCAAATGCTCCAATGTTTTTTTTTTCAGACCAGACTTTTTTTTTCACTCCACGCTGATGCAGTCTAACAATGAACTGGAAAAGGAAGGCTTATTACTCATAAGCCTTGTTTCAGCTTAAAAACTACTTGATTTAATATGAAAAACCTACAGAGGCCCATGCTTTCAGAAACAGTAATTTTAGATTTACATGGGTCTAATTTAAAAGATTTTAACCAGGAATTGCAGCATACAAATGCAGAGTCACAATTCAGTTACCTCCTCTATGCCCACAAATGCTCTTTGTCTGCTACAAGCACTGGATTTTTGTCCTAAGTGCACAGGCAGGATGGTGTTTGGGAGGTGAACTGATGATTTTTTCAGTCTTTTCACCCAGCTGACAGGGGTGACATTTCAAGATGATTCAGGTGACCTCTTCAGTGAACTGCAGGAAGTTTTTTTTCAGGTTAGGTTTCAGATGCTCCATGAAATGTTGGTCTGGAGCCATTTTCGGTATCAGACACAGCTCAAGCCCATGCAGGAAGGTCAAGTAACTTGCCCTGCAGTGACAGAGTGACTGAGTGGCTCCTGGACCTCTGCTCCCAGCTCCTGGACCTCCCATGCTCCTCAGCCACATCTCACAGAAAGTGAACAGCCTCCACCTAGAGTGTGACAGCCTCATGTTGTGTATTGCTGAAACCCTGTCTGGAGGGGGAAGTCAGTACCTAAAGGTGTAGGAAAGCATGACTTCTGCCCTCATCAACAAGCCTGCAAATGCCTGTTTCCCCCTTCTTTTCCTGCTGTCCCACCTGGTCCAACATCCATCAGTGCTGCTCCCCTCGCTGGCAGCCTGCCTCTGCACCAGCACCTTTCCAGAGAGGGCAGATTGCAAAACACACTTCTGCTGAGGGGCTCTTTAATTTCTCCTCAGTCATAACCTCCTGGCTCATTTAATAGACTGAGTATCTGGGATGGAGCCCAGATCTTTGTAGCTGGATCCTGTTCTCTGTCCCTTAGGGCAGTTCAGTCCTCCCAGCAGTGTGAGCTTGAGACCCCTCCGTCGTGTTCCCTGCTTGATCCAGGCAAGGACACTGAAAGTGACAGAAAAAACCCAGTCTGGCTAACCCAGCTTGTGTTCCCAGAAAAATATGGCTGCTTTGTTTTTAAATAAACTCTTAAAAGACCTGCACATGTGAAATGAAGCAGTCAGCCATCCAGCCCCAGACTTGAAGTGTGTTACACAGACAGGTTGGCCACAGGGCTCCCATTGACTTTAATGGGACTTTTGATACAAGATCTGTTTGCAGGCTATTGCTAATCTGCACATTCACTGCCACTAGAGAAAGTTTCAGAGAAGCAAAATGTCTTGGGGGGGTTCAAGCTAATGGAAAAACTCTGTGATGTCATGACAGCATGGCTCAGATCTTACTTTCCTCTTGAGTGTCTGAGTGGATTGGTGATGCCATGATTCCAGAGCTCTGGTATGAGGTTTTACATGCTGTCTTATTTCCACATGTCTGAAGAGTCCTGAAGTTTCCCCCTGCAGTATATCACAAGTCTTTGTAAATCTGAGGATACAAGAGAAAAACTTCTTTCTTCTTTCTGAAGGTAAAATGCTATACTGCTTTTTAAATTAAAGCTTTCTTTGAGGGGATTTTAACTTTTAATACTGCTTTGCCACATATAGATAGAGGCTGTTGTTTTGCTAACCCCTCTGAATATTTAGCATTCCACCAGAGGTATTTTTTTTTTTATTGGCTTGTGCCATAAATCTCAGTGTCATGGGTCTTTTGTGCATACTAAAAAGTTAAAGAGGTTCACCAACTCAGCAAAACCATGAATAACTGCAAAGCTACAAAACCAGATTGTTTCTGAGATTTTTAGGAAGAAAAATTAATGCCCAGAATTATGCCTTGATGGGAGAAATCTGCAAGGAAGCAACTGCATTAGCAGTGAATATTTATAAGTGATTAGGTATGCCTGGTAGAATGATCCTTTGGAAGCCAAACACGCTGCAGTACATCTCTTCTTCTCTCAAGGGATTTCTATCCTAATTTTGGACTTGACACTTCAGTGTGTGAGTGGATCAGCTCAAAGAGCACATCACTTTTCTCACTGAGAACATTTTAGCAGCACCTCTGTTCTTCCCAGTGCCCTCACTGCCTCTGATTTTGGAGATGCTACGAAAGCAGGAAGTTTTTCTGCCAGTGCCCTTAAAAGAGAGGGGAATCTGTGAGTGAACTGAATTTAGAAATAATTTCAAGCAGTCTGTCACCCCCAGATGATTATGAAGAGGTTGCTGTACAAGGAAGGCAGGCAGCTATACCATGTCAGTCTAGATTGCATAAGAGACAACAGAGGTAGCTGAAATCTGATAGTGTGTGAAAAAAGAGCTGCTAGATTTGTTCAAAATGTGGAGCAAAGTGGCTCGACAAAAGTAGGGAGAATAATTTTAACAGATGGTTCTTCAGGAAGGCTCAGAAAAGAGAAGGTCACAAATACCAGAGTGGGAGATGCCCAGGAGATAAATAGATTAAATGGAAAAAGAATATGGATTTTGCTGCTCTGTAGAAAAAGCAATGACAAAATTTTCTATGACATGAAGGAGGGGTGAACAAAAAAAAAAAAAAAAAAAAAAAAGCAGATGTCAAATGGGATCAGCTGGGGAGAGCAGGGTCCATTCTAAACACTTGAGAGAAAATAAAAAAAAAAGAAAAATGGTTTATATGTCTGTGTCTAAACTGATATAAGGAGCAGACTTCTCCAAGATTCTGTTCACTGATTATCTGGACGGGAGACCCGGCCAAAATGTGCTGCACTGAGGCTCCTTTTTGGCCAGCATTTCTGCACTTAGTTCCATGGAAACTATGGAATGGACAGGTAGGAGGAAAAGACCTCAAGTGCACATCCAGATCCCATCCCAGCAGAGATCTGGGCTGTGTCCAGGAGCTGCACTTGGAGCCAGAAGCTGGGAAGCACTGCCAAATCCCCCAATGTTCGCATGGCCTCAGCAGAGCGCGGGAGGATCGTGAAACCATCGGTGTGCTGCAGCTGGGAGAGAGGAAAATGCTCTCCTGGGATGGAGCAGGGCAGGGATTTCCAGGGGAGATAAGGAAGCATTGATCCCTTGTCTGGCACAGTGTACTTAGTGTCCTCCACTTTGGAGGAAAACTGATTTGTGCAGGAAGGAATCGGGGAAAGGAGAGACTGACACCGAATAAATCAGGGAAAGACAGAGCTGGGTGGTTTAGCTTCCCCATAAAGGAGAAATAATCACTCTATTTTGACACTTGGGGACATAAATGGCAGCTATTTCCCATCCAGCTTTCCAGCATGGCCTGCTTTGCCCATCTGGAGGGTGACAGCATCACCAGCCGTGACAGCTGTGGCTTGCTGCTGCTCCCCCCTCCGTGCCACAGCTGCTGCTAAGGTGGAGGAGAACTCTAAGTTCTCCCCAGGTGGAAGCATTGCTGTTTGTCCAAAATAGCTGTGCTCTTCAGGCCCATATTGCTTGCTCTCTCCATAAATTCAGCTACTTGACCGTGGTTTTGGTTTTAATTTTTTTTCTGGCACATGGCATTTGGTCCCACAACACACCCAGCAGCTCAGGCCAAGAATGACACTTAATTTTCTAGCAGCCTTATTGATGGTGTTGTAGCTAATATAAATTATACTGAAATATTTAAAATAGCAGCAAGTTCATTCTTTTGCCCAAAAATAGTACATGAAGGACTCTGTATTTTCTTTTAATCGTTTTCATTCAACAGATAATACACTTTGCAAGCAATTGTTTCTAATGCAAGGCCAAGCCAGGTATTAGATAGCAGGGGTTGTTAAATACTTGAGTTCAGGAACACTGAAACACTCAGAAATGCTATGTTTTCACTCAAAAAAAAAGAGGCAAACTAGCCAAAACCCCTCTCTAATGAGCCTGACAAGAGGTAGACACTTTTTAGAAGGAGGCACATCTGGGGCAAGATCATCAACTTGGGCACCCAGCCCGGACTCACTCGGGAGCCGCCAAATCTGCCCATCTGTGCATAAGCTCTGTGAAGGATTTGCCCTGCACAGAGAGCCTTCAGCACAGAAACCACCATCCAAACTCCACTTAAATCCTCAGAACACAGCCCAAAAACAGACTGAAGTGACAGAGATCCATGTGCAAACCCTTTGTGGGGGAGTAAAGTGGGTCATTTTTCAAGCATCGACACCTGCGTGCGCAGCTGATAGATTCCCACACCTGGCTAAACAGATGATTGGACTTGCACCTGGAAAATCCATTTCAGAAATGATTTTTGCATGTATAAACTGATGTTGCAGCCTCTGTAGGAGTTGAGGCTTAGAAAAGACCATGTGCAAGGCTGGTAATTTGAGGTAAAAGTTGCCTCTCAATGCAGAGAACAAGAGAGAAAAAAAAATGGGGATAAGAAGCAGAATTCTTATCCTGTGCTCCTCAACTGCTATTAAAAAAAGCCTGGAAGCGTGTTTTCCCTCCTTAATTCCATCAATACTTGCAAACCACTTAAGGCTACAGCCTAGCACAGGAATGTATTAACCTTTCAGTCTTTTCCAGGCTTTGCCAAACTTTTTAAAGTCTTTGCACCCTACAGTTTTGTATCTCAGGTTTCTCAGTCTGAGTGGAGCAGACAAAATTACAAGCACTCTGGTCCCTTGCATCCTTCCTCTGACTGAGCAGCCCCAATTCCTCCCCCCAGATCAATGAGCAAAAGTCCAAAGGAGGGCTAGGCAGCAGCCCTGAAGCCTGCCTTCCCTGCTGCTGCTGGCAGCTGAGGGCTGTGATGGGATACACAGCCACATCCCCAGAGGGACCGAGCTGCTGGGATGGAAAATTAATCTCACAAACACCAATCCCAGAGATCCTAAGTTAATAATTATCATCCATGTGCTGTGCCCATGGGCCCCTGGTGAGGAGCCATGCCTACTCCAAACTTGGATCAGAGCAGGCAGAACATCCTCCTCCTACTTTGGAGCCATTCTTTGTCACGGACACATTTTTATGAGAAATCCTTTTGCTAGGATCTTTTCTCCTGAGAAGTTTAGAGGCCTCAGAAATGAAATGAAAGCAACAATTCTCTGCTGCTGTGGAATGCAACAGGTGCATCTTTGATTGGTCTCATGTGGTTGTTTTTAATTAATGGCCAATCCCAGTCCAGCTGGCTCAGACTCTCTGGTCAGTCACAAGATTTTGTTATCATTCCATTTCTTTCCTTGCTAGCCTTCTGATGAAATAATTTCTATTCTTTAGGTGTAGTTTTAGTATATCCTTTTCTTTTAATGTAATATAAAATAATAAATCAGCCTTCTGAAACATGGAGTCAAGATTCTCATCTCTTCCCTCCTCCTGGGACCTCTGTGAACACCACCACAAGTCTTTTCCTCACCTTCAATATAAATTGAATTTATGTTTTCATCTGTCAGATAATGCCAGAGGCCTCCAGGATTTGCACTGAATATCTCTGATCATGAAAACACTCCCCAAAATGTGCTGCTGGCAGCAATGCCTGGAAACAGCCCATGCAGGAGGTCCAAATAAAGAAGGAAAAAGAAAAGCCAGAAGAAAGAATCGATGTGTTTCTGCCATGCTGTTGCTGTAAGAACAGTAGGAATTAAACAGAAATGAAACAGAGCAGTCCAAGGCTATGGGAGAGGAGAATAAAGGAGGCATAGGAGGAGAATAAATAAAACAGACAAGGAGCACCAGGATTGCCTGGAAAGGCAGCGAGAAGCGCCTCCAAGAATAATTGGTGAGTGAGACTATGCCACACTGGAGAGCCATCAGCATCCAGCCCCTTGCTCAGCGAGCTAGGAAATGCCTGGGTGCAGGCATCAGCCTGGAAATGCTGATGGAATTTTGCTGCAGCAAGACAAACCAGGGCTGACCCTTTAGGTGTGAGAGTTGGCAGCCCAGGCGCACGGAAAATGCGGGGCTGGTGGGGGAACTTCTGTTCCTCTGCAGTGCCAATCAATCCTTTCTCACCCTTGTCACTTTGTGCTGCCCACAGAGCTTTGGTGGGATATTCCAGCTAAATATACATTTACAGGAAAATGTGATGCCACCTTCAGGGGTGGCTCACTCGGGTCTAAATAGGTCCCTCATTTCTAAGCTCTTCCATCCAGTTACTTCCCAAAATAACTGTGATCATGACAAGGGGTGAAAGAGAAGAGAAGATGGAAGAAGTGAAAGAACACAGAAGAAGAAAAAGAATTCTCCTTTGTCATTCCTCTGTCCAGGAAATGGACAGAGCTCAACCTGTGAGCCTCATACCCAGATTCTTAGAGGCAGCAAGAAGTAGAGTGAAAGACTGCAAGAAAGAGATGGAAAGGGATTTGATTCCATTCATTTCACTGCATGAAATCACTGTACAGATCTGTGGTTTGAGGGAAAGCAGGAAAACAAAGGAACCACCATATCCAGGTCTGATACTAAAACAAAGTATGTATTACTCTGAGAAGGAGTAATGCAAATTGTGTGCCATGCAAGAAAGCATCACACTCAAAACTGTTCCTATCTGCCATTCATTACTGTGTCAAAATTGCTGTTTTCTGGAGCTGTGCTTCCTGGCAGTCCTGAGATGCATCCAGAAATTTCAAAAAGTAAAGCTGAGTTTATTTTCTCTCGTGAGTGCGGCAGACTGAATGAAGTCTCCAGTGGATTTGCAGAAGAATAGCTTACTCAACATCTGTAAGTGGCTTTGTTGGTGTTCAGAAGAATTAGAATCATCTCCTCTGCTTCTCAGCAAAATCCACAAGGCTGTAGGGGAATAAATGTCACACCTCCCTCCCCCAAAAGCCAGCAGAGCAAAACCCAGGAACAAATCTGCTGACAGAAATCTCAGTAAAGCTCAGGATGTTTGCATTTGGAACCAGATTTGTGTCTGAAGGCAGAAGTTGCACTTCACTGAGGTGCACTCTCCATGCCCTGCCCCGTGGACACTGAGCCTTCCACAGGAGATGTTTTCCCAGCTTAGCATCTGTGTCCATCAGCTCCTGTGTTTCTTTGTCATGAAGTTATTAAAACTGTGTTTGGTTCTGTAGATTTGTTACTTGGATGCTTCTCAAAGCCTTAATCTTTTTTTGAGACCTTAAAATGTTAGAGAGTTTGGGTTAATCTTTTTGCTTTTTATATTCTCATCAATTTGGTGCACTACAAACAAAGTATAAATAACTGGCTTTACTCCTATCTGCTCTGCCTGAAGTTTTGATAACTTAAATGCAGGCAAATTCTTCTTTGAAGCCAATTAAACCAAAGGCTTTTGTAAAGAACAGGACGTGAAGTGGAAAAAAACAGATATCATGTATAAAATAATGTGGGATTCCATTCCTTATACCACAATAATACCCTTGAAGGGTTTGCTTTCACAAATAATTCCAACCCAGGGAAAGTGATATAAGGCAGCTGAAATCAGAGGAGCAGCCCTGAACTTTGATTCACTGTTTTGCTCAAGCAGTTCAAACTTTCAGCGACGTGTGATTTAATAAAGACAAAATGGAACTGTCTGCCCTAGCTGCTACCAAGTAATTTAATACACCCTCCTCTCAGCTGTAGCTAAACAGAAAATACCATGACAGGGCTACATCAGCTATGGAAATATTCACTTGGGAAGGAGACTGATCCTGGAAGTCCTTCTGAAATAAAGGGAGTGCTGTAGCTCCCATGAGCTCATCCCCAGCAGCTGCAGGGCCAGGAGGAGGTGCAGGATCAGCCCTGGGGACCTGGGGGGACTGCCAGGACACTGGGCTGTGTGACAGTGCTGACAGGCCAGCCAGGGGTGGGCCATTACTTCCATTGGAAGGGTCTGTGCCTTCAGCACGCAGCTCAAAACACAGGAGGGGAATAAATAAAACAGTACAAGAGCTGGAGGAGCTGAAATATTAATATTTAGATATTTCCCAATTATTGGTATGCAGTTTATCCCTCTGTGTTTATTTGAAGCTCAGCAGGCTGCTAAAGAGCAAACTGACATGCTTTATTCCCAGGTTTTGCACCCAAGGCTGACTCACATGGGAACTGTGATGCCTCTCAGTCCTTCTGCCCAGTCAGTTCCAGGCTGGTGCAGAAAAACCTGGAATAAATACAATTTTTCCTTCTTCAGTGCTGGTTTGGTTTTCAGAGGTGCACAGCAGTTATTTCTGTGCCTTTTCCATGCCTGCCACTCCAGGGAGTAACTGATGCAAGCAAAGGACTGGTTATAAGTTTATATTTGATATTCTGTATTTGATATTCTATATTTGATATTCTATACTTGATATTCTATATTTGATATTCTATTCCATGCCTTCCTGCATGCCCGCTGTTAGAAATCAGCCCTTAGGTGTTCATAATAAAAGAGCCAACACCTTGGGGCAAAGCAGATATTGACAGGAATAAGACATGAACTTTCTGGGAATTTTCAATTTGAAAATGCCAGCAGTAACAGAGGGACTATGAAAGACACCACACTCTCCACCTTGCTGCTGAAAGGGAAATTCTAGAGGAATTAATCTGGAGAAATGAAATTTAGTTTTTGGTTTTGAATATTAAATTTGCGTGCTAGTTATAAAAATGTGCATGTACAGGCATTTTGGTCAGCAGCTCCAGTAATCAGTCGTTTTATATTTCATTCAAAAGCCTACCTTTCATATCAGAAATATTAAAAGCAATAAATAAATTATTCTTTTTATTCTGGACTTAGTGAAATTAATTGATTGATTCTGATGGACTTATGGTTGGTACAGGAAACATCAGAATCAACCCTTAATTTTTATTTTTTCAGAATATACCTTTATTGAACAGAGCAGAATTTACCTTTATTGGCAAAACTACATATCTAAAATAATATATTAAAAAAATGGCAGAACTCATGAGGCAATTCCTAGGAAATGGCACAGGAGAGATGGGAGCTCTTCAAAGGACAGCTAAAAATAGCAAGTGAGCAATCCCAACTTAAAAATTGTACAGAAGATTCTTCAAAGAACTTTGTTATTAAAGGCTTCTCCTAAATGACCAGAAGCAAGACCTGGCCATTAAGATTGCCCTTATTAGTGCTGAGATAATTAGCTCCTAGAAAGCTTCTTGGAGTGTATGTAACTTCCTTTCTTCTAAGGAGAAATAACATTATTTCCTCTCAGAAATTAACTTCATTTGCCTTCTTTACACTAGGGCCAAAGTAAATATATAAGAAACCTGGGGGCTGAATAATATTTTACATTTCAAAAGAATACAAAGGCAAAAAAAAGACCCCTATACTTTAATGGGCTTTTTTTTACATTTAAGACCATGCAATCCATCATGTTCTCCTTGTGGAGGAAGAGGTTCCAGCTAAGCAGAGGGGGTAGAAGTTGCAGAACCATATTTTCTTCTACTTCTTCTAGAAGGCAAATTCAAAGACATTCTTCAGCCCTGAAGTCAAATTAAAACCTCCCTTTCATTAAAGGGCTGAGTCAGCAAGAAAGAAAAGAAGTTTTACTTGGATATTAGGACAGTGCCTGGGATAGAAAAATTCCTCCTCAGCCTCAATCCCTGTTTTAAGTTCAGTTTGTCCCTTTTAGCCACTAAATGTGGAAGATATGCAGGCACACATTTGCACACCCACTCAGGCACGATAATTTAAGGGAAAGAGGTATCAAATACTTGCAAGGTGAAATCAGAACAGCAGCTTCTAAAAGCAAAGCACATCTGGATTGCAGAGGTTTAAAGGGCTGCTGAGCAGTCAGGTCTGCTTTTTGAAGGCTGGGATTTCAGGATTGGCTACTTAAGGCATGGTTTTATCTGGATGCACACATCTCTCTACCTGGAAATGTTATTTCAGCACCCAGGTGTTAAGCTGGCACTCAAACCTGAAGAGAGACATTTTATTTGAGTCCTTTATTTAATTTTCCTTGTCCTTGTGTGAGGATATTTCTGCATTTCAATCCCTCTGGGGCTGGTTCACCCAGAGTGATTTTCTCTCCAAACTCTCAGCCTGGAGAAGGTTGTCCAAGCACCTCCCAGCAGGTCAGGAGGCTGAAATCAAGGAGAAACCTTTTGCCTGGATGTCACCAGAGGACAAATGAAAATGATGTAGATGTCAAGGGGGAGGAAAGGCAAAAACACTGGGGGAAGAGGGGTTAAGTCAAACTGCAAGGTGAGCAATGCAAGGCAATCAGCTTTTCCTATGGTGAGCCCCAGGCAGTGCTTGAGGCTCTTCAGAGCAAGAACAAACCTCAGTTTGTCCTTAGTTTTCATTTCTCACCTCTCTCATATCTTTTGAAATCCATATTTATGATGTAAAGGGAGCAAGGAACAGGTAATCAATTGGTAATTAATCTCCCATCTTAGTGTCAGGAAGGAAAACAGTCTTTGGACAGAGCTAATTTAATTATTTTTGTGGGAGATTTAAATAATTTCAAGAGCATTATTTAGCAACAGGAAATCCCCAGGACTGGAGGCACTGGAAGGCAAAACTAAGACTTTTCTCTCATGAGCATTCCTGACCCTCTCTGAACAGGACTTGCACAGCCATTGCCACTTCACTTCCAGGAGCAAAATCCACACCAATATGAAGGAAAAGAGAATGGAAAAGTGCTTGGAAACGAAGCAGCAGAAAGTGGATGCAATTCACCAGCCATGTTACAAGTTTTTCTGCCTGAAATGAAGTTAATTTATTTCAGCTGGATGAATCCATGGGCTTGTTTCTTCCTGGTGCTACAAAAATGTCTAAAAGCTCAGGTGCCCACTGAGGTCAACCCTTGTGCTGAAGACAACAAAGGATCTGCAAATTCTGGGTTGCTGGGAGTCCTGGAAACGCAGAAGTGATGTCATCCTCCAGTCTGCCAAGAGAGTCCTGACATGGACACCCATATCTACATGCTCTGGATGTTTGTCCAGTGAGGATGAGGAGAGTGGGGAAGGCACGAGGGCAGTGGGGCAGCACATCTGCATCCTGGGAGGATCTGGTGGCCAAGCACTGAAAGGCAGAGCCATAAACCAAGGAGTAAGGTGCATGAGCAAACCCCTCTGGAGGAACAAAGAAACCTCTGCCTGGAATCTGGCCCTCCTGACAAATCTTTAACCCACAGTGCTTGCCTCAGCCCCGTTCCAGAGCTGGCTTTGCTGACCTCAAATTCTAGGCACATGCCAGAGCGTTTAGGAGAGGCATGTGCTTCATGTCACACTTATCTTTCAGAGCAGGAAAAGGAGGACAATTGGTTTTCCTCCATGGTTCAGTTTCAGCCAAAAGCTGAAAGGAATAACAGGCCAGTATCGAGGTCTGTGCCTTTAGGCAGCTTTTATGCTAGATAAAATTCAAACCAGAAACTGTCCTACCATAAAAACAAACGCAGGAAGATAAAAACTTTGTAGCAGAAAGTGGAAAATGAGGGTAATGCACTGGATTTTCCTGTAGCTGTTTGAGTATCGGTAGGAAAGTCATGAACATAAAGAAACGGAGCTGTAACATTTGGATCTGGATCTGCACTGAAAGTTTTGATTTGGGCCCTGAAATTCTGGGTTGTTCCTAGAAGATATTTTGAGACTGAGAAGATCTCAGACTGGAAGAATGCAAGACCAGGTCAGGGAGGGAACATTTCCTCACATGGCAGGAGAGGTGCAATCAGGAGGCACTAACCAGCTCAAACACAGAGCTGAAGTGGGGCTGCAGGAGCATCAAAGCCAAATGTGCCCTCTTCAAAACCAGTTCCCCTGCTGAAGCCTTCTGTTCACTATTTTAATATGAAGGAACTGAGCTGAAATCCAGAGCTGGGATGTTTGGTTTATCAGTTTGCTCTGCTTTACTCAGCCCCTCATGTGTCAGGAATCTCAGAGCATCACCAGCAGTTCAGATGTCAGCAGTTGGCAGCCAGTGATTTCTGGCTGCTCAGAGGTCATTTTTCTCTCAGATTCCCCCTGTGAAAGGCTTCAAATTCACCATTAAACAATATCACATTTCATGCCTGCTTGCTACTTCAGGTCCAGGAACTAAATTTCTTCTGAGCAGTGTAACAGTAAAAGCCAGAGAGGCTGTTCTCTTTTTTGATGTTGGATGTTTCTAGGTATGGCTGCAGAGCCATAAACTGTTTGTACCTGTGATCACATAAAATAGCCAACACACACTTCTATCCACAAAGGCATCTGAAAAGAGGGAAAAAAAATGGAACAACATGGTAAATTTCTCATCAAAATAGGAGAAAAAATAAAAAATATTTACTGATTTCAGGTTTCATTTCACCACCATTTTATTTTTGCTAGCAGACACAGAGAGGGTTGCTGGATATTCCCAACGAAATATTTTTCATCCCTGTGTTATCACTTCATTACATTTATGTACTTGGAGCTTAGCTTGATGGGCAGGACTGAACAGCAGTAATGGTGCTCTCTGCTCCACACCTCAGCTATAAAGCTGGGACATTCTGGATTTGAAGAGAGTCAATCTGGCTTTTGAGGTAAAAAAAAGGAAAGTTGGGCATGAAAAATACTTGTTTTGCTAAACATTGAATAATTTGCAAAAGATGAGCAGATCATGCCACAGACATGGAAAGAGAAATCCCTCAGAAAGTTGAGAGGTCTTGCAAGAAGACACACAAAAATTGTCAAAATTTGTTTTACAAAGGAAAAGGTAAATCATGCTTTTAGCAGAAGATCTACTGCCTCTCCTGGAAAATCCAGCCTTTTGAGAAGATGCATGTCAGCACCACAAAGCCAAGAAATATAAAATGAAAATATATGCATTAAGATACACATTAAGAAGGTGTGTGTGTCTAAATATCAGGAATGATCCAAAGCTCTTGATATAATTTTTTTTTTTTTCACTCTGAAAATTAACTCTGAAATTGTTAACTCTGCTAAGAAACATGCATGGAGTGTACCAGAGGTCTGTGATGTCAGCCAGACAGAAATGTAATGGACACTTTTCATCTGTTCTGGAGGCATGGTGTAAAAGAGCCACATAATAATTATTAATTTTATAATTTTTGTTTTCAAAAGGTGGGATAGTCCACAGTCACTTTTCTAACATTTAAGCAATGAGCTCATCATGCAGCTGAACTTAATAGTGTGGGGCTGTGAGCTGATCATCTTGAGTTCTTGGTGCTGATGAGCACATTCTGCAATCAGCAGTAATTAATCAGTTTCACTAAGAGGGTTAGTACACAGTTAGTTAGTATACAGTGGGCTTCACCTCCAATAAATCAAGCTGCTTGAAAGCATAAACAGGCAGGAGAATGTTTACAGATGGAAAATCTGACCCCAGGCTTTCAACAGCCTCAGACCACCGCAGTTTTGTCCTCTTGCCCCATGCAAGGAGCTGCCTGCCTGGCACTGGGGACTCCTCAGAGCAGAGCCCAGCAGAGCCCCTTGGGGCAGGGATCTCCAGCCAGCAGGATGACATCCCAGGTGGCAGTCATGTGCCTCGTGTCAGCAAGGAGCAGAATTTGGGATAGCCACGCTCAGGAGGTGCCAGGGAGAAGGGTTTGTGGGTGCTTGCACAGAAATTCATCTCTCAGCAGCAGCACTCGTGCCAGCAAATGTTTTTTTTAACTGAAACTACAGCAAAAAAAGCAATGGAGCATTTTTCCTACATTCTCCTATTTTTCCTGCATTTTCCTATTTTTTGGGCATTAGGGATGAATGGAGGAGGAAAATGAGGGTAAGGCCTGTAGCAATCAGCTAAGCTGAGCTGCTGAAGTCAGAAGAGACCTTCTTGCAGGGGGGAAAGAGCTTCCATCCAAGCAAGACGAAACCAGCTTGCAATTTAAGTAGCACAAAATGCACCAAAGCACAATAAAATGTGATGATTTACACTATTATTCATTTTCACAAATTCCTTTGCAGGGGGAAAATTAATCCCCCTGCAGGAGATGACAAGCTCAGCACATCAGACCTGAAGCATTGCATTAATGGGAAGAGAGGGGGAAGGAGAGGTAGAGCAAAGCTGATGTGTCCATTTGCAGCTGTACTTCAAAATGTAAAGTGCATTTTAAGAATTTATATGTTTGTATTTCTCACTGGAGAAGGGCTTATGCAGCAAGTTTAAGGACACATTTCCATCAAGACAGATCAAATATACAAATATATATGAGATAAAATATTGCATAAAATAAACTATTAAATGAAATCAAACAAAAATTTAAAATAAAAAAAATGAAATAAAATATTTAGGTATATTTAAAATGTTGGTAGGAAGAAAAGGAATGGAAATTCCACAGATAACAGGCTGCCTCATTGCAAAGTGAAAGTATTCTGTATTCATTCATTCATGATGTAATGAGTGATTCTGATCTTATGTTTCTAACATAATCTGTACTATACAGGCTTTCTAATAATAATCTATATTATCATATCCTCTAAAAACAATGAGTGGGCTTTCTGATCATCACCAGCATTGTTAACTCATTGTAGAACCATCAGTGATTCTATACCTTTTTTTCTCAGAGGGCCTTTCAGCCTGTCCATGCAAACATTCACATCAAGCGAGTTCACCAAAACCATTCCCACCAATTTTGGCTTAGGGGGGAAGCTGAGCCAGGCTTGTTGGATGAGCAGCACTCCAGGAGGGGATGCTGCATCCAGGGGAGCCTCCATGGGCTCTTGGAGCAGAGTGGCACCAGCCATCCTCCCTCTCCCTGCTGCTGGCAGAGGCAGTGGCACGGGCACCTGCCCACTCACACCCACCTGCAGTGCCAGGGGCACTCCAAATCACCTTTTTTTCCCTCTGTCCCATTTATAGAAACATAGATAGGTGATTACAGGGCCAGAAAAAGCTGTTTGCATGGCTTTCATGACTTTGGTTTTTAATGGGAATGGTATATTCTGTCATTTCAGCTGAGAAAGCTCAAACATTTACTTTGGACAGAAATCATAAAGAGCCAGAGCTGCCACTGAAATGCAACAAAGGTAAACATTATTTTATGGTCATTAATTGATAAGGCAGATTTAAAAAGTTTAAAACAAAACTAGAAACAAAAGCCTTGCAAGCCTGAGGTAATTTTTACTCATTTCCCTGCCATGAATTACCTCTTTATCCTTTGCACAGGGAGAGAAGAAATGGATTCTTTTTGGTCTCTGGCACAACACTCATGTTATAAACACCACTTTTTTACAGCCTCTTTAGCTCATTAAGGTATCAAAAGTCTCCCTCAGCTTCCTTCTGTGTAGGATGCTGGGCACTGTTGGACATGGGATGCTTGGCAGAGGCTTCAAGGGCTTTCCTTGCCAAACCTCCAGTGCCAAGTTTGCCTTTGAAGTCTTTGCCTGCTTGCCCGAGGACCACTCTGTCCCCAGCTAATCCCATTTCCAACCAAAAAGCTTCACCATGAAAAGGTTCTTTGACCCATCTAATTCTTGGAGGCAGAGAGTTTGTGGGGATATGTCAAGGAAAAACAGTCCCCACCAAGCCTTTGATTAGTCTGATACCTGTGTCAGGGAATGGGTGGGTTGCTGTGGAAAACAGTTCTAAATTCTGACATGAATCCCTTTGTTCCTCCTGATCTGAAAAAGGAGAAAGCAGTTGGTCTTTGCATGTCCTGTGAAGACATCCAGGAAGACAAGGTTTTTGAAAAGGTTTGTGCTGGAAACCCAACAGGAAACCCTTTGGTGATCTCTACTGGGGACTAAAACACCATAATGTGGCCTGAGCAAAACTCCCATGCCAGCTCATGTCAAGGAATTTCATGGCAGGAGTGTCTACTGACTTAGCCATGTTGAGAAAGGGTTGGTTTGTGCTGGAGAGCTGGGCCACTGCTCATGGCAGACCCAAGGAACTGCAGTCTAGGAAGAGTGGACTGCAGTTATCCCAGGAAAAAGAAAGAAATTGTTATCCTGTGGGACCACCTGAAAGCCCTTAAACAGCATAATTGAACTTTTGGCTAAAAACTGTTAAATTGAATTTATGAACTGATTATTCCTGCTCTATTCTGGTTGGCCCTCAACAGAAATTTTACCTGTTCTCCTCTAATAATCTCTACTTATTTTTTCTATTCACCCCCTTTCAGTTCCTTATAAAGCCATTTCATCCTTTTATTTATTTTTTTTTCCCAAATGCTTTAGATCCTATTCTTTCTGCAGCATACAAGTCTGGTTTGATTTACTGAATATCAACATCCACTTATTTTTATGCTTCTGGATAATCTCATGTTGAAGCTTACTGAAGAACCATCCTATTCAGAATTACTGATCAATGGAGGGTAAAGGCTTCACTGTTTTAAATTGAGAGATTTCCCTTGAATGAGCAAAAGATTTTGTGCACTGCACCTTGAGAGAGTTTACCATGGTTTTTTTTTCCCCCAGGTGTTGAGTGTGGAGCCTTTGGGTATTTGCTTTTTGATCATACTCTGCCTCTAAAAATTTCTCTTTTAAAGACTGAAACCCAAAGCTCCTGCTGTCCTGGCCACTGTCTTTCAGAACAGAGCAAGCATTAGCAAACTTCTCTTTAAAGTTTTATGTCAGTGAAACCTGAAGACATTGATTTAAATCATATTCATGGGAAAGACGTACTGCAAAAGGAATTTCACCAAAATAAAGACCAAACCTTAATAAAAGTCACATGAAACTGCATGAATTGAGAACATTTTGCTCTCCCATTCACAGATGGGATAACAGAAATAAATTGTAAATAATAATAGAAAAATAAAGGTTAAAATAAAAAAATAGCAAAATGTTTTGTTTGCTCCCAGGTTTGTGCATAGATTGATGGTCAAATTTATTTGAAATCATGACTATATATATATATATATATATATATATATATATATATATATATATATATAAAAATACAAATTCTCTATATTTATATATATATAAAAATGTATATGTATATATGTATGTATATATATAAAATATGTATATGTATATATGTGTATATATATATAAATATGTATCTATGTATGTATATATGTATGTGTGTATATATATATCTATATATGTATATATATATGTATGTATATATATATATATGTATATGTATATGTAGTGTCCTTAAAAGCCATGGGGAAGCTGCAGTATAATAATTATGTTTCTCATGAAGCAGTGAACCTTTTTGTGTTTCACAGACAATTAAACATGCAGTTACTTCTCAGTCATCACATGGACATGGCTGTTCCTTCAGAGCCTTTCCTCTGGCTCCATACACTTCATGCTCTAGATACTGCAGCCCCCAGTACTTAGAAATGATTTACACAGATTACACACTGCCTCATTTATGTATAGAAATTATACAAATGCACTGGAGTATGAATTGGCAAAACAGAGTCAGCTTTTTGCAGTACATTTTCCAGTTTCCATAGTATTTTCCTAATTCTGTCAAGTTAATTCATGTACTGTGGGACACTTGACTTTAAAACCGGCTCTGATTGTTGCTTCAAGAGCATTATAATGAATGTATTTTGTTCCCCTCCATTATTATGCATTTTTAAACTACAATAGTCATGTTCCACCACAGAAAAATAGTTCCCTACCACAGGAGAACCCCAGAAATCTATGTGTTCTCCTTCCTGAAGACAAGCCTCATAAAACTTAACCATGAGATGGCACCAGGAATTTCTGACACCCATCCTGATGCACATTTTTGTTCTCCTTTCATATCTTTTGTACCAATCCTTCCCCACTTTTCCATTTCACCTCCTACCAGGCTGGGTTTTCTATTGCTGCCAGATGGTATTTCAGTTTAAATCACTGAGCTAGCCAAAGATTTGACCATCCAGGTCATGCTGAAAAATACTGGAGGCTGTGGTTGGCTGGGATAAATCATCACTGAGAGCTGCACCCCAGAATGCAAAGCAGCAACCAGCAAAGGTCTTGGCAGCTGCCAGCCCTGAAAAGAAAAGGAATTGGAAGCCTCTCCAAACTATTGTTAACAGAATCTGAATATTTTCCAGCTTTTCCTGAGCAATTATTACAAAACAGAATATTTTCCTGAGTGATTGTTACAGAACTGACTTTTCTCTGGGTATTTCTGCCCCCTCTTTCTCCTCTGGTACAGTCAGGAGCAGCATGATGCTCATCTGGCCACCAAAGCACCACACCTGAACACCATCAGGACCAGAATATTCCTCTTTTCTCCAAAAGTTTGGCATTTCCTGGCTGCTAAAAACCAGTGAGGCTCAGGGCTGGTGGTTTCACCAGGGTTTTTGCCCCTTTCTGTCATTAGCTGCCCTCTCCCTTGGCCATTGCTCCTTAATGATGTGCAGTGGTTCCATCTGGGAAAAGCACCCTGGGTGCATTTTCAAGCATTTCAGGAGTATTTCTATGAAAATATTAACAAGGACCTTTTTTTTTTCCCCTCCCTCTCTAATGGGTGCTGTATGCTATTTGCACTTTTAGAGCAAAGGCTATTTCAACTTTTTTCCATGATATAATTCTCCCCCCCCCACCCCCCCTGCCAATGGTTTATAACCATGCAATAAAAATTCACTCAGTTTGAATCTTGGCAAACAAGGTTTTAAGTTGGAAAAAATGTCACTAAAGCCAAGTTGGAGTTTAAAGAGTGTAAAATATGAAGGGGACTGAATTCTCTTAAATACATTTTTGTGCTTACACAAATGAGAAACAGATTAATTTTTGATATTTATTGAACTTTGACTGCCATACACAAAATAAGGTCACTGTTGAGGGTGTTTTTCTTGGTCCAAAAATGCAGGCATGTTAGGCACATTATTTATTGTCAGACTATGAAAAGGAGAAAGGTGGTACCTGGAAAAGAAAAATAATCATATGAATAATTAACTTAAGCTTGAAATAAAGCTCATAATATGAGGTTTTCCCAGGATTGTCTACATAAGTAATGAGGCAAAGCATTCATTTAAATGAAATGCAAATTATGTCCAGTCTCAAAAACTCTGGGGCCCTTTTTAACACACCATGGATGATGTCTCATACTTTTACCTGATTTTTACTCATCACTGGGATGCCTTCAAGGAATGTACTGGAAGGAGATGCTCTGATACATCTCTTGGTTGCATTAGAAAGACTTTTGAGAGTGGTGACACAGACTGAAAACATCCAACAGCAGAACAGTCAAATATTAACAATGTCCCACTGTAACTCAAAGAAAACCTGAAATACTCCATGCTGCTCACAAAACCTTCCTTTGCTGGGACTAAACAAACCCCTTATCAATGCCATGAAAGGCAGGTTAATTATTTTCTCATTTTGGGCTCAGTGAGGGAAGGTGCTGTTACCAGAAAAGCATCTCAGAGTGCCCAGAACTTTGTCATTCAGCTGTGTGAAAAATCAGGTGAAGGATGTTTTCAAAGCCAAGTAGGTAAAAAAGAGTCTCAGTGGGAAAGCACAGGAAAGGTGTCTCATTTGATGTCCTTACACAGCATTCTATGGATTTTTCTTGTCTCAGCACAAGGAGCTATGGGCTGTGGAATAATACCTGAAAGGATTTTAGCTGCAATCATTGTAAAAAAGTGTCAGACCAAGGCTTAATTAGAGATGAAAAAATCCTAGTGTTTAGTTCTATTAATAACCTTCATATAAGAAAATAAAAGTGCCTGAGAAGGAAGATGAGGAGAAACAGGGGCAGGAAGCCAAGACCCAAAGGGGACAGATCCCATACTGAGCTCCAAAGTGTTTCTCTTGTGAAAGATGCTCTGACCTCTCCTCTGAGTGCAACAGATTCTCTTCTGCCCAGTCAAATGCCAAAGACAGAAAAGATTCCCACCCATTGCTTGCCTTTATCAACCACTTCTGTATGGATATGGTGATTGTATGATTCTTTCCATCTAAACACCTCTAAGCTGAAAGAAACTTCCTCAATGCAGTTTTATGATGGATTTCTCTGGCTTTGGAAAGTCATTCAATTAGTTTCTCCTGATTTCTAACATTCCATTGATGTGAGATGTATAACACATCTATTATGAAGCATGTGTTATACACTTTATAATATTAGCATAAATAAACACACACTCTAAAAAAGGCTGGAGACCTTCAGTAGAGGTGCATAAATGCCATTTTTAACAGCCACAATTTCAATTGCTCATCCATGTATTTCAATGCATTGTGTGCCATGGAAAACAGAGAATTAGAGGAGCACAGTGAAATCTCTCAAGGGTTGTAATCTCATCTAGAGATCTCATAGGTTTGGTTTTGTGTTGCACCAAGAATAAGCTGGTGGAATATAGTCTGTGCTTCTCTTCAGAGATTAATATTCATGAGAACCTAAGAAATGTATTCCATTTGGTGCTGTTTCCCACAACAGCCTGACACAAAATACATGAGGAGAGCTTTGGCAGGCGTCTGATATAATAAAATATTCGGTTTACAAAGCAGAAAGTGTGCCCCTTGCTCTTCCATAAATCTACTATAATAGGCACTTGTGGCAAAAAATACATTTCTGAACACATAGAAAACACAGATTACAGCATAATCATGATGTAATTGGTTGAAAGCCACCAGGGCTGTTTTCTGCTGCGAGCCATATAAAAGCTCTCTGACTATTTTAAGTTCAGGGCAGAATGAAGTGAGAGGAAGCCTCCACAGATTTGACTTTGCTGGAAGTCACATGAGCAGATGAAATGAGATCAACTTGTGAAGCAGAGTTGGGGCTGGAAAGATTTCCTCATGGCTGCTGTGCTTGTGAGCTCAGAGCAGAGCCACAGCCATGTGGAGCATTGCTGTGGAGCCAGTGAGCACACCATCCTTGTTTCCCACCCTGCATCCAGTTAATGAGGTGGAGATGGGGCTCTTCACTCATCAGCGCAGCAAAGATGAGCCTGAAATGTCCAAAATGCCAGTGCTCCAGTTCCCAACGAGTTCCTGCACATCTGGCTGCTTCTGTGAGCAAAAAGGGGATTTTTTAAATTATTTTTTTCCAGGAAGAAGTATTGGAAATCACTCACAAATGTGCTGCATCGATCCAAAACATTTCTAATCATTTGACTTTGGGTTTTGGGCACATGATTTACATTTGCACTTGCACACAGGCAGACAGATCCTCCCTGTTTCTCTCCCTTTCTCTCCCTTTCCTATAAAAGCATTTGCTATTTCCTGACTGGCTTCCTTCCAGATCTCTGAACAGATTTAATTTGGCACCTTTTAACTCATTCCATTATGCCCACCACAAACCTTACCTGGAAAAAAAAAACAAAGAGAGAGAGAAAAAACCCCATGGGATCAAAGAAATGAGGTGGACACAGAAGAAAACTGAGTGACCAGGGAGCCAAGAGTGTCAATGCTGGTGTACAAAACCCATGGGACCACCAAAATTGGGCATCCTCTGAGCCAAAGGTGAGCTGGGAATGATGAACCCTGCAGGTTTCCCAGTCCCAGCCCAGTGTGACATTACTGATTTAGAGCCCCAAGTCAGCACCTGCACAGAACCTTCTTCAGAGCTGCCTCCAACCTCTCCAAGCAGATAAATCCCCCATCAGGACACTGTCCATGCTGTGACACGATACTGCCACGCTCCTGAGTGAATGGGTGGGAAATCCTGGGACTTTCTGGAGGTTCCCAGGTGCTGTGGGCAGGCAGAGGCACCCACCCCTCTCTGCCAGGTGAGAGCAGTGAGGAAAGGCCAGCCAAGTGTGGCTGTCCCAGCTGGGCTCTGGTGCTGCAGTGCAGTCAGCACAGCTGTGTGCTCCCAGCATCACCAGCACCAGGAAATGTGTTCCAATGCTTGGCAACCCTTTCAGTGAAGAGATTTTTCCTAATATCCAATCTCAACCTTCCTGCTGCAGTTGGAGCTGTTTCCTCCTGTCCTGTCACTTGTTACTTGGAGGAAGAAGCTGATCCTCCCCTCTCAGAGAAGTCTGGGGCCCAATTAAAAGGGCAGAATTTGGATTTTCACAGCTCTGCACTGAGTCTCCTGCACAGATAATGACTTTGGGGTCAGGAGTGGTGTTACTTCAGGGTGCCACATGACAAATTCAGGATTTGCAGCTGAAGGGGCAAAAGTAGCTGATCCACCCAGCAGAAAGTGAGGCTCACATGAAATTAATCACCAGGATGAGGCTGGGAAGGTGTGCAGGGTGCAGAGAGGGCTAGCAGGTGTTCTGGTGTCCTGCAAGGAGATTATCTTGTATAAACACTCCCTTGGGATTCATCCCTGCATGTGATCACTGTTAGGGCTGTCAGAGGCAGTGTCTGAACCACTGCAGTGATGTTACACAGGACTTGCACATTTTCACAGTTCTAAAAATTCCCCTTTTCCCACAAGGACATCTCCCAAAGGAACTGAGGTTGTTGTCACAGTAAACCAGTAAGAAACCTAAACAAAACTCCCCAAATTGCTGCTGCCTCGTAACCAGAATTTCCCAGCATTGCCTATCAGCACTGGGGATGGAAAAACATGAAAGATTTTTTTCTTTTTCTCCTCCATCTGGTGCTAAAGAAACCTGGGAATGGTCCCACCTCACCTGCTGAGCACGCAGCCATCCCACCTCCCCTCTGCATCAGCCTGACAAGGATGTTTATCCTTCTTAAAATGAGGTTCTCTTTGTGCTTCTGTGAATTCTTTTTATGAATTCAGACTAACAGAAGGGACAGGTGAAATGTCTCAGGAAAGACAATGCAGCCTATCTGAGACCACATTTATTTTCCTGCTTAGAATATTGGAGAGTTGGAGCACTTTGGTGACAGTAGGAGCACAGGAAAATGGTTTTCCACTCAGGAGAAAATAAATGAGGCTGTCAGTCAAGTTCAATACTGACACCACTATACCTAAAAGCAAAAGTTTTGCCAATTGTTGACTGTATTTTTTTCAAAGTCTTGATTAGGTTTTATTCTCAGATCATCATCCATTGACTCCTAAGCCTGTGTAGGTTATCTAAGAAGAGAATTTATACCCACTTGCAGGAAAACAAAAACAAGTGGAAATCTCATGACATCTGGGCTGCCTTACCAACAAAAATGTACAAATCATTTCTTTTTTCATTGTCTATCTGTAAATTTTAAATTCATTTAAAAGAGATTCTCTTTAGGGAAATCATCTGAAGCTTACATAATTTTCTGATTTGCTTTCATCTGGAATGCCTGTCTGAAAAACAGACTAAATAGAAGCTCAGTAGAACCTCTAAATAATGTGTTGGCTGGAAAAACTTCTTGGATAACTTTGCTAATTAGCCTCACTAACACTTTTGTCAGAGGAGTTATCTCTTACCTACACTGACATCCCTCTGCTTTAGCAGCACATCATTCTTAAACTTGGAAAAGCAACCCCAGTTCTAAAATTTCTCTTCAATAAAGCAAAACCCACATGTGTCCTAGGCATCTTTTCTAGTCAACAGCTCACAGTTGTCTGAGTCCACTGCAACCAAATACTTCCATTAACCCAGTGATCCCTGTTTAAATGTCATTATTGGGAAAACTGTGATTTTTGTCCTTAGGAGGAAATTTTAGAAACAAAATAATTACAAAAAAATATACTGTTAAAGTCATATGTTACTACAGCACTCTCATCTAACAATTTCAAATTGTATCCTGTACAACTGTGATATACAGAGGCACCTCCTGATAAATGGGTTAGAGGTTGTTAATGGTCATAGCTGAATGTCCATCTGTACTTAAGTACACAAATTAAATAAATTTAAACTAGATTTTGCACATCTCTTTGAAATGAAAACTAAAATTTATTCCTTTCCATTTTATGTTGAAACTGGCTTTTTTTTTTTTTTTAATTGTGTCTAGAAACAATTCTGCTTGAAACATTCAAAGCACAAGGCTGTTTTCAATAGATTGACAGAAGCTTTGGGGGGAATTCTCTGCCTTTGCTGAAGCTTGGTAGAGCTAGCAAAAGAAATTAGGAGCAGCTGCAAAAACTACTAATGCAAAAAGAGGCAAACATCCTAAAATTTGAAGTCCAATACCCCCTCAACTTGTTGAAGCTGAGAAGAGGCAGGAATTTATCCTCACCTCTGAGAAAGGAGTGAGGGCATCACAGTCACAGAGACTCAAGGGAGATGGGAGACAGGAAGTTAAAAAAGGGAAGCATGATCACTTTTCTCTCCAGTCTGAATCCAGTCTCAAGGTGTTTGGTTTCAGCAAAAAACGTGCCAAATCATCAGAGGGAACAGACCATGATGAGAGCCATAAATCTATTTAGATTAACTGAAATTTTCACCATTTGGCTTCAAGTAGAAGAGCTAAATATTTTTCCTTGCAACTAATCTGTTTTGACTCTATGAAAAACATTTTCCTTGCAATGAAGTTATTAAAGTCTTAGCACTTACTGTTTTGTAGTTAATGCAGGAACTTTTTTCTACCTGCCTGCTGGTTCCTCTGCAATAAATTTCTTTGCACAGGTCGGCTCTTCGCTCTACTTCTCTTATTACTTCATTTGAGAGAATGATTTATTTTAAACCCCAAAGCAAACACAGGATCCAAGAGTAGAGGTTAAGAAATGAAATAAAAAGAAAACAGACCTTCACCTTTCATTACGCTTGTCCTAAGTATCCGCTTTATTAAACTTACTCAGTGTTTAAGTCTGGCTTATTAAAAACCATCAGTGTTTACCCTCTGCTATTTTTGAAGCAGCCTGCACTGCACAGTGTTTAATAGGCTGTCCAAAACCAGATTTTTTTTTTTGCTGTTGTTGTTTGAAAAGCAGACACAGAATGCTCCAAGATATCCATTTGCAAATGCAGTTAGCAGTCACCAAAGCTTGACCAATATCATATCATTAATTTTATAAACCAGAACCTGAAGTGTGTTTATCACATCTTGTAGGGCTGCTCATTAAAGATATAATCTGGTTCCCTACTGGAAATGTCAGCACAGGCTGACACATCAGTGTTCAACCAGGCTCTTTACCCATATCAAAATCCCTTTACACTCTCAAGAACGTGCAAAGAGTCACTTGTCAGTAGGAACCTGGTTTTGTGTTCCACCCCTAAAATCTCAGCTGATGCATCAAGAATCACTTAGAATCAGCTGCACTTTACTATATATGATATATATGAAATATAATTATGTATATATTGTTCCTGGTGCAATCAGTAGGAGCTCTGTTAAGGATTTAGATGAGAGGAGGGTTGATGTGCAGTGAATTTAGAAGCAGGATCCAGCTGAAGACACTACATTTAAAATGTTACCTCTGAGCCATTGCTCCCACGATGTCCACAGGGAATTCTGTTAAAACAAGGGATGAGATCTTGCTTATCAAGTGTTACTAGCAGTGTAATTGTATAATCTGCATTGTATCATCACCAGAAATGGGGAATTTGGTGTTAATCATGTGCATCTCTTTTCTGGTGTTCTTTTTCCCCCCCTATTTCTTTGTATGACACAGTTTGGAAAGCTACAGCGAGGAACATCTCCATCCAGCTGGGAAAGCCCCATTTTCTCTGGTCCTTTTAAAATGAGAACCCTGCTCAAAACATGATAAAAGCAGCTTTATGTGATATGAGCAGAGTCAGTCACAGCTGAAACCTGTACCCAGAGAAACCAGACAGCTCCTCCTGCCCTGGCCACCAGTCCCTCTTCAGCCAACAGTGTCACCAAGGACAGCGTGGTCCATGCCCAGGCAAGGCCATGCCCTGTCCTTTCCTGTAAGGACTGAAGCACATTGGGAGCACATTTCCAGGCTGAAAGGCCGTTTCCAGCACCCTGTAAAAACACACCGGCGTTTTGCGAAAGCAAACAAAAAGCCCCAAACTTTGCTCCGCCTCAGAATGAATAGTGGACATTTTGAAATTCCCAGGAGATAAGGCTGTGTTTGAGCAAACCCAAATCGCTGGACCTCACAAGTTGCCACACAGCAGAGCTGTTGTTGCCCTTCAGTCAGCTCTAATTTTGAAATAATTGAGTGAGTTTTTGCCATTTCTGCGAACAGCCTCGAACTACAGAGCCACAGCCAAACATCTTCATTTGAAAAGCTGCTGCTGCCTCTAAACTCAGACATGTTGCACACCCCTTTGGAATGCCCTGGAAAGCAGGTAAATAACCCAAAATTTGTCTAGCACCTTATAGAAATAACAGTGAAGGGAAATAAATGCAAGAGAGAGAGAGAGAAGACATAAAAGAAAGCTGGAGGAGGTTCCCATGTAAGGTCACCAGAAGAGTTGAGGGGGTTGTTTTCCTTCTCCCTAACAGAGGAGCCTCAATTTAATTTCTCTTCTCATTTTCTACCTTACTCCTCTCTTTTCCTCTCAATCTCCATCCTATTCCTCCTCCTTTCTTCTCCTCCAGTCTGAAATTCCACTCCCAGCCATATGTTTCTCATTGTGATCCACCTCCCATTTTTGGTCATACAGCAGAATGTGGTCTGAGGATCCAAGAAAGTCAGAGCGTGTTGACACAAGGACGTTGGATTCTAGGTTTTGTCAACACTGAGCTGAAGAGCTTTGGGCCTTGAATCAATTTTAGCCTCCTTGACCAAGGAAACCCTGCAGAGAGTCAGACAAAGATCAAGGAGAGCAGATTTCCAAGGGAACAGAGCCATATAAGTATATCTTGCATTGCAGGGGAGTGGGTTTTATTTTCCTTATGATCTGCCCTCGCTCCAATATTAAATTCAAACACTACTCAATTTTGCTTGGCATGCAGCTTTTTGCAGTGAGACCCTCAAGTTTTCTTGTAGGTGATCTCCAGTAATGAGAGCCCCAAGACAAACTTGAATTTCAAACATCAGATGGATTTCTTCTAGAAACTGAGATAAATAATAAACCCAAAACTATTCCAAAAAGCAAGTGATGGAGAGTCACAGTCTTTTCCCAGATGACCTGGGGGATTTCCTGCTAAATTGCTGTGCTCCCAGACGTCTGGGCACGTGAAGTGGGTCCACCAGCTAAAAGTCCATTCCCGACCTTGGGCTCCAACTAAAAACATGTGTATAAGGCTGAGTAATGGAAGAGAGTGTAAGGGAAGGAGAATTAAACTGATGTTGACATTATTTGAAATGTGCTTTAATTCATGCTCTGCCAGATAGCTGAAGATTAATCTCCAACTGTTTATTTTAATGTATCGTGTTTCTGACTTGCAGCTAGCTATCAGCTGGTGTAACATAAGCTTTGATTTTGGCACCAACGAGTCCTCCTTGTGTTTACATTTCCACTCACACTTTCTTTGGTTATATCATAAGCAATTTCATGATTTAATGGCACTTACTTTCCTCAATAAGAACTGGAGTAGCTAATTTTTTTAGTGATGGGAGAGATTTTTATAAACTACCTATTTTCTTTGTGCAGTTGCTTGTAACTACACGGTCTTGAAAGATCTCTTAGTTACACTGCCATTTCTGAGGGAAAATGAAAATGAAACAGAGGAAAATCTGCTTTTAAATTCTGGATTGAGGATCAGGCTGATCTGGAAAATCAGAAAAGTTTTTGTCATTTTTTTAGCCAACACTTCAAGCTCCACACTGAAAACATCACTGTTTCTTTGAGCTCAAACAGAGCTATATTATAATCCAGAAATAACCAGGAAAAAAATCATAGCAACTAGAAAAAAAACAACTTGGTATTTTGCTGAGCAGAGTTACTCTAGCACAACCCAGTCTGGGAAAGAGCTTGGATAAATTGATTTGTTAAAAAAAAAAAAATTAACCACTTAAAAATGTTGCTTCTTTAAATCAATGTAAAGTTGGACAGGCAGACACTTGCAGATGCTGATCGCCATGGCCAGGAAGTGCTCACTGGATGTGCAGTCAAGAGCTGCATTCCCATCTTCCTTAGGGCAGGACAGGGCTCTTGCTCCTGCCAAAGGACAAGCCCAGCTCCATGCTAAATTTACAGCTGCTAGTCTGGTTTTGGGATCTGTGGCAGGTTTCCAGGATGACATAGTGGGGTGCTCAGATGCCTCCAAGGAGCAGCAGTGACATGTCTGAGAGGAATTTTTATAAGACACATGTAAAGGGAAAGCTCAGGGATTCGTGTTTGACAGAAGGCAGCGCAGTCTGAGGAGTCAGCCTTTATAATCAAGTCATGCCAAATAGTCCCAAGCTATGCTCCAAGCATGACAACTGGCAAAACACTGCAGGACCTCACAAGTGTGGAGACACACAAGCAGGAGGCAAAATACATCATGACTTCTAGCCAGATTTCTTGGCTTGAGAGAATTTCCCAGCGACACAAAGTTCCTCTGATGCTGGAGCACGCTGGAGAAATTCAAACAGGAACCACACATCTCGAAGAGGCACAAAACTGTGAAAGCAAAGACAGGATTTTTGCATCTATATCTGCAGATTTTGTCCTCCTGGGACAGAATTTGCATGTAGCCTCTCTGGGAGAAAATGAACTGTGGAGGGGTAGCGAAAACAGAGAATGAGAAATTATGAAGAAGGCAATAAAAAGAAAAGAATGGGAGACGACTCCTAGACCTCACACAGCCTCTGTTAAACAATGGGGAGAAAATCTTCCAGGAATTCAGTAAGACCTGAGAAGAACTAGAGGGACTGCTGGAACAAATGGCTGCTGGCTCCAGTTCCACGGAATGACCTTGACTGTGCACATTAGAGCGAGCTGTTACATCAGGCTCTGAAATAGAGAACAGACCATAAAAAACTCTCAACATTTCCTCCCATAAGATTCCTTTGTTATAGGACTCTTTTGTAGCATTTAGTAATAATTTCCTCTCTGACAAATGTTCTTGTGCAAATTATAATGCCATTATGCTCTGATGTGAGCTTTTCCCTCGTTTCTTAGTTAATTCATCTTTATGGAAGTTCTTTCAGCTGCCAGCCAGTACTGGAAAGTTATTAATTCCAAGTGACTTTAATAATGCATGGGAGCTGAGGAGAAGTTTAGCAAACTCTCCAAATATTTCTTTACCAACGTTTAACTGAATATTCTGTTTGCCCTCTAATTTCTTCACCTGGATCCCTGCCATGGCTCATGGTTTTTTCAGCTCTGACAAGGTGGGCTGCCAGTAGGAAGCACAGGAAAGATGGGGAGCAAATCATCTCTCTATCCCCTATTTACAGGGTAGGTTGATCACAGAGTTTCTGTAAAACCTCCCCTCTGCTCCTTTCTGCAGAAAATGTGAGTTTTGTTGCACACAGAGCAGAGCCAGGGAACAAGTGAGAGACAGAACAAGTGAGAGACAGAGTTGCTCTGACTATTCCTTTCTGAGCTTTTCCACCAAGGCAAAGGTGCTTCAAGACAGCCTGGACTTATTGCTCAACCATTAATCCTCTTCTGATTGCCCTCATTTTCTTCCTTTACACTCAGAAGCTCTAACACACCCCCTAAGCTGCACTTCAGTGGTGCCAAAACCTTCATACATTATAATTCTCTCTGCTTCCCTAGCAAGTAAGCTTCACTGCCCTGTGCTCAGTCTGATGAAAAACTTGGCAAAAGATGGGAAATGACTGATGCACCAGAAAGATCGACCTTGGGGATTCATCTGATGCTCACACAAAATAGGGGGTGGTAAAAAGAGGTTTATAAAGAAATTTGTAGGGAACTCAGATTGCAGGAGGTGCCACATTTCTGCCTTAGTGACCTGGCAGCCACTCAGCTGATCTAGAAGAAAGATACTCTCCTGTCCTGAACAACCTCAGGGGACCCCCACAAATGGGAGCTTACTCATGCTAAAGAATTTTTTTCTGGGGAAGGGAATATTTCACCCTTTTGTAAGTTTCCAAAAGGATTCTTCTGACTGGCTGTGAAAATCAGCATGATCCCTCTTCTGTTTAGCTTTGTTCAAGTTTAACACAAACAGCTTAAATTCTGTGTGGTTACTGGAACAAAATATACTGCCAAGGACTGAAACTATTAAATCTTTTATCTGTTCCTCATGGATATCACATGCCCAGACAAATTAGATTGTTCATAACAGTCTGGGCTTATTAATATTTTCCCCATTAAAAGGGAAATCCTTGTGATAACACATGCAGAGATGAACCTCTCCACGGGGATTTTATAGGGTTTTTTTCCTTCAGTGAGGCTCATGAAACAGATTCCTAAAGCTGAATACTTCCAGTGTTGCAAGACACAGGCACTTGCAGTGATGCTGTCTTTGGAAACTTGCTCAGGGTCTACATCATAAAATGATGGATCTTCTTTCTGAGAAGCTGATTACACCATGGGACAGTTTTGCTAATATTCAGGTGAAAATCCAGTATCTGAATGATCAGTTTTGATGAGGAAACCAGGAAGGGAGAGGGAGGAAACTGAAATGAGAAAGCTTGAAAAAGACATTAGCGCATCTTGAAAACATAAAGGAAAAATAATTGCCTTCAACATTTTCTCCACTAAACCAGCAAATTATTCAGATTCTTTTTAATACCATCACCCCATCCAACCACCATGTCTCACCACAGCTGAGTAACAGCCTGACACACTGATCTCTTCTTTCCTTGCTCCAAACTGTGATAAGAAAGGAGCATCTTGCTGGTTCTCTTTTTGTCCTAGAAAAAAACCCTGCCATCTAACCTGCTCTCTGTGGGACAGACATCTTCCTGGCAGGAGAGCTGTCTGGTTTTAACCATGAGTGATCAAAGTGCAAATCTGACTGCTCTGAACCCCCAGCCAAACAGAAAGCCTGTTTATGGGATTTTCTGTGTTAATAAGAGAATTTAGGCAAAGCTCAAATGTATTTTGCAAGTGCCCTGAAACCTTGTGTCACCCGAGGTTTGTCTGTCATAGCAGAGTCAGCTCTTGTGCTTGGATTCCTCTGAATTTTATCCTGTCATTGCAGTGCCAGAAAACCATTCCAGCATGCTGAGCCATCCCTCCATGAGGTCAGGGCAAAAAAAAAAAAATTGTGTTTGGCCACCCAGAGGAGGGAGGGATGCAGCAAGTCTGCTGATGAAGAAGAGACTAAACTGCCTCATCCTACCCCAAATCACACCAACATCTGGAGCCCTGCCTGTGCTAAACAGGACATATTTGACAACCGGAGCTCTTTCCTATTTTGAAAACCTGCCTTTCAATGGTGAAGCTGCTGACTTGGATCATCTTAGGCTGAGCTTTAGGATTTGTGGAGCAGAGAGAATATCTGATGCCCTTGTTTAATTTTGTAGCATTTGGGTTTTTTGTCTTAATCTTTATAGAGCTAAAATTTTATAACTTGATATTCATAGGGTGTTTCTTTAACATTTCTTAAAGGCCAACCCAGATTTGCTTGCATAAATTAGTATGAAATTCATTAGCCTTTCTTAAAATGGTAAAAAAAAATCAAAGAGTTAAATTGCATGAAAGAACAATTAAGTTACTACCTATCCACAGACTTACACTTTCCTAAAGAAAAGGAATTTCCTTACTCTTTTTGAGAAAAACTAGCAAGATCAACAAAAGAGGTTGATGTAAATAGTTAAATAGCAGCAGTATTGTTGCAGCACAGGAATGCCCAGTAAGAAGATGCAATATTTTTTATTAGACTGACTGACACAGCTGGAGAACAATGGGCAAAGCTGAGAAGAAAAGGAAGACCCAGAAATGCAGTAAATCAAGCAGAGATGTCCCCATGCCACACCTTCAGACTGAGCTCAATGCAGCTGTACCTGGGCATGCTCATCAGCTGAACAGAGATCTGTGGATGTGTCTGTTAGAGGAGGTTGCACATCACCAGAGGCAGGACAAAGAGCTCCAGGGAACAGGCTAAGAGATGTCACTCAACGTGATTTGTTCTCCTGGAATTTTATTTATGACTGCTGCACTTAGGAGCACACTGAAGTGCTGGCCAAAGCAAGACTTAAATTTAAATTTGGATTAACCCTGACTGAAGTTTATCCTGGAGAGGATGAATTTGTATTTATATCCAAGGCTCAAGTAAACTGTTTTCTCTCTCATCCTATTGCTGCACTTGAGCCTCGTGGGAAAAAAAATGAAGTTTACTCCTCTACTAAGGAAGGAAAAAGATTTGCAATGATTTACCATCAGACAGTCCTGCTAACTTGTAATGAAATGTAGGTGCTCATTACTGACATAAAATTTAAACCCTGAACCTGAGATAAAAAGCAGTTCTGGGCATATCCAACAGCTCAAGCAGTTTGTACATTAAATCAAGTTGGCTTGCTAGAACACAGTGGCCAAAATCAGGATTCACTGTGGAAGAAAAATGGGATGAGGGATCCCCAGTCCATCAATTCTGTCTAGCATTACAGAAAGTCTGTCTTGGAGCTCAGCTGGCCTTTCCTTCCTATGCATGACTCCAGCAGGACTCAGCTTCCAGCTCCCAGGAGTTTTCCAGTCAGGTTCACACATGTAAACCCAAACAGATCAGATGAGTGCAAACACAGAGAGCCCAGCTTTCAGTCAGTCACAGACTCAAAACAATTGGTTCATTTCCCTGTCTCTACATAACTTCACAGACCCAAAGCCCCATTTAACAAAATTATACAGGCACTGGTGCTTCTAAATTCCTGCCTTTAGTTCTGGCAAAGATGACAGCAGAAACAGAAGAAGATAAAAGAGTATTCTCCTTTCAAAGAGCCAAATGAAAGAAATGCCTCTGAATTCCAGGATTAATTTAACCCTCATTGTTTGAAATGCTCTTCCCAAGCACCACGCTGCCCCCAAAGAAACAAAGGGAGTTGGGATGCTGCCCTGAAGCACAATTGTTTTTCAGTTTGCAAACCCAGAAGTTACTGAATGCTATTGAATGTGTAACTGGTCACCAGGAAGACAATGGAAACCTAAAACCAGGCTGGAGATGGGGAGTTCAGCTGGGGAATTCACCAGCCACCCATTTCCATCCAAGAAGGGTGGCTTCAGAAATGGTTCTGTTAAAATATAGGCTGGATTTGGCCTCAGTGTAAAGAGTTCTTCTCAAAACATGTTCCTACACTTCTTGTTGAATTCTTTTTCCTACACTTCTTGTGGAATCTGTGAAGGCTGTGCTGAATAAAAGCAGTGCCCAGGAATTTACCACAACTCCAGGAATACCAGGTGCTAAAAGGTATTAAAAATGTATTAAGATCAGGGCATCTTTTCAGACTATTTTACACCATGGGTGCTGAGAAATGGTAGAATATAAAGTTTCTGATAATTTTTATAGTTTTGGTTTTGTTTGGGATTTTTTTTTTTTTTGAGCTGAACAGAGAGAACAGAAAAAAAATATTGTTAGAGATAGAAATAAAACAATTCCCTCTAAATGAGAATATTCAAGCAGCAAATCTGACTGAAGCACTCAGAGTCACTTTTTTGTGTGTGTGTTGCAGTGGCCACTCTGTGGAAGTGAAATGAGTTTTGTGTTTTGTCAGATCATCACAAGTTTTGAAGCTTTTCACAAAAAGGAGGGTGTCACAATAAGAAATTTTGTTCTTTTCTCTCCCTTGTCTTAAAAAGCTTAAGTAAATCACAATTTTTCTTGTTTTATTACAGCCTCTTATGTCAGGGGAGGGGAAAAAACAGAAGATAAACAAAAAAAAATCTCATTTTTGTATATACAGGTGGGTTTATGTTTCAGCTGTAATAGACATTAATGTAGTTTCTGTGGAGCCACATATTAGCAGAACTTTTCTAGCAGTCTTTTCTGTCAAACAGCTACAGCTGTAGCAACTTCAGGCTTTATTGTTCATGACTATGCAAAATATGACTGACCATCTGAGAAATCTTCCCTTCTAAACTTGTGAGTTACAAAAGGAATGGCTTAACTCTGTTACCTTCCTCTTTCCTACTGGATGTGCTGTAAAATGCTTAAAAATGAATTACTGTGTAAATTCTCAAGCTGAAGTTTTTATGTAAATAGTCCCCACACAATTTATAGCATCCTTGTTTGTGCAGCATTCCAGCTTATTGGCATTTGTCCTATGAATATACTGTTTTGGAAATTAGGCACTAGGGTTATAAAACATTGTTTTCCCAATGCACCATTCCAAGGAAAAAAAGAAATAATAAAAATCAGCCTTGAAAGACTTGCCTGGCAAAATATTTTAAATGTAAAGATCAGGGTGAATCTGTACTTTCAGGAGGTAAGGAAAGAGTAGCTCACTATTAGAATAATGACCTCTGCAATTGTTCACGTGGCTTTGGGACAGGAATGGATATTATTTATCCCACAGAGACCTTGGAAGTGCTGAGCAGCTCCTACTGACAGCAAGAACAGCCATGGCCTGAATGAACAGATTCCAAGGCGGAAAAACTGGGTGGCATTGAAGGAAGTATCCTCAGGGTGCTCTCTGAGAGAAGCAGAAATCTTCTTCATTTGACAGAATGACAATTTTTCTGTTGTTGTTTAATCCCTAAATCATTCTTTCTTTGTGTCCCTTCAAGTGCATCCCAGGCCCCAGAAAGATGAAAAATACCAGCAGGCAGCCACACCTTCCCTCAGGAGGAGAAGGTTGAAAGGGAAAAAAAAGGAGAAGCCCTTGTACTAACTAAAACCTGGACAAAAAGTGATAGGAATGAAATAATTCCACATCCACAGAATAACAGGGACTCCTTTTTGTTCTGTAAGGTTGAGATTTGGCCACAGACTCCAAGTGGACTGACAAGAGGTAATGCTTTATCTTCCCAGTATATTGAAAACACATGTATCAGACTTAAAAACACCCAAGTCAACTCCAAAAAACAAGCTAAATAATGGAATGAAAAGCAGTAAATGAGGGAGGAAGTAGAACAAAGGTTAAACTAAACTTTACAGTAATTATAAGGGTCATTGCTACATAAAAATAATTTGTCACAGTCATGTGAATCTCATGATTATTAATACAAAATTTAAAAATATCGATGCTGTAGTATCTATAATTTCCATTTAAATAATTTATCAAAGTCACATGAATGTCATGATCATTAATACAAAATTTAAAAATACCAATGATGTGGTATCTATAATTTCTATTTGTTGGCTGTTTATTATCTTGCATTTGACTTCTTCTTTAAGAGCTCAGAATGTTCTTGACAGAGAAGCAGAGAGACTTTCTCACTCTTTGCTGGTTCCCTCCCAGCTCTGCACTCCCCTGGAGATGGAAGATGACAATTTGGATAAGGTGTTTTCCCCTGGAGAACCCCATGAAACAACAAAACCATTGCATCATGTCCTCCTCCAGATCCTCACCAATGCCAGGTAGCTTAAACAACTCAGGCAGAATCTCAGTGCTGCTGCCAGAGGTTTCCTAAGCCCCTTTGGCTCCAGTGACCCTCCAGCACCACCTGCACGAGGCTGGGAGGGAGCAGGATTCCATTAGGAGTGCAGCAGACGTGGAGATGGCATTCCAAAGGCATCCAGGCCCCAGGCTTCCTTCCATCACCTTTTCCCCCCTCCAAATCTAAGCCTGATGTCCTGAACTCCCCAAGTCCTGACACTGCATTTTCCATATCCCGTGGCCTGTTGGGATGGGGTTCACAAGGCAGAGCTGCCAGCGGGATGGGCTGTGAAGGAAAGAGAATTCCATGATCAGGGAATGAATTAATAAATCATGACAGACAGGCACAGGAGGGAGAGTGGGGTTTAGATCACTACCCCAGAAGAGCCATTTGTGTTTCCTCCCAGGTTCCACACTACAGCTGAGAAAGAAAACCTCGATAACACCAACAGACTACATGCCAACAAGGAAAAACTGGAAAATCAAGCTGACTCCTCTTCACAGAGTAACAGCCTGCTTCTGATCCCATCAGAGAGGGGAAAATGTTATCTTGCACCCCAAGTCAGCATTTCTTTGGGATTAGGTCTGCAGTTTAGGTAAGAACCTCCAGTTTTGATCCCAACCCAGCCCAGCCTGCTGCATCTGTTTGCTGCTTTCCAAATGGATGGTGCTTGGTGCTCTTAAACACTTCCTCAAACTTCTCCAGTTTCTATTGATCAACCATTTATTGCATCACTGCTGGCTGGGATTTTGCATCCATCTGATATTTGGAGTGGTGGAACATAACCTCCACCTCCTGAGCAAATCAGTGTCCCCAGCATTAATTTACTCTAGGAAGTCAATTTAAAGTATCACCATCAGACCCCTTTTTTGCAGTCTACCATATCCATAAATTCCCATTCATCCCTGGATCTCCTGGATTTTCTCCTGCACTTTGACCATCACCTCCCACCACTTTCAGCGTGGCCCAGTGCCTGTAGCATGGAGCAACTGGCTCTCAGCTCTGGAAAGAGATTATCCCATGCTCTGAGATAATCCTCACCTTGAGCTAAGCCTGACCCACTGAGGCCTGATTTCCTTGTGCCTCCCCTCACCTTCCTGAGTCAAACACGTTCTTCAGCTCTCTATAATTATCAAGCAAATATTCTCTATAAATATCAAGCAAACACTTAATTTCCTTCCCCTAGGAAGGCCCTCTATCTCAGACTATGCTATTTGCAATAGGAAAGGCAGCCAAACACCTCCTTGGGTTTAGCTTTTTGTGCTGTTTTGGCTGCCCAGAGGGTATCTGGATGGTTTGCTCTCTCCCAGCTCAGGAACAGCAGCTCTGGCAAGCAGCACAGATTAGGCACAGCCAGTGCTCCTGCTACAGCAGCACTTTGCTGCCTCTTCCCTGGCTCCCCAGCCAGCCTTCAAGGTGATGGCTTTGAGGAGAGAGTCTGATGGGTCTGTAAACCCCTGCCCCAGAGATTCAGGTGCAGAACCTCTGTTTGAGCTGATAAAGACACGCCAACCTTGAGTAAAAACAAGCTTAGCTTGCTTAAGTCAGGCACCATGAAAGGTGACATTTATGCTCCCCTTCAAATACCCCCTTCTCCAAGGTACAGAGGTAAAAATGCTTTTATTTATTTTATTTTATATTTATTTTATATTTATTTTATTTATTTGTTTATTTTCTTATTTTTATTTATTTTAAACTGTCATTAAATTAAAAAAAAAAAAAAACAAACATAAAAAACAAAAGGAATTCTGGAAGAGAAGAAAGAAATGAGGAGAAAAATCCCTGGAGTTCAAGAAGATTCCTGAAGTGGAGATAAGCAAGAGATACCCAGCTGTAAAGAAGAACTAATAATGATAACTCAACAATGATAATAACAATAGCATTGATAAGGCCTCAATCTTTATAAAAGGTTAAGCACGAGCCTCTCCCTTCCAAGGTCCTCCTGGCTCAGTTTCAGCATCTCCATGGAGGTGCAGCTTTTTGACACTTCCCAGAAGAGCCACTGTCCTTCACCACCCCTCCCCTCCCCTGCTGATGGGCTGCAGGTGGCTCTTCTCCCTGCAACAGGCTCTTGCTGCAAGAGGAATTTTCCTGGGAAGCACTCATTTTTTTTAACCCTGCCCCTGCCAGATCCTCCTGCAAAGGAATCTGCCCCACCACTTCCTTAGAAGCCAAGCACAGCTCTCAGAGGGGAGGCAGAAGCTGCAGCCCAGCCCCTTTCAGTGTTGGTGCTGCTCTCCTCAGCAGCAAGGCCACAAAATGATAAAATTACCAAAAATAAATGGCTTTTAACTGGAAGGGGGTGGGTTTAGATTAGATATTAGGAAGAAATTGAAGCTGGGGATGCCTCATCCCTGGAAGTGTTCAAGGCCAAGGCTGGACAGGGTTGGAACAACATGGTCTGCTCCCGTGGGACACTCAGGGATGGCAGGGTCCAGCTGGCTGGAGGTGTCAGCAGGAGTTTTTCTGTCCCCCCCTAACCCTATGGACTGGTTTTAAATTTGGCCATGCCATGCACCATCACGTGGGCATAGCTGAGCAGGACTCAGAACCCTTTGTTCCCTAAGGTGCAAAGCTGTTTCCATCCTCTTACAATTCCTAGGGTTGGGCTGGCTCCTACAGGGGGGAATTAAGCCAAGGTATTTTTAATTTAGGGAAATAAGGCAGCTGTGCCCACTTTCCCTTTCCTCAATTAACAGAGGAGCTCCCATCCAGCTTATGAAACACCTAGACAAATTTATTCTTCTCCTGTCCTGATTCTGGAAAAAGCCTTTCTGCTAACACCCAGCACTTCAAATCTGGCTCCTCACAGTCAGCAGCAATGGCACAAATGATGGCAAACAGTCAGGAGTCAGCTGAACATCAACATCACCAGGCATCTCAGGTCATGCATCCCAACATTCTCCCCCTAAATTCAGCAGCAAAAGCTTATCTGACAGCCCTGCTTTCACACTGAGCCTCTGGAAATCAGAACAGAACAAGGCCCTTCTGCTTTACACGAAATTAATTATACCACCAGAGCATGGAGTGCAGCTCCATGAGGCAGGGGGATAGATCAAGGCAATTCAATCCCTTAAGCCAATTTTTGTTTTTCATAGTATTGAAAATTCATAGAGACAGCTATGCTTAATATATTTCACTTATGTCCAGTTCCTGACTGGACATAAGAGAAAATCACTGTGTGTTCTTAGGGCAGGAGTTGACTGGTCATGCTTGTGAGCATCATTTCAGATATATTTGGAATTTAGGCCTGGAGTCTTGGTTAAATGCAAACCTAATGCAATTTACAGTCTCTGAAAAACAAATGAAATTTTCAAAACTCTGCTCAAGGTGGGTTAAAAATCCACAGTGATTTTTAAATTTTTTTTTTAAATAAAAGAAGTGCTTGCTTTTACAGAGCTGGGCTCCTGGCAATGGTATTTCTCTGCAGGTTTGGCATGTTTGGTCTGAAGTAATTTGGGGGATCATGCAGCTCACAGCAAAGTGCCTGCCACTTGTTTGCACCTTGGCTGTGCTGTGCAAGTGCTCCAGGGCAAGTGCAGAAGGAGGGTTCATGAAAACCAGGATTGCCTTGAGGGGTCTGCTCAGTTTGGGGCACTCTTTCCTCATATAAACCCCAATGCCTTTGGAATTGCTGGGAATGGGACCAAACTCTGGGAACTTTGGCTAGAGCAGATTCCTCATCTAGGTTCCTCCCACTCTTGTCCAAATCAGGAGAGGGAAGAATGGGAGAAACATCAGAAATATAAGCAGAGAAATTTCCATATTGATTCAGAGTAGTGATCCACTCTATCCTTTCTCTCAGGCAAGAGAACTCAAAAGGAGAATAAAAGTGGAAAAAAGGTCCCCATGGAAAACACTGTGAATGGTTGGTTTCTCTCACAAAGCATGAAGATCTCTTTTTTTCTCTTTTCATTCCCACAGTACAGTTTAATCCTGCACGTTACAGATGGGAATTTAAGTAAATTTCTCAGTTCCTGTTAGATCCTTTATGTTGGTTAATGACTTCTGAGAGTGACACTCACACATTTCTTACAACCTGCCAATACACATAAGAGTGTGTTTGTGTGTGCATATTTTCTAAGTTTTTAAAGTGCTCTCATTGTGTTCTGTGGATTCTGGTAAATAAGCCAAGAGAAACAGAAATAGCAGCAACCAGCTATTTAGGGAGAAAATAGGAAAAAAACACCATTGATCTATAAATATGGAAAAAGGGGGGAAAGGATTTATAGTTTTATGCTGCTGTTGACAGAGCCATACACCTTGGAGGGAATATAAACATTAATACCATTCTTCCAGCAGTAAAGTGCCTCTCCCTTTACCATTCCTCTGGAGCCACCTCTTCTCCCTGCACCCTTTTAAAACTTGGCCACAGTGGACACAGCCAGAGTTACAGAAAGTTACCTGTGTTTGCTTTTCACCTCTTCCAGTCCTGAAGAAGAAGAGTAGGAATTTAGGTGGGCTCTTTCTCAACACCCAGATCTCTATTTCTGATATCCCTGGCTGGAGAGAATTCCTGCCTGCTATTCCTGAGCAGTGGCACATCAGCATATTATCACTTTCAAAGTATTTCAGGGCCTACTTTCTCTGAGGCTTTTGGGGGATTGTGACTGAAAAATCCTTTGCCAGGTTAAATATTTGTGTTTGGCTTTGTGAGGCCAGAGACCCAATTTGCTAATGTTTTATACTGATCCAACTCCCATAATCAAACAGAGATTAGATTATTAGGACACTCTCACAGAAATATCACAAAAATTTTCTGGTGTGCTATTTTCTTCTGTTATCTTTGAGGATCACTTTTCCCATATAAATGATAGCTACCAATTAAAAAAAAAAAAAAAAGAGAAAATAAAAAGAAACCACTTTAGTTTGCTGTGCTTGAATAATTCCTATAGAATGAGCATCCATCAGAGAGCTCTGATGGGCCTGGCAACAGTCACTGCTCTCCTCCCACTGGGAAGTTAATGCCAGATGAAAGCTTCTCTTTATCCAGAACTCAGATGTTCAGTTAAATCATTACATATGTACTTTATATTACCTCTTACACACGACACAAAATATTCGCCTGATTCTAATTAGACCCACGTTATTTGACCATCAGGGGGAAGCAGAATGAGATCAGAGGACAAAAAAAGAACAGGTAGCATTTCAGCCATATCAAAGTGGGGCTGTGCTGTGGCTAAAGTCTCTGTCACAGTGTAAAGTCCACCCTTCATATTTTACAGTAATTTTTACATTAAATTTACTTGCTGTAAAGAAGCAACAGTTTAAAACACCCCTTCCAGACTGCTTTGAAAATGGAGCTGGACATGCTCAAGAAAAATAGATTGATAACCCAACCTTATGACAGCCCATCCCAAAGCCTGGCTTTGCCAAAATCAACGGCCTTGCTAAAGTCACAGCAGGGAAAAATTTGCCCCATACTTTTTCTAATTGCCAGGTGCTCAAACCATCCAGCAGCAACTTTGTTTCTGGAATCAGGCATTGATTATTGAAATGTATTGATATAATTTTATGTGGTGAATGAATTACTTATTCAGTGTCTTCCATGAGGGAAGGACCTTTTCTTTTTGTTTGCACTGCTCCAGTCTTCCAAATCAGGAGGACACTAGGATGAATTTACTTGACAGTAAGCAATTTTCAGTGGAATCTCAGCCCATTCTGAAGAGACTTTCATCCAACCATTGCCAAATTTATCTCATGCAATAATTGCAAAATTCTGATTTTCAAATTAGCAGAAAAATAATTTCCCAGATCTTCCTGTGTACTTCAGTGATTCCCCCTAGACTGGGTGTAGGATGTGCTTTCCTTTTCCCCTACAGGTCACAGCCACTTTTATTCTGTTTAAAATTGAAGTGGTGACCTGCAATTAAGTGCTAAACAATAAAGGATCATTTTTGTCAGGCTTGAGATCCACAGATAATTGTTTTACACCGATTTGTGGAAAGCCCTCATGGAAGATGAGCTGACTGGGAAGGAAGTGCATCAGCATGAGGAGAATTTGGGCTGTTGACAGCTTTTGTCTCTTCTCTCCTCCTTTCTCACTCTTTAAATCTCCCCTCCATTCTTTCCAGTCTTATCTGCAACATCATGAACTTCCTTAAAAGGTAAGTTTGGGACTAGACTTTCATTATGGATTCCTGGGACTTTGAAGATCTTATTCTGCTCGGAAAAGTCCAATTTCCACTCGCTTTAAATCTCCTTCTGCAGAAGATCATGAATTGATCTTAATGGGTTGGGTCATAATTTAAAAAAAACCCTGCAAACTTCACTTTATTTGCCTGTTTGGTTGGTTGATTTTTCCCCTCAGAAGAGTGCCCAGCTGAAAATGTGTTTGACACCATTAGCAGAAATTCCATATGCCTTCCTAGCAAATCCACTTTAATATTTGTGAAATGGCTGCCAAACACCTCAATATCCTTGATCCTACTGCAAAGCAGGTACTCAAAAGCAGGGACTGCACAGGATTAAAGTAATGTTGGAGACAGAAGGAGTTGGTATCCAAATCCATCTGTAACCCTCCAGCACCAGAGCCCCTCCACCAGGGACAGCCAGAGCAAACCCTAGCTCTGATTTCCTGCTTTTTTCCTCATTCCTTTTCAGGGTATAAGTCATCAGGTGATGCTTCTCATGCCTGATTTTGGTGGACAAAGCCAAGAAAAAAGGCTCCTGTTTCCTCTTCTGGAAAGAGAAGCGGAGCAGGGAAAGCGCTCAGGGTTGCAGAATTTGCAGGGCAGCCCTGACGAGGCGAGAGAATGATGCACCTGACTCCATCTTATCAGAAGGCTAATTCATTACTTTATTATTCTATATTACATTGCATCTGAACTGAGCCTGCCAAGCACTCAGCTCTGCCCACCTGCACAGAGCCCTGTGACTCTCAGCCAGGACTCCCAACACACACACAAAGCACCATCACCTTGGGTGAGCAATCTCCACAATGCATTCGACTGTGGCACCAACACAGGCACAGCAAATGAGATAAGACTTGTGTTTTCTTTCCCTGAGGTTCAGAGAGTGTGAATCCCAGAAATATTCTTGGGAGGAACTGTGCCTGCCTTTCCTCAGTGAGGAGGAATTGGAGACACGAGGTCGGGGCGCGCACGGGGACCAGCTGGATGGCACTGGCTAAGGGCAGGCTGAGAGGGAGCTCATGCAGCTGAGCCCGGGGAAAGGCAGCTCTGAGGCTGCCCAAAATGCCACTGCAAACAAACCCTCTCCAGTCCCAGCTGAAGCACAGCTGTGTGCCTGGAGACTGTGCTAGAAATACGAGGGAAAGCACCGAGATGGGTGACTTTGGTGGTGAAATCACCGCAGCGTCTCTGAATTCCCCCTCCGGGGCAGAAGAGCTCAGCACTGCACCCACAGCTATTGCACATGCAGTGGGTAAACCTTCAAGTCATTTGTCAAAGGTTCAGGGTTTACATCTGTTTATAGAAATGGGTAAATGCTGGAAAGTTGGGGAATTCTTTCCAGTCTTATCTGCAACATCGCGAACTTCCTTAAAAGGTAAGTTTGGGACTACACTTTCATGATGGATTCCTGGGACTTTGAAGATCTTGTTCTGCTTGGAAAGGTCCAGCAGCTTCAGGCCTTACTTAATCACAGCTTTTCTCACTGTGATTTCAACTATTTTCAATAAGTTCAAGTGACTTCAAGTAATGCCAGAGCCTTAAATAACTGCAAATGGTCAAGAAACAAACTCATGCTTGTTCAGAGTGTTTATTCACAGAGGTAAATGTACAGTTATTTGGTTTTATAATGTCTGCCTCTTTAGCAAAAGCAGATTTTCAAAATAAAATAACAGCTTCTGGTATTCTGGTTTTACAACATTTATCACTTCCTATTTCCTTCAAATTACCTGTTTCTTCTGATGACATTGAATAAGCACAAACTCTATGAGCAAAACAGCACAAATTTTACCTGTAGCTTAACTAAAGGTTTTTGAATTGCAGTCATAGCTCCACTGCTGTAACACTATTTTTATTTCACTCTTAATTTTTTGATCAGATTCTGCTCCTGAGCATGTCTGAGGTAGCACAGCCTCAGACAGAATTACAGAGGGACAGATTTAAACCCACCAAAGCCCACAGTGTGAAAATCTGGCTGCCAGCTGAGAGATTTTTGGAGCTGCCTGGCTTGCTGTGGCACACAGACTCTATCAGGTTTCAGTTCTTCTCCCTCCTCAGATTCTGCTGATTTTCCCTCTGATTAAAATGCAATCAGTGTCACTGAGGTATCAAAAAAAAAAACAAGAAAAAAATAGAGAATGGCAAAAAAAAATAAGGAATGGAAAAAGCTCAGTAATGTTTGGTCATGTTCAGCTGGAACTGACTGAGAGGAGTCAATGGATCTTTGCAATATAAATGCTGCAGTGAAAGAAACATTGTAGGGAGAAACTGAGCCTCTGTCACTGTAAATGTAATTAATGGTGAGCACAAGCTTGGCTGCTGAGTGAAGATGCCATTTGGAGGAATGGCAGGAAGGGCTTGCAGAAGCAGCAGTGCAGTTTGTGCCCAGCAGATAGACCAAAACAAGCACAAATAACCACAGCAGTGCTGGCCTTCAGCACCTTCCTCACAGACTATTTATTCATCAGCAAACTGCATTTAGCTGAGCAAGCAGTTTTTCTCTCAAAGCACAGATTAATTCTGCTGATGGACCTTCCTCACCCCTGTGTGGAAAAGGCATTGTGTGCTTGGTGGTGACACCCAGGAAACCAGGGGGGTTTGGGGTGATGCAAAATGTGTGAGTGCTTCCCTTCTCTTTTGTGGGCAGGGCACCATGGAGGTGCTGCATGGAGCTGCCAGGCAGCCCAGCAAAGCCCACCATTTCCCAGGATATTTTCACAGGAAGCCACACAACTGTGCCCAAAAAAAGGTTTCAATATTGCATCTGACTGTGAGCTCAGCTATCTGAGCCTCAATCAGAAATAACTCCCATGAAGCCAACAGAGTCCCACTAATTTAGAACTAATGAGAACAGAGACTCGAGCTGAGCTCTCCTCCTGCCTTATTTTCTGCCAATTACTGCCTTCTGTGGGGGCATATTTTTCCTTATGAGGCTACAAGCCTGAGGTGGATTTCATACAGCAGCACTGCTGGCTTCTGTCTCTGTCCCTGAGAGCACCAGGGTGGCTCTGCAGCCATGGTCCCACCACTCCTGCCCCCTGCACCAAGGTGCTCTCAGCCAGGGGACATCTGGAAAGGGATGATCTCAGCCAGGGGACACCTGGAAAGGGATGATCTCAGCTGGGAAGCATCTAGAAATGGATACCACCTCACACCATGCAGATAACTCAGCCTAAAGAGAAAACCTGCAAACAGATTTCCCAAAGCACTGAGGTCTGGGTGGGCAGTAGGTTGTTCCCTTCACTCAGTGCCAGTATCAGTTTGTCTCTCTGAAAAGGATTATTTTCACTTCTGTTTGCATTTCAAGACTATAGAAATGCAAGGGGCTTTGGGATGATTTTAGCTTGATTATCTCCCTCCCTCCCAAAAAATGCAACCAAGTGTTCTGTGACCTGACACGACAGATGGGTTTAAAAACAAAAGAAAAGGACATAGGAGAGGAGAAAGTCACAAAAAGCAAGGGAAAATGGGAAAGAAAGGGACCATCTGAACAAACTGCAGTGTGCTAGTTCCTCGAGAGACAAAAACAGCTCCAGCAAATCCTATTTTGGATGGTTCAGTGCTGTTTTCTCTCACCAGCATTTTGTGGAGTGACTCTGGCAGAGTTTTACTGGTCAGACTGTCAATATATACAATGCTAATACAATAATAAACATCCAGAGTCATGACTCCAGAGCCAGGCTGTTGATAGAGGAAAGCTTTGGGAACACAATGGTTTACTGAGGGTAGCCCCCCCTTCCCCCCAGTCCCAGCAAGATTATTTATTTTTTCAGGGTCTTCTTATCATGGAATATTAAAAACAACCCTTCCCCTCCAAATAAAAGAACCACCCAGCAGCACAAAGAGGAGTTTTCTTGTAAAGACAATGTGCAGATAGCAAGAATAATATTGCTATTTTTTCCTGCTTTAAGGCTGAGTGTTTGCTCCCACTTAATCCATAATGAGCCTATCTTTATTTCAATGAACTCACTCCCCATGTAAATGCCAGCAGACTCTTCCAACAGTATTTATGGAAATAAGCCACTTTGACAATGCTCTGCTATGCTTCCTGTTATTATGAAAGCAAACTAAAGTAATTAGGTCTTGATAACTCTGGAATCACTGGGTGCTGAGTAAGGTTTTTTGATTTTATAGAAGAAAAAGTTTAGCCAGGAATGATATAATGGGTAAGACATGGAAGGGCCCTGCTTTATGCACAAAGCTGTGGATGCCCCACCCCTGGAAGTGTCCAAGGCCAGCTTGGATGGAGCTCAAGCTGGTCTGGTGAATGCCATCCCTTCCCAAGGCAGGGGCTGGGAAAGGGATGATCCTGAAGGTCCCTTCCAAGCCAAACCCTTCTCTGATTCTCTGCAGGACCAGGTGGGCAGAGGACAGGGTTCACGTGGGGCTGCACTGAGAGGTCACATTTTGGTTTGGCTGTCCCTCCACCAGCACTTTGGTAAGTGCTGCATGTTCTCTGGAGTTTTTCCTAGGTCTACAGCTTCTGGCTCTGTCTGATCATCCATAAACTGCTCAAAGAAGTGTGATATTAACACAGGGGAAAAGCCATCCCAGGCCAGGAAAGACTGAACAAGAAGATGGAGATAATTACCCCAGTGGAACTAGGAAATGGGCCTAAATGCTACTCACATATCACATATATCCATGATTTGGAGGATCATTCTTTAATTTGAGGAGAAACCAGAAGGAAATCCCAAAAGGACCCCATAACCTGAGTTCTTCTGGACAAAACTTGCTCTGGCAAAGGCTGCTATATCCTCCTGATGCATTGCTAAGATGAGACTCGAGTGAGAAAGCTTTTTTAAGTGTCAGGAACTAGCGATTCCCTTGGCTTTGGGAATGGAGTTTTCAGCAAGAATGTGGCACTTTTTAAAGAGGGAGAGGAGAGGAGGAGAGGAAAAACCACAGCTGGTGTCCTCAGAAGGAAAAAAAAAAAAACCAAAAAACCAAGAGAGTGGCAAGTCTGCAGTGGGGAACTCCTTAAAAGGGTCTTTTATGTGGTTCTGCATCAGACAAACTCATTTACTGAGCTATTTCAGCATTTTTGGTCAGAGGGTGACCAGGTCATTATGGTGTAAAACATAGCTTTTATATATGTTTCTCTTTGTTCTTTATTCTTGACCCCAAATCCCCACGGGCCCTGGGAAGAGCTAATTAGATATATTGATGAAGGTTACCGCAGTATTTTTGTGCAGAACTTGAGGAGGGGAAAGTTTCAGTGCCATAAGCTGCATCCTGCTGCTTAACCCATTACCACTTCTCATGTGCCTCCACTTCAGCTTAGGAACTTTTGCAGGTTCTCTTATCCCAGGGAGGATGTCTCAGCACCTTTATTCACCGGTAAACACTGTCAGGGGAATGCATCTCTGTTTTCTGTGCCCAGCAGCCTGGGTTTGGGAGGGGGGTTGGAGCTGCCAGCCACTGGAGAGCCCCCCAGCCACTGCAGCACACCCTGGCAGAGCAGGCACTGGCTTGTGGAATAATCAGAAGCAGGGGCTGGTTAGTGGAATAATCTGAATTTCCATCAAGGTAAAAGGCAGCAGCATCTGGGGTTTTTTAAGAAAACAAAATACAAGTTCTCCTCTGCCTGTTTCGCACGTGCATGCTGTTTTTCATGCACACAAACCTGGAGCACAGTGTTTGACTGAGCTCTCTTTATTGCAGCTGCTTATGGAGGAACAGCACCAAAGGAAAAGCAAAACACTCAGCCCAGGATCAGCAAGTGCCACAAACATGTGCTCCTTGAAGCATCCCAGGACAAGCAGCGTGTTTGCTGTCACTCCCAGTGCTGGAAGCCCTTCCACAGACACCACTTTTGGGACAGCAGACAACTCATGACTTCAGGAACATCGTGTGGTACCTTGTGCTGGAGGAGATCCCCGTGCAGTCTGAGTGTGTGTGCATCTCCAGTTCCAGCCTCATCCTGCAGCAGCCTCACCTTGCTGGATTTCCCTCCTGGCTCTGCTCTGGTTCCACCCAGCAGTGCTGTGGCTCTCCCACTTCTACAGCCTGCCTCTTCCCACCAACCTGGCACCCCTCACACTGCTCTGGGATCTGGCTCTGGGCAGGCTGGCTCTGGGAATGAGGAGCCCTGCTGGTTCGACTCTGTGAGCTCCCCAAGCACCCAGGGTTGTACAAGAAGCCAGGTTTGATTCTCTTCTGCTTGATTTGCTCCAGCTGGGAAATGGGGATGCAGTGATGTAAATCAGCTCCAAGTGGGCTGCAAACCCAGCAGTCCTGCACTGGCTCCAAAGCATCAGAGAGGCTCTGGACAGCCAGACTGAAAAGGGCAGGGATGACCTCAAACACCTGACTGCCTCTTGGAAGTTCTGAACATTTGGGATCAACTTAGTTGGGAAATGACCAGAACAACCTCAAAACTCAGCAGGGCCTTACCAGATCCTCAGCAGCAGGACACTTCACAACTTGTCTTGTGCTCATAACCTTTATTATTCCTCCTATTAATTGTATTACTATTGTCTTTAATATTATTACCTTTATTTCTCTGGTGAGCAAGTAGGTTTGGAGTGCTGGTTGAACATGGCCAGCTGAAGAGCTGCAAGGTGATCCCTGAGCCCCAGGAGCACCCAGTCACCCTCTGAGGGGCCATTTCCTCCCTGGAAACACCAGCAATCAGGAATAAAGAGGAAGGAATTTGTCCCACCGCAGCCGCTCCCAGGGCAGCAATCCTCAGTGATGTATGGAGTGGAAAATATGTCAGAGCAGTTCAGCAGGAAAAAAAAAAAAAAAAAAAAAAAATCATGGTGAAGGGAATGAAGAGAAGGGAGGCTGAGTGACAGAAGAGTCATGAAGCAAACATCCAACCACAAACAATCTGTTGGTTTCGCTGGTTCCCACTCTCCTGCTGACCCTGCGCTTGCCCCGCCGGCACTGGGACCTGCCAAACCCGGGGGCTGCTTGCTCCAGAACAAAACTCATCATCATCCATGGGCAAATCCTTGTGGGTCACTCATGTCTGCACCTGACATAGCAGAACCAAGGAAAAGGGACCCCAGGATGAAGTAAAAAGGTGAGACAGGGGAGATCTGTGGATGGCTGACTATCTTGGCAGGAAATCTGGCCTGGGAGAAAGGGAAGCACAAGGAAAGACTCACGCTGGAAGCTGCACCCTGGTGCTTTCTCCAAGGTGGGCAGGGATTTCTCTCCTCCATGTGTGTTATGTCAATATGGGAGGTCATCTGCAAGTCACCCTCCCCATCACTTCTTAATCCTCAAAAAGCCAAGCAGAGCCCACTAGAACCAAAAGAAAGTAAAGCACAATAGAGCACTTAGGACCATAAAGGATTCCACTTAGAAGGAACCTTAAAAGTTTTGTTCTACGGAACCCTTAAGAGTTTAGGAAAAGGTAAAGGACCCCTTGAAAACACTGGGTTGCCTGCTGCTTTTTGTTTAGGAATCTCCATCCAGCCGTCACAGGAAAGATACACAGGCTCTTGGACACTTCCCGAGCAGTTCTCATGTTAGGTAATGTAAATAACATTTTTTACATTAACATCTTATTTATGTAGGATCTTCTGTCTCAGCAGATGTCCTACAGCTGTAGGTGTCTAAAATACAAAGCAGGGCTGGGGGCAGTGGGGGAGGATTAATCTCCTCCCTGTACTCAGGCAGCTGAGGAGGCAATCCAGTGGTGCCACAGAAATGTTGTCAGTAATATCACACGAGTTGGGTGTCAGGCCACAGCTGACCAAAACTCAGTTTGTCTCATCCCTTGGTGTCCCACACGTCATCTTTTTAAGTCAAAGATGCAGAAGTGGTGTAATTCTTTTTAGAGAAGCCGTTTCTGTTTTTAGGTAGAAGAGAGCAGGTAGAATAGAATCCCAGAATCCCAGGAAAGTTTGGGTTGGAAGGGGCCTTGAAGCCCATCTCATTCCAACCTCCCTGCCATGGGCAGGGACACCTTCCCCTATCCCAGTCTGCTCAGAGGCCCATCCATCCAAGCTGGCCTTGGACACTTCCAGGGCTGGGGCAGTCACAGCTGCTCTGGGCACCCTGTGCCAGGGCCTCTCCACCCTCACAGGGAACAATTTTTCCTACTAATGCATATTTCCCCTACTGCAACTTCCCACAGATGTCTGTGGAGCTGTGCTGCTGTTCTTCACCAACCTCAGAGAGCCAGCTCCTCAGCTGCTACAAGCCAGCCAAGTGCCCCTGCTTTCAGCAAAAAGAGTTTTGCACCAGCACTTAAAATCCCTTCAGAGCAAAAAAGCACCATGAGGCAGTGGTTAGACCCAGGAATCTGCACTATTTAATCCTATTTATGAAGGGCAGATTTTAGCTTCACAACCTGTTGCTTGTAGCTGAGGACCCCCACAGTTCTGCCCATTGCCTTTGTTTTCCAGGCACTATAAAGTCTGCAGATTTGTTTTCCACCAAGTGAATGTCTCCTGCCAAAGGGCAGGGAAGTGCTGATCAGACAAGTTGGAAAAGGTTCTCTTAGTTGTCATACCACAGCTTTTCTCTTGTCACTGACATTTTCCAGATTAAAAACTCTCAGTGCTCTACAAGATCCATTTGTAAGTGTAAAAAAAAAAAAACACCAAAAACCATTTCAAAACGTTTGCTACAGAGAAACCCTATTAAAAATCCAGGACATGGTGTACTGCATGAGCAGAACAGTTAGATTTGTACATGCCTGGCTATTTCATGGATGGAAAAAGAAAAAATTGACCCAATTGCAGACCTGCCATACTCCACTTCTCTCTTCAGGGTATTGAATGTCACTTAAACCAAAGCAAACAGCCAAGCTCATTTCCCGTGACAAACATCCAGGGACATCCTAAAGTCAAAACAGAAGCAACCCAAATGAGAAGGCAGAGGAAACTCTGACAAAGCTTCAGAAGCTCGTCAGATGCAATTATTCAGCGAGTGCACTCAAATCAATGGAAAAGAAGGGCCCCCTTTGCCACAGAAAGCACTGAAAAGTTTCAGGGGGATGGTATTTGCAGTCTTAGCTTCATAGAAAGCTGCCCTTGGTTTTAATGCTAAGAACAGGTGGATAAAACCAACCCTGAGAAAGCCAAATGGGATACAGAACAACAAACAGCAACAGAATTTCTGGTAGCAGCAAGAAAAGGGTAAAAATGAACACCATTTAATATAATATCTCTCATAATAATAAACTGCCACCTCACTGTAATTAAAAACTTCAATCAAAAATCGGTTCTGTTGAAGTAACAGCAATATTTCTTTCCTGTTTCATGCAACTCAAGCTGCAAACTACTTTGGAGAAAAAAAAATTGATCAAATCCCTAAACATAAAAGGAGTAGAAAAGCTCCAAGTGACACCTGTAGCTAGGGCATGATTTGCCCCAGCTGGAATGAATTTCCTAATAAACCTGAAACTACAAGTTTCAAGCATCACTGGCACTTTCCAGGAATGACCTCCCTCAGGAGCCTTAGAGAGCAATTGTCATCCTCAGGGACCTATTTGTTCCATCAGGATCTCTCTCCTGCTCGTGCTTTGAGTGATTGGGTGGTGCTGTAAGTGCAGCCAGGGCACTGGAGACTCTGGGTAATTCTAATAAAAGTGTATTTGACATGGATAAAATAATCTGGTTATTTGGATTTCCCGTGGCATTTCTGGGAAGCCAGAGTTCAATGCAATCCCATAAAACAATTGCTGAAATGTTGGGGTGCTCCAGTAGATTGGATGCACTAATTTTTTGGCTTTCAAAGGATTGCATTCTTACACACTGTTACCTTTGAGTGCTTTCAGCTTTGATTAAATCCCAAAAAAAGTCCCCTTAGTTTCCAGCCTATTTTGCCTATATAGACTCAAAACCATATATATTTATATATATGTGAAACTATACAGATTCCAAACCAGAACAGGAGTTAAAAGAAACCATAGAGGGGTGATGTTGAGGATTTCCCAACCCTGGAAGCCAGGTTGGATGGGGCTAGAAGCAGCCTGGCCTTCTGGAAATCGTCCTTGCCCATGGCAGGGGTGTTGGAACTGGGTGATTTTTTAAAGCCCCTCCTAAACTAAAGCTTTTGCCTGTTCTCTTTCTTGGTGGCAGTAACAGACTCAGACTGAAATACCAATCAATTTCCCCTCACAAAAGCATTTTCTCCCTTGTAAAAGAGCATTTAGGCAGAAATTCACAGGCAGTTAGGAATGTTGTCCCGGCAATATCAAAAGCCGTGTCTGCCTTGGGACACCAGCATGGTCCAAGCATTCCAAGGCTGAGGGTGGGTTTTTTTTATCAGAATTTGCTGCTCTTTCTCAAACCTAGCAGGCTGCCTCTGGCAGGAGCTGAGAATAACTTGTCATGTTGATTACAGCCCCTCCTGCAAAGCAGGGAGGTGTCACCATCACAGCAAAGGCATTCCCTGCCACAGGGGGCTATGCAGCTCTGCAAGGTCCAGCCGGTCCTGATGATTGTGATAAATTCTACAGGTGTAAAAACAAATATACATATAAAACATGATTCATTTTCCTTTTTAATATGCTTAACATCAGCTGTTTTTAAGAGAGACAAACCATTCCAGCTCTCCCTTAGCTTTCTACGAACTACAAGGAATTCTTGTAAAATGATGCTGTCACACAGTTTCTTTGCCAAGGTTTAACAAATTGTTTTAATAAAGACTTGCATTATTGAAAGAGACTTGTACTTTAAAGGAAATTACAATGCTTATTTGTAAGGATTCTAGATTATTGCACCAAAATGTGCTTTTTGAATGATTCATCAATATCCATTCATCATCCCCCATGTTCTTCTATATTAATGTTTGTTTTCTATATTAATGTTTATCTCTTATTCCCTAATTTGCTGTTCTAGCTAATTGCACAAGATATGCAAGGAGAAACACTAATTACTAAATCAGACTCTGGCTTTTAAAAGGCTCAGGGGAAATAAACCAACAAATGGGAAGACAGGGACCTGTTTATTTTCCCTGTTCCCTGTCTGACGGGCTGCATAAAGAATCACAGGGCTTTAGGGGAATGCACGGAGTCACAGGGAACAGTGGCTTGGGTTTTTGTGGCTGGGGAGAGGCAGGGTGCTGATCTGTTTTCCAAACCTGGAGTCCTGGCAGGGAATTGGCAGGGCATGAACTGCCACGTGGAATGAACATCCACAGGTGTGTGCTGCCACACATACTCACTCAGCCTGGAAAAGACTTCCAAGGTCACAGAGCCCAAGCATTAACCCAGCACTGCCAAGTCCACCACTAAAGCACCTCCCCAGTGACACATCCTTGTGTGAACACTCCCAGGGATGATGATTCCACCACTTCCCTCAAAAGCCTGTTCCAATGTCTGCTCCACTTTGTTCTCCCGAATGATGACACCACATGTGAGTTATCCAAGACACCACACATCATCCTTGGGGCTCACTCTAGAAAGACTGGAATGTTTTTAACCCCTTTGCTGTTGATTTGTCCTGACTGACACAAATTTTCTGACGTGGGGTTTTCATCCTTATTTTCTTCCAGCTGACATGGTTTGGTTTCCCTGAAAATGCTCCTTCAGAGAGGATGGAAAATAAAGTTTCCCAGAGGTTAGGAGGAGCCATTTCCACTCATTCTCCATCTCTTGCCAGCTGTGAGGAGGAAGGAAAGCAGCACCTTGCTGGACCCTCATTTTGCCCCACACTGGAGGATTGTGGAAGATCAGGATGAAACCCAGCTCCAAGCAGGCACAGTGCAATCCCTATGGATGCCAATGGAATGCTGCCATTTGACTGCCTCAGGGCACCATGCAGGGTCTTCCCTTTGAGGGTTCTCATCAGAAAATGGGCTTGGTGGAAGCCACCTCTGAAATACACACAGCCCTAAAAGTGAAGAGTGAGTCTCTTGAGGATTTACTTTGTGAAGCCCAAAGACAAAGGTGGTTTTAAACTCAAAATGCAACTTAGAAAGATTCTGTTCACTGCTGATCCTCTCAATACAGGATGATGAAACCTGAAAGCCACTGGGAAAAGGCTGTAAAAATTACTAAGAATCCAACCATATTTTACTGCTGGAAAAAGCTCTTGTAAGATGGCTGAATGGAAGGTGAGGTTCATGCAAAATGTAGGAAAGGCCCAATATCTAATTTTTTTAAAAAGACAGGCTGTGGTCTTGACAACCTAAACACAAGCTGTCAGTCATCCTCATTAAGTGCTTTTTACAGAAAACCAAAGTGAGCACATTGGGATGAACAAAGCACTAATTTCACAGAGCAGAGATGGTGGAATTAATACACAGATGGTCATAGAAAAGGATAAAAATGGTGAAAAGTAAAATGCTAGGATGATAAAGCAGAGAAATCAACATTTTCACTTTCTTCCCTCAATCCTACTTAATAAAACAGCAACTTATTCTCTTCATCATCTTCTCCTAATTGTCCTTCCCAATTTCAAAGGATCCATAACTACAAGTCTCTTCCAGAATCCAGTTAAGAAAATACCATTTACACATTCTAACACTGAAGAATAATACTATTGCTTGAATTTTGTGCTCCAAAAACACAGCCTACAATAAAAACACAGAGTACTCTCAAAGAGCTTCCACCACATCTAATTTACCTTATGAACACTGGCAGCTCGAGTCCTTTGGCTGGCTCCATCTCCTGCTTTTGAAGACATCAGTGAGGTCCTGCACCCCCTTCCAGCCCCAAGCCTTCTCATTCCCAGACTGGAGTAATGTGGCTCCAGCTGGATTTTGCACTGCTAACCGATACTCCCTGACACAGGTTGTGGTCTGCAGCACAGACTCACAGTCTGATCCTGGATGGGGGATGTTTCCACCAAAACGTGGGACTTCACATTACTTTTCACTGTAAGGCGCTTTACTTTTAATTTTGTGGTTTTCAAGTTACAAAACTTTGATGAAAAATATTGAAAAGTCTTGGATCGGATAAATCTAGATTTCACTCCTTTTATTCATTTCTTCATCCACCACAAATCACAGCACTCTTATATTTTCCTTTTCATATTTTCCTTTCCATTCTCTAAACCAGGTAAATCTGCCATTTCCCTGTCCATTTTCATCTACTTAGTAACATCATCAGGAGAAAACATCTCCACCTGAGCTGGCAAAGACAATTCAAGCACTCCACCAGCAGAAAGACAGGTCAGAGACAAATTGCTGACATGAGATGTGTGTGGAGGCTCCCGTGCACCGCAGAGAGCGGCGCAGACTGTTTTTCTTTCCACATATTTATGACTTATAATATGTCCCAGATCTTGAAACAGGACCGTGTAGTTGTGATGATGAACCAGGGGAATTATGCAGCTCACTCCCTCACAACTGGTAACTTTGGATGATTGCTCCACATGATTCACTTGGAACCCTTTGCTGATCCTCATCGTGAAAGAATTATAGAAAAAGGGCAGGAATGGATCGTATGGTTAAGTGTCAAAAACATCTCTACGCCTTTCAGAAACAGGGAAACAAGGAAACCAGTAAAATATACATTTGTCTGCCATAAAGTGTCAAAATTTAGAGGAACACACTACCCTCAATAAATTGCAAACTGTGCTAAAGTTATGACATGTATTTTGTGTAAGTCCACACTGCAAATTATTCCCCTTTAGCAAAACTTTTTGATAAATTCAGAATGCTTAACAGGCATAACACAGCCCTCAATATGTTTGGTGTTACATTTAAAAGCTTTCATTTGCTAAAGTTTTCATGTGTTATTAAAATCACCGCTTGGATGTGGTACAATTTGTATTAAAGGATAATATTCAAACTAAACATGCAGCTTTTTAACAGATGTTTAATTACAGCAGCTCCTCAAACTCTGAAATCACTTGTGGAACTCATGTTATTTCAGATGGAAATATTTACATACTGCTATGGGCTACTTTGGCCCATTACCTTCTCACTTTTGTGAGTGTCATGGTTTAAGCCTGGCACAATGCCAGTGCCCCCACGAGAACACCTACTTCCCTGGCACCTACTGTGAGATATGATCAGAGACAGAGCAAAGCAGGCTCTAACTTAAGGTTAAAAGGAAAAAAAACTTTTATTAACCTACAACTACAAAGGAAGACACACAAAACACAATAGAACATAAGATGAAAACCTTCCAAAATTCTTCCTCCTCCCCCCACCAAATTTCCAATTTCATTGCCACCCTTTAGATAATCGATTCTCAGTCTCTCGAGGAGAGAGGAGTCTCTCTTGCGCCACACGCCTTCCATGTCCAGTGCTCTCACCACTGCACATGGATCAGAGCTGCTTCTGGGGTTTTTCATTTTAAGGATACTTTGACCAGTTCCAAAGGGAGCACAGTCCTTCTCCTTCTGGGACACTTGTCCCCCCCAAATTTCACCCCCTGGGGCCGAGGGGTCTCTTGAACAGAGATCGTCTTCTTTCTTCTTCTCTTCTTCAAAGACGGAGGGCACCACCACCACCCTCCTCACCTGTCGTCTCTGTTCACTCCTCCACATCACTGCACTCTCTTGGCTCTGAGCCATCGCCTCCCCCTAGAACGCAGTCTCTGTGGCACAGAAACACCCGTGGTTCTGCCGTGGCTACACAAGAAAAGTCCAGCCCAAAGCCACTCCATCATCTCCTCCCACCTAGAATTTTCCTCAACATCTTCTCAATCTCAACATCTTCTCAATCTCATCAACTTCAGGAGGAATCAGCATTAGCAAGGTTCTCATCTTCCTTGGAGGGGTTAAAAGTCCCAAGCTCTCTCTGCCGGTTTACTTCGTCAACTCCCACACCTGGCTGCCCTGCTGGGCACCCCCCCCTTCTCCTTCACGCCGGGCCACTATCACAGGCACCGGCTCTGGCTCTCTCTCCCTCTCCGGGCGGGGGGGAATGGAGGATGGCTGCCCAAAGCCCTTGCAATGTTCTCCTCCACCCTTGGGCCCAGGCCTGGCCTACCTCTCTCTCCGGCCACATGGCTCCCCTCCCCCCCTGCCCAGCCAGATCTGGGCGGGGGGGGGGTCTGCTCACTCTCCAGCGGGACTCCAAGAGGAAGTTCCCCTGGGAGATCACAGCTTTTAACCCCTGTGTTCTCAGAGGCGTATCCTGCCCTCAGTGGACAAACCAGGTGCCAATATTAAATCTGAACACTGATTGGCTTGCCCACACCATCACAAAAACTTCATTTCCTTTCAAACCAAGACATTCCACCCTTCGCCTCTGAGAACACATTTTCTAAAATTATCATCCAAATTACAATAGACAAACTCTACTTAAACAATAAAATCTCTATTAATCTATCATCTTAACCTAATACATTACATGCTTTGCTCTTATTCTTCTTGATCACATCTCACAGTTCACCTTATCACTCACCCAAAAATCGATTTCCCGGTCAGGGTACCAAAAATGTCATGGTTTAAGCCTGGCACAATACCAGTGCCCCCACGAGAACACCTACTTCCCTGGCACCTACTGTGAGATGTGATCAGAGACAGAGCAAAGCAGGCTCCAACTTAAGGTTAAAAGGAAAAAAAGCTTTATTAACCTACAACTACAAAGGAAGACACACAAAACACAATAGAACATAAGATGAAAACCTTCCAAAATTCTTCCTCCTCCCCCCACCAAATTTCCAATTTCATTGCCACCCTTCAGACAATCGATTCTCAGTCTCTCGAGGAGAGAGAAGTCCCTCTTGCGTCACACGCCTTCCATGTCCAGTGCTCTCACCACTGCACATGGATCAGAGCTGCTTCTGGGGTTTTTCATTTTAAGGATACTTTGACCAGTTCCAAAGGGAGCACAGTCCTTCTCCTTCTGGGACACTTGTCCCCCCCAAATTTCACCCCCTAGGGCCGAGGGGTCTCTTGAACAGAGATCGTCTTCTTCTTCTTCTCTTCTTCAAAGATGGAGGGCACCACCACCACCCTCCTCACCCGTCGTCTCTGTTCACTCCTCCACATCACTGCACTCTCCTGGCTCTGAGCCATCGCCTCCCCCTAGAACGCAGTCTCTGTGGCACAGAAACACCCGTGGTTCTGCCGTGGCTACACAAGAAAAGTCCAGCCCAAAGCCACTCCATCATCTCCTCCCACCTAGAATTTTCCTCAACATCTTCTCAATCTCAACATCTTCTCAATCTCATCAACTTCAGGAGGAATCAGCATTAGCAAGGTTCTCATCTTCCTTGGAGGGGTTAAAAGTCCCGAGCTCTCTCTGCCGGTTTACTTCGTCAACTCCCACGCCTGGCTGCCCTGCTGGGCACCCCCCCCTTCTCCTTCACGCCGGGCCACTATCACAGGCACCGGCTCTGGCTCTCTCTCCCTCTCCGGGCGGGGGGGAATGGAGGATGGCTGCCCAAAGCCCTTGCAATGTTCTCCTCCACCCTTGGGCCCAGGCCTGGCCTACCTCTCTCTCCGGCCACATGGCTCCCCTCCCCCCCTGCCCAGCCAGATCTGGGCGGGGGGGGGTCTGCTCACTCTCCAGCGGGACTCCAAGAGGAAGTTCCCCTGGGAGATCACAGCTTTTAACCCCTGTGTTCTCAGAGGCGTATCCTGCCCTCAGTGGACAAACCAGGTGCCAATATTAAATCTGAACACTGATTGGCTTGCCCACACCATCACAAAAAACTTCATTTCCTTTCAAACCACGACATTCCACCCTTCGCCTCTGAGAACACATTTTCTAAAATTATCATCCAAATTACAATAGACAAACTCTAATTAAACAATAAAATCTCTATTAATCTATCATCTTAACCTAATACATTACATGCTTTGCTCTTATTCTTCTTGATCACATCTCACAGTTCACCTTATCACTCACCCAAAAATCGATTTCCCGGTCAGGGTACCAAAAATGTCATGGTTTAAGCCTGGCACAATACCAGTGCCCCCACGAGAACACCTACTTCCCTGGCACCTACTGTGAGATATGATCAGAGACAGAGCAAAGCAGGCTCCAACTTAAGGTTAAAAGGAAAAAAAAGCATTTATTAACCTACAACTACAAAGGAAGACACACAAAACACAATAGAACATAAGATGAAAACCTTCCAAAATTCTTCCTCCTCCCCCCACCAAATTTCCAATTTCATTGCCACCCTTCAGACAATCGATTCTCAGTCTCTCGAGGAGAGAGAAGTCCCTCTTGCGCCACACGCCTTCCATGTCCAGTGCTCTCACCACTGCACATGGATCAGAGCTGCTTCTGGGGTTTTTCATTTTAAGGATACTTTGACCAGTTCCAAAGGGAGCACAGTCCTTCTCCTTCTGGGACACTTGTCCCCCCCAAATTTCACCCCCTAGGGCCGAGGGGTCTCTTGAACAGAGATCGTCTTCTTCTTCTTCTCTTCTTCAAAGATGGAGGGCACCACCACCACCCTCCTCACCCGTCGTCTCTGTTCACTCCTCCACATCACTGCACTCTCCTGGCTCTGAGCCATCGCCTCCCCCTAGAACGCAGTCTCTGTGGCACAGAAACACCCGTGGTTCTGCCGTGGCTACACAAGAAAAGTCCAGCCCAAAGCCACTCCATCATCTCCTCCCACCTAGAATTTTCCTCAACATCTTCTCAATCTCAACATCTTCTCAATCTCATCAACTTCAGGAGGAATCAGCATTAGCAAGGTTCTCATCTTCCTTGGAGGGGTTAAAAGTCCCGAGCTCTCTCTGCCGGTTTACTTCGTCAACTCCCACGCCTGGCTGCCCTGCTGGGCACCCCCCCCTTCTCCTTCACGCCGGGCCACTATCACAGGCACCGGCTCTGGCTCTCTCTCCCTCTCCGGGCGGGGGGGAATGGAGGATGGCTGCCCAAAGCCCTTGCAATGTTCTCCTCCACCCTTGGGCCCAGGCCTGGCCTACCTCTCTCTCCGGCCACATGGCTCCCCTCCCCCCCTGCCCAGCCAGATCTGGGCAGGGGGGGGGTCTGCTCACTCTCCAGCGGGACTCCAAGAGGAAGTTCCCCTGGGAGATCACAGCTTTTAACCCCTGTGTTCTCAGAGGCGTATCCTGCCCTCAGTGGACAAACCAGGTGCCAATATTAAATCTGAACACTGATTGGCTTGCCCACACCATCACAAAAACTTCATTTCCTTTCAAACCACGACAGTGGGGCATGATGAAGTTGGGAGCACTTTTATCCAAAAAGAGCTGGTTCCTAATTGCCAGTTTTGAGACAAAATGAACTTCAAACCAAACAAGACATACATAAACTGCCCCCCCCTTGAATTGTTGTCCTTTTTCTAAGTTCTTTACACTTACCACAAATTCAAAGTCTAACCTCAGAACTCACCTCCTGCCTGTAGCCTTAACTTTCTCACTCTCTGCATTCTCCAAGAAGTTGTCCAAATCTGATTTATCCCTTTGTAAGTATGAAAGAATGCAGATATTTATTGTTCAACTGCTGCTTTATGACAGAAAGACCTTGTTCTCACACTCCTCACTGTCTGTGTACTGGAAAGCTCCAGCTTGGAGCAGAGGTGGAAATCGTGGTTAACAAATGTCAGACCATTGCTGCTAATAAAACCCTATGGATTAAAATACAGCTTTTATTGTTTTATTAGAAATCTGAAAGTAGATTTGGTACTCTTTGACATTATCTTATGCTCAACAACCTCATGATACTCTTCTCCTTCTTCCTGAGATACGTACTTGCTTCTTAAAACCTGTTTTCTGCTTACAACGTTTATATAGCTTAAAAACCTTACAACTTAAACCCCAAAAGTGAAGATCAAGGAGTGGAAATTAGAGAGAAAAGACAAAAGGTTTCCAATAACACACACTAAAGATTTTAAATAAATATTTTAATTCTATTATTGGCATTTACAGGTAGAAAGCATACAGTATGTTACAATTTTATCAAAATGTGAAAAATATGGATGTTACATAAGTAACAAATGTAAAAAAAGTATTTTTCTTACCTTCCCTGAAAGTAAGAAAACTATTCAGCATAGGAAAATATTGATATAAAAAACACAGCTTAGGTAAAAAAAAAAAAAAATTGAAGTTTTTACACAGTACAACAGGTTCATCAGATTTGCATGAAGATGTAAGGACTTTGTGAGATTCTATTTCACCTACAACTTTAGGGAACTGGGGGCAACTGGTAAGCTACATTAATGAACCTACAAGTAGTTTTCCCTCATATCTGCTCCAAAATGCTAGAGTGCAGTAATTTTCTATACAATAAATAATTCTTCAAAGTTTCCACCGGAGAAAATCATAGAATGCAGAAAATGCCACTCCAAGGTCACAGAGGCTAGGCAGTGCTTTATTAATAATTATGATAATACTTATTATAGTGCTTTATAATGTTGAAGCACTTCAGAAGAGTTAACTAATTAGTCCTCCCAACACCCCTGTGAGGCAGGGAACCAAGTGTTCTTCCTACCTTTCCATGGTACAGGTGGGAAAATGGGATTATGGGAGAAGCACAGGCTGCAGCAGCAGCACAGCTAAGCTGGGAGGCCAAGAGATGTGGGAATGGACAGGTTTGTCCCTCGCTGCTGTGAGCCAGGGGGCTGGGCTGGGCTGACAAATGACCATCAGGAATCACTGAGAGGGGGCAGGAAGGGACCAGGATTAAGTAAGCATCCCCAAAAATATTTCATAGAGATTCAGAAGCTCTCACACAACTTTGTCCAAAAAAAAACCAAAAAAAAAAAAAAAGAAAAGAAAAACAAACAAACAAACAAAAAAAAAAACAAAAAAAAAAAAAAAAGAAAAGAAACCTGAAATGAACAAATAAACAAACTGAGAAGGAGAAAAAAAATAAACAACTCCTAAAGTGCTGACTGGCTTGAGCTGCTTCTAGCACCTCTTGTATGGAATAAGACTTACAGCAAGCACTGTTGCCAGCAATTATTCAAGCTGATTTATTCCATAAAGTCACATGTGAGCAACTGCAGGATATGGTAACTACATTTTCTGAGACACCTCACTACTGTAATTCCTTCATTCACCATCTTACTTCCATGCACTTCTTAAGGAAAATGGAATCCTCAGTACTCTTGCATCGTAAAACATGTTAGTAGCTGGAGACAATATGCACATCCTTCACAATTGAAACAAAAAATTAGTTCATTTTCAGAACAAAGCATTATTAATTTAAGAACCACGAACCAAACAATGGTAAATAGGAAAACCCTTTCCAAAGGCTGCATGCCGAATATCTGGTTTGCAAATACAATGCATGCAGGAGAAATAAATTCATCCAAGCGTAATTAAATTAAAAATGTCTCAAGTCTCTTTCAGCAGCATAATGGTTATTATTTTTAAAGTCTCCTCCAACCAGACTGGCCTGGGGATCAGATGCTGACCTTGGCTTGTCTACAACCATATAATGGTTTGAGCAGTCCCCGTGGCTTTGCACTGCGGCAGTACCAGGAGACAAAGCCTATACATACTGTTCTGCTTCCCCCTCCTTGGAAACAGCCTTGGCTGTACCACCTTTGCTGTCTTCACTCGCTGCTGCTGCTGCTGCTGCTGTTTTTTCAGGAAGCGATGCCAAATCTTTGAAAACATCCACATAATGCCCAAAGCCCGGGCCCCAGTTCAAGAGATTGTCCCAGTTGAAGCTTCCCGCCTGCTGGCCCAGCTTCCCGGGCAGGGAGCTCTCCCCAGGGGCACTGCCCGCTGCCTGCGCCCCCACGGGCCCGCCCTCGCCCCGACGCCCCGGGTACCGCCGCGGCTTCAGCCTGGAGCCGTAGTTGTCCTCATCATCCGCGTCCGACTCGTTCACCTGGGACAACTTGGGCATCCTGGAGGTGTAGGCCACGGGCTTATCGCGGTCGTACTCCATCTCGGAGCAGGTGAAGGACTCGTGCGAGTCGCTGTCGGAGGAGGACTCGGGCGCGGGAATGCCGTCGGCCGGGTTCCTGGTCCGGGACAGAGGCCTCCTGCAGTCCTCCTCGGAAGAGGAGCGGCCGTGGTCGGCGCTGCAGATGCTGGGGTTCCTGGGGCGGGGGGTGTTCAGTCTCTCCACCTCTTCGATGGACAGCCCCACGGGGGGAGACGTCTCCAGAGGGATCTGCCCGATGGGCTGCTTCAGGCGGCTTCCCGGGCGGGAGCTGTGGCCCGCCATGGTCTGTGGGCTCTTGCTTCTCCTCCCCAGCCGAGCGGCGTAGTTGAAGATGCCGGGCTGGCAGACGTCACCGTGCATCTCCAGCGGGCTGCCTTCCCTGATGGCGAGGTGCAGCTCCCTGGCTGGGCTGTGCCTGTAGAACGTCGAGGATTTGGAGAAGGGAGCGGGGCTGTGCCGAGACAGGGGGTTGGGAGTGGGGCACGCCGAGTGGCTCAGGGACGTCGTCCTCAAGCCCTGCCCGTAGCCGGGCTGGTAGGTCAGGCTGCTGGCTCCCAGGGGCATGGGGGACTGCCGGGCGAAGCCCAGCGGGCTGTGCCTCTGGATGGAGAACTTGGGAGTGTGGCTGCGGAACTGCTTGTAGTGCTGGATGATGTCAGCGTCGGAGGGAGCGATGCTGCTGGCGTTGTCGATGTCGTAGTGCTCGATCTCGGGCTCGGGGGACGCCAGCGGGGCGCTGGGGATGGTCTCCGTGGCGTGCGGGATGTCCGTCTCGTCGTAGATGAGGTAAGGGTTTTCCCTTTCGATGATGTCGGGTTTCGGGTTCCCTTCGGGCTGCTTCCTGACGGTCATGTCATCACCGTAGGGTGGGATGTTGTCGGGGTCATCGAACGCCACGTTCTCGCTCCCTTTTTTCTTCTTCTTCTGCTTCGTTTTCTTCTCCTCCTTCGGCCCCTTTGACTTCTTCCCGCGGCACTGGTTGCAGAGGATGAGGCTGAGCACCAGCAGCGCCAGGACGGTGGCGCAGCTGCCCACGATGGCCGGCACGGCCCAGAGCGGCAGGGACAGCTCGGCGGGGTGCGGGGACGGCAGGCACACGTGGCCCCCGTTGACGCCCGCCCTGCACTCGTGTCCGGGGGCACACAGGACGCCCAGGCAGGCCACCACGGTCTCGCACGTCCGTCCCGCGAACGCCTCGGGGCAGCTGCAGGTGAAGGCGGCGTGGGGCCCCGGCTCGCAGCTGCCCCCGTTGAGGCAGGGGCTGGAGGCACAGGCGCCCGGCGGCACGCACTGGTAGGCGAACCAACGGTTGATGCACATCAGCTCGCCCCAGCAGGGATTGCTGGCGCACACGTCGGGGCCGCGGCAGCCCATCTTCACCGAGGGGTCTGTCTTGGAGACAGTGGCCAGGCTGTGCTTGCCGGAGAAGGGAAGGCTCTCCCCGCCGTACTTGATGTAGGAAATGCAACCGCTGAAGCCTGAGAGGGGAAAAAGGGACAGAGCTGTTGGAAGCTGAAGGTTGAGTGTGCACTGTCAACAGCACAGTACATACTCCACTGTTCACTAAATAAGCCAAGAATTACATGGTTACCATAGGAAAACAGCTATTCTAACAGCCCCTAATGTCTTTAAATTGAGTTTGAATAAATACAATGTCTAATGACTGAAATACAGTATATTCAATATATTCAGTATATTCAATGTATTTCAGTATATTCAATATATAAAAATGCTTTTGCCGCCCTATTTCCTCATATTTCTAAAACTTCCACAGAGAATCCCGAGGGCAGCTGACTTGGCTGTGCTAGCACCAAACATTTGAGTTTGCCTACCATCCTTCAGCTAAGCCTTCTGTCCCCCAAATTCATGGCAATGCTTTTGTTTCTCTGAATCTTGAGGGGCCTTCTCCCAAACTTCCCATGCCTTGGTTGCAGTGCTACCCTACAAGTTTTAGTGCTGTGAGAGCCCAGGAGATGGAATTATCCCCAGGCTGTGTGCAGTGGTTGAGTGAGGTCACAGGAATATCCAGTCTTTTGCCAGCATAATAATCCTCTGCGTTCCCCTGACTAAATCCTTTCTGGAAGGGTTTTGAGGTAGTGCAACCTTTTGGTGATCTCTGCTTGGAGCTGTGGCAAAATGGCACACAGAGATGGATACCACTCTGTCATGAAACAGCAAATATACTTGAGTTCTATGAGATACTATTAAAGGTTTAGAATCCTCAAGACTGAAGATTTAGTTTCAGTTGGGAGCCCAAGCAAAAGTGACAATCACTTTGCTGCTTGCATGGTGGTTCCTTGTAGTACTGATGTGATAAACAATTTGTCATATCTACCTGGATTTGGAAATGTTATTGGACACAGCAACTTCACAGCCCTGTCACCTCGTGCCCTGTCTGCCTTTAGCAGCACTGCAGATATTTTTGACTCTGAGTTCATGCAGAGTTTTATACCAGAGCTTTGTAAATCCTTGGTATGTCATACCCGATGTAATCCAATATTAAAATAAAATAAAATCATATGAATAAGGGATTTTGGACTGTGTGCCTTTTAATGGAAGCCAGACATTCCTAATTTGTCTGCCACAGCATTGGGCAGTGGTGAGAGGTTAGTGTCCTCAGTTTTCCTTGTTCTGCTTTCCTAAAGCCTCTGCTTTTTCCATGCACATGGTGCTCATAAAACATACATGTAAAAAGGGTAAAGGTCAGCACAGCATCCACAAGCTTTTATACCACATTTCATACATATTCATAATACACAAGTGTAAAGTGTGAATTTGCTCCACTCAAAAATACTTTATCTGGTCACAATTCATGAAGCCAGGAAGATTTTTCAATATAGAAATATGTGAAAAGTACAACTGTATTGTCTGGAGAATCTCACGTTTTGCAGCTAAAAAATCACTTCCATCTTTACCTAGCACTTGGGAAATGATATCAAATATGTGTTATCTACTTCTTTTGCCAGGGTTTGAGACAGTTCCTTTAACTCTTAAGGGAGACTGATTTGCTCCTTAACAGCTAGACATCAGTCAGAGGGTGTTTCCTTATTGTCCTTGCTCAGAAATAAATCCTATTCTTCATTTGACAGCAGGATAAAGCAGCAGGACCTTGGAGTTGCAGAAAATATTTTAATCATATAAGTAACAGGGTAAATCCTGCAGTACTTACCAAATCCCTACGAAGCTTTTGTTTGGCATTTTTGCCCAAATGAAAGATTTGCCTTGATTTTCCAGGTTATTACTCAGGTAAAGAATACGTCCTTTCTTCTCCATAGAGGTAACAAAAATATAGTAACTGATGTACAGACAAACAACTCCCCTGTCTCAAAAAAGCCCTGCAGATGGAGTGTCTGCTTTTGGAAACAAGAAGCCTGCAGTGTGTACTAAAGGAACAAAGTCTGTAATCCTTATTCATTCAATTTGCATTTTTCCTGGCAAAGGATGGACGTACAGTAATTATTGATAAAGAATTACAATACTTAGGGGGGGGAAAAAAAAATTACCTGCAGCTGTGCTCTTGAAAGGTTGGCTGGATGGAATTCCTCCCAGAGAAATGGTGAGGACATTGAGCCCACCGAAGTCTTGGGTGGCATGGAGAATGTCCCTGCTGTGGGTCCTGTCCACCGACAGGATGGTGGCAGAGCCGTTCTTCTCCAGGAGGACCGAGTGCCACTGGCCATCTGCAGCATACACCTCAGGGATGTTCCTTTCCACTTTTCCAGCAACTCCAGCATCAGATATGTAGTGCACCTTCCCACCTTTTATCTGCTCAGAAGAACACATGACACGTAATTTTAAAATGGTGTCACATAACTCCTACACACATGTAACCAGTGTGATGCCTGCTCAGTACAGCTACAGTAACATGTGGCTTTGGTCTAATAGAAAGCTGGGGTGGGCATATTTTTTCCCCAAATAATTGCTTTGTTGTAAAAAGGCATTAATTATTTAGCACAAAAAATTGGGCCAGAACTAAATACATCACATAGTAGAAACTTTGGCAGAAAATTTGCATCTTAGAGCTGCCATCCATTCAACCCCTGGCTAATCCTACTGAGCAGCCAGCTATAGGTCATGCACATGACAACACATTTTAACCAGAGAAGGAATAATTCTTCCTCCTTCTTCAAGGCAAGTGTGGAAAATGCTTAGCAGAGTGAACAGATGTCGTCCTCGCCCAAGAAAATTGCATCCAGTTTTTATTACAACACAGCAGGAATGCATAAGGCATGGCAGGGCTTGAGCAAGAGCCCCATTTTGTATCTGCTTTTTCTGCTAATTGGTATTTTGCAGGAAACTTTTGTGGTATTTCAGAAAACTTTCTGAAGAGTTGCAAAGTGCGTGATTTTGTGAGAATTTTCAAACAGTACTTTTTTGAGTGAACTGCTTTAAAACTTGTGAACAGCCAGGGAAAAAAGGAAGAATATTATGGCTTTTTCTCTTAAGATTGATGCCTCACAATTCTACTGAATCATGAGATGTGGGATTTCAAACCTCTTCTTATGATCCCAAAATGAGATGAGTGCAAATTCTGCACTTCAGATGTAGGAGCTTAAAAAGAATCCCCAACATCCAACCCTGCCAGTTTCTCAAATATTGCATAAATTTGGGGATGCTGGCTGACCTCCTAAGGGCGTACAGAGCTTCACAAACTCACGGAGGATGGCTCTGGGACTTGCTGCAAGTTTCCTCTGGTGCTCTGCATGTTTGGTCACACATGTCCCTGCATGTTTGGTCACACACATTAAATGGAACAACTGCTCTCCATCCTGCACTCCCAACTGCAGCTCAGTCAGTCCGAGATCCGTACCCCGAGCGTGCGGGACGTGCGCAGGCAGAGTCCAGGAAAGGTCACAGCCCCAGGTTTGCTGGAAGCTCTCAAAGCCTTGCATCCTTTGTTCCAGGAAAAATAAGGTTCACCTGGGAAGAACTGTGAGGTGACACACTGGCTACAAGAATGCTGCTCTCCTTTCCAGAAACTGTTAAATGTTCTGGATTTGCTTCTCCGGTGATGCAAGCTGAGGACTTTGTTCAGACACTCCAGCTTTAATAAGGCTGTGAGACCACGCTCGTGTCTTGGCAGCTGCCTCAATGAATGCATCTAGCACGTATTCCACTTGGATGGAGGATACAACAACGGGTAATATGTGCATCCACTTCATTTTCAAAGGCAGTAATTTAGACTGTTTGAAACTGTATTGCTTGATAAAGCTCGCCTCGCAGACAGGATGCTTTTGTTACTGATAAAACACAAGTGGCATGTGTTAAAACTATCACACAGCCCAAGGAAAACCCCAGTTACAAATGCAGCCCACAGGCTATTAAAACATATTAAACACCATTTCTCAGAATAACTTATAAAGAGCTTGTATGAGCTGAATATATACATATATTTATGTCTGCAACCTGTATTGGTTTGTTATGTCTTATTCTGTCTTATGCCCCATAAAAATACTGCCTTGTATTTTAGTTTTTATGCAAACAGAAAGGAATACACCATGTCAGACAATACCCTCCAAACCTAAGGGAGGACTGAGCACAGAAACAAAATTTTTAATTTCACCTTAGAAAAGACCTGTAGAATTATCTACCAGTCAGCAACTGATATTTTCCATAATAATTCATGATTCTTTAACCCTATTTCTATATCTTTAAAATGGCATGTGACTAATGCTAAAAGACCCATAATTAACATACTAGAGGCATTTGGAAAAGAAAATTTCCAGAGACAGGACTCGTCCATGACTGCTTCAACCAGGAAAAGATATGGAATGGTGCCTTGAAGCAGAACATGTTTCTAAATTTGAAACAAAGGCTGAAGTTGACAGCATTGAGTAACACAGATTTCTGGGTTTTATTTAAATGGCTGAGCAACTGACAAGAAGAATATAATGAAAAGAATGAACCACTAAAGCAAGCTTATTTCTAACTACAGGGCTGATTCAACTTTACTAATATTCCAAGACTCATTTGCTGAAAAAATTGGGTTTTGTCTTAAAACTAGCTATTGAATGGGATGTCATTTAAAAGGGTTATGTTCTGATTAGTTCCTATAACATGATATATTCATAGAACCATGGAACAGTTTGCATTGGAAGTGACCTTAAAGATCATCCAGTACCTATCTCTCTGCCCTGGGCAGGGACACTTTTCTGTATCCCAGGTTGCTCAGTGACCCATCCAACCTGACCTTGAGCAATTCTAGGGATGGGATAGCCACAACTTCTTTAAGCAACCCATGCCAGGGCCCAACCACCCCTCACACAGGAGTTATTTTAGCTACTATAACTAAAAATGTAAAATATAATCCACACCCTCTACCCGTACAATTCAGAGATTTCAGAGCTCCATTTATGCTAATTCAATCTGACTGCAGATGAGATTTCTAGGTAAAGCAGGACAAGACGGGCAATTTCACCTTTATCCCTCTGTCTTTATCCCATTACCTCTAACTGAATTACTTGCAACGTGCACTTGTAGGAAAAGAAGCTGTGACAAAGAGTTCCAGTAATAAGGAATGCCCCACCCTCTTCGTTGTAGTGGATTTTGGAGGAAGCATTTTCCATCTGAATTTGACAATTATTTAATGTAACCTGGAAACGCTTGCATCTTTCCTGGATTAAGGATCCCTTTATATGATGAAGTCCCCTCCTGGGTTCTTTGCAGGGAGTTTACATCTATCATTTAGTGAATCAGCTGCTCACAATCTCAGTGGGTCTGATTTATTACCACTTCTCTAGTTCTACCCCAATCCCAGCCACACCAAAACCAATTAGCTACAAGAGGAAAATGTGAAGGCATAGAAGTAGCCACAGGACTTGTAGCTTTTCCCTAGCATGGCTCAATATTAAAAACACATGGCAGGTTTTCTCTGAATGCTAATACTCTGGATAACAGACATATTAAAAGACACAAAAATCAAGTTATAAAATTGTCAGTCTCGAAGGATGACAAGGACTGTAAAGAAAGGTCCCTAAGGTCCAACTTCTGCACCAGGATTGCATGGAGATGACATGGAGACATTTTCCTGGGTTGGCTTCATTGGCATCTTGGGCCACCACTGAGGGGAATACTCGTGGTGACACCTACTCTGGGAATGAGGATCAGTGCAGAGGCCATACTGTACTAGCTACAGTTAAATTACTGCAGTTTTACCAACTAGCATCACCTGAGAACTGCTTGGAAACAGGCTCGGCTCTCCTTCCTCAAACTTCTGCATCTGGTACTAGGCAAACCTCTGCTCTCTTCCCCTGCACAGCTGGGGCTGGGACTTGACACCCTCTGCTTGCTTGTATAACTTCACCAATATTAACAATAACAAGAGTGTTTGCATAAACACAGCACCAGGGCTTTAGCCAGGAAAGGAAACTCTCTCTCTCTTTTTTTTTTTTTTTTAATAAGTCTTGGAGAGCTCACCTAGCAAATTCTGTGAGGGGGGAGAAAAAGGTTTTTTCTCTCCAGAAGTCAAAAATAATGAGATCTTATCTGCTAAGACTAGCTAGGCAGAAACTTGCTGTGAAATTATGTGGTAAAAGCATATGCCAGGGAAGTAGTGCAGACTTGCTTCTTAAATGCAGCCGGTGTGTCAGGAAAGCTTTGTAACTCTGACCAGGCAGGTGGAGGACATCCACGGGGCTGAAGCTTAGAAAGTGTGAATTTCTGTATGAATTTCTCTAAAAGTCAGGGAAGAAGAAGTTGGAAAGCCTTGCAGCAGTCAAGGAAACTTGGAGCTTACACCAACCCAATAAAGGGGCTTGCCAGCATCACTGCTGTACTCATTTAGAGTTATGAGTAAATGGACTGAGTCATCGCCAGGAACCGAACCATCGCTTTCTCCTGAGAAAGGTAACTTCTGCAGCAATAAGCTCTTTGAGGAAAGAAAAAACAGCAAAAAGCCCCAAAACAGTGTGGCATTTGAAGCATTAACTCAGCTATGTATGCCAAAATAATTTGATATCGACATTGGTCTGTGAGTAACCTCATGAATTCGAGTTATCCCTCACTTCCTAGTTTGATAAGCTTGAGCCATGTTGGTAGGAATTAATGAAAACTTTTTGGCAATCCTTTGCTAGCTTAAGGAGGGTCTGGGTTCAAGGCTCAAAAAATCAGAAGATAAAAGGCCAATAACAGAATGATTTGTTCTGTAAAGTGTAATGATGATAATAACCATGGCAATGAGCACCGTTCTCGTCGCCTTAAAACAGTCACTAGTTGGAGTCTAGACAAAAGTGATTAGATATAAAACCATCAAGATCTTCTGATACCTTGGCAAATAGGAAGGGAATTGTTGAGAAGATGAATGATACTGGAGCAGCGCCTAGTCTCAGTTAAAGACCTAATATTTCATAAAGGAAACAGAAAGAGTAATGGAAAGACGCGATTTCGATCACAAAACACGAGGCAGCCCAACCAAACCAAACCAGCCTTAGCTGCAGTCTCACCTTCACAGTGGTGAAGTTGCTGCTCTCTTGGACGTGCAGCAGAACGCCGCTCTCGCTCCTCGTCATGAACTTCACCTCCAGGCGCTCCACGCCTGGCCGGCCCCGAGCCCCGAGCCTCATCAGGGCATCCCGCTTCCTGCTGGGGCTCACGTGGTAGTCCAGCCGCCCCTTGCCCTCCAGTGACAAGGCCGTGTCAGCAGTGACATCTGGGACAAGCACAGGGAAGCGTGAGCACACGGCTCCAGCCATCATCTGCCTCACCACTTGGAGCAGAGATCGAGTTCAGAGCGGGTCAAGGGCAGGGGGGAGCAGGAGTGAATGGCAATTGTAGCCCCTCTATTCTTTGGCTTGCACCAGAATGTGTGTTTGAGAGTGGGAGTGTGCGAGTAATTTACTGCTGCTATCAGTCAAGAGTAAATTAAAACTCGCTAGGGAACAAGTGAGGGAGTAGGGAAAAAAATTTGGCTCTCAGAACTGTAATTCCTTCCCAGGGATGTTACTGTTTCCATTACTGCATCGGGGTTTCATGATATATTGAACTCTAAGCTCTTCAGGGCAGAGATAATGACTTTCTATTTGTTATGGCATTAAAAAAAAGTGAATAAAAAAGGCAGAGCATTGACTACCAAATGCTGTTAAAATTATGGCTAAATTCTTTTGTAAACTGGTGCAATAAAAGCATATAAATCAGCTAAACAATAATGGGACACGTAAAAAAACAAAGCCCAGTCATTATACTACAACTACACGGAAATAAATCACTTTGCTCCCCTGAACAATCCCATATTGATTTACAGGGCTACTCCTATGAGAGTTAATCACCCCCGAGCGTAAATGCCTTGTTTTCATTTACATTTACAATATTTTCTTGCATATAATCCACAGTCCATTTGATGAAAAGGACTTTAGTTTGGAGAAGCCATAAGCACATGAACTCAGTGTTTACGTGAAGGGGTTTTCGCTCACTCTCTTACCTCCCCGTAGCAGGCAAATCCCTCCTATGGGATCCCTTTATTTTAGTTATGGATTATATGGTATTGGGAAGCAGGACTTTGAGTGCAAGTTACCTGAAATGTGATCTACAGTCCAGAAAACATTATGTATTCAGGTTGTTGCCATTTTTAGCTCACAAAAGGACAACAGTCCATTGTGGACTTTTGAGGCAACGTGCTGCTTGTTCTCATTATTTTATAAAATTCATTATCCCAAGGCCCTGAAAAGAAACTCTTAACAGCCTTTGGTTGAACCACAGTTGGGTGCATGTTAAAGACAGTGATTTCTTCCTCACATTTTTCACAGTGCCTTCCTGTCAGTCCATCCTTGCAGTGACACTGCTGCCACGACCAGTGATCGACACAAGTGCCACCGTGCTGGCAGGGGCTGGTCGTGCAGGCGCCTTCCAGTCTGGGACACCTGGAAGAAAGGAGAAAAGCAGATGCTGAAAAAGGTGCACACAAATAAGCAGAGCAAAGTGTGCTGGGAAGTGTCCTCTGTTTAAATGGTACTCCCTTTCTTCCCCTCAGAGATGCTAAAGTGGCTCTTCTCCCCATCCCTGGAAGTGTCCAAGGCCAGGCTGGATGGGGCTCAGAGCAGCCTGGTCTAGTAGAAGCCCCATGGCAGGGTCCTTGGAACTAGGTGACCTTTTAAGGTCCCTTCCAACCCAAACCATTCTGTAATTCTAGAGAATCCCTGTGGACAGCTCAAGTTTCTAAGCAGATCCAAATTTTCAGCATCAGTTTATAGCAGTCTTACAAAAGAGGAGGGAATTCAGAGACAGCCAAACTCCTACTATCTGTGATGCAAGAGAGAAGAAACCTTTGCAGGCATTTTTTTATGCTGCAGACTGCCAGAGTCTTTGCATTACAATGATCAGTGCAAACATGGGGGTTGAGAGAGGAAGTGTGAATGAGGAAATCTGGATGGAAGAAAGACATTATTGCTACAACTGTGTCTTCAAATAGTGAGATGGAAAAAACAATAGGATCGGATAGTTCATCATTTCTGAAAGAGCACTCAGAGGATATGAGGGAAATTTACTTGAGAGGCAAAGTGAGAGAACAGACGTGGTGGATTATGAGGAAATAAAAGGGAGTAGAGGGCTAGCAAACAGTATGAGTACAGTCAGAACCAGGTGGAATTTATAAAGAAATCCAAGAACAAGGGCTACTCAATTTCAGCCCGCAAAACAACTTGAATAATCACTGACAATAGAAATGTAATGATGCTGCTTTTGTTTTTAAGACTCTATAATCTTCAGTGAACCTTTAATCCACATTCACTTTCTTCCTACACTTTCCACATTTTACTGTAGGTTCTATGGTAGTTTTTTTTTCCAACAAGAAATATCTGTTGGTGTCTGAATGGAACAGCATTCACGACAGCTTCCTGTATTGCAAACGGGGTCCATTTGATCCCAAATATAGCAGACGTACTGATCTAGGATTCCTTGGGATGCCAAAGCCTGGCTGGGCTCCAGGGGACGTCCATTGACTGCAAACTCCATTATGCAGCCCACAAAATCATGGCTTTCCACCTGTCCTCTCCTCTGAAGGATGGGCTCTATGGACCTGATGCCACCGACAGTGACTCGATTTGGTTGCACGTCGAGAGTCCTGTGAAAGAGAAAAATGACTAATCAGTACCAGACATCAGGATAGTGATGACAGCCCAGGAACTGCAGCCATCACTTACAGCCTGTGGCTAAAATTCCTCTTCCCAAATTGGTATTTCACATTTCGAAGGGGACACAGAGATTACCATCACTTGAGCTAACAGTAATAGTGGGCACAACTCTAAATTCACACTCAGCTTGCATGTCAAAATTTCTGTTCACTTGACTGAGCACTGTGCTTGAGATCCCAACAAATAAGGTTTTTACCCAACTATAATTGAGATTGTAGATGATACTTAAACAGCAGGAAGATGGACTCATTGTCTTACAAAGATGTAACACATTTGCTAGCAGGGAAACCGTGTGTGATTATTTTAAGAAATTAGCCAAAGTGATTTGGATTAAAGGTAATGTTATCTCCAAAGATGTGACCCAAAGGCTACTGAGTTAGTTACAGTAAACACCAGAAATAAACTTTGATTTCTTTACTGGACACTGTCTATGAACTGAAAACTGTAACAGAAAACACCTGAAAACTATATCAAAGTAATTACTGTTAATATTTTTTTAACAACAGCACTAATCAGGTGATTTCATTTCCTACATCTTTATGAGCAATGAGAAGTTCAGTTTAAATAAATACATGACCCCAAATCATTAGGCAATAGATCTTAATCTCATTCATACCACAGTGCAAACTACTCATGGCCATGCATTTCCTGACTGCCACCAGAGGCTGGGGACAGACATGGTGTAGAGAACTGGGGATTTCTGAGCAAGCTCCTTGTTATGATCCAGTTCCATGCAGAAATGTAGCCTAAACTAGCAAGCAGCAGCACACACAGAAAATTTAATTTGCTTCCACAAAGATGGAAGAAGCTGACACTTGGGAGCTTTATCATTACTCGTTCTCTGGCTTTACAGGGGGATTTCTTCTTAACTTATTCAAAAAAAAAAAAAAATCCCACCCAAACCCCAAACTAACCCCACAAAATGAAGAAATATTTACCAGTCAGTTGAAACAGCAACGTTGCTAACAGTGCAGTAGCCTGGCTCCTGGTCCTCAGAGCAGGAATCCACTGTCAGGGATGCTGCCTGCAAAAGGCACACACACGAAGATGCTGAGTATTACAAGGCTTTAGTCCCCAACCACATGAATTTTTCATGTTTAAGTGTATTATATCAAGAACTTGGCCAGAAAGGAGCACTTGTATGTCATGATGTCACTTGGGATTGCAGGGTGCTTCAGAGCCACTGCTCAGCTCCACACTCTGCCAGCACAGCAGGGACACCACCAAGGTGTGGATACAGAGAGGGAGCTTCATACAGAGTTGAACACCAGTTTTTCACATTTGGGCAGGGTTTCTCTCATATTTGTTTGCTTTACTCCTGGACACTGAAGTTGTTTTGGCTCATACCATATCCTACTCCTGACACGGTTCAGATAATCTGAGCAAAAAAACTGCCCTACAAAGGGAGTTCCTTCAGGGGCTTAACCATGATATTAAACATATTGAACTTGATAAAAAGTATGTTACAAAAGCTGGGAGTACATACATTGAAATTATCAGCTAAAAGAAATGACCCTGGGAGTAGAAACACTGAGATTACTAGTTAAAAATAATAACCAACCACTCAATAAAAGTCAAAAAGTGACCAAATGGACCTGCCTAAGGCAACCCCTTGACTAAGAGGTCACGAGGGATCTCAACTTTGATAATGGAGAAGCATCTGGACACCTAGAGCGGGACCAAGCTGATGTTTAGAGAAGTACCAGGCATTACCACTACTTACAGCAGTCTTGCTCTTTAATTATTGTTATTACTATTACTATTTTTACCCCCAAGCCATCAAGTCCTAGACAAAAACATTGCCTCAGCCTGGTCTAGTGGAAGGTGTCTGTGCCCACGACAGAGGGGTTGGAACCAAATGATCTTTAAGGTTCTTTCCAACCCAAACCATTCTGTGATTCTGAGACTACCCATCCAACTTATTTACACTAAAGCTACTCATAGCACTTCTATTTGTAATCTATAAAAGTCTAACCAAAGCTGTCACTAAAATCATGAAACAACCCCTGCAGATTTGAAAAGGAGTTTTTATTTTATTCCTTATTTAGCAAAGAATTGTCCCCACAGTGATTTATTAATAACAGATGCGCTGAAAAAAAAGAAACCCCAACCAACCCTGAAGGTTAGTTATTCCTTAAAACAAATTTTCAGAAAAATAAACATAATCTCCACGTTGTACATCTCCTCATGTTTCAGCTAGATGTGTGGTAGAGTTTTACAGCAAATTTAAATCAAATGCCACCTTTAAAAATGCCTGGGTTTATATTTTGATTTAGATTGCTCTATGGGAGCTGAGCAAGCAGCACTGGCTATCAGTACATCATTACTCTGCAGAGGTTTTTTCTACTGCCTGCAAATAAGTTTGGTAACAACAGCCTGTTGAAATCCCCACAGATTGGCCATGCTAGCTCCAAATAAATGCTGCAAGCTGACACACTGCATTGACCAAATAAATTCAGAGCTCTTAGCCCTAAATCATGCCCTACAGTACGATTAAATTGTTCAATCTGCTATTTTTAATGGAAGCTTATCTTGAATTTCTTTCCATACAAATGAGCAAAGTGCTTCTCCCAAGAAATGTCAGTCTGCAGTTCCAAAGCAGATTATAGCCCTGTGTAAATGAAACAATTCAGAGAAAGAATAATAAGCTGGCTGCTCTGTATGCCACCACATGCATACATATTTTTCCTTCAGAACATCAACAACAAAAACTGAAATGAGTTTTTTTGTTCTTAGCTCAATCAGCATAATCTCCCTAACTTACATTGCAATGTGCTCTGCAAGCCAAGCTCCAGCCCCAGCTGAAGGGCTGGATATTTGAGAATATATTTTACTTGGAACAGAGTTCATACAATTTATTTTCTAATGTTAGTCAAATGTTCCTGCTTGTTACTTAAGCATTACTCTACAGTTACCTTGCCACATTATGAGCCTTTCTATCCTGTCACTTTGCAATAGCTCAGGACTGACAACTTAATGATTTTACCAGTTTCCGATAAAATCCCACTGTGCTGTAGGAAATGACAGATTTGGAATCCTAAAGGGGGCCTATTTTATACAGTTTTGGACACCTGGGAGACATTTTTCCTGCAGCAGAAATCTCTGAGACAAAGGCGATTCTCTTCACATGCTGTTTGTAAACAGCTGACATTTCTGAATAGGTTTAAACATTAAAAACAAACAAACAAAAAAATCATGCAAAGCTATAGGTTGTCTTAAATATTTGCTTTTAGCCTGAAGCATTCATAGCTGAAATTTCTATAAATAGCCCTTTTTATTTTCTCTCTTCTTCTAGAGTCTTCTGGCACAGTGACAAGTAAAACATTTTCCTTCTCTGTTTTTTTTTTCTTCAGTGTACTTCATTTATTTGTTGCAACTTTTACTCTGTGTCCTTATTCTTTGCCATTTATATCTTATTTATAGAAGTAACATTGTACTTTAGTTTCTAAAATGGGAACCTGGTGCATATCAAGATTAAAGTGCACCTTTGGGCTTTACCATTAGGAAGCTGTGATGTAAATTACTAAATTTGCAAGATGCAAATTGAATATCTGGTATCAAAGCACATTAAACCAAAGCCATTGCTCAACACCACAATTATCCTTCATCTAATTTGGATATATAAGGCCTAAAAACACACACAAATTGGATTTGCAAATCCAGCTGAAGACTGGATTTCACAGAACCATAGAATCCCTAATGCTGGAAAAGATCTTCAAGAGTCTAACCACTAAGCCAGCACTGTCAAGGCCACCATTAAACCATGTCCCCAGGTGCCACATCTACACATCTACTTTTTAATACCTCCAGGGATGGTGACTCAACCATTTTCCTGGGCAGCCTTTTCCAGGCATTGACAACCCTTTTGGGGAAGAACTCTTTACTAATATTCAGTCTAAACCTTCCCTGCTGCAACGCGAGGCCATTTCCTCTTCTCCTGTTGCTTGTAACTTGGGAGAAGAGACCAACACCCAGAACAAATGGAGATATCAGGTATTGCACTACAAATGGAAATGGAGTTTAGGGCTCAAGACTCTGCAAGGACTAGAAGGGAGACGCACTGGGTAGAAGAGTTTTACTGCTATTATTCCCTCCATCACTTCTAGCTTGACATATACAAACCAAAACGGGGAACCCCACTGTGTATTACTGCTCTATGACTTTAATTCCAAACATGAATTCCACGTATGCTGGCCATGTCTCCCTGAAAAGGGAACTGTTGGGCAATAGTTACTGATTATGGATGGCAAATAGATTTGGTTTCCTTTCTAACTCAAACACTGTGGAGTCAAAAAACTTGGCCTGGATTCAAAGAGCATTTGGTTTATGTTCTGCTTTGGAAATATTATTAAAAAAGGAGAGAAAAGGAATAGAAAATATTTACTGGAGAAAAAAATGAAGGCAGGAGAGGGGTCAGAGTGCCAGGCATATGATAATCAGTTGTCCCAGTTTTTGGCAGAATTCCTCACCTCAGATGCATTCTGGGGGACAGAGAGAGAAATAACTTCCCTCCTTCCCCCTCAAAAAAGTCTCTTAATGTAGCACCTTTTAACTCTTTACATGTACACTAGAGAGGAAAACCAGGCTCCCAGTCTGATAAGATAGGAAAAATCTCTGAATTAGCTCAAGGAGGTAGTGGACACCCAGAATTTTAAGTCTGTCCACTTCTATTTTCTAAACTTTGAGAAAAATGATTTTGAGGCTTTTTGCAAACATTGTGGTTATTAGCATTCCCTGATAATCATCCCTGTAATCTAACAGCAGTTAATTAGCCCCGTGCGTAGTCATCTATGTCATTAATTATTCCTGCCTCTCATTTTTCACACTGAGAGTTTGGGGGCATTTTGCACATGTTTTTTTCATTACACTTTATCATCATCATACTGAACAAACCACCACAGGGCTCTGAGTCAGCTGGAGTAAGGCAGAAATGAAGGAGGTTTTTCCCAAAGTTGGAGTTTCTGCTAGCAAACACGACGTCGCTAATTTCACATCCCTCTGAGTTCGCCTGGAAGCCAAAGTGATTTGGCTGAACAGGCCTTAAAATCCCCACTGGAGCATTTCCTACCATTCCAGCCCGGCGGGCGATGGCGGTGTGGAAGTGTCCATCAGACACCTTCTTAGCCGTGGTGAGCCTGTAGGTGCCACTGCCCAGGTTGTAGGAGAACCGCAGCCTGCCTTCCGCGATCTCCAGCGCCAGGAACTCCGCCCGCTCCCCCGTCTGGTTGTCGTAGTTGTACAGCAGCAAGGCGTCGCTCTGTATGGTGGCAAACTTGATGTAGATGTAGTTGTTGTTGGGATCCAGGCTGGGGAACTCCATGTAGGACAGCTCTTCAAAGCCGTAACTGTTGAGCTCGCAGTGATTCCCAAAAACACCTGAAAAACGAAAAGTGAAGTCTGGAATTGGGGAGTTTTTTCCTCACTGTGCCTTCTCACAGGAGTGAAGTATGGATGTGCCCTCCACATGGCTGTGGAACCCCTAATGTACAATTAAAATCAAAAACCAACAGAAGAATGCTATTACCCACAGCTGGGGGCTTAGGTACATTATATTTAAACTTAAAAACTGAATTACAAAGGACAGATGCATCTACTGGAAAGCACTTTGTCGACCTCCATGGCTTCTTTGGAAAACACCAAACCAAGCCAGCTTGACAGCTCTGTCAAGACATGGTTGTTAATTATCATCAGGCATTTATTAATCCAGCTATGGAAATAAATGTGGAAGTTGAGTTTATTTTTCGCTCTGTGGCTGTTATCTGAACTGTTTCTCACTGGGTGGTTCATTTTTTATACTTATGAAGTAAGAATATGTGTGATTAAAATATTATGTCTCCTCATGTTTTTACTGATATTCATATTTTGGTGCATTTTACATACATCTTTTCAGAGCTCTGTCACATAATTTCCCTTGGTTTTTCTTTTACTGCAGCAACAATGGGAAAAAAACCCCAGATTTAATTTATGAATATTAGTTACATTTACAATGGGAAATTAATTAACCCTGAGGAAATGTACAATAAATGAAATAAAAGAGAATAGAGAAATTATTCCACATGTTAATAGAAAAACATTTTCAGCACTAGTTACAAATGCATATTGAGAACTATACTTTTATAAGAGGGTTTTCAGCAACCTTGAAACACTGTAGATGATTTCTGGACACTTCTGGTTTTTTTAATTAATTTGTTACATTTACTTTCATACTTTTCCATATGAACAATAGCAATTCTGGATTAATCTGCATTCAGAATCAATCTTGCTGCAATCGTGTCATGACGCCTTAAAATATCCATGTTGTTCTATGTTTTTATTGGGTCCGTTCCACAAACCAAATCTGGGATAATTAAATTCTAAAAAATTATGAAACTATTTTGGCACTGCTATATGCTTCTCTGATGTAAAATACTGATGTTATTTACAGTGGTCTTACTCTTCAACTCCACTAAAAGGGCCTGTTATTCATCAGGAGAGCTTTGTTATCATCATACTTCCTCCTTTAGTCTGAACTTTGGATATTTTTGGTGGTGAAGGTACTTCAGCCCTGATCCAGCTGTGTTTAAGTTGCTTCTTTAGGAAGCCAATAGTCTTGGATTTAAGTATTTCAAGCATCCATTCTTACTTTTGGACAGTTATCTCTATCTATCTGTTCAGAAATATTCTAATTTTTAGGCCCTGAGTTGTTTGGCTGGATCTTATGTTTTTCTATGAGAGATAAAGGACCTGCTAGTAGGAATGACAAATATGTACTTGTAGTGACCACATCGCTTTTTAATTTTCTTCTAAAGAAAAGTGAGTTACTTGAACCTCTAAATACATGCAGTTTTTCCAGACCTGGAATCATTTTCAAACCAGAAATCATTTATGCATTTATTATTATTTCTAAAAAAAAATATGGAAATATGAGTAGGGAAAAGGGGAGGTGGAGAGAAGGGTACTCACCAAAGGGACAGTGGCAGAAATACCCCTCCAGCCCACTTTGGCAGGACCCACCATTGAAACAGGGGTTGCACTCACAGTAGTTGACAGTGGAGTCACACGTTTTCCCTGTGATGAGGGAACAAAAGCAATGTCCAGGTCAGATTATTCAGGGAAATAGGAAAGTCAGGCTGGTGTTGTAGGTAATGAGGTTACGGACACATGGCCAGGAGAGAGGGTGCCAGGGACCAGCTCTGGGCTGGAGAGAGGAATCACAGACAGAACACTGGGCTGCTCCCAGCCCTGCCATAGGCATAATGTGTGGCCCTGAGAAAATAATTCTACATTTCAAGTGTCTCATTGTGATTATAGGTAGTGGTGGACTGCTGTTTTAATTGAATTATTTTATTAACTGGGGTCTATAAAAGAGAGATCATGCAATTAAAGGCAACGTTGAAATAAAGAACTGTAAAAATGTATCTTTTTTTTTTTCCTTGTTGAGTGCAATGTACTTATAAGTGCAAAGGAGATACAGACAGCCCTTGCTGGACCCTGCACAAGCAGGTCATGCTGAACAGAGGCTGCTATTGTACATTATATGATTTTTCTTATTTTTCCTCATCAATTACAACCTCCTTCCTGACATGGAGAGACCACAGTCCTCTGGAGCTAAAGCAAGCTACCCTGGATACAGTCCTTTTCTAAGCAGACATTGTCACATGTGGTAAATATTATTCCCCAGAGAACAAACTGAAATCACATAATTCATTTCAGCAAGGAAGGGAACCAAGAGAAGAAGTGAAGATTTTAACAGACACCAAATACAGACACACATATTCTACGTATGAAACTAAAATTTTCTTTGCATGGAAACATTAACTACAAAAAAATATTGGTCTTCATTTCTAAGGTTTTCAACGCTTGGCTTTGATGAGTTTAGCAACACTTCCACTACATCCCACTCTTGGAACCTGTCTTCCTGTCGCCAGCAGTGCCAGCTGTCACTGACTGTGCTCAGCAAAAACTTCAAAGTGTTATGTTTGTCCTCCCTATTTCACTGCAAAAACTCACAAAAGCAGCCACAGTCTTCCAGACTTCTCCTGAACTTCATCTCAGCCAGGCTATGTGCACAAAGCAAGGGCTAAGATTGTCTGAATGCCCCTTTCTGCATCGAGAATTAATTGTTGTACTCCTTACACCATATGCGTACGTTTAAGTTAAAAGTACAACATGAGCTCGCACAGAGGGCGTCCATTCTTGTATGTCACATATATCTTGTAGTTTTACATCTCCCAGGACAGGAATGCACCAGCCCTTAGAGGCTGCTGGTGCAACTTAAAACTGTAGCAAGCCAGGACTTTGCTTTACAAACCAGGACTCTGCTTTACAAACCCTTTTCAGAGTTTAACACCTTGAGTCACCTAAGGAAGAAAACCTCTTGTTTTTCACCCCTCTTCTACTTTTTTTTTTTTGTTTAACCTACAGTTTGCAAGCAGCTCTTGCATGTGAGCAGCAGCTCTCCATGTGTGACTGCGAGCAGGGTGGAAATGGAGCGCTGGAGGATTCCTGCGGTTAATACGTCACTTGTAGATGCACCATAAATCCAGGAAACTTTTCCAGTGTCTGAATCTAATTATGCTTTGGGGGTATTTATTTATGTTTTATTCTCTAATGGGCATGACTGAAGGATGAGCTAACTTTTTATGTGAGATTTTGCTGTTTTCTTTGTTTTCAATTTATGGTCTGTAGTAGAGGTCTTTAAGTCATGAAGGAGAGCACAGAGCAAGAGTGAGACAGATATGCTTAAAACAGCTCAGTGATGCTGCTCAGTTTTCACAAAAATCAAGCGGAGCTAAACAGGCTTACTCAGATTTTTGCAGTTCAATCTAACTAAATACTCTTCTTTTTCTCAGCTAACATTAAAGCTGGCACATTTGCTGAGTCAGCAAGAGAATATGGATATTTATTTCAGCTGCACTTACTTAACCAATGAATATCAGTATCTTCTTTATGCTTAACTGTTTTTTGAAGAGCTCTTGAAACTAGAGTAGAGGTGTGTTTAGAATAACAGAATTATGGAATCATAGAACAGTTTGGGCTGGAAAGGGCCTTAAAAACCATCTTATTCCAACCCCCTACCATGGGCAAGGACATCTTCCACGAGACCAAGTTGCTCAAAGGCCCATCCAAATCAGCCTAGATGAAAACTGAAGTTAACTGAGTTTACAGATCAATTCTAGGCTGAAATTCTGAAAGATGCAAGGTATTCATTTCTGCATCAGAAAGATCTTTTACTGAAGACCGTGAAAATTAGGAGAATTCTGGATAATTGGCAACAGACAGCATTCAACATTTATCATTCATCACCTCCAGCTGATGTTATCACAGGCAGGGGCTTATGCAAAAATCTAAGTTCCTCAGAGTTTTGGGGTTTTTTTTGTTAATTGAAAAATGTATCAGGAACAGATATCAGCTGAATGCTCTTCAGCTAGGATTTCAGCTGCTTTGGGAGTTTTAGTTTTTGTGGCTCTCTGTGTCCATCTTTTACAGTGGTTGTTCTAGCATTCTAATCTTGCATTTGAAACAACTTCACAACTGTACATTCCTTCATCTTAATGAATCCTGGAAAACAGGAAATGAAGGGTTCAAAGGAAGGGCAGACAACTACTGTAAATCACCAAGCATATTCCCTCCAGAAAGCCATTATTTTAAAAACAAAACCTGTTCATCATTAAGAGATATAATTATAACAGATTGTTCAAACCCTAATGATGTTGCTCTGAGGTAATCAGTCTTTATAATCCTATCCAGTGAAAAAAATGAGATTACCTTTTGCAGGATGATGAAGTGAAATGCAGCTGACAAAACACAATAAATCAAGGAAAAGTAAGACTCTCAGTTTTCAGGTACACCAATATAAAGGTCTACAGCTCATGTACTCTAATTTACAGTGAACAGAGAGTCTGTCCCAGAAAATTCTAATTTCTATTTGCATGCACTACCATGTAAATGTTATTTTTTTACCAAGCATGCAAATTCAATTATGAGACTGTATTTTCATTCCAACAGAATCAGCAAAACTATGTATTTGGGGAACTGAATTAGAAATCCACTATTTTGGATGCCTCTGTTTTGTTGTTGTTGAGGCACTCAAGGCTTAGATTCATGAAGAAACAGTTTGAGGCTTTATTTTTACATCTAGTGTGGCTATCTTTAATCACATATGAATGCAAATTAAGAGCCCAAGCAGCTGTGCTCTCTTTCTGTTGGCAGTATAATAATGACATAATGGCCTCTATGTCAAGCATTCTCAAACAATCAGTACACTGACATTTGTTTGCAGAACCTATTGAATATTTAATTTGAAGAATTTCAAATATGCTTTTGCAGACATAAAATGTCTAAATATACTGTGTGATAACTGTGATCTTATCTAACAAGCTCTGTTGATATTAAACTCAAAAGATATTTTGTCTTTTAATTACACTGATGCCATTTGTTTTCTGTCCTGATCAATTAATCTCAGGACACTTTAATAACTCTTGATTCTGCAATGGCCAACTGATTAAACAACATCTGACTCCCAAATAGAAACGTCTGCCTCAGTGGCACTCCATTTTAAGGTTATTTGTGTTGACAAGGAGTTTAGGAAAGCTCCTATCAGATGCCACATTTAATCCATGGCATGAAAGAAATCCAACACTTCAAACTCTAAGAGTGTCTCATCACATTCTCTTAGCAAAAATACTCATCTCTTTTTTTTTTTAAACTTGTCACATGCAGTGCCTGATTTTTAGCTGACATAAGGGTTGAGCATTAATGTACGAATTTAATACCAGAAGAAATCAGCTGGATGCTTCATAAATGTTTCAAATTACAGTCTAGAGGCATACACTGCAGTTTGCTGCTAGAATTAATGAAGTGTTTTGCCTCACTGCAGCAGCAAACACATGCCCATGTACTCTCTGGTGCTAATGACCACAAGAGTTACAGGGCATAGGTGCCCTAGAATTATTTTGCCATGCTCCTGGCAAAATAATTTGATATGCTAATACAACGTGAAATAAAATCCTGGATTTGTAACTTAATTAGAACTGCTTGTCAATTAACAGCAATTGCTCCTGACCTGAGGCTCAGGAGCATATTTGTGAGGCTCATGCAGAAGATCTCATCTGTGTCCTTGATACTGCACTGAATATGTATCCACTGCTGCAGCTGTGATTTAAATTAAGTAATTAAATCTTTACTTTGAAATTAACTTTCTTCTTCATTGTCTCCTGCACAGACCTGCTTTAGGTAAAAAACCCAAAGGAACAGTGGATCTCTTGATCCCTCTGTGGGTTACAGGTGAGTTGTGATGGTGGCAAGTCCCACACCAAGTCCCAATGGACACAGCTGTGCTGAGCTGGGCTGCCCTGAAGCTTCTTCAAGGCAGAAATACTCCTTAGAAAAGGAGCATTTCTGCCTTAGAAAAGGCACTGAAAGCCTTACCTAATCTCCTCTGGTTAGATTTTTTTCTTTTTTCAGATTTCTAAGAAAAGTGGCTATTATAAGCACTGGATAAAATTGTTCAGACCTTCCTTAAATATCCTACTCATGGCAGAAGCACAGAGCAGCCTGCTTTTCTGGGTTACAATGCTGCTGTGTTTGAATGCGTAATAAATATGAGAGAAAAAATACTCAGAAGGGGTAGGAATGCTGCAGACATTTCTGCACTTAATGAAAAAAATAAATTACCAAGGGACAAAATACAGAACACAGAGGTTGACCATTTTGCCTGAATTCTGTTTTTTTCCCATAATCTTCATCTGTTTTCTGGTCTGCAAGTAATTTGGGGCAGAGGCTGATTTTCTTGCTTGGCACACTTCTAGCAGACTTGAAATGCTCCCACAATATGCATAACAATAACATGTACAGAGAAATCATACTTAAGCATTGGAAATGGTTTCCCCACACTTGAAAATTTTGAATAGCCCTCGCAAAAATCTTTCTGCCCTAATGCGAATCAGGTAAGCGAGATTTGCCTTGGGAGAGAGCTAAAATGAAATCACATTGCAGGCACCTGGGTATCCTGAGCTTTCACACTCATCTTGCATGACCTCTTCATCCACTGGAGATGCCTGTATTCAGACAATCTTGGGCTAAGAAGGCACTCTAGCCATCTTTTCTGGACTGTAAGGTAGGAGGAGGAGTAAAGCATACCTGTGTACCCGGTTTTACAAACGCAGTTGAAGCTCCCTGGGAAGTTCTGGCAGGCAGCACCGTTCCTGCAGGGGTTGGAAAGGCACTCGTTGACGTCCCTCTCGCAGGCCATGCCGGTGAAACCCTCCGGGCAGCTGCAGGAGAAGCCCCCCACCAGGTTGTGGCAGGTGCCGTCGTTGTGGCAGGGCGACGGGAGGCACTCGTCGATGTCGGTCTCGCACAGGCTCCCCTCGTAGCCCGGCAGGCACCGGCACACGAAGGGCCGCAGCGGCTCGTTGGCCACCACGATCACGGGCACGCTCTCGTGGGTCCTCAGGGTGGCACTCACTGCCAGCCTCCTCAGGCAGCTCCCCCCGTTCTGGCAGGGGCTCTGCAGGCACCAGTCGTGGTCCACGGCCTCGACCCGCACGCCGCTCTGGCGGAAGAGGACGTCCCTGATGCTCTCGAAGAAGGTGGCCACGCCGCTGGGGTTCACGTACTGGTTGTTGCCGCGCTTGACGGCCGCCATCAGGAAGGTGTGGTTGCTGTCCTCGGAGAGGCCGTAGAGCTGGATGGCCGTGCCCAGCCCCGTCAGCTGGGAGCTGGCGATGCGCAGGAAGTGCAGGTAGTGGTTGGTGAGGAAGTCGCGCACGCTGTGGGCGCTCAGGCGCAGGAGGACGCTGTTGTCGATGGTGGCGTTGCTGAAGCCCGCGAAGAAGACGCGGACGCTGCTGGTGACGGCGCCGTGCAGCCCGTCGCTGCTGAGGACGGCCAGGTCAAACGTGCCATCTGTGGACCTCGCCTGCGAGTGCAGCTCGCAGGTGCCCCCGGGAATGCTGAAAAGGCTGGTGACTCCTGAGGTGAGGGAGCACTGGAAGCTGTCTAGCACGTCCGGATCCTGAGGCTTTACGTTGCCCAAAATTCCACCTGGGAAGAGGTTGCCATAATAATGAACAAAGATTTCTACTGTTCTGGGCTGAGATGGGTTGTCGTTTTGGTCTATTACCTTGATCTGCACAGTTCCTGTGGAAGACATCTGAGGAACGCCAGAGTCTCTGGTAATCACCGAGAGGTAGAAATCGCTGATTTGCTCCCTGTCAATCTCCCTCGTGGTTGTCAGGACTCCAGCCGTGCTGAGGCTGAAGTAGCTGGTGGCAGGGCCAGTGCTGAGCAAGTAATAGGTGAAAGGACCTTGATTGGGAGGGAGATCGGGATCCGACGACTGCAGCGTCATCACCAGGGTTCCCGCACGGTTATTCTCCAGGACTTCTCCTTGGCTGGTGGACAAGGTAGGGCCGTTGTCGTTGATGTCTTCCAAAGTCACCACCAGAGAGGCACTTCCTGTCGCAGAGGGCGTTCCCGAATCGATGGCCAGCACGGAGAGGTTGTAGACAGGCAGCGTTTCTCGATCCAGCTCTGCAGTGACTGTCACCTGTCCCGTCTGCGGGTTGATGGAAAAGGCGCCGTTCTCGTTGCCAGACCCGATGAAATAGGAAAACCTGCTCCAGCTGGGGACAGAATCTGAATCGAAGGCGCTGACGAACGTGACGTGGGTGCCTGGGGGAACACCCTCGCTGATCCGTATATTGTAGGCTCCCAAGGTAAAAACGGGAGGATCGTTGGCATCCAGGATTGTGATATTAACGGTTACTTCATCTATATCTGCGCCACGAATGCTCCCCAAATTTTTTGCAAGGACTTTCAAAGAGATTCGTTCTTCTTTTTCTCTGTCAAGAGGTCCTGAAACGTAGATCTGGCCACTTTTCTCATCCACCTGGAAGCCCTTCTTTCTGCTGTTGCCAAAGATGAGGTAGTGGACTTCTCCATCAATGCCCATATCACGATCACTCGCAAAAACTTCCCCAACAACGGTACCTTTGGAGGCTGCCTCTGAAACCTCAAAGTAATAAAGCTTGGACACAAAACGGGGCACATATTCATTTGTCCCTTCCAACTGGATGTTGACAGTAGCAAAGCTGCACCTCTCTTCATCTGGAACATTAAAAGCCTTTACTGTTAGATGGTAACTCTGCTTTGTTTCATAGTCTAAAAATCCCTGGGTGGTGATGGTTCCCGTGTTGGGGTCGATGACAAAGAGGTCGCTGTCTGAGGACTGGATGGCATACGCAATCACAGCGTTAGAACCAGAGTCAGCATCAGTGGCGTTTAAACAAATAACAGTTGTCCCACTGGGGGCATTTTCTAGCACGGTGGGAAAGTACTCCTCAGGGCTGAATGCTGGGGAGTTGTCATTGACATCAATGACATTAACAGTGACACTACAGTAGCCTGTTCGGGACACCCATCCTCCGTCCGTGGCAGTAACAACCAGCTCGTGCTTTTGGTGTAACTCAAAATCAAGTGGTTTGGCCAGTGTCAGTGTACCAGTGGTGGCGTTAATAGCAAAGATTCCAGCTTCATTTCCAGAGGAAATATTGTAGCTGATTAATCCGTTCATGGCAGCATCTCTGTCTCGTGCTGAAGCCGTCCTGACCACCGTTCCAACAGAGTAGCTCTCCGGGATAGTAACGCTCATGCGGCTCTGGGAAAACTCAGGTGTGTGGTAATTTTCTTCTGTCACTACTATTTCAACAGCTACTTCGGATGAGAGTGGGGGATTACCCTTGTCTTTAGCTTTCACTTTCAACAGGAAGTTTTTGTTCAAATCAGCCATTAGTGAAGATGACACAGAAATCCAGCCTGTACTCCTGTCTAGTCTGAATTTATTCGTTTTGCTCTCCTCAGAGATGAAGTACTCCACTTCAGAATTCAAGCCAAAGTCCTTGTCATCCACCGCAGTAACTTTAATCAAATTTGTGCCGACCCTCACGTTCTTAGTGACAGGAGTGAAATATTTAGGGGCAAGGAAGAGCGGTGCGTTGTCATTGCTGTCCACCACGTTTATGGTGACGGTGGTCTCACTCACCAAGGGGGGACTGCCCCGGTCTGATGATGTCACGATGAAGCTGTGCCTGTTGATGTTGACATTGCTGGAACCGCTGGAGTTTTGGTACCTTAAGTACTGCTTGTTGAAAATCTCTCCCGTGGTTGCGTTAATGCGGAAGAACTCGGACTGGGATTTTATGAAGTAGAAGACTTGACCATTGGAGCCTTCATCTGGATCGGTGGCTGAAACCTGGGTGACCTTTAGCCCAATCCCAGGAAGCTCAGGACACTCCAGGTAATAGGATGGTTTTATAAATCGTGGGGCATTGTCATTGACATCTGTGACAAATATGGTGACGTCCGTGCTCACTGTCCACCCCGAGTCATGTGCAGAGACCCTGATTCTGTAGCGGTCGGTGTCCTCCCTGTTCAGTGGTCTGCTGATGGTGATGTCCCCAGTGCTGGGATTTATGATAAAAGGGAGACTCGTATCCCTTATGGAGTACCTGCTGACCGCGTTCACCCCAATGTCCTCATCTGATGTTGTGACTCGCGTTACTGTGAAACCCAGAGGAGCATTTTCAGGCACAGAAGCACTGAATATCTGTGAAAACCTCGGAGCATTGTCATTTTCATCTAAAATATTAATGATAACTTTGACAGTCGTGCTCTGGAGCGGAGTGCCTTTATCTGAAGCTTTTATGGTTAGCGTGTACTGAGACAGTTTCTCCCTGTCCAAGGGCCTGACGCTTCTGATCTCACCAGTGGCTCGATTGATACTGAAACTGTTTTCAGTATT